>NW_024465369.1:54367500-54996892 GCF_017591425.1 Ochotona curzoniae
ACTAAAAGTATCAGCTATGGGGCTATCATCGTGGTGTTGTGCATAAGTCTGACAGTTGCATCGTCAGGGTCTGCTACAGGCACTTGTTTGTGTCTTAGCTGTTTCACTTTTGCCCCATCTTTCTGCTGATGTCCTAAAAAAACAGTAAAGTGTGGCTCAAGTGTGTGTTCCTACCCATGAGGGAGACCCAGGTGAAGGTCTCCGCCTTAGCCTGGTCCTGCCCAGTCATCTAGGGGTGAACCAGCAAACGGAAGCTTATGTTCATTCTTTCTCTGCAACTCTTTTAGATAAGTATAACCTCCAAAAAATAAAAGTAGGGCCCAGCATGGTAGCCTAGTCACTAAAGTCCTCACTTTGCACTTGCCAGGATCCCATATGGGTGCCAGCTCTAATCCTGGCTGCCCCACTTCCCATCCAGTTCTCTGCTTGAGGCCTGGGAAAGCAATCGAGGACGGCCCAAAGCCTTGGGACCCTGTACCCATGTGGGAAACCCAGAAGAGGCTCCAGGTTCCTGGCTTTGGATCAGCTCAGCTCTGGCAGTTGTGATCACTTGGAGAGTGAATCATCAGACAGAAGATATTTTTTTCTGTCTCTCCTCCTCTGTATATCTGATTTTCCAATAAAGATAAAATAAATCTTTAAAAGAATAAAAAGAAAAGTAAAAATGCCATTTATTTCATCACTAGGTAGAAGGAGTGTTTTTCTTACACAGTTTTGTAGTGTAAAGTAATGCAGAATGAGAATAAGAAAAAATAACATTTTGGAAGTAAAAGAGGCCATTGCTCTAGAGTAGTGTCCGGCTGCGGCAGGTGGGTGTGTCACCCTGGTTGATACTTCAGCATAATAGCTCTACTGGCAAGCACAGAAGATGAAGAAGAGAATCCCCATACATCTCAGTGGCACCACAAAAACTTCAACATGCAGATAAGCTTTTCCCAAGCTGTCTGTTAAGCACGCCCTTCCAGGAAAAATAGGACGGTAGTTTGTTGCAGAACACTCACCAAAGCCTTTCAGAAAAACTTACATTTTACAGGTGAATCTCCACTAAAATAATATTATCGAACCTTACCTTAAAATAAAATCTAACATAATTGCTTCTCTTTCTTGAACGAGTGTGAGAGTGCTCAAGGGAAAACCGTTGTACATCTATTTCACTCTCGCTTGCTGGAAGGCGAAAGCCTGAAGTGATGTGTTTATGAAACACAGTAGCCCTAAAAATATTATTGACCCTCTCCCCTGATCTCACAGCCTCTGCCCATGTAGAATCTGTTGTAAGTTCAAGCACTGAGGGAACATGAAATGTGGTGTGCAAACTTAAGAAGCAAACAATAAGTGGATGACATATTGCTTTACTCTTCTGCTCTATATGGTTATCATTCAGTCTGGAGAACAAGAATTCCAATTGAATACACGAAGTATTAGATGTTATTTATTTTCCCATCACAAGGACCAATTTTTATTCTAAATGTTAGTATGTTATTAATCACCATTTTCTGCATATTCTCATTCCATATGTTCAAGATTTATGCAATCCTTAAGAATAATTATTCAACTTCTCACAACTAGAATGTAGCAAAAATTTAAACTTGTAAATGGAACTTCTCCTTATATCGGAACATGAGGGCTGAAAACCTGCACAAGGACGTTTAGAGTAACCCAATGTTTGCTTGCTGTAGCTGTTTGTGGGGGTCCTACAATTTTGGCTTCAGAAAGTGTGCAGAAGAACATGGTTTTATCAAAACACCTCTTCTTTCAGCCTTCAATTTGCAGTTACATATTTTTCAAAATTTTTATTTATTTTCATTTTATTTTAAAGGCAGAGAGATAGAGATCTACATTTGTTGATTTACTCCGCAAACGTCTGTAACAGCCAGGGCTGGGTCAAGCCAAAGCCAGTAACCAGGAACTTAACCCAGGTGTTCCATGAGGAGTAGGGACCCAAGCACTTGATTCTTCACTCCTTCCTTTCAGGGAGCTCATTAACAGAACGCTACGGTCAGGAATGGAGCCAAGACTCAAATTCAGGCACCCTGACACAAAACGCAAATGTGCCAAGTGGCACCTTCCATGCTTTACAAACCTTACCCCGAAGTGTGTGTTTTCCTATAAAAGTATGTAATGAAAATCTCTATTGACTAGTGATCAAGCAATTGTGGTGATTTCTTTTAAACACAAATATCCATTCATTCAGAAATGTAACAGATCATATAAATGATATTTAAGAATTTTAAATGATTCAAGATACCTGCACCTTCATTGATGTGCTGTTGATATGCATTACTTTGTGGACATTATTTGCATAAAACAATTAAAAACAGAATGGGTAATTCCAATCTGCCCTAGCTGCCTTATTTGGAAACCACATTGCTTTTATATTTTATGTGGTTAGCATCTACGAATTTGCTTTGCTCCAGGTGTTCAACAGGATTACTCAGCGAAACCATTCAACAGTGACATGTCTTTTGGGTAAAAGCAGCCGAAACTAAATCATTTTACCCAATTTCCATGTGTTCACAAGTGGCTACACAAAGGTAGCATTTGAAAATTATATAAATCTACCAGGTTTTTATATATAGATGTCATATTATTTAAATGCCTTTTTATGGATCCTGCCTGATGTAAATAAACAGTTTTAAATTAATGACTTCACCTTTTCAATTTGATAACATGTGCAATCAGTAATTAACTATTAAAAATCTGGAATCAATATACATTAAGTTGACAGGATTAAATGCACGCATACTACTTTTGACATATTTTTTAAAGATTTATTTATTTTTATTGCAAAGTTAGATTACAAAGAGGAGGAAAGACAGAGAGGAAGATCTTCCATCTGACGATTCACTCCCCAAGTGACCATAAAGGCCGGTGCTGCACTGACCTGAAGCCAGGAGCCAGGAACTTCCTCCAGGTGTCCCTCGCAGATGCAGGATCCCAAGGCTTTGGGCCGTCCTCGACTGCTTTCCCAGGCCACAAGCAGGGAGCTGGATGGGAGGTGGAGTTGCCAGGATTAAAACCGGTGCCCATATGGGATCCTGGCGCCTTCAAGGCAAGGACTTTAGCCACTAGGCCACCACGCCAGGCCTGATATATTTTTATTAGAAAAAAATTGTAAGAGAAATAAAAATTTTATATTAATAGGATATTATGTGATAATTCAATACATGAATACACTACGTGATTTCCAACTAGGGTATTTATCACCTCAATTATGTAAATTTTCTTTATGGGAAAGCATTTAGATTCATACTTTACACATTTTTTAGTGGAGAAATAGTCACTACATTAATATTAGCTGCAGTCCCCATATGGTGCCATAGCACCCTAGAATGTCTTTCTCCTATCTAATTAATATTCAATAGTCACTAGTCAATGTAATCATTCGCACACTGTCTCACCCTGTGTGAAGGCTGGACCTGTGATTGTAAGCTTTTGGTGTTTATCATCTGTGCTTGGCTTCTTTCGTTTCATATGTAATGACAACAGGTTATATGCCTGTCATTGCAAAGGGCATGATTTTATCTTTTTATGTGGCCAGTGTTAAATTTTAGGCTGTTAAAATACACATTAAATCACTTAATCTTTTTAAATTTTTATTAAAATAAAGAGAACAGGTTTTATGTTTTCCATAGGTATTAAGATGATATCACACTTCCCCCACTCATCTGTTCCCCCCAGCATCCCTCAACCTCCCGTTTCTGTATTGGTTTTTGAAGATAGGACTTAAATCAATTTTATATTCACATTCAATCTTATTGAATGTGTGAAGCAGTAACTATTACTATTCCAATTGCATAGGTGAGAAAACGGGGACCAATAGGTTGCATAATTTACCCAAGCTTCCACACACAGTAGCAATCGAACCAAGATTTCAGCCCAAGCAGTCTGTCACCAGAATCAATCATCTCGATCACTGTGTTAAGTTGTAACCTGTTAAACTCTACAAGAGCCTAGAGCTCAGAGTAAATAAAATCTTCACTTAGTGAGCAAGAATGGGGCAGCTTTTCCTTACAATCTAGTGGCACTAACTACTGATTCATTCCACAAAAGAAAATGGGATGTTAATATCCACTCTGATATAATCTAGTTTGATTTTCTAAGATAATCACATATACTCAAACCAAATTAGTGGGAAAGACCATCTTACCTGGCTGAGGATAAGATACTAGAGCTCCAGTCTCTGCTCTGCCCTCAGCCACTGACACATATGCTCACATGCATATGCATTTTTGAAATGTAAGATCTGTCTAAGCCATTTCCTTATTCCTGGAAAAATCAGGCATCTGACAGGAGCAATATCCATGTCCTCTAACATGTTCTGTGCCGCTGTGTTCTCCTCACAAAGACTGTAAGCAGGATCTGTTACGTTGGGTAATTGATGGTGTGGCATGTAAGACCGGGTGACAAGATCACCTCTTCTGCTTCTGCACTGGGTTACCTTAAGAAATTTATTCAGTTCTATAAGACCTTTCTCACAAAGATGAGTCTGATAATACCAACTCATAAAGTTGTTGTATGTAGACCCGCCCGGGACAAAAATACAAATAGAATCCCACCTGCCATATGTCTAAATATTTAAAAGTTATAAATCAAGCCAACAAACTGTTAAATAAAATATGTTCTATCCTCCTACCTTGACAAATATACCTTCATAATGACAAAATCAAAAACAATATGTGTAAAGCTATGATTTTTATATGACCAAAAGTTGGCAAATATCAAACACCAGGCCTTCTGTCGATGGGACAGCAGTTTGGGATGAGTAATAAAATAAAAACTGATATAATGCAAATTTTTATGTATTTATTCCATAAGATTTCTTTTCAACAAAATGATTGTAATTTTAAAAATAAGGATTTTATGAAGTTTATTTTCTATTGACAATAATCTAAAGAACTCTTAAAGTAACATATAATTAAATTTAAAGGATATGCAAATTAAAATGTGTATTTTTTCAGGCTATATAAATTAAGATATGAAAATAAGAAATTGTTCATGCTTTCAGTGAAAATTACTTCCTTTCAACACTTGTTTAGCAATTAGAGTTAATATTAAAAATGTCAAATTTATAAATAAAATTTTATTTTAAAAATGTTTTTGAAACATATTGTAATCCTACTAATTACTTTTACTAAACCGCTTTACAAGTTCTAAAGTTCATCCCACTTAATTGTCAATATAAAGAATGAATCCCACATCCCATCATATATTATATATAAACATCATATAGATACACACAAACTTTAAATTAATATAGATTTTTATCAAAAATGGTTCTATGTGCAAATGAAGCAGAATCTGCATTAATTGATTGGTATTGCTGGTAACACCGATGAGAACAGAAGTTTCAACGCTGCCATCACACAATGTTTGTTACCTGAGTCTTTGCACTCACACTGTTAGAAAGCATTTTGCTCATGAGTCAGTGTGTCTTCTATTTAAATCTTTACCCTGCTCAAATCCTCCTTATACTCAAAACAGTGTTCAACTCTAGTTGAAAAAGCAGGTTGAAAGCAACACAATCAACACATCTTCCCAGCATTTGGGAAGCACCATCCTTCATTTGAAAAACACAGGGCCAGAAACATGAAAAAGCTTTGCTCCGGTGTTGTGAGAACAGATGAGCAGATGTTCGGGGCTAACAGATCATTGTGTGTCCTCGCTGAGTGCCTGTCCTTGATCCAGCCTAACACTGAATCTCACATCGAAGATGCCGAAGTATCTAACAAGAGTATCGTCTATCTTATTTCTGTCCTGTTTTTACACTTGTGATCTGTAGGACTCCAAAGCACAGGAAGCAAGCCCTGGGAACCCATTCTGTCCAATTCTAAGGGAAATCTCCGTTGCAAGGAATACACACGCTGAAGGTTTAGTAATACCAAGCATGATATTACTATGATACAGAGTCCATAGTGTATACCTATGGTATTTTGTAAAACACAGTCTTACTGTATTTTAAACATCCACAGCACAATAAAGACATACCTTTTTATGTAATAACAATTTTTTTATATTATTATTCAACTAAAATTTACTAAACCCTACAACGCTCAGGGCATTGGGCTAGATTTACCCTGGTAACATAAAGATGCCTCCCCTGATCTAAAGAGGGCCACACTCCACATCAGTGCAGCCTCCATTCAGAAATGATTAGGATCCCCAAAGCAATTTGGCAAAATCTTAGGACATTTTGTTATTATAACTTAGTAATGACATGCTAGTAGGCAAAGGCCAGAGACCATGCTAACCATCATAAAATATGCAGGACAGCTCCCAACAGCAACTCACGGTGTGGCCCTGGTGTGGCCCAAAATGTTGGTGTTGGCAGGTGTAAAAAAATATTAATCCATTTAGAGATTGGGTATCTGGTAAGTATAGACATCTGACAAGATCTCAGAGATGCATACATGACGAACATCGAAACTAAGCTAAAGGTGAAAACGGGCTTATGAATGTTTCTTGATCCACCAGATCTTTTTGGATCTTTACCTGAAGACTAAGGGTCTAAAGAATCAAAGTATTGAAAATATTCTGCCAATGCTTTCTTTACTCTATATTTTACTTTGCTTTCTGATCTTAAGAACTATAAGAGCATAAATTATAAATCTCTTAAACCACTCTATTCGTGGTAATGCATTACGACTGTCAACTAAATCTACTACGTTAGGATATTTAAGGTCAATAGGGTTTGAATGCACAGAACTTAAGTGGACAGAACATCAGCAGCAAAACTGCTACGGCAGTCGCTTTTCAGCCATTCATTCGTTACACTGGAAACTGCGGGCTGTTTTCTTGGTTGCTGGCTATCTAAGCAACGTAGAAACTCATTACCACTTAGTAGCTGCGTGGCTAGTTATACAGTGGCAGCATATGTGAATCCCAGTTTATGTGAGTTCATGAAACAGTGAATGAAATCGTACCGTTCTCTTATCTCCAAGAACTGTGGAGATCTGTTTCAGAGTTCTGTCTAATCTTCTGTCTTTGTAGCTCAGAGGTTTAAACTGCTGCCTGAGACATTTGCACCCATTTTAGCACATATTGGATTTCTAGATGCCACTGTTTGATTCAGTTCCAGTTAAAGCACCTGGAAAAACAGCAGGAAGTGGCCCAAGTGCTTGGACTCCTCCCACACATGTGGGAGACCTGGGCCGAGTTTCAGGCTCCTGGCTGCTGCCTGGCTCAGCCAAAGTCAGGGAGGTCATTTGAAGAGACACGGCACTGAAGGTTTATTTCTCCATCCCTGTCTGTAACTTAGTCTTTCAAATACATATTTTTTTAATGTAAGCTCGTCATATAGTTGTCCTGTCTTGCTTTTACCACAAATGTTTTACAAAACTTTTCAGTGTCAGGATTATTTAAAAAAATACATTTTATTTAAGGTAAATGTTAGATAAACTTCACACAGACACTTAACAAGATTTTATCAGATTTGAAGATCAGGTGAAGCAATAATAAAGCCAACAATACAGAGAGAAATAAAGTGATTTTTCAGCCATTAGTCACATTACAGTAAGCTTAAAAACAAAACAAGCAAACCAAAAAACAAAAACACAAATGAGGACATACAAGATAAGAAAGAAAGAAAAAAGAAAGGGGAGAAGGAGAAAAAAAAGGAGGGGTTGGGAGGAGGAATGAAAGGGAGGAAGTTGTGAGGACAAGCCAACATTCTATCCATGGAAGCAGAAAAGATCTGTGAAGAGCCACCCACAGGTCAGTATGTAAGGATGAGTGTGACTGCACGCTTCCACTGCCCTTCATCTACACAAACGTCATCAATGCAGAAAGAACTTTCAGAAGCACGTACTTCTAGGTGTTGGGGCGTCTGCTCTTAGGAGATGCCTGAACCTGGAATATACACATAGCCTAGAATAACACAAGCTCAATTGTACTTTTGCAGCACTTTCACAACCTGTGTTCATTATGTCAGTCTTTTCTTCATAATGCCTGCTCGCATGTGTACATATCATTCTTAGAAATTTCAACTTTACCCCAACAAAACATCCACAAAATTATACAATGTTATGGAATTAATTGACATAGTATTGAGTGAACAATATGTTAAAAATAATGCAAGTTCAATTTTTCAAAACACATGGGTTGAGACAGTATCAATGACAGGTTCAAAAAAAATTACAGGTTAAATTAAGGCAAACATGTGGTATCTAACCTTTTGGAATTGGCTCATTTCCCTTAGCATTATAGTTTCCAGTTGGGCCCATTTTAACTGACCGGGATTTTACTCGGTTAGCTCTACCTTCAGACCAGAGAAGGTCTCCCCAAGAAGCCATTGAACTTATCTGAACAATAAGATGCTGGACTGTATGCTGGGTATATGCTTGCAATGAAGGAATCTCAACTGAATTTGAACTGTGGTCATGCAACAAAGTGGAGGAATCCACCATGGAAGGAGGGTTATCAGAGGGATGGGGGGAATCCCAGTGCCTATAAAATTGTATCACATAATACAATGTTATTAACAATTTTAAAAAATTAAATTAAATTAAAAAATTTCAACTTTAGGGCCTGGCACAGTGGCCTAGTGGCTCAAGTCCTCACCTTAAATGGGTCAGGATCCCATATGGGTACTGGTTCTAATCCCAGCAGCTCCACTTCCCATCCAGCTCCCTTCCTCTGTATATCTGACTTTGCAATAAAATAAATAAATCTTAAAAAAAAATTTCAACTTCAATATAATATAACTGTTACTACTTTCTTGATAATACAAATACCAACTGGCTACAAAGTCTGGCCTCTTGACGATTCAAACTTTGTTCCCATGACAATTTTTGTAAAAAAATTTCATCTCATTTAAGGACAGTAAATGAGAAATGAAAGTACATAATTTTACAATGCTCATTTCTCAAAAATTACACTTCAAATGTGACATAATTTTCGTATCCAATAAGTGTACTTTATGCATTTACTCCCCCAAGTCTTTAGTTCCTACCCAGAGCAAAAGAAAAAAAAAATTGTGTAACAGCTCAACTTCATCAGAATTGACAATGCTTCTTACTCTTCACTCTCATTCCTTTCTAAAGAACTTTCGAGTACATTTTGTACTTTAGTTGACTGAGTACAGATTTAAGGACTTTAGCTTTCACTTTGCAAAATGCTAAGTGGCATAATCTGCCAAGCTCATAAAATATTGGTAAATTAAGCATAGCTTTGCAATGCAACCAAACTTCACAAAAATGAGTGACCCACTAAGTATGTACTGTATGCTTAGTAATGCTTCAGACTATTTGAAAATAGTTACCGTTGCTTTATATCCTTACATGTTAAAATATTATTTATATACATTGACGTGTCTCTTAGCACAATTACAAAGGACAAATCTACTGAGAGATTGTCTTTTGGTATACATTTTTTGCTACAATGCATAAATAACTCAAAACAATGAAAAAAGAATCTCTATCCTGAAGAAGAAGCAAGCTTTTGTTTTATGTATTCTTTTCTTGACTGTTTTATATATTATTTTTTCTTAGATTTTAGTTTTAAAAGTCACAGAGACAGAAAGAGAGGGAGGGGGATAAACAGAGATCCTAGCTGCCGGTTCACTCCCCAGTGCCTTCCAAGTCATAACAAGGCTGCAGTGAAAGTGTGATTGGAAAGCCAATCCAGGTCTCCTACGTCAATCGCAGGAACACAATCACTTGAGCTTTCACCTGCTGCCTCTCAAGGCACACATTAGCAGGAAGGTGAATCAGAAGCAGAGCAGCTGGGACTTTGTCCAAGCAGCCAGAGATGGGATACAGGGATCCCAAGTAGTGACTTAATTGCCAAAGCAGATGTCCTTAGTTAGAGCCACTACCATCACTTTGTGGGTTAAACTCCCGACTGTAGCACCAGCATCCCATATGGCTACAGTTCTGACTGTTCTACTTCCAATCCAGCTCCATGTTAATGGCCTGAGAAAGTAGTGGAGGCTGGCCCAAGCACTAGCTCCCTGCATCCACAGTGAAAACCTGGAAGAAGCTTCAGCTTCCTGGCTTTGGACTGGCCCAGTTCCAGACATTGTGGCCATTTGGGGAGTGAATCAGTCGATGGAAAATTATCTCACTGTGTCTTTCCTTCTCTCTCTTTAGCTCTGCCTTTCAAGCAAAAAATAAGCAAATTGATATATACATCTTCAATCTTGTTTTATTTATGTGTAAGCTCTTGTGGTCCCAGGACACTTGGTTTTCTAAAACAAGGGCTCATGGTCCAGAGGTCCAACTTTCTGAGACTGGGAGGGGGTTGCCTTTTCTACAGCAAGGAGGAAGATAGGGGTTTGATTTTTATTTTTTATTTCAAAGATCATAGAGAAAATGCACACATATTAGGGTCCGGCATGATAGCCTAGTGGCCAAAGTCCTTGCCTTTGCATGCACCAGGATCCCATATGGGCACCAGTTCTAATCCCAGTGGCGCTGCTTCTCATCCAGCTTCTTGCTTGTGGCCTGGGAAAACAGCTGAGGACGACCCAAAGCTATGGGACCTGACACTCGCAAGGGAGACCCAGAAGAGGCTCTTGGCTTCAGATTGGCGCAGCTCCAACCGTTGCATTCACTTGGGGAGTGAATCATCAGGTGGAAGAACTTTCTCTCTATCTCTCCTCCTCTCTGTATATCTGACTTTCCAATAAAAATAAATAAATCTTAAAAAAAGAAGAAAATGTACACCTATTAAAATAAAATGCTTCCATTTCCATATAATTCCAGAAAATAGGCCACCACTTTCTCTGAGATGGATAATTAAGTGATTCTGGCTGTAAAAATTTCAAACCTCTACTCAAGAGTTCTTGCTCTAAGTCCTGGTAACAATTAATGACTCCTATCATGCCATCTAGAATAAGTCCCCTGGGGTTGACATTGCGGTGAAACAGTTGAGCCATTGCTTGTAACACTGGCACACCACATTAGAAAGCCTGTTTGGATCTCAGCTGCCCTGCTTCCCAAGCAGCTTCCTGACAATGGGCCTAAGAAAGCAGCAGATGATGGACCACATACTTAACCACTGGTACCCATGTGGGAGACCTGGATAAGGTTCTTAACTCCTAACATTCGCATGGCCCAGCCCTGTGTTTTGTAGCCATTCAGAGAGAACAAACAGATACAAGATGACTCTACTCTGTCTCTCCACACCACCCCCACTGTTTTGCCTTTCAGATAAACAAATTCATTATAAAGTAATATTAACTTTAGCAATACTTTACAGGAAGAAATTATTTTCTGAGAAATCACACTGTTCATTTGTTAACTCTAAATAGCATAACTAGGGGCAGTTTTTTTCTTTTACTCTTTATCCATAATACAAATGTCCTAATCTGCCTCAACTTACATCAGGGTCATAACTCAATAAATTTACTGTCCAGCGAAAAAGAAATTAATATGCCTAAATTATTCATCATCACAACTTAGCAACACAGGACCCTGTAAAATGTCATCTGTTCACTTACGTGTTCATGTGTCAGTAGGAACTGCTTCTGGATGCCACTGCCTGGCCTTGCAAGACAGCATCACACAGGTCAAAGTACAGGATGCAAAATGCAGTTTGTGAATGTGCTCTGTTTCAACAGCATCATAAATTAAAAAAAAAAGTCTAAATCGAACTAGTCTAATTTAGAAACTCTCTATATTCAAAAACAAATGAACAGGAATAAAACACTCAGGTTCACAGAAATCTCTCACACAGGTAGGGTTAATTACAAGAATATTTGCAACACAAATATTTGAAAGTAGATACAATTCCATAGAACAAAATGTAATGCAAGTCTTGGGGGAGAAATGAGACATTTACTTGGAAAAGCACATATTAGTATTAACCATTTACCTCCCAGGTGGAACATGCCCCTCTGAGGCGTGTAAACTGACTGATCTCAAGGTACTGAACAATGCCCTTTCACAAATATCAACACCATCATTGTCAATTTTTGTGTTGTCCTTTTAATTGCTTACCCTTAACACTTCTCTATGTCCAAATTATAACCAATATTTACCCTAATTTTGAAATATGTTAATTTGACAAGACAGGAAACTGAGACCATTTTTATAAATGAGTACAGTTTTATTGTCTTCATTATTTCAACACAAATTTTGACTTTTGTTATCAATGAGCTAAACTGCATCAGTAAATTTGGACTTTTCCAATTAGTATCTTCAACAATATAATTTAAGAATAGAGTGTCGAGCCTGGCATAATAGCCTAGTGGCTAAAGTCCTTGCCTTTGCATGCACCAGGATCCCATATGGGCACCAGTTCTAACCCTGGAGACCCTGCTTCCCAACTAGCTTCTTGCTTGTGGCCTGGGAAAGCAGTCAAGGACGGCCAAAATCTTGGGATGCTGCACCTGCATGGGAGACGTGAAGGAGGCTCCAGGCTCCTGACTTCAGATTGACGCAGCTGCAACTGTTGCAGCCACCTGGGGAGTGAACCAATGGATGGAAGAACTTTCTCTCTGTCTCTCCTCCTCTCTGTATATCTGACTTTCAAAAATAATAATAATAATAATAAGGGCCTGGCGGCGTGGCCTACTGGTTAAACTCCTCACCTTGAATGCCCCGGGATCCCATATGATGGTGCCGGTTTTAATCCCGGCAGCTCCACTTCCCATCCAGCTCCCTGCTTGTGGCCTGGGAAAGCAGTGGAGGACAGCCCAAAGCCTTGGGACCCTGCACCCGCATGGGAGACCCCGAGGAAGTTCCTGGATCCTGGCTTCAGGTTGGGATAACATCGGCTGTTGTGCTCACTTGGGGAGTGAATCATCGGACAGAAGATCTTCCTCTCTGTCTCTCCTCCTCTCTGTATATCTCACTTTCCAGTAAATAAATAAATAAATAAATAAATCTTTAAAAATTAGAATAGTAAATAAATATTGAAAAAAAAGAATAGAGTGCAACAAAAGCTGCTTACTTTTTTTAAAATTTGAGGCAACGTCTATGTGAAACTAAAGATCATATCAGCCAAACCAAATTAATGTGGCATTACTATTTTTCTTGAATGAATCTAACTTATAAAAAACGAATGCATTTTCTCATGATTTTTAGAATTTTTAATTTTCATATTTTTAATTTTTTAAAAAAATTTACTAGAAAGGAAAATAAGATTTACAAAGAAAAGGAGAGACAGAGAAACATCCTCCAACCTCCGGTTTTCCCACCCTTTCCACCCCCCAAGGGGAGCATCAGCTGGAACTAAGCCAATCCAAAGCTAGGAGCCAGGAACCAGGAGCTTCTTCCAGGTTTCCCACGTGGGTTGCAGAATCCCAAAGCTTTGGACCATCTTTACTGCTTTCTCAGGCCATAAGCAGGGAGCTGGATGTACAATAGAGCAGCCAGGACATGAGGTGGCGCCCATATGAGATCCTGGCGCTTGTAGGGTGAGGATTTAGTCAGCCATCCATTGTACATTGCCTGATTCTCAGAATTTTTAAGCAAAAGCTATACCATTTCTCTCCAAAATAAGACACATGATAACTTATATCTCCTCAGGCTGTGCCTTGCATGTTTTACATGTTATAAACTATTCTTAGCATGGGTAAAATATTTAAATTGAGCGGAGTAACTGAACTACTAACATGAACTTATCAACTTGCCACAAGTTACATAAATGCATTTTGCATAGAATATTATTCATTAACATCGGCATTTTTAAGTTAAAAATGCCAAAAATAAAGTTAAATATTCATTCAAAACATACTTTTCCATGTTTTCACTGCAATCAAAAGTGCATTCTTGAAGTACCCATTTTGTGAACTGCACATTGCTAAGTGCTTCAGGTTTTCAGTAATTCTAAGAAAACACGTCCCTAGCCACACTGGTACACAGTTCTAAATTGCCACTTTATGTATTAATTTGGTGTGTTAAATTCACCCAAGAGGGATGCATGAAGTGATGCAGAGCCCCAAATTTAAAAGTTCCTCATTGATGTACATAAAATATCAAACAATAGTGAGTAAGAGAAAAGGATTTCATGTACTTAATTTGACAGTCAAAAGCTTTAAATATCATGAACTTGTCATTATATCATTCTTATTTAAGACAGATATTCTTTCGGGAATATATTCCAGTATTCTTTAAGCCTACTTCACCCTTTACAATAAGTGAAGGCCATAAAGAAATATGAAGCATCTATTTACAGCTAAATAGACTGTCTCCATATTCTGTGTAGCATCCATTACATCCATGCTTTGTGTTCAACACTGCTTACTTGAATCCTCTCTGCATCAAAAAGTGAACAGCACTTGTTATCCTTTAGTCTATCGTGATACTTCCATAGGCGATATTGATCAGTAACCGATTGTGTTGCCCTTTGACACTCCCTCCAGGTAAAGTTGTCATCAGCAGAAAGTGATGGGTAATGAGGAAGTGAAAATCTGACTTCCTGTGATATTTATACCCTGAAAAACAAATATTAATAATGACCCAGACTTTACTTACACTGTGTATTTGAATGCTTCAATTTCTTTACTTTTGTGGAAGGTTTTCTTTTTGTAGTCAAACCAAGGGAAAGAAATAGGAGATCTCTCTGTGACATGAATCATAAAGAGACAGTGAAAATCTCTAGCTATTTCTCTCCGTTCCTATTGCTATCAAAAAATAAATAATTTTAATTACATCACAGTGTAACAGACAAATCCTTCAAAGAGATAAAAAGTAAAGAATGTATCCCACACTTTAATTAAGTTAGTATTACAGATTGGTAAGAATTTAGGGACCAGCATTGTGATTCACTGGTTTAAGCTGCCACCAGCAATGCTTACATTTCATATGAGTAGTGATTCAAGTCCCAACTGCTCCACTTCTGATCCAACCCCTGTTAATGTACCCACTAAAACTGAAGGTGGCTTAAATGCCTGGAACATTACAATCCCCGTGAGAGAACTGGATGGAGTCCAAGACTTCTAAATTCAGCCTAGCCCAACCCCTGTCATTGAGAGCATTTGGGAAGAAAAACAACAGATGGAAGAGATGTAAGATTCTCTCTCTCTCTCTCTCTCTCTCTCTCTCTCTCTTTCTCTCTCTCTCTTTCGTACTCCTTCTCTGCGACTTTGTTAAATAAGTTTTTAAAAACAATTGGCATGATTTCAAAATCATTTGGAATCATTTATAAGGCTTGAAGTAAATAAACATGTGAAAGTATAACAGTAATTCCATCTTTTCACTTTAAACACATATTTCATATAGAAGCATTAAGATTAAAGAGAATTTTTTGAGAAAGAGAGAGACAAGGACAGAGACAAAGAGATAGCTGCAGAGAAAACACTCCTATCTGCTAATTCACTCTCCAAACACCTACTGTGGCCAGAGCCAGTCCAGGCAGAAGCTAGCAGCTGGGAATTCAATCCAGATCTCCCCCAGGGGTAGCAGAAAACCAACTACTTGGAACATTGCGCCAGCATCCCAAGATATACACTGGCATTAAACTGGAATAGTGAACCTGAGGACAGCTAACAAACCCAGTCACTCTAAAAGGGCCCCAGGTATTTTAGCTGCTGGGTCAAATAGAATGTTCTAAAAGGTTTGGATAAATAAGGGTCAGCAGTTTAGCTCAACAGTTAAGACACCAATGTGCCATACCCAAGTACTTGTTTCAATCCCACTTCTAGTTCCATCTTTCTGCTCATGTGAGTCCTGTGAACCAGAGTGAAAGCTCTTGAGTAACTGGATTCTTGTGGCACATGTGGGGCATCTGGTTTGGGTTTCTGTATCCCTGCTTTGGCAAAGCCATTGTAGGCATTTGCAAAGAACCACCAAATGAGAGCACTTTCTCCATCCCTGTCTCTATCTCACACTATAGCAAATAAAAAGAGGAGAAAGAAATCAGAGTCCAAGGAAAAATTAATTTACAATTCTCCTGTGAAGTTTAAGACCCTGTGTCATATGGATCTTGTTGACAAGTAATTAAATGGAGAAATATTTCTTTTGAATCCATGCCTGTAGTACAATGACAGCATTCACTTTAGTTGTACTGATTGACACTAGGCTGTAAAGATTCCCTGGTTGTTTCTATTGGTGACAGTGGTATCTTAGAGAGTGGAAAATCAAATACTATGATCAAGTAGATTCCAGATGTTGAAGGTCCCAAAGAGTTGAGAATTGCCTGGTTCAGAGAAGAAAAGTAGGAAGAAAGAAAGAAAGAAAGAAAGAAAGAAAGAAAGAAAGAAAGAAAGAAAGAAAGAAAGAAAGAAAGAAAGAAAGAAAGAAAGAAAGAAAGAAAGGAAGGAAGGAAGGAAGGAAGGAAGGAAGGAAGGAAGGAAGGAAGAAAGAAAGAAAGAAAGAAAGAAAGAAAGAAAGAAAGAAAGAAAGAAAGAAAGATTCAGTAATCAAATAAGGTTTTTAAAGATAATAAGTAAATAAAAACATCACTGTGAAAAATGTAAGAAAAACAGTCAGAGGATAATATTTGAAAAGAAACTGATGAAATCAAAGTAGGCAGTAGCCAGGACTCAAAAATAAATGGAGAACAAAACTAGGCTTACACACATAATCTGAAATCAAAGGAAAAACTGAAGTGACAGAGGGTCATCCTCTGTGTTTTTTTCCTTACCATTGCCATTTTCGAGTTTCTGGATGATGCTTCCATGCTAGCTGGCTAGAAGGGTCAAGAACGTGGAGATTCATGCACAGTAGATTCATGCACGATGGAGAATGTGTCTTCCATCTCTATACCAATTGTCTGAATTTACTCGTGGTCCAAAAGGGAACCTTGAGATAGTCACTCAAAGTAAAAAAGATATAAGCCTTAAAAACAGAGTGTCTGGTTCCAGAGGTTGTAGGAAAAACTCCTGAGCTGATCACACCTCTTTATTACTCAGCACCAAACAGCCTAAAAATATTTCACTCCTAGATTCTATCCAATGAAAGAACACCTAAAAGGAAATCACTTACGAGAAAAGAAAAATGATGAGAAAAGACAAAAGTAAAGACAAAAGAAGAGGAAGTGCTTTCAATGGAGTTTAGATCAGATTATTTTATTAGTAGGTAGGAAGAAAAAGAAAGAGCAGCTGGTCAGCTGTTTCTTCCTTCCTACATATCATGAACTTAAACCTGCCTGTTGACATGTTACACTGACTTACTTAACTATATAAAAGTTACTACTGGCAAACATATGTTCTTACTTCTGCAGAAACAGGAAAAGATTTCCTTAAAACTGAAATACTCAAATACCTTGGGGATTTTCCTCCTTGTGAGCCTATGTTAAAGTTAAAATTTAAAGATGAAAGTGACAAAACTCAGTTTTTAAAGGTCTTTGCATCTTTGAGGTGACACATAGCCTGGTCACATGTGAGAAGGGATCATTCTTCCTCACCCTGGAATTTGAATTGGAAGTCAAAATGCAAGACCCAATTAAAAGGAATATTCCATGGAAGAAGCAGTGACTACAAAATGTTAAAACTTTATGACATGTGGCAAGAGTAACAACAGCAGCCCCCGGCATCCCATGCAAGAGTGTTAGAAGCATGCTAGTTCTACTGAGTAATTGTAGAGTTTCTCTTGGACATGGTAAACTCTGAAATAAAATTTGGTACTTCCCTGTGGCTTATATAACCCAGACATTGTCTTTTCAATAAATACCTTCTTAGCAAATACCAGCTAAGCCAAATTCTGTCTTTACGTTTAAACATGACTGCAAACATTTTTGGCAGATGTGTTTGCAAATCCAAAAGCTCAGATGCTACTTGATGAGGTGGAAGACCATAAGTGATTGTTAAATAGGATTGGGACAAAAAACAAAGGAAATTCACTAGCATAAAGAGAGGAGACATAGGGACTAGTGCTGTGGTACAGCAGGTTAAGCACTGTCTGCAGCGCCAGCATCTCATAGGATACCATAGTTCAAGGCCTGGCTGCTCCACTTCCGATCCAGGTCACTGCTAATTTGCCTGGGAAAGCATCAGAGGATGGCCCAAATTTTTGGACCTATGAGTCCACATGAAAGATCCACAAAAAATGTCAGATTGGCCCAGTCCTGGCTGTTGTGATCATTTGGGGAGTGAATCAATAAGTGGAAGATATCATCCATCCCTCCTCTCAATCTGTGACTCCATTTTTCAAAAAAATAAAGTCTTACAGAAAAAGAGCGAGGTAAAGGGGTTGGGGAAAGCAATAACAAATGTGTAATGACAATATTTACATGTAACTACTATTTGTGTAAACCGTTGGAAGCTACAAGGCCTATGCCATAGGATATCACGGATAGCCTGAACATGTCCTAACTATAGAACATGGTGACTTCCAAAGGAACTGACTAGCATTAACAAAAATTTTAAAATGGTGATCTAAAGTTTTCAATTATCAGCTCAGACATGAACTTACAGTAAGAACTTGCTGTGTTTTTTAAGAATTTATTTATTTGCTTGAAAGGTAATGTTACACAGAGAGAGGGAGAGACAAAAAACAGAGATAAAGAGAAAGATGTGAGAGAGAGCCTTTTCCACCTGCTAATTTACTCCTGTTAAACCTGGTCAGAGCCAGGAGCCTGGAACTCCAGGGACACAAGGTCTTGGAACATCTTCTTCTGTTTGCCCAGGAGCATTACAAGGGAAAATGATGAAAAGTGAAAGTGCAAGGACTCTAACTGGCTCATATGAGATGTCAACAGCACAGGCACAACTTTGCTCACCTGCCACAGTGCTGGCCCCAGAACTTTCTGTTTCCGATGAATCATTCACCTGCTGTAGCTGAAAGATGAAACTGAATGATTAAAACTCAAGCATAAAATTTGATCAAATTAATTGCCAAACTGAAAGGTCATTTTGAATCAAAGCCTTACCCAACTTCTAACATGAAATTAGGAACGTGGCTCAATAAAAGTAACAAGGCTAGAAATTAAGATGCAGATGTGTTGGAAAATTCAGCAAATTTAAAGCAACCTAACACTCTACTGTTTGCTCTTTGCCAAAGGCAGGAATCCCTTCTCCTTTGTCTACAGCAGGTCTTCCCTCTGCGGAGTGACCTGGTAAATAAAAGAGCTCGTTCTGTTGCTCCCTCTTCCTGCTTTTCAAATAATCAACAACAGCTCCTTTAAAATATAATTCCTTGGGGGATTTGTTTTGCAAGGGGATGCCAATTCTGCTTATTCTTATTTCCACTATTTGTTAATATTTCTGTGAATCTCCAACTAGAGCAAAAACACTGTACCTACCAGTCCAATACACAGACCTCGGGATAAAAAAAAAAGGCTCACACATAAAAATAACGGTAAAATTTAGCCAGTTTGTGTCAACATTATAATTTCCAGGCAACCCATTAGCAACCCACTTAACATATACAACTAAATAAACTTTAATACTGTGAAATAAACAGATAATTTAAGATACCATAATTACAATCCTTATCCTAATTCATACTGAGTGAATTTCTACGTTCAGAAACTTAGAAATCCAAGAACTTCTCAGGAAGTGCCCCCTTACTTTCTGCCAGAGGACACGTAGTCACTTTAAGCACAGCTATGCTTACAAAACGTAAATACCCAAACTATGAATCATTAGCTATGAGAAAATAATTGTTCCTAGAATACAAATAATTCTCATAGATCATGACACAGTTCCATAGGGATCTGTTACAGAATTGTTCAGTTTCAGAATTATAGTAGACACAATGGGATCCCAAACCTAAGCTGTGGTTAAGCCCCAGATTCTAGAGTCTACTTGGAACATGTGGTCCCCAACACGATAATAATTCCCATATGGAATCTTGATCCATAGATGAAATAATAATGCTCAGAAAATAGTTGTGGTATTAATAATTTGGTGGGAAACCCCAGAGCTTCTTCTGCCTTCAAAAATAGTAAATCCACCAAATACTATATTTCTAGAAAAGTTACTAATAAAAGCACCACCATCTAAATGACTGATACAGTTGAGATCATTCTTATGACATCCTCATTGGCTCAAAAGCCTCAAATATAAAATGAGGAGGGGATTTGAAGAATAGTAGTATGTCCCATGAGTTAAAATCAGATTAAGTTTGCAAGAAGTTTCCCAAGGTATACTTTATTTTGATATTGCAAAGAACTCCTTCACCACCTGAAATCAGCAAACATAATCAGGGACAGTTTGAATTCTCTTGATATTAGTGCTGGCACACCTAAATTACACTCAGAATTACAATTCTCCTCTGCAGCAGTTTTAGCTGCGGTTAGTATGACGTTTTCATAATCATTTTCGATGTCACACAGCTTCATCATGTTGGTCACAGGTCAGAAATTCCCTGGGGATACTGACCTCATGACTAGGACCACACAGATCAGCCTGGTGCTAGGGGTAATCTAGGACCTGAGGAAATGACTCTGGCCCAGATAACCAGTCTGCCAAACAAACCTGAAGACTGAGACTGTAGGGTCCTACTGGTACTGGGATGGTCCCAGAGCTTCAGACTAAAATTACTGGTGTGTAATCTGGGGTTATGGGCACCTGCCTGAACCTGGATGTGTGCCCAGTGTTGAGGTTTGGAACCACAATCTCATGCTTCTTGCCCCCACACAGAGAATATGCTTTTACACACCATATATATCTGCAGATGTATATTGGATACACAGCGTCACAGGTAATGTGTAATTGTACTTCCTATCCTTTTCAATGTATTTTTTTATTCCTATGCAGTACCCAGTGCTATATCCTTTCCTGGTTTCCTTAACTATTGTGAATGTATTTCCCTTTGCAGATGATTTTTCAAATATATATATTTTATGGTGGGACAAGCACTGGATAACCCTTTTTCATTCTTATATGTCATTCTACGAAAAAAATTTTAAGACAAAAAACGCATTCCAAGTGAATCCTATTATTGGGAAAGAGATTTCTATGGGCTATGTGAGCTGTTCCAACAAAATCCAGAACGAACATTGGATCTCTCATATAGTGGATTCTAATGAGAATAACTGGCCCTTGTTTCCAGCTCCCTGGATATAGGCACAATTTTCCATACACCCAAACAATTCCCAATTACAAATTATAATATTATAAAGCAAATTTTTCCTGGGACTCAAGTGATTCCTTCCTCTCAGCATGAACATATAAGCACAGGGTTACTTTTTAGAGATACGTTTTTAATAGCCTATCCTTTTTCTTTCCATTCAGTTGCCCCAAGGGCAGTTTATTGTTTCCATCTTTCCCATCAGGATGGGCTGTTCCTAGACAAGTATCCGCTGCCCTCTGGGATAAAATGATTTCTAACAGTCACTTTCAAGATTAATCGGTAACACAGACTTCAATTTAGAAAATGCCAATTCAGAATTGATAATGAGTCCTAGGATCATTTCTGGATTAAAGAAATCCAAAACACCACCTAGAAAATGGGTCAATGACAGAAATCTGTTGCATAAATTCCCCCTTCAAATCTCTGCTGTGGAAAGTATTAGGGAGGAAGGAAAGGAATGATCTCTCTCAAGTGCATAATTGCCCTTTTGGACGGAAAAAAAAACATTTTCATGACATTAGTTCCATATGTTGAAGATGGCATCTTCTTTTTATTTCCTAAAATTGGAAATCAGTAGTTAACACAAGCATTGGATTCACCTCTAGTTTTAGAAAGTATCTTACTATCGCTACTGTTTTAAATCCAGGAGCAACTGTTTGCAGCTTGCATAACCTCACTCTGTAGGATCCAGCCTCCACTGTCCCTTTGTTTTTGTCTACACAAGCTCATGTTGTTCATTTAGAAAGCAATACACAAACCTGAACAAATGCCTGCCCTCACAATATTAATACTATCTCCATTTTTTCTTTTTTCTTTTTTTTTTTCTTTTTTGCATTTAAAGTTGTTCTAACAGCTCATGGAAATCCCTCATTAATTCATGCAAGAAAAACTCAAAACTTTCAATAACTCAGATACTTTATGTTCTGAATTTAAACTTGGAATGGAAGTTGACTGGGAAAGTCACTTAGCCTCTCTTAAGCCTTGAGTGCCTTATTTGTCAATTGAAGATGATGAAAATTGCCTTGAGGATGAAAAGGGTTAGAACCTGTGGCCTGAACATAGCATCTGGTATAAATTTTCAGCATCCATTCCTACTGTCTTCCTTTTTTTTTTGTTCAGCTTTTTCACTCTCTGTGTTGCCATCACTTGTGGAGTTGCTGTCATTCATCCTGATTACAACTATTCTTCCAAAGGCATCTTTAGCGTTTACTTATATTAAGTATCTGTTGCTGCTACTATTGTGTTGCTAATTGAAACCTGAATATTGTGCCAATGTAAAATTTAGATTCCAGGGAAAGGCAAAATGTGGGTTTTCTGGAAGTCTCAGAAAATTCCTGTATTTTATCCATGCCAATTGGGTCAGTACCAATATTTCTAACCAGTTGCTGTAGCCAGAAGATGGAAATGCTTGACTTTGGTAGGCCTAAATTACACATTCTAAGCCTGAGGAATATGATGATACTGTCTGTACCCAACCATGTGAAACCAATAAGGGAAGGATCAGATGCCCAAGTGATTGTAAATTCTCTAAATTTTCCTATCTTAAAATATTAGCATAAATCTTAAAATATTAGCATAAATCTTTTGGCTCTACTGATTTTTCTGAACTCTAAGATATTACCATTGTATTTTCAAAGTTATAATATTCTCCTAATGTTTATCTCATCCAAAATCCTGCTTTAATGCAGGTAATCTGTTAAATGTAACAAAATATCATAATTTTATACATAGTGACTAAGACTCAGACATGCTACTTATTGACAGTTAGTTTCACAAAAATTGCAAGAACTGAACCCCCAGGTTCATGGTGCTAAGTCTGGAGAATCAGTCAAAACAAGTGTGTCAGGCAAGTGTGAGACAAGCTGTACTTGGTGTGGCTTCTTCCCTCCCAGGTTTTCACAGTCTGATAGTATTTGCAGATGTGTTCTACATATTCCTTTCTTTCCACTAAATTTCCTGAAAGACACGGTTCCTTTCCCTTTTGTTTTCTGCACCCTGTGGCTATGTGAGAGTGGCATCATGATGTCTAAACAAAAAAAAAAAAAAAATTCAAACCATATTCCAGATGTCTTTCCTAAAATCTACAAACCAGTGAGACAAAAGATGGCCAATCACCGATGTGGACTATGACTTGACTAGAAATTTACAGTACAGAAATTCCCAGATAGCTCTTAATATGCTGCATCATATTTAAAGTTCTTTCAAGAGTCTGGCAAAGGCAAGTTTCTTTGGGATCTTTGTGCTAGTATTTTTTGCATGCTGATGTTTGTGTAATAGTTCTTGTACTTACAAGCTATTATCTTTTTTAGACTTTTAAGTTAAAAATAAACCACTAGCAAAAAAAAAAACCCATAATGATAGGCACTTTTAAGTACTTTGCATTTTAAGAGAGCATGACTATGTGATCAGCACAGTGGTTAAGCCACTAGGTTCTCTAGTAGAGCTGCCTAGTTCAAATACCACTAGCTCTTCCACCTGTGCTACTCAGGGTTCATTGATTATCTCATGTTTCACATTCTGGATAACAATTTCTACCCAAATCGTTGTTATAAGAAGTAAGGGAATTAACACATTAAAGGATGTAGAGGATGCCTTAGACGTAAGAATTTATGTCTAAGTGCTTACCACCGTTTATTTTTATCTTAAATACTCATCCATATAAACAAAACAGATTTCATGTATTTTATAAAATTCTAAGAAGATATTTGTCTTCTCTCCTCCTTCCTCAAATTACCCTCCTTCTTTCCTGTAATTTTTGCAATAAAGTATTTGGTATTTCATATATCCAGCTTTAAGAACCTTCCTCATGCCCAACCCCTTCTTCTTTTATTATTTTTCATTTAGCTTTTACAATAGCATGCTTCTAATTTCCTTTACAGTTTTAAGCTTAAACCTCCACTAAATAAATAATGTAACAGCAAGCAGAAAAACCACAATTCCTCAAGAGTACAGACAGTTGCTATAAACAATGAATCTCAGAATGTCAGTTTCGCTCATATATGTTACATGTTTTCATACTCCATATGCTAATTACCACAAGTCATAGAAAGCATGAGGTTAATCTTTTGGGGACTGGATGTTTCACTAAGCATTGTGGTGTCTTGAAATATAATCATTTTTTGTGCAAAAGACCTGATGTCATTATTTTTGACAGCTGAGTAATATTCCATCCTGTGAAATTCCAACAGTTCCTCTATCCATACATCAACTGATGGAGATCTGGGTTGATTCCACCTCTATCTCTTTTGAGTTGAGCTGCCACAATCACAGAGGTACAGACAATTCTTCATATGCTGATTTCAGTTCCTTTGGGTAAATTCACAGTAGCAGTTTGGTTGGGTGTATCTAGTATCAGACTTCAAAAAAATCTCTGCACTGGCTTCTATAATGATTGGCCTAGTTTATCTTCCCTCCAATAGTGTATTAGTGTACCATTTCTTTATGTCCTTACCAGCATTCCTTTTTTTTTTTTTTGCTTTATTTTTGTTTGTTTGTTTATTTGTTTTTGGTTTTTTTTTCCATTTCCCTAATGGCTTGTGATGCTGAGCATTTTTTCATGTGTCTGTTGGCCTTTGCTATTTCATTCTTTGAAAAATGTCTGTTCATAAGACTTAGACAATATTGATGTGATTGCATGTTTTATTATTGCTGAGTTTCTCCAGCAACTTAATTGTATTCTAACGATGTATTAAATATGTAATTTGCAAATATCTTCTTCTGTTCTTTTAAATTTTTACTTTGCCGTGCAGAAGCATCTTAACTTGATGTAATACCATTTGTTCACTTTTGCCTTTACTTTTTATCAAAGAAATCTTTGCTTATGCCAATGTCTTATAGTGTTTCCCCCATATTGTCCTCTAGTAATTTGATAGTTTCAGATCTTAGAGTTTGATTCCTCATCCATTGTGAGCTGATTTTTTTTTTTTGTAGAGTATAAAGTAGTGGTTTTGTCTCCTAGTCTGAGTGTGAGATACCATTTTCCCAACACTGTTGAGGAGACTGTCCTTTTTCCAGAGTGGTTTAGCTCACTAACCAAAGAATAGTTGGTCGTAGATATGTTAATTAATTTCTGGGATCTCCAATCTATTCCATTGGTTGACCGGCCTATTCCAGTGCCAATACCAAGCTGTTTTGATTATAATTGCCCTTTAATATGCCTTGAAATAAGAGATTGTGATTTCTCCATCTTTTTAGATTGATTTAGCTACTTATGGTCTCTTGTAAGTCTATATGAATTTTAGGGTCATTTTTTTCCATGTCTAGAAAGAATGTCTTTGGTATTTTGAATTGGTTTTCACTGAATCTGTAAAATGCATTAGGGTGCTGTAAACATTGTGATGATATGAATTCTTTCAATTCATGATGTTAAGTTTGTGGAGATTTGCTTAATGGCCTGGAACACATTTGATCATAGGAAGTTTCATGCACTGATGCCAAGAATGAGAACTCTACAGCTGTGGGATACAGCGTTCTATAGATATCAATTGGGTCCACTTTGTCATAGTATAAATTAGCTCTGTTGTTTCTTTGTTGATGCTTTGTGTCCAGTTGATACAACCATTGATAATAGTGAACTGTGGGCCTGGCCTGATGCCCTGTGTGGTTAAGTCCTCACCTTGCACTCGTGGGGATCCTATATAGGTCCCTACTTTCCCATCCAGCAACCTGCTTGTCACCTGGGAAAGCAGTAGAGGATGGTCCAAAGACTTGGAATCTTGCACCCATGTGAGAAACTGGAAAGAAACTCACAGCCCCTGGCTTAAGATCGGCTCAGTTCCAACAATTACTGCCACTTGGCAAGTGAACCAGCAGATGGAAGATCTTCATCGCTGTCTCTCCTTCTCTCTATAAATCTGCCTTTTTAATAAAAGTAAATAAATCTTAATAATAATAGTGAGGCATTGCAATCCCCATGATTATTGTGATAGAGCCTATATCTCCCTTTAAATCCATCAATGTTTGCTTTAACTAGCTACACACACTAGCACAGAGTGCATATACTTTAACTGTAGTCTAATTATCCTGTTGAAGTGATTCCCTTCATCATTACATATGCCCTTCTTTTCCTATCCAAACACATTTTGTGTTAAAGTCTACTCTGTCTGCTGTTAGGATGACTACAGCTGGTCATCTTTGCTTTTCATTAGCGTGGAACATCCTTTCCATCCTTTCACTTTCAGCATATGTGTATCTTTGCTGGTGAGGTGTGTTTTCTCGTAGGCAACAAATAGTTGGTTCTTGTTTTTTAATTCCTGAAGTTAGTCTGTATCTTTTAATGGAGAATTTAAGCTATTCACACTCAAGGTTATTATTAATAAGTAACAATTGGTCCTGCCATTTTTCCATAATTAATACTATTGCTTCTTTTGG
The DNA here is from genome assembly GCF_017591425.1 of Ochotona curzoniae. Lineage (NCBI taxonomy): Eukaryota > Metazoa > Chordata > Mammalia > Lagomorpha > Ochotonidae > Ochotona > Ochotona curzoniae. The sequence continues at coordinate 54,393,771 of NW_024465369.1, forward strand.
ATTTCTTTTGTACTTTTACTAGGATAGTTTCTGTCTTCACATACTTTCCTGATGCTATATTTGTCAGCATTTGTGTGTATAATACCCTAAAGTATCATTTCTAAGGCTGAAGAGTGCTGAGAAATTCTTTCCATTTCTGTTTCTTTGGAGAGTCTTTATTTCTCCCCCACTCACAAATGAGGGCTTTACTGGGTGCAAGGCTCTGCATTGACAGGTTTTTGTTTGTTTTTGTTTTAGAACCTAAAGTAGATCTCCTCTTGATTCTGATGCGAAGTCAGCTATTTTTCTAGTTGGATATCCTTTGAAAGCATCCTTTAAAAGCATTTCTCTCTTGCACATTTTAGGATCTTTTCTTTACATTCATTTACACTTGAAAGTTTGACTACCATGTGTTACGGTGAAGGTCTTTTCTGGTCATGTCTGTTATAAGTTATACATGCTTCCTGTACTCAGATGTTTTCATCTTTCTCCAAATTAGGAAAGTTTTCTGTTATTATTCCACTGAGTAAATCTTGTTATTAACTCGTCTGTTCTACACTATTAGGGACTCCTTAGTCATACGTTTTAGTTATTTTATAGTACCCTACAAATGTCAAACACTGGAGCTGGTTCGTGGAGCAAATGGTATCACTTGCGATGCTGGCATCTCTTATGGCTGCTCTTATTATGAACCTGCTCCCTGCTAATGTACTTGGGAGGGAAGCAAAAGAAAGCACTGGGACCCTGCAACCACGTGGGAAACCTAAGAAAAGCATCTAGATCCTACTTTGGCCTGACCAGCAACAGAACTTGTGTTACGGAAGTCGACTGGAAGATCTCTGTCTTTCCGTCTGCCTCTCCTCCACTCCCTCTCTGCAGCCCTGCTTTTTGAATAAATACATCTTTTCAATACCTCAAATGCAATTTTCCATTTTCATAGGTTTTTTTTTCTATTTTTCTTGCTGGGATGTCTCTCTTTTATCATGGATATACTTTCTTTTGACTCATCGAGTCTGCTCTAAGGCTTTCTACTGAATCTTTTATTTGACATACTGAATTCTTCATTTCTCATATTTACATTAATTTCTCCTTGATATCTCTACGTCATCCATGTCATGCGTGGGTTGCTTTAACTTATCTATTTTCATCTCTGTTTTTGAGTAATCTTATGATCATTCTTTTAGATACCTTTCCATAACATTTTATCAATCTCTGTTTTCACAATGTAATATTAAAATGTTGTTTTGTTCTGTTTGGGGAGCCATATCTTCTTTGCGCATATTTCTATGTTTATTTTTAGGCATGTGGAGATGCTTTTTAGTTTCATACTCTGAGGGCTTTTGCTTTTGAAATATGGTTCTAATATCCAGAATGTGTTCTGTGTGGGGTCAAGAGTTCCAGCTAATGCTTAAGGGTGAGGCAAGCAGAGTCCAGAGTGACACCTAAGATGGGTGTGGTAGATCTCAAGTGCCAGCAAGTGAGGGAGGGCATGATCGTGTCAGATGTTATCTCTCTGCCAAGTGAACCAACTGCTCAAGGTGAGCCCACAATGGCTACAGGCCCCATCCATGCAGTTACCCAAACTGCACAAAGAACTTGTATGCTCTTAAGTATTAGTATAGACCCTTCTGTAATGACATATCTCAAGCTCCCAGGAGCTCCATCTCTGAAAGCAGACCCAGTCCTATCTCACACCCTACTGAAAAGTCACAGAATTCCTACTGTCATGACACACAAGATTTCTACAACTACATAGAGCATGGGGTCCTCTCAGCCCTGGGAGCTGGCCCCATCTGGGGACAGACCCACAGCACTCCTAGAGTCAGATGCCCAGCTGACAGAAGTCGGTCAATGTTCTTCCATAACAGGTCAAGTCCAGGTGCCTTGATTCAGTGAGGGGAGGGAAGGGGCCTATTTGGGCACTTTCTTCCTCCATCCATGCTTTAAGTTACAATGAAAGTCAATGGAATTAAGGATTTTTCCCTCTGAATAAGCAGCCTGTACTCATCTTTTTAAAATGGTAAATCCTCCTGCTAGCTGCTGGGTGCCCTTGTGCAATGATGAGACAAAATCCACATGCTCTAGCCTCATGGGGTTTGGTGGACACCCTGTCCCATTAGCACAACAGGGCAAACTCCAAGTCAATGGGTTCTGGCAGGTTTCCCTCAGGCAATACCACCAGTGATGTGGACTGCCACAAGCTCCTCTCACCTTGCTCCAAGAAGATGGCTTCTCCTTCTTCTCCTTCAGTCACTAGGGTATCTTGCTCACTATTGCATGATAGGACCATCCCAGATGCTCCAGCACATCTCTCTTCTTTCTGTATTATTTCTGCTGCAAACTTTGGTGCAACTGTCCCCTGGGAATAAAGTTCATCCCCTTTTATTCTGTTATGTTATATAGTCAAATAAGCACATCTTTTCTCTATTCAGCCATCTTGGTTCTCTCAATTGATTATTATTAACTGTGGGAATAAACATTACCTGTCATTCCAAATAAATAAGTTTTCCTCCCCTTTAGTTCTCTGCAGTACAATATTATGATTTCAAAAGTGTAAATTTGCTCTTATACATTGGACAGATTAGGAAACAATCTGAAGACCATGGAAATTGTGTATTTGTGTATACACCCTCCTGCACAGGTGACTGCAGAAAGTTATACCCAGTCAACCCAAGCCACATGGGAAAGCACAAAACATACACCTCCAACAGCTGCCAGCTACCTCAGTTCACCCAACTGCTTTGTAAGCCACATTCGCCCACTTTGAGTATGAGAACTTTCCATTTGCCTTTCAACAACCCACGTGTCACCACATCACAGTAACTCCCAAGATGCAATCTTTCTGGTACCGACACCCACCACTGCAGGTTTGTTTCAAGGTACCGTGTCCTATTCATGGCATTCTTTATATTTTAACCATTAATTCTGCATAGGCAGTACTACCATTTTTACTACATTTATTCTTTTTAAGTGTGACTGACAAAGATTTTAAGGGTTGCTCGCTTGCCTTACAACACACAATTACATTAGAGCAGAACCAGATGCTGAGTCACAGTCTTTACAGGTTAAGTTTCTGAGCTAAGCAAACATCTAGAATCATCAGGCTGACTAGAGAAATCTAAATATCATTCATCTGATTCCTAAAATACATTTAATAGCAATCCTTAGAGGGAAAAGATTTGCCAACTTAAAAAACTCAAGTTTATGATTTGAGCACATTCAATATTGGGCATCATTTCACTCACAGTATGATCATTTCTATCTTACTTTGGTATTTATGGTTTTTTTATTTTACTTCACTTTTTACATATCATGAAATAGAGAAAAAAATAACTAAGAGAAGTTATTTTTAATTTTAAAATAAATACTTGATTTTGCTAAGTGTATAAGAATACAATTTAAATTCATCCTGAAGGAAAAGTATAATATTGCTAGATTTTGAGAACTCCGGAAAACAAAAACCTAAAGCAATAAGGAAAAGAAAGGAAATCAAGTTTACTCTTTTAGCTTCTTAAGGAACTAGAAAACAACTGCTTATATAAAGAATTAAAGAGTGAAATAGAAAAGTCTTAATATATACTCAAATAGTATAAGGCTCTTATAATCCAGAACTGTGTGATATCTTTTTGTGAGAAAAAAGTGGGGGGAAGGAATTGTGAGCAGCAAGAATCGTGCTTCGTTTTGAGGCCCTTCACAGGTAAGCAGGCACCCTTCCCAGCTGTCCCTCCCTAGCATGATGTGTGGGTGTGTACCAAGCACCTGTCCACTAGGGGCTAGACTTTCACCAATAAACTGCTTTTAACTATGCCACTTAAATAAAGTCCTGTGTAACTAACACACAGATAAAAATATATTTCTGTTCATTTCCTGAAATAAAATTCTGATCATAAAAGAGATGATTTTTAAATACATACATCAGGTCACTTTAATAGCTCACATTGAACTGACTCAAGGATGTATATTCTCTAATAAAATTCTGCTGCATGAAGTTTATACTGTGATATTAAGCTGTGTAGATTATGTAAACATTTGCTTTTTTCCCCTCACCCTTTCCGTCCCAGCATGTGAGAGCCGAAGACCTTGCCATCCATTAATCACACTTCACTTAAATCAAGCAATTCAGTCTTTGTGGTGTGCCTGTTATGTAACAAGTATATTTTAGAAGCAGCAGATGATTATAGGTGCTTAAAATATTTTCTGAAATTCACCCATGTATCAAACACATTGAGTTATTTTTACATAATGGTGTTTGGGAATGACTGAAGTGTCCAGTTTTCTATAATGAGGAACTGAGGAAGGTATGGTGTGGTGGATTCAGGAGGCACTTTCAATGCTGACATTTCATGTTAGGGTGCCAGCTCAAGTAGTGCTTCTGAGCCAGCTGCCTGCTAAAGAGCCTGAGAAAGCAACCGAAAATGGAGGAAGTCCTCAGGCTCCTGGCACCCAAGTGCAAGACCTGGAATGACTTCCTGACTTCTGATTGCAGCCTGGCTTAGCCCGAGATATTGCAGCCATTTTCTGGAATGAAGCAATATATGAAATCTCTCCTCTGTCACATTGCCTTTCAAATAAATAAGTATGTTTAAAAATCAAGGAGGCATAAAGCTTATTATTAGGTCATAGACTTATTTGTATGTTCATATTTATAGGAGCTCAACTCACCATAGTTAATGTGTGGAATCAAACCAGATGACCATCAACAGATGAATGATAAAGAAAATGTGGATATATACAATGTGGAGTACTACTCAGCCATAACAAGAATGAAAGCTTATTTTTTGCAACTAAATGGATGCAATTGGAAACAATTATTTTCAATGAAATAAGCCAGTTCCAAAAAAGGCAAATATCTTATGTTTTCCCTAATCTGTGATAACTAATATTCAGAGTACAAAAATGTAATCTATAGGTGCAAGAATAACACTCCGGGATTTGATTATCGTGTGCAGCCTTTGTCTATACACCCAAAGGATAATATTCTTTTGTTTTGTTTTGATCCTTTTGTTCTTTGTTTTTATTGCTATTTTCTACTTGCCAGGTATTGGTATATATATTGTGTGTGTATATATATATATACTGTATATATATATAGTGTATGTATTATATATATTGTAGTGTTAAACCTGTAATTGTGAGATGAAATAAAAGCAGTTGCAAAAACCAGAAGAGAAGAAAAGAGGACAACATGTGGGGAATGCAAGCAAGACGTGAGATGGGATGGGAAGTATCAAAAAGCTCCTAAATATGTGTTGCAATATATATGAAATTTGTTTCCTATAAGTAAATAAATTTTTAAATTAAGAAAGAACACAGCCAAAAAAAACTTATAATCATGAATAAATCATTATTTAAAAGAATAAAATGTAACCTTAAGGTTCACGTTTGAATCTCTTGGCTCCTCTGCTAGCTGCTCAAAAATGAACCATAGAAGAATTCTATCTAGACTAATAGGAAAGGCAGGTATAAAAGGAAGGTCCTCTCAACGCAGTGACTTCCCATGAAGGTGTGTGGGAGCAGTAAGTGAAATATAATGTGAAGTCTGCAACATTTCAAACCAACGATTCCAGAACCAGAAATAGCATAGTCTACATGCTAGCTTTCCTGTGTGAGTCTCAGTGTGTTTGAATCCAATGCTGCAGTTTCCTGACTTTGTATTGTTAGGTCATTCCTACCTTATGGGATTAGTGAAATAATGCATGGGTACTTCTTAGTACAGTGAGCAACACATATGAAGTGTTTAAAATGATGCATGTTTTCACACATGAAGACTGTAAGGAACCATGTAAGGGCAGTGGGAGCTGACACCTTACTGATCAATAACCCTCCTCGCTCTGCCAAGAGTGCTTCTCCTTTGATGTTGCACTGCACTCAAATCCTATACCATCCTAATAACATGGGGGAAAATGAGGATGTGAGGGGGAGAATCGAGCAGGAGATGTAGGGGAAATCACTATATCAACAAAACCACATCATGGAAAATAACAACAATGAAAATTCAGAGTGAGATGGAATTTATGAGGATACTTTGAAATGATTATTGAAAAAAAGTTGAATTAAAAGATAGGTATGGGGCAAGTATTGAGGTTCATTGGGCTAATCTGCTGCTTGAGACTTGTGAATTCCAATATTGGAGTTCCTAGCCTTGAGTTCTATCGTGCTCTTCTGCTAACGTGCACCCTGGGAGGCAGTAGATGTTTGCTTAAGTACTTGGATTCCTGAAACCCATGTGGAAGATTCGGATGGAATTCCTACCTCCTGGTTTGGCCTGGCCCAGCCCCAGTTGAAGTTACTATGTAGCGTATAAAATGCAAATGGAATCTCTCTGTGTCTCTCTTTCTCAATTTCTGCCACTCTACATCTCAAATAAAATTTAAAATAAAATAGCTGTGTTTCAAAATGATAACTTTGTTGTAATGTAAAAAATTTTGGAAACCCTGCATAGCTTTTTTTGTCTCACAAACTTTTGGAAAGCTTCTTGTACATGTGCGTGTACATTCAAGAAGCTTAACACTGTATAGGGTCTGTTTTGAAGCTTGAAACCCAGTAAGATCATAGAACTCTGAGGGGGAGTAAGGAGCTAGCCAACCTCTGCTCAAGGAAGTTCTCACAAGAGGGCATTGTAAAATTCCCTTATTCCTCAGAACTGAACTTGAAAATGTTCCCACTAAAGTCCAATGGGAGTTTTATGGGAGTAAAGGATAGAATTAGGTCTTGTGTATTTTTAAAGGGTCATTCAAAAATGCTAAGTCTAAATTTTTTACAGATGGCAAAGTAAGGACAGATGTAGTTGGCCAAAACTGACCTTTTATGTTTTCTAAAAGCAAATGTTTACGAAAAGAAGACTCTACTATACCACCAATGGGAAAAAAATTCCTGGATGCTTACATTGGACAACTCAGTGCACATTCACTGCCAAATACCTTTATAAAAATCAATAATAATATTTTCCATGGTACCTGTTTTCAGCTTTTCCTCACAATTTTGCACTGTAGTTGCTTTTTCTCAAATGCAAGTGCAGTTCTAAGGAAAAAAAATGATATATTAAATGAGAATAGGCTTGTAACAGCACATCCATTTTAGAACTTTACTGTTGCCTTTATAGCCCCACCGCAAGGCACAGGCAAGAGTGATGACAATTTTTGACATGAATTTTTAAAAAGTCATTTTTTTCATAATGGAATTCCTTTATATATATATTTTTTCAAATAGTTAAAGGGATGTTAGACATATCTATGCTCTTTTGGATATTTAACAGAAAAAAAATATTTTATGGAGTAGAAAAAAATTCAGAAATACCAAAATACATGAAATTTAGATGGAATAAGAGGATGGTCACAATATTTAGCAGAGGAAATGGAATTGTGAACTCAATTTATCAGTGAAGTTTAATCACGCCACAATTATACCAACATTTACAGAAAGAAGGGGAAACAGAGATTTTTAATCTGCTGCTGATTTATCCCAAATGGCTACAAATCAGCTATGTTGATCCAAAGTCAGAAGACAGTGTCTCCTTCCAGATCTCCCAGGTGCAAGCAGGTGCCCCATGACTTGGCCATGCTCCACTGTTTTTCTGGGCAATAAGCAGGTAGTTGGATTAGAAGTGGAGCATCCCATATGGAATGTTGGCACTGCTGGCAGAGGATTTAGAGGATTAGCCTGCTAAACCACTGCACCAGCACCTGTCATGTAGATTATTTTTTAATACATCTTGTCCCATAGCTGATCCACAGAACATCAGAACTGTTACTCTTTCCCTACTCAGGAGAAAGCAAATACAGTAGATACAGATAACATTTAATTACCTGGTATATACAGAATAACTTTGACACTTAATCTCCAGATAGCCATTTTCTGTGAAATATTTTAGAAGTCTATGGCTTTTTTAAAAAGAGTAAGAATGGATGAATATATTGAACTGTAAAGTGTATGCCCACTTTTGAAAATGTTCTGACAAGTGTTTTATTCACCTAAATGTACAAAGATTTTTACATAAGAAATCTACCCGTAAGTACTTACACAACATGAAAGGTTATTTTAAAAGACTTGAAAAGAATTATCAACAACTTTAATTATAAGCAGAAAAAAATTGAAAACTCCATCAAGAGAATGGGTGAATAAATGTTATTATATTTTATGGAAAAATACTACTGAGCAATAAAACATATCAACATACACACAACAACATACGTTAGTCTAACAGATGTTATAATGAGCCAAAGAAGCATGAACAAATAGTACAAGGATCTTCTTACAGGACAACAGCAGATAAAACTCTTAAAAATCAAAAAAGTAGGATAATGTCAGTGTCTAATCATCAACACAGAGTAACTATATGCATTTCTAAAACTCATCAAAGATTCATGCTCTTCATGGTAGATTTATTTTATCTCAACAACAATGAGTGAATATTTTTAAAGATATAACTTCATTATGCAAACAAATCAAAATGATTTCTTTCACATGCCTGTTGTTTCACTGACTTTGAACCTTCGTTACTCTAACAACTAGATGAACATCTTTAATTCTAAACTTAAGCATCATCTTGCTAACTGGTCTATTTTCCAGAAGGCAAGAGCTTCTCTTTTAAAAAAATTAAATTGTTTGTAATACAGCACATAAATTGCCATTAAACAAGGCAATGCAAAGAGAACCTCTAGAAGGAACAGGTGGAATCGCATCCCATTTTTTTCTCATGACTTTGAGAATAAATCTCCCTCAAATGACACCTTTCTCCTTCAAACACTTCAGTTGTATATTTTATAACTTTTACATATGTCATTTTTACATGACAGTCACAGCTCCCACCTGGAGTTTTGCAACACTGTCCGCATGTTACCTTTTTTTTTTAGAATATGCATGTTTTATTCTGAATAATTTTGCATAATCAAAATGAAAGTACAAAATAATTAAGGCAAAATATATTTTAGCAAGCTGAAATAAATCATGAAATAGAACATTGTAAATGTAATTCATATCAGTCTTCCTTTTAAGAGTTCAAAAACATACTTCTAGTTTCATTGATGGCGACTTGAATGTCCAAAGCTGAATCATAATGTCAGGGATTCAAAACAATCGACTAGACATTACACAGGCAATGGTAATGCTGCTGTTGTGGATAACAAAATTCAGCACGTGAAATTATTTAAAAATAATACAGATAGTTTAATAAGTCAGAGAAATTGTAAGTAACAAGCTAAGCAAAGCTCCAAGCTTAGATCTCCATAGGACATTTTAGAAAAGATCAACTTTTGTCATTGTTTCTCACACTCATTTATTTGTTCATTCTACCAACAGCTATTCACTGAATGTGATATTTATGTAATTTGTATAGTATTTATGTATCAGGGTGTTCTAAGAGCTTGGGGTATGTAGGAAAATAACAGATGAATATCTCAACTTTCCAATGTGAGATAAAATGGCCTGAGGTAAAAAATAAAATAATGAAAAGAGTATGAAATTAAAGCAAGAGAATTGTAATTTTTTTAAAATTTTATTTATTTTTATTGTAAAGGCAGAGATACAAAGAGGAGAGAAAGAGAGGAAGATCTTCCATCTGATGATTCATTCCCCAAGTGAGCACAACAGCTGGAGCTTCGCCGATCTGAAGCCAGGAGCCAGGAGCTTCTTCCAGGTTTCCCACATCGGTGCAGGGTCCAAGGCTTTGGGCCGTCCTCTACTCCTTCCCCAGGCCACAGGCCACAAACAGGGAGCTGGATGGAAAGCAAAACTGCCAGGATTAGAACCAGTGCCTGTATGGGATCCCAGCACATTCAAGGCAGGGACTTTAGCCACTATGCCACCACACTGGGCCTGAGAGCTGTATAATAAGAGTCCAGAAAAAAACCTCACAGGAAAAGTGGCTTTTAAGTACATAACCAAAAGAAATGAGAGTTAAATACACTATTCTCTTACCTAGATTTGAAAAGAGGTTGTTTTCTCTGTAGATGGTTGAATGTTATTAATGTTAGCCTTAGGATTCACCAAGCAAACTGAGCCACAGTTATCACTGGTTCAATATTTTCTTCTTCTCCTCTTGTCTCCTCGCTTCTCCTCTCTCTTGTCTTGTCATATCTCCTCTTCTCTTTCTTCAATTCTCTCTTTTATTTCCATTCTGTATCTTTTCATCCTGATAAAATACAGTTGGTACAAATGAGTAAAAACATAGATAGGATGCAACCTTGATTTGCTCACAGCACATAAGTTTAGAAATGTGTCAACTTCATTTTTAGTAATTTCACCTAAAGATATAGACTACATAGGAATTGCATTTTATAGTGATAATATAGAAGATGTAAGAGTGATATCAGTTAGTTAAGTATAACCAAAGAATCATTTTTCTCAAAAGAGAACACTCAAGCAAGATCCGTGGATGTTAAATTATTTGCATATTCCTCTCTCCACTAGTCTCCAACAATGGGTGTAATGGTTTTTGTGACAAGGAAATTCTAGAATATAAATATAAGTGTCAGAAGCATTCACACCATAAATATAATAAACAAATGTGTTCTGTTCATCTCATAGTATCTTCCACCAACTGTAAGATTATCAACCTTCATTGTAAGAATACAAAAGATAAACATATATTATGTGTTGTATTGCACTGTTTTTTGTCAAGAAAAATAGTATTTTTGAGCAGAATGCTATAAAGCATGAGTGAGATTTAAAGTGAAAACTAATGTCAATATATAATGCTGAAGAATGAGTACAGAAGGTGGACATTTGATGCAGTGGTTAAGATACTGGTTAAGACACTATGTCCTGTATTTGAGTGCCTAGTTTGAGTTTTAGCTCAGCTTCCAATCCAGTTTCCTACTGATGTGCACAAGTAATAACTTAACAAACTTGGTCTGTGACACCCATGTGGAAGATCTGAATTCAGTTTCTGTAGTTTAGTTTTGGCTTGTCCAGCCTGGCTGCTGCAAGCATTGAAAAAGTGAAGCAGTGGATGGGAGTTTTTTTTTCTTAAAATCTGCATGCTGTAATACAACTTATAGTATCTAATGCTGCCATCAAGAACTACTAATTAGAGAATGCCACAATAGTATATTAGCACCTTTTTTATTCCATGTTCAAAATTTCATGGTTTTTTTTTTTCATTTTTATTTGATATGATTTAGTTCCTTAGGCTCAGGGATTTCTGCTACTGCCTTCTTCCCTTCTCCATCCCTACTATTTTCCCTACACAACAATAGTACAGTCCTTCAATAACAGTCAAGCCATTTGTTCTTCCATTTAAGTGTATCATGATAGGATGGGAGATTTTTGGGCATGTTCTTCTCTCCCCACCACTATAAGCTCTTCTTCCTTTCTTAAACACGTAACAATGTCAGAAATAATCGGGCAAAAGCTGATATGGTGGTTCCACAGTCACTAAGTCCAATATCTCTCAATCTTTTTCTCCACTAAAACTAACAGCACCTCATCATTGAGGAGACCAACTGAAGCTCTTTAAAAAGTTTACATTTATTTGATAATATTTTTTTTTTTACTTGAAAGGCATATAAGAAAGAAAGAATGAGATGGATGTCCTAATGGTTGCAAGAGCCATCTTGGAGCGACTGAAGGCAAGAGCTCATGACTTAATCCAGCTCTCCCACATGGGTTACAGGGAACTTACGTACCTGCATTATTATCTGCTGCTTCCCAGGCACATCATCAGGGAACTGGATTTAACATGGACTAGCCAAGATTGGAATTAGCATACTGATAGGGGATTCAGGCAATCCAAACCAGACCTGTACCACAACATCCATCCCTAGAACACGTAACCATCATAGTCATATCCCAGGAAATAGCCTGGAATGAGAAGGCTAAGCATGGAAGAATTTTCATAAAAATCCCACCTGAAAATTTCAAGTAATATTTCATTACTGATTCTGATTGGCAAAGAGGACTGAGTAATACAGTACTTGTATGGCTCAAGGTCAGTTTAAAAAAAAAAAGTAAAGGGTGGTCTTAGGACAACTTATAGTGCCAGTGCAGGGAGCAAAGATAAATTGTATCCTTTTCTTTAATGGAACATAAAACTGTAACTGTCATTTTTTCTCTTATATTATGATAAGAAGAAACATTAACAACTATTTGTCACATCCGCTTCATTGTTGTAATTACTGTTGTAACTCTCAATAATCCCCCAAGTAGGTATAGTTTACTCCATCTTTGTACTTAAAAAACTACAGAGATTCTTATTTTTCCATAAATAGATCTGGAAAATGTCACAGCCAGAATTTGAACCCATGTGGTTGACTTGATTCTACAGAATGAAATGCCACAAGTGAAATCACATTATTTTTTTTTTAAAGATTTATTTTTGTTTTTTCATTGGAAAGGCGGATATACAGAGAGGAGAGACAGAGAGGAAGATCTTCCGTCCGATGATTCACTCCCCAAGTGAGCGCAACAGGCCGATACTATGCCGATCTGAAGCCAGGAGCCTCTTCCGGGTCTCCCACACGGGTGCAGGTCCCAAAGCTTTGGGTTGTCCTCGACTGCTTTCCCGGGCCACAGGCAGGGAGCTGGAAGGGAAGAGGGGCTGCCGGGATTAGAACAGGCGCCCATATGGGATCCCGGGCGTGCAAGGCGAGGACCTTTAACCACTTGCGCCACCGCGCCGGGCCCGAAATCACATTTTTTAAAGAATTTTTAAAATTTATTCTGAAAAGCACAGTAACAGAGAGAAGAAAGAGGGATGGGCCAGGCATAAGCCGGAAGCTAAAAGCCTCAGCTGTGTCCCTGCTGTGGGTAGCAAGTGTCCAAACACGTGGACCGTGTTTTTCTGTTTTCCCAAGCCTATTAGTGGGGAGTCAGATCACAAACAACGCAACTAGGCCTGAGGACAGGTATGAAATACTGGTGCCCCAGACAGTAGCCACTGCACCCAAGTCCAGCACCAAAATACACTTCCTTAGGTAAAAACAATAACAACAACAATAAAAAATCCCCCTTTCCCAAGAAATCTGACTCAAGATGATAGAATTTCCCTGAAAATGATAGCAGTTCACTAAATATGCCTCCCTTTCTTCTAAGTAGCTTCTTTTCTATGTTCTTCTTTCAATATTTCCGAATTCTTCAAAATCTCCATAATGAGCAAATTTACAGCTTTGACAATAAGAAAAAAAGTGCTGTCATTGAGATCAAAAGGGGTAACAGTAGTTAATTACTAAGCACAACAACGAGAAAAAAACAGGAGATTGAGGGAACATGGCATAGGACACTTCTTCGATGCTGAAAATACCCAACAACTGAGGTGTTCAAAGATTTATCAGTTGCAGCACTTTAGTATAATTCTCTCCAAAGGCAAACACTGGTGACCAATGAGCTTTTTGTAAATACTCATCAACTTAAATACTGAATATTTAGGCAATGCACATTAAATTCACCTCACCAGGCACATTCTAATAACAGTGTTTATTGGCAATAACACTTTGTGGTTCAACAATTAATAAAGGATATTTCAATCAAATTGACAGAACAATTGCAGGGGAAAACATGTCAGAAAATGTGTATATCGCTGTGGTCAAAAAGTCCAAATATTGCTTAGCAGTTAACTTTATCACTCAGAATGCGATAAAGACACAATTGTCGTGCTAATGGAAACTACCCAAAGGGTGGCTGACTAAGCATTGTACAAGAATACACTTTGTTTTACAGGCCTTTTATGTTGAGCCGTTACACTAGAAGCCATGATAATTGAACATTATTGAGCCTAAATTTGGGGTTTTTGTCTTTTACATCACAACAAAACAAGACCAATAAAGAAGTCATTTAAAAAGTCTTTCCAGGAATTGATTGCACTGAAAGACCTATTCAATTATAGAACTCTAAGAACTGAGAATGCTTTTAGGAAAAAAAAATTAAAAAAAATATATATATACATGTATGTGTATTCTACCTCACCCTCAGACTATAGACCTTCTGAAAACAGAATTACCAATGCCTGGGGAAATGAATGGGGAATGCTTAAGCGCTAGTAAGCCATTGGAAACATGAGTTGCAGATCTTGTGTTAGACAGAGGAAAGTAAATGGAATCATCTTACACACCAACTGCGTCCAGAAAAGGCTGATTTTCTCTCCTGAAGTCATACACATAATGAGGGACACAGTGAGTCAGATATGGGTTAATCTCCAAAAGTCCAGAATTCAAGTTCATTATGTTTATTAAATGAAACAAGTATTCAAAAAATTTTTTTGACTTTCACGAACCATTTCAGTTTTCAAAACTGTTGTGTAGATTGACCAAAAAGAAAGCTTTCTAAGGAGGTTGTTAGCACTTCTACATCTCATTTATCGGAGAAGACCCAAATCTGAGCATGTCTGGTGACCTCTCTGGGCTCCGCTAAACAGAAGTCAAACACCTGCACCCCAGTGATTTTCAGCTGCAAGAGATATTTGCAAAATGTTTCATTTTCTTAAATATTTCTAAAGGGAACACAGCTTATTGTATTTCACCCATACTTTTGAAGACAAGGTAATAATATTTTTTATTCTACCAGATATTTATAATGATGTCAAAGAACCACATTTTTTAGGAAAGTATTCAATGGCATCTGAAATTATGTAGTTGATTCTTTTCACTTTCTTTCGCTAAAAAGAGCCATGGGATCATAAGAATAATATCTTTTCCTTGCTTATTCTAAACAAAGCCCTTCTTGATATACATGACAATTCTTTCCTTACTTTAGAAACTATTGTGTATTAATTTATGTTTCTGATATAGGCTGGCAGACAAAAAGTTGTGTAGGAGATGTGAGGAATTATCTCAGCAGCCGATCTGACCTGAGCCCATGAATTTAGGCATCATTTGCAAAACTTACCTTGTTTTCCAATGTTGAAGTTTGATCCCATTTTCTCACTTCCATTTGAAGCAGTGATCGTATCTGCCATGCATACATGTCTTAGAAAAAAGAAATACGTTTAACTTTTTAATTTTATGACCTTGGCCTTTATTACCTGGTATGTGTGCCAGGAGAGTAGTCTGGTAGTGGGTTTTCAATATTGTTTTCCCATTCTCCCTTCTTAATTGACATATTTGCTATGTAAAACATTCCCAGAAAGACTGTATTTCCCAGGGGGGTGCAGCAAGTTACTAAATTTTGGTCGGTAACATGGAAAAAGAAAAAAACATTGGCTTTTGCAGCCTGTGTGAATTCTAAAACGCCAAGTGCAGAGCATGTCTTCCTTTCCAAATTCTCTCCTGATTCTTGAGAGTCCAGAATGCAGAGGGCAGGTTTACACTCTGAGGACAGTGAACGGAAAGAAAGAAGCTGGGATAAGATTGATTTCCTGGGGATATACATATATTGTCAAAGCAGATTCACCTGATAAATTTTGTCCTATCTTACCCAAGGGTTCCTTCTCAGAAGAGTTTCTTGGCCGCCTGTTACATCACAGACCTGCCCATGTATTTCCCCTCCTTGCCTGCTCCAGTTCCTTCTGGAGAACTTACCAAATGTCATAATCCATGTATGTGTTTTATTGTCGACCCTTCTAAAATACATAGCTCATGAGAGACAAAACGACAACGTGTCTGTATCGTCTGTTCTTTACGCCCAGCTATTAAACCAACGGCTCAAAACTCTACCAAATATTTGTCCAATGAATAACTGGGAAGTCAGAAGTACAGAGGTGACCACATGCATATGTGCCTGTGTGGGAGGAGGGTTTTAAGTTCATCACAGATGTTTGATCCACCTTCTATTAAAGAAGTCTGAGCCATATCTGTGCTAAGCATTAAGAAGTTATTTTCATAGCAAAAATGTTAAATGATACTGTTCATTTGATACAGATAAGGAAACTGAGATAATGTTCTAGCAGGTTACTAAGTAAGTACAACAAAAAATTGCAGAGAACAAGAATGAAATTAGAACATCCATTTTTGAGGAAAGGGGAAAACAATCTTCACCAATGTCTAAAGATAAAATCAGGTTTTAAAAGGTAAGGCCTTGGGGTCAGCACAGTGGCTCATTAGACTAATCCTCTGCCTGCAGAGCCAGCATCTCAAATGTTCAAGTCCTGGCTGTGCCACTTTTGACCCAGCCCCCTGCTTATGGCCTGAGAAAGCAGTGGAGGGTGTTCTTGGGGCCCTGCATCAATGTAGGAGACCTTGAGGAGGCTCCTGGCTCCTACCCTCATGTTCGCTCAACTCCAGTCATTGCGGCCGTGTGGCCGTGTGACCAGCAGGTACATGAGTTATCTCTCTCTGTCTCTCCTTCTCTCTGCAAAACTTGGACTTTCAAACAAAAATACACATATTTTATCCAAAAAAAATGAGGGAAAAACAAGGTCTTACAAGGGACCAATTCTCTCTATATTCAGGCTAACCAGGTCAACTGATGGAATAAAATTCCTGCAAGTAAATTTGTGAAAAGAGCTAAGGAAATATTAGTCACTAATAAAATATAAGGCTGTTATGTTAATTAATAACCATGTCTAGAACTGTCTTTAGAAACACATTCATATCTGTCACTGTGCTCTCCACACCTGCACAGGTGAGCCATCTGCTAAGTAAGCATTTACAAAGAGAGAAAACCAATCAAAATTAACAAAAGCAAACAAACAACATTCAAAATACTATTATGCCTTGTTATAATGAAAACTAAATTATTTGTCTCACTTTAATAAAATTTCATAAGCCATAAATTATTTTTTAAAACCCCTTTGATTATTCTCCTTATGGAAGTACTTGAAGAAAGTGGTTGAAAAATAGAATTTAAACAATGAATATTGTTGTGTAGTTTTTTCAAAACAAATGAATTATGAGAAAAATTACATATTTTCAAAACTTTTTACATAAAAATAAACCTATAATTTTAGTTCAATTTGTCCATCAACTATTTGAAGCTGTATGTGTGATTTTGTGTCTCTGTGTGAGTATATACATATATAATAAAACGCTTGTAGCTTTTAATCCTCTTGATAAGATAAACTAATAACTGGCTGTTCTTAGTAGTTAGATATTATTTACCTATATTTTGAAGATTTACTCATTTTTATTTGAAAGGTAAATTTTACAGAGAGAGAAGGAGAATCTGAGAAAGGTCTTCCACCTGCTGGTTCACTTCCCAAATGGCCACGATGGCCAGAGTTGGGCCAAACTGAAGCCAGGAGCTAGAACTCTCACATATGTGCTGTGACCCAAGGACCTCAGCCAACCTCCACTGCTTTCACAGGCCATCCAGGGAGCAGAATTGGAAATGGAACAGCTAGAACTCAAACTGGGATCTATAGGGTATGGCAGCAACACAAGGTAGAGGATAAACACTATGCCACCACAACCACCCCAGGTTAATTACAGGGACAAAAGGAGCCCTCTGCAGTGTGGCAGCTGCAAAGGGTACCTGAGCCAGGTCGGAGTCAATGCTTGGGAATAAGCCCAAGGACACCATTGCCACACAGTGAGCAAGTCCTAGGCTTTGGGCTCTGCCTGCTGGCTGACTGGTGGCGAGGTATAGGGTCTTTAGGGTATGTAATTGCTGCCTAGGGACATCCATGGATAAGATCAGTGTGAGTGTAGGTGAAGGGTGAATCCTGTGTGACTCCCAATGATGGGGTCATGGAACTTGCTTGCCAGTGTGGGGACTGAGATCTGGTGGTTTGGAGGGGAGAATCCATAAGATCTAGTTGGGCCAGACTCATTCACCAGACCACATGGGAATCCTGAAATGGGCTGTTAGCATAGAGCATCACTAACTGCCACACAGAAATCCACATGAAAACTATGGCTGGGGGCCTGTCTGACAGGGCTAGGTACCAGTACCTGACTGAGTGGTGGAACAGGGGATGGGTCACACTTGGCAGAGTCAAGACACTAACCAGCATTTGAGAGAACCAGGTCCAGGGGTAGATTTCTGTGGGGGATGTGTGGGCCCAAACCTGTAGAAATACAAGTCCCGCTGGTTAGCTCTTGAGTTGGAGTGGTGATGGAGCTGAGCTAGGTGTGACCATGGAACCTGCCATCACTCATGGGTAAAGGAACCAGCAACAATCTGGGTAGGTCAAGGCAGCAGCATCCTAATGTGCATCCTAAAACGGGGGAGGGCTAAGGAAACTTTAACTGACAAGGAAGAACAGAAGTCAGGCTGGAGAACAGGTCATGCTGAGCCAGGCTCTTACACTGACCAGTCTACATGAGCCAGGGATACTAGGCCACAGCATCAAAGGCAAAAGCTGAGACAGGTGAGGGGCTAAGCCAACTGGATCAGAGCAACTACTGGCATGCGTGCAATCTATGACTGGGACTAAGCCCAGTTGGGGAGCTATGAGAGTATACCCTTGTTGGGTAGGGGTTCCCACTGGTGAGTGTAGGGGCCAGAGTGGATTCTACATTCTGGTCTGGATATGGCTGTAGTATCCTCTGGCACAAATGTGAACTGGGGCTGGGCACACCAAGCTGGACTAGACTCCAGCACCATCTGGTGCTCATGAGAACTAGGATAGATGTAGGACAGACTAGGCTAGGTCTCTGCCCTACTGAGCCATGCATGAGCAGTGTCTGGGTATGGTTGGGCTAATCCCATCCAAGAGTAAGAACCAGAATGGGTGGAAGGCCAGTCAGGAAAGGCCACAGGAGATTATCTAAATAAGGCTGGCCCATGGATCTACACGTATGCACAAGATCTGGCATAGGGAGAAGTTTTGAGGGAGAAGCCTGGGAAACTCCTCTGTTGGCAGATGACCACAAGACCCATGATAGGGAGCAACCCAGACCAGGCCAAGGAATGGTAACCAGTACATACATTTGGCGCAGGCCAGGGGTGAACCAGGCAGGGCCAGTTCACATCACCCGCTGGCAAATCCAAGCACCAGAATGGAGTGTGGGCCAGGCCAGTTCTGGTTGCAACACACACCAGTACACATGAGGGCTTGTACTTGGTGCCAGCTGGACTGGACTGGGCTGGGGTGGGCTTTATGTCTCACCAATCTGAGCTGGAATTGGGGGTCAGCCAGGCTGGGCCAGGCTAAAATACCCACCGGCAAATGCCAGGGTGAGGTGGGCCATACCAGACTTGGCCGCAGCTCCCAAGCAGCACATGAGAGAACCAGGGAGGGAGGGGGCAAAGCAGGTAGGGGGAATGTAGAAGGCTCCCCTGCTGGACAGCCACTCCCACTGGAGAGCGTGAACTAGGATGAAGGCAGACCAGGCAAAGCAGGACTACAACACCTGTGGGCCTCAAATGAGCTAGATCAGGGGAAAGTCAGGCTGGACTGACTGTTCCTACTGAAGCAAGCATATATCAAAGTGGGTGAGGGTTGGTTGGGCTTTGCCGCAGCATCAGCTGGCAGAGGCTGGCAATGGGGACAATTCTGTCAAACTGCAGAACCACCTGCAGAGTACATGATATCAGAGTGGGCCTAGTAGGGAAACAGTGAGCATCTCCCTCTTGGGTTACCATGCCTGCTGGAGAGCATGAAAACCAGGACTGGGGAAGGCATGGCTAGACAGAAAGGTACTCGCCAGCATGTGTGTGGACTGAATAGTAGGGCTGGCTGGTTGAGTTGAACTAGACTTCAATGCCCATTGACATGTAGGAGAGCCAAATGGGATGTGGGAGAGACTGGACCACTCTGCAGTACATACTGGCAAGCATGGGAACCAGGGTATGGGGCAGTTCTGGTGGGGATTATTGGGAGTTGCCCTGACTAGGCTGCAGCTCCCACTGGCTTGTATGAGGGCCAAGTGTGAAGTGGGCAGGATTTGGCTGGACTGCAACATCCATTGGTTTGTGTAGAAGATGGGGCAGGAAACAGAACTGACCCAGCAATTGCAACCACCAACATATGCATTAGCTGATTGGGGCAACGGACTGTGCCAGACCATGTATTGGCAAGCACACATGAATCAGGTCTGGGATCATGTCAGACAAAGTTTCTTTGAGAATCCCTCCAACTGACCTGCTGACATCAGAACCTTAACCATGAAGAGACTATGTCAACCAGTGGTTTCTGAATAGATTTCATCACGCTTGGAACGGTGAGATTGGCAACAAATCAGAACTGTTGAGCTGTGAAAACTCTTGAGCAGGACCCCTGGAGCATGCCCCACATGAGGGACTTGGAATGGGTGGGAGGTTGGATGGGTCTTTTTGCTTTATCTCTCCCCTTACCCCAGATACAGAAAAAAAAAATATTAATGTGGAAACAATGGTCTTACCCACGTCCCTATAGCACTTGAACCTTTGTGCCTTAATCAACTATGTAAAGATTATCAAAATTAAAAAAAAAAAATACCGGCCCCAACTCTGCTGATAAAATACGTATTTATTCAATATACACCAATTATTTCTTTATTAGTTCTGAAAGATAGTCCATGAAACTTCATCATAAACCTCTCCTTTGCTAGGTTATCTGGCTATCCTGGGTCTTTCATTGTCTGTAAATGCTATTTTGACACAATATTTAAACCTAGTCTTCAAAAAACATTAGCCTTTTTAAAAAAAATTAAATAATCCAACCCACATATTGTAATCCTGAGCAATTTTTCTATAAAAAAATGTTTTGTTGGAAATTCTATGGAATTTGAAATCTTTGAAAGAACTTGCTCACAGATGTGGATTTCTTTTCTGTAAACGTATTTATTCCCTTTAGTACTGAATAACATTCCAGATGTTTTTGGGTGACACTCTTCCAGTGCAGCTGGTATCTACAGCAGTGCACCTGAGACGCTCTGACACTTCAGTCATTCTAAGAGATGTGTTAAATAAAATTAAATGCAAGATGTTCAGCTGGGCTATCAGCAATTAGCTAATCAAAATGAAATGATTGCTCGGCAAGATTGAAAAATGGCCATTTAAACATGTGTTTATGGTACATAAAAGAATGGTACTAGGTAATAAATGAGAAACTTATATTCAGACTGCATTTGTTTAGCAAATGCCCTAATAGCAAAGAAATGCTTTTCCAGAAGGTTCAACAGAGTAAATGTTCTTAATTTTGTCATTTGTTAATATAATCACATCATAATCTACCCCAAATAATCCTTCTACTAAAGACTTCAAGATCAAATGATCCAAGACTTTATTCCAAAGAACTAAAGTAGCCAATGCAAGATGGAAATATTCCATACAATCTAAATGCACATGTCATAATAATTAACAAGAAGTCCCTGGATAATATTGGCATGATAGTGGTAGCATCTAATTGCTAATTTCAATGAAGTGATGTCCTGTACCTCCTCTATATTAACTTCAGTTTATTTATCGGGTCTTCCTATTAGCAAGTAGTTCAAATCTTCACGAATTTATTACAAAAAAAAAATCAAATTCGTGATTCCACAGTGTCTTCTCCAATTTGATCAATAAAATAATTCCTAAGTAATTTATATCTCAAAAGTCTTCTCCACTTCATTTTGATCAACACTGCCAATTTTGAGGAAGAGCCTAAAACACTGTTCATTTGCTTGGGATGTTACAGAATATGTTGTAACCAAGGTCACCAGAAAACTTTTTTGTTGTCATGGTCCGGATTCTGCCTCTGCTTTATCTCTTTCCCCTTAATACTTTGCTCTAGGAAATGCTCTCTTCATTTCTGTGGTCACATTCGTTTCTAGTTTTCATGACATTCCCTGGGTCTTCATTTTAAATATCATCCTGTACTGTTATTCAGAATTGGTCCTTAGTCTTTTCTCCTACAACTCTCCTGCAAATCATCCAATTGCGTAGTAACAATTATTGATTCCTAGTCGTCTTCATTCATCATTGCACACTTTCTCTTCTGCTATGGGTTCTCTTTGGCAGGTAACAGTGCCAACGTCCACTGGCTTCACAAGTTGGGAATACTTCCTTTCCAATTACGATACCTGTATTTATGTCTCTTTAATGGCTCTTGCTAGTGATTTCGATTCTTGAATAAGAGTGGTGAGAGTGATTATCCTTGCAATGCTTACGACCTCAGGGTAAATTCCTTCAGCATTTCAGTACTCAAAACGATGATGTTGGCAGTGGGTTTGTAATTTACAGCCTTTTTAAATTTTGAGCTGAGTTCTTCATACCCCTAATTTGTTGAGAGTTTTTATCAGGAAGGGGTGTTGCTTTCTCGGCTTCAATTGAAATGATGATATATTTTGTTTTGTTTTTTCGTCTTTTTGATGTGATTTATGGCATTAATCAGTTTGTGAATACTGAACCACAAGTTAACCAGCCTTTATGTGATCTTTTTGATGTAGTGTTGTGTTCAGTTTGCTAATATTCTGTGGGAATTTTTGCATCTGTGTTCATCATGGGTATGTCATTTTCCTTTTGTGTTGTGTCTGTTTAGTCTTGGTATCAGAGTTGTACCATAAAAAGTGGTGGGCAGAGTTCTATCCTTTTCAAAATAAGAAATAGCTTTAAAAACATTGATTTAATTGCTCTTAAAATATTTTATACAATTCACTTGTAAAGCCATCAGATTCTGAACTTTGCTTTTACAGTAAATTGTAAATACTGCTTTGATCTAGCTACTTGTCATGAAGCTAGTTAGATTTTCTGTGTGTATATATATATATATATATATATATATATATATATATATTTATCTCCAGAGATTTACCAATTCTTCAATGTTTTCCCAGTTCATTAGAATACTATTTTCATAGTAGTTCTGTTATGATCATTCCTATTTTTATGGTATTGGTTATAATATCTCTTTTTCCATCTCTAAATTTATTCACTCATCTTGTTTTCTTTTTGCTGTTATTCTGACTAGAATTTTATCTATTTTTTTTCTTATGCCAGCTTTTCATCTTATTTATTTTGTGTTTTTCTTTAGTTTCAATTTTATTTATTTTCTGTTCATATCATTATGTCTTGAATCCTGCTAACTTGAGACTTTGTTAACTCTTTTCTGAAGTCCTTTGAAAATTCTTAATTTTATATGAACATTGTTAGAGGAAATTTTTGAGCTTCACAGAATGCTATTTCTGTAATGAATCAAATCTACATTTTCCCTTTAATCAATCCAATTTTAAACTCAGTAACAGCTTTTCTGATGCTAAACTAACTTATGTACCTGAAAAATCCTAAAGTCAATGTTTTAATTATATTTAGATTAATTTTGAAGACATATCCTTTGAAACAATTACCATGTATGTTTCAGAATGAATTCATCCTGTACTTTTTCTGCCTCATGCCCATTTCAGGCCCCAGTATATCAAGATTACATACTAGACATAAAATGTGATAGTACTCATTTAATTAAGATAGGAATAAGATATTGCTTTTAAAAGGCTAGAAATAGATTTGTTGTATGATTCAGCAATCCTACTGCTTGGTGTCAATTCAAAAGACATGAACACAACGTATCAAAGAGGTAAGCACATCAGCATGCTTACAGCACATTGTTCACAGCAGATGAATGAGTGAGGGAAATGTAATGCATATACACAAGTTAATATTGTTCATCTGCAAAGCAATGAAACCTTATCACTTACAACAAAATGGATACAACTGCAGGACATGATGTTGATTAAAACATACTAGACACAGAAGGGCGAATGCTACAAGACCTCTGTTATATGTGGAAGCTAAGGTTCTTTTTTTTTTAAGGTGGGGGGATTAAAGAAATGACCTGTGTACTGTGTACCTGTGTATTGCTACAAATACAGTTTTGTCAAATCAATGGTTAATAATGCCATGCCACTATAGGTTTAATAATCTGTGATTACTTTAAAATTTACTGTGTATAGGTGAAATGATCATTTTTGTTCAATTTTTGCTTTTAACCATCATCTCAGTTCCCATTCAGCTATGGTCTATTTGCCTTTTCTTGTTATATTTCTTATTTGGTTGAATATTAAGTCTTCTTACTTTAGTAGACTTTTAAAATGTTATCTCTAAACTGAAAAAAAATGTTGTCTCAAAACTGAAAAAAAGGAGAACAAAGGAGGGCAGAAGAAGGAAGAAGAGAGATGGTATTATTATGTTCTTATACATACACCGTGTGAATCTGTTACATTGTACAAATTAATCTTGATTCAAAATATTAATGGCTTTAGGCTACTTGTGCTAATCAAACCTTGAATAAATATGTAGACTTTTATTATTCTAGAAATGTGTGCATCTCATCCATGTTTCAAATGTAAGGCTTTTTTTAAAAAGATTTATTTTTACTATTTTTTTTTATTGGAAAGGCGGATATACAGAGAGGAGAGATCTTCCGTCCGATGATTCACTCCCCAAGTGAGCACAACAGCCGATGCTATGCCAATCCGAAGCCAGGAGCCTCTTCCGGGTCTCCCACGCGGGTGCAGGGTCCCAAAGCTTTGGGCCGTCCTCGACTGCTTTCCCGGGCCACAGGCAGGGAGCTGGAAGGGAAGCGGGGCTGCCGGGATTAGAACCGGCGCCCATATGGGATCCCGGGCATGTAAGGCGAGGATCTTAATTACTTGCGCCACCGCGCCGGGCCCTCAAATGTAAGGCTTTTAATACTATATATTTTCCTCTTTTGTATCTACTATATGTATATAGTTACATATTCCTTTTTTATTTTTTAGCTCCTATCTCATCCCTATATTTAAAAACTTGCTTTGGCTTATCAGGGTTTCATTATTCTTATATCCTGTGTGTGTATAATGTGTATACATATCTTATATCATGTATATATGTATATATATCACTAGTTATATATATATCTAATATGTATCTGTGATATATATATTTATCACTAGTTTTGTATTCATTCTGTCAATCTCTGTTCCTCTTTATTATTTCCTTCCATTTGTGTCTTTGAAAGTTACACTGCTGTGTTTTGTATTTGGAAGCTACTAATCATCTGAGTAGTATTCCATAGTGTATATGCACCACATTTTCTTTACCCAATCAGCAGTTGGTAGAATTTGGGTGTATTCCATATCTTAGCACATGTACACGGAAGTACAGTTAACCTTCTCATATGCTGACTTCATGCATTTGAGTAAGTTCCCTGCAGTGAGATGACTGGGTCCTATGATAGATCTATTTTGAGATTTCTGAAGAACTTCCATACTGTCTTTCATAGGGCTGTTCTAGCTTACATTCCCACCAACAGTGGATCAGGGTACCTTTGTCTTCACATCCTCGCCAGTATTGATTGTTTTTTGAATTCTATGTGATGCCCATCATAACTGGCAAAATGTCATCATGATTTTTATTTACATTTCCTTGGTGGTTAGTGAGAATGCGCATGTTTCTCTTTGTCTACCGGTCATCTGAATATGCCAGTATATTTTCTCCCATCCTAGTGGCCACCTCCATGCTTTAACTGTGGTTTCATTTGCAGCCAGAAACTTTTTAACTTGATTTAATTCAATTTGTCTATTTTGCTTTACTGCCTGTGTTAGTGAGGTTTTATCTAAGAAGTGTGGGCCTGTGCCAGAGTTTCTCTAAAACTTTCCTCTAGTAATGTGATGTTATCAGATACTAGATTTAAATTCTAGATCCATTTTGAGTTATTTTTTTATAACGTGCAAAGTAAGGATCTTGTTTCAGCATTTGGGGATCCAATTTTCCCAGCACCATTTTTGAAAAAACTATCTTCTTTCCATGGACTGACTTCATTTTGTCAAAATGTGTTGGCTGTAGATGGATGGATTGATTTCTGGGGCTTACATTCTGTTCCATTGATTGACATTTCTATTGTTGCAAAAGTACCGTGTTGTTTTATTTATTACTGTCTTATGGTATGTCCTAACATCTGGTATTTTGTCACCTCTGGCTTTGCTTTTATTTTTAGGATTGCTCTAGCTCTTTAAGGCCTTTGTGTTTCCGTATGGACTTTAGCATAAATTTTTCTAGATAAGATTGGTATTTTAATTGGGATTTCAGGGATTTCATAAGTTGCTTTGGCAATGCAAAAATTGAAGATGTCATTCTTCCAATCCACAAACATGACAAGTTCTCCCATTTGTTTCTTTTCTTTTTTATATTTATTCAATGGTTTGCACTTTTCATTGTAAGTATCTTTCAAATTTAAACCACAGTATTTAATTTTTTGTAGCTATTGTGAGTGGTACTGATTTTATTAGTTCTTTTTCAGGCACATCATTGTCTATGCAAAGGCTATTGATCAAGGTGTATTGGTTTTATATCCTGGAAGTTTACCAAACTCTTATAAATTCCAATAGTCTCTTAGCAGACACGTTCCACTTCCCAATACTTAGGATCACTTCATATGCAAACAGAAATGATTTGACCTCACCCCCCTTTCCAGTTCCTATCACTTTGATTTCATTCTGTTGCCTAATGTCTTTGGTTAAAATTTACAGAGCTGTACTGAATAACACTGGTGAAGGTGAATATCCTTGTAGGGTTGTGGATATTAGTGGAAATGCTTTCAATTTTTCCCCGTTTAATATGATACTGGCTGAGGATTTGTCATATACTGCCTTTTCTTTTGATATTTCTATGACCCATTGTTCTTTCAAGAACACATTTTTTTTGTTTCCATGTATTAAAATATTTTCTAGAGTTTCTCAAGTTGTCCACTTCCAACTTCCATCTTCCATGGTAGTTAGAAAAGAAACAGGGTATTATTTCAGTTCCTTTGAATTTGTTGAGACTTCTTGGATGGATTAGCACAGAGTCTGTTCTAGAGAAACTGGTATGTGCTGATAAGAAAAAAAAAACTGTAGACTCTATTGCTCTGGAGTGAAATGTTCTTTAGATATCAATTTGCTCCATTTGATACATAGTATAGATTAGGTCTGTTGTTTCTCTTGATTTCCTGTATAGTTGATCTGTCCATTGATAAGCATGTGTGTCAAAGTCCCCTGCTTTTATTACACTGTATTCTATGTATCCCTTTACATCCATTAGCAATCATTTCAAATAGACAAGTGCCCTGATATCAGTATATACACTGACTTACTATAGTAACGTCTTCTTGTAAAAGTGATCCATTAGGCCTGATGTGATAGCCTAGTGGTTAAAGTCCTCGCCTTGTATGCCCAGGATCCCATATGGTCACTGCTTCTAATCCCAGCGGCCCCGCTTCCCATTCAGCTCCCTGCTTGTGGCCTGGGAAAGCAGTCCAGGAGGGCCCAAAGCCTTGGAACCTTGCACCCTCATGGGAGACCCGGAAGAGCTCCTGGCTCCTGGCATCAGATTGGCTCAGCTCCAGTCATTGTGGTCACTTGGGAATTGAACCGTCGGACGGAAGATCTTCCTCTCTGTCTCTCCTCCTCTCTGTATATCTGCCCTTCCAATAAAAAATAAATAAATAAATCTTTTTTTTTAAAAAAGTGATCCATTAATCATTATGTAATGCTGTTCTTCCACTCTTTTAACAGTTTTGGCATAAAAGTTTATTTTGCCTGATCTTGGGATGGCTACTCCTACTTCTGTCAGCCTGGAATATCTTTTCCATCCTTTCACTTTCAGTTTGTGAGTGTCTTTGTTGGTGAGGTGTGCTTCTTATAAACAGCAATTAGATGGGTCCTGTTTTATAATCCATTCTGCCAATTTGCATCTTAGTTAAGAGGTTTTGGCCATTTATATTCACAGTATGTATTAATGAATAGCCATTTGGCTCCAAAATTATTTTCATAAAAATTTCTACTATTTGGTTTTCCTTTGAACTTTTACTAGCAGACTGTCTACCTTCACATTCTTCCATAAAGATGGCTATTACTCTCTTTCTGTGTCTAGCACATCCTTAAGCTTCATTTCAGGATTGGATGATCGGTGGTACATTTTTCAGCTTTCTATTCAATATGCGCATGTAATACTATAAATTAAACTATATGATGTGTAGAATTTTCATTTTATAGAATCTATATTTTTTCTGAATTTTATTATGACTTTTTATGTAAGAAATAACTTTCTGTAATTATGGAGATTTATTACAGGTTGGCTTATTCTTAGCAAAAATGCCAGAAACAATTTTTGATATTTTTTACAAACAGAATATGACTTTCTAAAAATTCTGTTTATAGAATCAGATAGATTGCATCTATCGTTAAAAGGTTTAGGACTATTTATATTGATCATGATTGTTGGTCTATTTGGAGTAATTTCTCGCAATCTATTACATAAACTTACTTGCCTTGTTTGTTCTTTGTTTCCTTTTGTTCTATTTTTCTTTCTTCCCTTTGCCTTTCCTTATTTCTTGATTTTATATTTTAAATTGAAACTTTATTGACTTTGAGCTCAGTTTGACATACTAGTTTACTGGAAATTTAAACATCAGTAGACATTTATTTCTCAGTATTTGAAGACACTACTGAACTCACGCCTAACTTCAATTGAAGCTTGTGAATATCACTTGTCAGTATCACTTCTTTGATTTCTTGGTGATCTGGCTTTTCTGATTATCTTCAAGCTATTACTCTTATATTTAGTATCATACAGAAGCATTACAAAAAGAACATATGTAAATTATATTACATTTGTACACATTAAAGTCCCTTTGACTTTCTGAATTTTCTGAACTTTTTGAATCCTGGAAGCTTTTTGCAAATCATCTCTTTAAATATTAACATCCAATATTATTTATAGAAGGACATTAGATTATATATATAGGACCTTCTCACTCCTTCCTCCAAGTACGTGAATGTTTCCTTTCTTCATTTGTTTGTTTGTTTGCTTTTTTTTTTTTACCTACCATCTACTGCACCAATCCTCTTTATCCATCTTTAGTATGAAGTAAAATGAATACAGAAAATATAGAAAACATAACAGACAATTTTAAGGATTACTCAATGAACTTCCTTCCAGGCCAAATAAATAAATAAACAATAAATAAACCAAAATCAGAATACTTCAAGCACTATGGACATGATTTCAGTATATACGTTCTCTCATAAGCTCCTACCTATATTCCTTCAGTTTCTAGATGCTTTTGTTATAATTAATTACTCAGTTCTCTAAATATGCATCCTTAAGCACAGCACTTAATTTTGCTCAATATTGAACTTATATAAATTAAATCATGTAACATGGATTTTTATGACTAACTCATTGACATCCATATCACAAATGTAATATGTGTACATGCTATCATAGCAGCTATAGTTTGCTCCAGAATTTAGTACA
This sequence comes from Ochotona curzoniae, assembly GCF_017591425.1. Classification (NCBI taxonomy): domain Eukaryota; kingdom Metazoa; phylum Chordata; class Mammalia; order Lagomorpha; family Ochotonidae; genus Ochotona; species Ochotona curzoniae. The sequence continues at coordinate 54,422,736 of NW_024465369.1, forward strand.
CTTTAGGCAAAGCCAAGCCAACCATCCATCGCTCTTTTCTGGGTCTCAATTTTGTTTTACAAGTTTTTACTTGATAATCCTATTCTATTATTTTCTCAACAATTTCAAGCAGAAGCATCAAAAAATTAAGTTGTATATACTTTTCAGTTTTTTATTGATATACATATATGTTTATTTTCTGGTTTGTTTTTTAAATAAAATATGTATGTTGTTTTCTAATATGCCATTTTACTAGAATTAATACTTTTAATTTGTTTAAGTTAGACATGTTCATGTTTAGTTTTGTAATTTCCAGTGACTAAAATATATGTTTCACTGATAAACAATGCATTTTAAAATAGTTGCAGATCTGCAAAACCATAGAAGTTTATTTTTCTTAAACATTAGTTTGATAAAGATAAAAAGGAAAGTCTGAAAAAACTCTATTTGCAGCAATACTGATATGTAAATGCTTCTTTTTGTGTTTGTTTTTCTATTTTTAATGTTAGTTCCCACATAGAAGGGAGAGCATGCATCTGGAGGACAACATGTTGAGGGAAATAACCCAGTTTTTTTAAATACATTGATTAGTCTCAATTACTTAATGTCATTAGCCTATTGGAAGTCTCCCAGTTCTCTCTTCTGTTGTGTTCAGTCTATTAAAATTATAAATTTAGCAACTACGTTCTTCATTTCCAGAAGTTCATTTTGTCCCTTTTCAAATGTTCCAGATCAGTTTACGTGTTCTCCTGCTCTTCAATGTTCTTTCATTTCTGTTTTCCAACTGTCCAAGATATATGTACATCATTACTTAGGGTTCTAAAATCAAATATGTAGATGTTTGACTCCTTCTCAGTGGTGTGTGTGTGTGTGTGTGTGTGTGTGTGTGTGTGTGCTGTATTAAGTCCATGTTCTTGAAACACTTATCTGTGAAAAAACATTTAAATCTTCTGTTGAAAGTATAGAAGTGTTCTTTAGGCGAGAACATGTGTTAGCTTCCACCAAATATCTATTGATGTATCTAACCTGAGACACACATTCATTTTTGCTGTTTCATTCTTTTAATCATACAATTCAAATTTATGTTTCAACGTGCATTCTCTTGGCAAATCAATACTAATTTAGGGTCAAAAATTCTCCAGGGAGACTTTTTCTGTTTCTTAGCACGAAGGCTTAAACAGCCATGTTATTTACCTTCTTTATTAAGATACTATCTTCTAGTTCATTTTATGAAAGACTCACTGCCAGATGACCTTAAATTTTTGGGAGATTGTCGTGTCTGACCTGTCATGTTCCTTAACCTTCAGTTAGTTCACCTGATATTTCACATCATTCATTTACACCCACATTAGGCTACCAGGGATACTTGGAATAAATGCCAGCCCTGATGTAAACTATGAGTTTTTATTTATGTATCATTTCTGGGCTCTAGGTATGCCCCCCCTTTTTTTCAGAAGAGTTGGTTAACATTACTAAAGATTTTATACATTTCAATATTATAGCTTTACCACATGTGATAGAGTTTCTATGAGTATCCAGATAACAAAGGTGCAGTAATAAATATATAGTGAGATGGACATGGAATTCAGCTGACTCAACAACACTTCTTACCTGTAATATCTTCACAAGGTGACCACCTAAGTGTTAAAAGGAATATTTGTGTCTATGGAATAGAGCAGATAACTGTAAGAAATCTCATTATTCATCTGTTTTTAAGACCAAAATCTAAGTCAGATTTGAAACGATATAATATTTTTAAATCAATTCATGTGAGTGGTCTGTGCTTTTAAAGTCAAAGTTATTCCATATCATAAAAATAGGTTATTATTTACTTTATTGAAAAAGGCATTATCAAGACCCTAAAATATAACATGTATTAATCAATTCAGCTTTTACAATACTTGCCATAATGAGTACCACCTTGTGGCTGATTAGAACTCCCCTCACAAGCACAACAAAAGGGAAAGGAGAGACTGGTTGCTAGGGCAGGTGAGGCAGAATCACAGAAGGGAAACATCTTGGCGACTATTTTCAGAAGGTGATACATTCTTTCAGTGACACCAAGACTGGTGGAGTACACAACAACTGACTCCTTGGCACAACATATGAAATTTTCACTGCGTTCTAATTTTTGCTGCGAGCATATTAAAGAGATGTATGTCAAATTTTCAATTGCATACTGAACTTTCATGATGTCTCAATCCAATAATTCTTTCAAACTTCATTTTTGTTTTATTGAGTTTCAGTTGAGTTCACTCCTCTGAAAATATTTTTTTTTCCAGTGAAAGAACTTGAAGACTTAAGACTGGGATTACATATGCTGCATTGAAAAGCCAGCGTTATTTTAACTCCTCTTTGTACACACTGCATTCAGTATATGTATTTTTAACAAATCAATCTTATACTTGTCCTCTGTTTATTATTCATCTTAATTTAAATAAAATCCTCTTAAAAATTTTAGATGTTATGCCTTAATATTGGCATTAATTTTTCTTCTACTTTAACACTTTTAGTAAAGTAGTCCTATATATTGATTTGTGAGGCAGGAAACGAAGAACCAGAGAAAGACAGAACAAGCTCTGTTTGTTGGTTCACTCTCCAAATGATCACAATGTGTGAAACAGAATCAGACTTAAATGAGGAAAAGAAACATAATTCAGACCTCCCTCATGTGTGGCAGGAATCTGACTCTATGAGTTATTACTATTGCCTCCCCAGATTTGCATTACAAAAAGCTGGCATCAAGAGTTGTAGCAGGGCACTGAAATCTGGTACCCATATATGGGCCATGACATCTTTTAAAAACAAATACTTATTTTATTTATTTGAAAAGCCAAATGGCAGAGGAAGTGGAAATATATACATAGAGATCCTTCATCTACTGGTTTACTCCTCAAATAATCATGTTTGCTGAAGCCAACGCAGGAGTTTGGAACTCTGTGTGGTTCTCTCACCCAGTGGTAGAAGCCCAAGTAATCAAGCCATGAAGTCCAACCTGCCCAGACACATTGCAGAGGTCTGGATTGGAACCAGTGCTCCATTAAAGGATAACATCATCACAATTTGAGACTTGTCCTGCTCTGCCACAACACCTCTGAGGCAGAGCATCTTAACCCACATCTTACTTGTTCAGGTGTTTAGCCTACTTCCTGCTTTGGTGACTTGAGTTTGCTTATAGGTCATATTGATAACTTTTAGTTGTAGATCTTTAACCATTCCCAGTGTTACAAAAGATATTATTAAGGACTAAGAAAGATTGTTACAGACTAGAATAATGTAATTATTAAATGTTGATCCACGTTAGCATTTTGATTAGGATTTAAAGATGGATATAATTGTTACAGGTCAATAATTACAACATACACAGTGTGAATTAGTAACCAGAGGATCCAGGCAAGATTTTTAAATACTTCAGATTATTTCAAGTGTTCTTGGTGAAATCCTTCTTGAAAGATATTGCATATTTCTTTGTCTCTTGATATAAAGGCAATGAATATAATTGAGCCTTTCTTGATGACACAGACTTTATTTACTAAGCCAGTAGATTTCTGCTGAGGCCTCCTTGAGGCGACAATGCTTACTTCAATATGCAATGCATCCACCGACCTCAGCCACCTTTCTGCCAGTCCTGGTCCTCTCCTTGCACTCATGTGTATCTCACCTAATCTGCTACTTCTTGCAAAAATAAGATCACTGAAGTAATAGTGATGATGCTGCAAGTGAGAGCCTGAGGTCTCTTGGTTACAGAATAGGTGCATTTGACTAAATGAGATAAAATGTATTTTGATCATATGCATGTCTTTTGTTTCTTATTTTCTGATTCATTGCCATAAAATGGATAACTGAATTATGTGTTTGTGTGAAATGATAATTTACCAATAATTTGCATGTGAAGTATGTGTGTTTGCAAGCATGTACCCTCTCTTGTTTGTGCAAAAATGCTCTAATGTAGAGAGACTATAAAAGGCATTAAGACAGTTGCCAGGGAGAAAAATATAACAAGTTTTCCCATCCAGTGTGTATTTAACTCAAGGGGAAAAAAAGGCCACAATTCATATTTATTTTGGACAAAAGTATCAATGTTCATATCTTGTGCACTCATTTTAAATATACATTTATTATCCAATTGGTCTTATAATTTAGATGAACTAGACAAAAATTCTTTTTATGCAAAATTATTGACTGTGCAGTAATATCTTATATTGCATGTGTATTGCCAAAATAGGATGAAAGCTGATTCACACTAATGAATAAAAGAAAATACCATTTTATTTTCTCCACACGGAGAGCTTTGTTGGTATCCTCATTAATGCATGAAGCGTCTGTACAAAAAGAGAAAGAAAACAAGGTGATAAAAGTCTAAAAGAACTTATTAATATTCAACATGAAAAAATATTTTATCCCTGATCGTTTTGAATGTTATATACCAACAGGAATAAATAATGCTTGTATATAATTTTAAATATATATTCATATATGTGAATATATAGATATTATATATATATAAAGTAAAATATTTCCAAGCTATCTACCAGAAATAGTATTGTTAAATCATTATCAAACTTCAAAAAATGCACCTTAAGAAGTGATACTAAATGAAGATCTAGAAATTTCATGTCACAATTTGTAATATTAAGCAAAAAATCTAGACTAGATAGAGAACAGCGAGGAAAGCTTAGAAACAGGCAGGAAACAATCAGTGGGGATGCACTTATAACTCACTGGGTGGGACACAAAGATTAGTTACTCCTCACTAGGGTATTGAAGATTTCTCGGCACACCCCTCCTAAAACTGTTTACCTAAACTGTTGACATATGTCTTGTTAGAGTTATAGAGTTAGACTACCTGAAAAACAACCAGGTTCTGCAAAATCATGCTTCAACACTATAAACTGCTAAATGCTAAAATTAAAATAGACATGAGACAGCTGAATAGTAATCTATAGCCATTTTAAGGTGTATAGAACCCAGTTGTATATAAACTAATAATTGGAATGTCAATGTAGAAGTCACAGGATGTAGTTCAGAACTTGCATTCTTTTTTTTTTTCTCTCTCTCTCTTTTAACATGTTGGTTACTCAATACCATGTCAACTAATTCCATAATGTTATAAATTGTTACTGATGTAATGTCGGGGCTTTTAATTGATTGGGATGATACTCTGTTGGCTCTACCTTCAGACCAGAGATGGTCTCCCCAGGAAACCGCTAAACTTATCTGGACAATAAGATGCTGGACTTCATGCTTGGTAGATGCTTGCAATGAAAGAATCTCAACTGGATTTGAACTGTGGTAATGCAACAAGAATCCACCATGGGAGGGGGGCAGATTTTGGGGAGTGGAGGGGGGAATCCCAGTGCCTATAAAACTGTGTCACATAATGCAATGTAATCAATAAAAAAAATTGTAATATTAAAGACATGGCAATTAACTTAAATATAAAGACTAAATGAACAATTAAACACATCTGTCATATAATCATTATTGAAAATATCTAGTAAACAAAAGAGGTCTGTTAGATGTTGTGTCTGGATGGTGGAAATCCTAGTAATATTTATTATGCTTTTTGACTTCTCCATACCATTTTTATATTTTATTTGTGCTAAAGTTTTGTAGATGTTTTATGGTAAAAATATTTATAAGACTAAAAATCACTTTCGATTGTTTCCTAATACTTTGTAACAGCAATTTGACTCAGAATGGAAATTATGTGTAAACTCAGTATATACCCTGCTATATTCATATGCCTAAGAATAAATTTAATAACTGACATAAATTTACATCAATAAATGTAATGCTGAGTACAATTTATATAATATTGGGTTTGGTTGATGATACAATCATATTTTAAATAATTTGGCTTTTTGCTGAGGTTACTATAGTGACGAGCTTATCACAAAATTGTGCTTTTTAATTGTACCGTGGCCCCTATTGCGTCTTAGCTAATGTTTTCTTCAGTTGTCGTCATTCTTCAGGATGAATTTTAAAACATAAACTGTTTCCTCGAGGCGTTCGGCACCCCAAATATGTCTTCTTTTTCTCTCAACCTCTTAATTAATTGACAATTTACTTTATTGTAAAAAAGATTCTGACCTGAGGAGACCTGAGAGTCAACAGATATAAATCACAATATTATTTCACGGTCAGTGGGGATGCACTTATTATTTTACTATTCAAAATTTCATCTGGAAATCTATTCACTCAGTTCCTCCAATACTTCTAGAACATTTTAGGTTAGTCAAAGGTGGAGAAGGGAGTGTTGGGAATCTACTATAATTAATGAATCTAACCTAACCAAAAGAAAAAGAAATCAACCCAGTCTGTGGGCTTTAGTGTATAACGTATAATAATATTTAGCTTAATCTACAACAGTATTAACACTCAGTATTCACACTCAAAAGTCGGGTCACCTGTCTAGTCTTCTCATTAACAGGCTTTCAGATCCCAACTAGTAGCTCTAATTAATACCTGCAGGGTTCGTATTACCACCAACACCACTGTCAGATAGTCGATCTTGTTGGATTTTTTTTTTTTTTTTTGCATCCACACTTCTCCACCACCCCTTTCCCCTTCCCAGACTGAGGGATCTCCCTTTATCCCATGACATTGCTCAGTGATGACTTTCAAGACGGAATCAGGAAGCTGAGCCTGCTGCATGGTACAGTGGCATGTGTAACATATTCTTTAAATTTTAATTAATTTATTTGTACTGGAAAGGCAGATATACAGAGAGAAAGATCTTCTGTCTGCTGGTTCACTCCCTAAACTTCTGCTGGAGCTGAATTGATCTGAAGCCAGGAGCCAGAAGCTTCTTCTGGGTTTCCCACATGGATACAGTGTCCCAAAGGTTTTGAACAGTCCTCAGCTGGCCCCTCAGGCCAAAAGCAAGGGAGTTGAATGGGAAATGGAGCAGCAAGGGCACAAACCAGTATCCTTATGAGTTCCCAGGAGTGTGCAAGCCAAGGACTTCAGCCACTAGGCTATCCAACCAGGCCCTGTGTGATGCTTTTAACCTAAAACAGAAATGAGTAGGATCTTAGGAGCAGCATAGGTCTGGGACTGTAGGGTTTCACATTCCTTATTTGATCTAAGATCCAGAGAACCCTGGCACACAGGACAGCAATTCTGCCCTCAGCCCAGCACAGCCGTACTATACCAAAGCCTTCCATGCAGCAACAATCAGAGTGGCCGTCCTACATTTCTCATTGCCATGCTTTCTCAAAAATATGGTTGTGTCAGCTGACCGTTTCACCATTTCCTTTTTGCTCTAAGACTTGTCTTTAATTGATACTGCTCTGTTTTCACAATAGCTTCAAAATTTCAACAGGGACTTGGTAGATAACCAACGCCTGTTCCTAAGCCTTAATGGACCAGGACTTCTCTACAACAAAGCACTGTTAAAAAAGTTTTCCTTGAAATTTTCTCAACTTATTTTCAGTCTGTTTACATTGCATTTTCTGAAATCATGTCTTCAAATCAGTGACCCAAAACAATGAAACTCAAGTGAATATTTATGGGCAGTTCCTTTTGCTAAACATTGCTCCCCTGGAATACTCATACTCCTTATTAGCATATTAAAGGCTCTGAAATTGGACAGTAAAAGCAACTTGCACAACTCCAGTGAATCCAAAGTTTCCAAACTCGGGGGACTACAGGAATCATTTCCTCACAACAACTATCTTATTTCATCACTTCCAAGACATGATGTTCATTACATTTCAACAGATTTGACATTAGGTCACATCTAATAATCAGTGGCATTACAGTCACTGCACACTGGTAACAATCATGATGTAGTTGTCATTTCCTTAACAGACATAGTTATAGCTGTCCAGTTATTATCATAGGAGTTGACTTATCTGTCTTATGACCATTACAAATATTTTGTATGCCACTTAAGTGCCTTCAGGGCCCGGCGCAGTAGCCTAGTGACTGAAGTCCTCATCTTGTCAGGACCCCATATGAAAGCCAGTTCTAATCCTGGCAGTCCCACTTCCCATCTAGTTCCCTGCTTGTGGTATAGGAAAGCAGTTGAAGGTGGTCCAAAATCTTGGAACCCTGTACCCATGTTGGAGACCCGGAAGAGGTTTCTGACTCCTGGATTCAGATCAGCACAGCTTCGGCACTGGATGGAAGATATTCTTCTCTCTCCTCCTCTATGCCTTACCAAGAGTAAATCTTAAAAAAATAATAATAAAGTGCCTTCAAATGAGGATCCTAACTCAGCATTGAAGCAAAAGATTAGTTTGTGAGCAGAAACACGTCAAAATAGTGGGATATGTGTGAAGCAAGTATTTGTCAGTGGAGAAATACCTATGATTCCTCGGTTCCCTATGAAAAACCAAAATTGCTTTATGAGAACATAGGAAAGAACTACCTACACATAGATAAATTGTTTAGTTACTGAGAAACAGATAAATATTGCCTATGACACACCAAACAATATAATTAAAGACTAGAGAAGTTGCTAAATCTCTCAAAATAGATCAAAGAAATTTCAAGAAATGAGGGTCTAGTCTCACAGGCCTTTTGTTATTGTTAAGACATTGCATCACAGTTTAATTACCAGACTTCTTCAACTAAGAGGCATATAAAGTAATGCTGCATTTTACAATTGATGCTATCTTAGTTCCCTAACACATGGTATGAACATGTCATGAAACTCATGTTCTTTATTATAAAACATTGCTTAAACTTCCTTCATATCCAGCCACTGCCCAGTTCATATTTTTACACTACTCCCTAAATATTTGTGCCCCCACATCTGATTTCCTCATTACCTTGCTTTACTTCTTCTATGAACACATAACTAGGTTTATGTTTTAATGTAATACCATTCTCCTAGATATCTACAGGAATTTACAGGACTAACATTCTCCCTGATATCAAAATGTCAGACATCATAATCACTGAAATGTGCCGAAGGAAGCAAATGAAGAGAAAGACAAACCCACACATTGCCTAAATCTATTTGCAAGAAGCACGGAAAAGGTAGAATGACTTAATGGTAATGGAACACACAACAGTGACTGCATCTGGGTAGAGTGTATTGATTGGGGGGGACACGAGACTTCACTGGGTGTGGGATATGTTCTATATATTTATCTAGATGCTGTTTAGATGGCAGTTCACAGATATCACACACACACACACAGCTGTAAGAAATATTAAGCTGTTGGTTGTAAAGTTTATTAGCTGAGAATTAGAGAACAAAAAAATGTATTTAAGAGGTAGGATTCACACTAATATGAAATTTTTCTTTATATAGATGAGATTTCCCCATTCTACCCATTCTTGTACTTCTACCCGTTAATGCTAGAGGGAATATAAATGTTTCTATTTTATAACCTTCATATATTCAAAGGCAGTCATCACTGGCCCTTGAAGGTATTCCTTTCTGCTTGATTATCACAGAATTCCTTCAATCAAGAAACTAAATCCCCTCGTTTGATTAGTTGGCCTTAATTGTAGAGAAATCTAAATATTTCATGACAAAGAAGTTGTGTCATGCTAAGTTTGTCTCCAGGGCAATATCTCTAGAGTAACACTTGTCCCCAGAATCTCACAGCTTTTTTCACAGTCTGCAAAGAAGACACATTCTATCTAAAATGACCATTCTCAGCAACAAGCTTGAAAACAGTCTTTCTCTGCAGACAAAGGCATAAACCCCAAAGGGGCACAATAAAAATATCTGTTACATACACTAGTACAGATGTGATCTATTCTGTGAGTTATTAAAACAAATCTGGGACTAACAACGGAATGTAAAGAGCTTATTCTTACCCCTTAAAAGAGCAAATTGCAGGAACAGAGTACCTGAAATATCTTTACCTTAACATAGTAGAATAGACATTTTAAATTTCCTTCACTACTAACATAGTACGTAATGGATTGAGATCAGATAATTCAGGTTCTCTACCTGATGGAGCAATGAAGTATGCAACTATCAAAATTTTCACATATCATCACACTTCCAAAGAAACTGTGTAGTCTTTAGTATTTCACCCCAACCCTTTGCCCTAGCTCAGAAGTGTTTAAGTACAGAAAGTTAAAAAAAAATTAAATTTATACTGGCATCAAAGACCTAGATAAATATTAAGAGGGAAAAAGGAATGAGGAGAGAGTGGAAGGGGAGGAATGAGGAAGATAGAGAGGAAGAGAAGACAGTTAAAAACAAAATTTTAACTGAATTCCTTTGTCAGTTTTTTTTTTGTGTGTGGCTGACAGAAGCTAGTCAAAACATGTTACCTTTATTATGTATCAATACCTCTTTTTTATGTTGTAAAAACCGTGGTCAAATAATCAATATTCGAGATGGTCCCATGCAAAATGTACTTTCTCCCAGGCAGTTATTCAGAGACTTATTCCCTCCCTTGTTATGTCAGTAAAAAAAAAAAAAGGGGATCTCCAGACATTGCCTTTGCCCCAGCACCAACACTGAGAGCCATGTTTTAGGCCATTCATAAAAAAAAATTGCGAAGTCAAGGCATGTTTTCACACTCAAATTGTAAGTGCAATATTTATCACTTACATAAATTACAAATATTCTATTTTATCATCCTGTGTATGAAAGCTCCTAAAATTTGTAATTTTAACATGTATTATTGTCTCACTATCCTTTCTTTGCTGGTGAAAATCCTCTGAAATAGAAAAAAACAATTTTTGTTTCAAATATAATTAGCCATGGATTTTAACAGACTCTTACGTGAGTACGGATGCAAGAACTTCCAAAATCTCAACAATGGCATACCCATTGGAAAAACTGTCTCCAAGTGCAATGAGGTGGGAAAAAGACAACATCAATCCAATTAGTGGAAACTGAAGCCATATGGCAGTTGGTAAGCAAGAGGAAGGAGATTGCAAGGAATTGAGTAAAATGCAAAGTGGTCAATATTGTTCTCACATGAAAACAAACAAAAAAAATACAAAGAAACAAGTGTTCTCCACTAGAAATTGTGTTTTCAAATCAGTGTCATTCTCCATTGAACAAGGCTGGTGCTGTGGTCCTCTATGTTGCCTTATCTACAGGCAAGGACACTCAAATCAATACACCACACACATTGTTTATATCAACTAAAGAATTCCAAGTACCTGATATCTTATTTGCAAAAGGACATAATTTATTGACAAATTCAGGGCCCTGTATGAACAGGAAGCCCTGGAAGGATGGCATACTTCCCCGGGCAGAGTCATCACACTACATTTTCAAGTTCTGTTGCTTGGAGAAACTACAAGTACCTGCCAGGGCCACGTTATAGAGATTTTGACTTGGTAAACTTTTGGGTAAAGCAGAAACTCCTCATACATGTTGGCATCTGCATTACAGGGAACAACACAATACCGTGTGTTTTAATCATCATTTTTCACAGAAAATCAAGCTCTAGATCTTTTCGCAAGCTTAATCAGGAACATCTGGATAGAAGTGGCTTCTAGCTGAAATGATCTACTTTATATGTGTTCATTCTGAGAATGGAAGAAAGGAGCATATATTTCTTAGATACCGCTTCCAGGCAAACCTCTCGAAGCCTGGTGTGGTTCATGTGTATGAAAGGATTATTTCCGCTTGCTGGATGTCTGAATCAAATCTCACAGTGACAAAGGGGAGTTGCAGAAATCCAATCAACTTTACTTTCGCCATCCCTCCCATCACCCAAGAGACACCACGGTCTCTTGCTTTCCATTTTCAGCAACCAGCTGCTTCTGTTGCCATGCCACAATTCAGGCCTTCTTGAGTAATTTTTTTTTTATGTTGACATTTATTTGTTAGCAATCAAGCCCTTTTTTGTACTAAGAAAATATTTTGAAAACTACAAACTTCAGGATGAATCCATTCTACAGAACTTGTGAGCCTGTGTGATCATGTATTTGGAACACATTGCAACCCAAATAGCTGACAGTGGAACTAAACATGAACCTATGCCCTCAGCCCCAGTCAGTGACCTAGTCTCAAGCTCTCCTCATTCAGTCTCTCACATATATCCTTCTCCCAAGTTTACAACCATAGACGATGCAGCATGAAATCATTATTAATTACTGCTCTTTTATCAACAATTCATAGGTATTGTACAAAGGCCAATCTCATATAGATAGTTGAAATGTTAACCAAGAATGTTGATAGCATGAAAGATATACTTCTCATAAATCTTCGTCCATATTCCTGAGCTCACAAAACTGGTAATATAAATTTATTCTCAACAATAAAAAAAAAAAGTACACCCAGGTACTTAGAAAAGTTGGTAGTTTATATTTCCTGGAAAGCTAATGTTTGCTTTAATATGACCTATGTCTTTATTTGTCTTCTAAAGTTACGTTAGGTTTATTTTAGATAAAATGATGTATTTTTCAAAAACAACACAGTGTTAAAATAGCATGAGTGCATATCCTTAATAAGCTTATGACCAGATAATCAGGGGCTATAAAGGATTAATTTTTCTCTTTCATTATCAAAGAGCAGCTGTAAAAGTACAAAATCCATGGTTAAACCTGTGTTTACAGTCCTAATGGCAGATTTATAAAGTAATGTGTATAGCAACAGTTTGTCTATCATGATCTTTTTCCAATAGAATGGAAAACCCTTTTGCTTTCTAGCCTGATGAGAAGATTCCGCATAACTGCCTTTGCACTTGACTGCCATTCTGAGCTTCTGTGGTTCTTTTGCTTTGCTTTTAAGTTAGAAAAATATTTTGCTTAAAAACACAGTACAGGGAAATCAACAGGCTACACTTTGTTATATGTAGCAGCTCCTGAAGTTTACATCTCAATAAAAAATAAAATTTATCTTAAAGTAGCACATTAGGTCATAATATTGAAAAAAAAATATTGTATTAGAATGATATAGGATTTACTGATTAAAACACAGGATTGAACAGTTGTTCCATTTTCTGTACATGTGTTATTTTTCCTGTAGCATCACATTTGCTATCTGCCTTTACATCAATTTATTTTAGAGAAGATACTGGAAGGTGTGTGAATTGTCAGTGCCTCTTAAAGCATGAAAATACTCACTTGTTACTCCAACCACAAAATGGAACTGAGAACACTTGTTTGCTTTTGTCATTTTATTAAACAAAGTGTCCGTGAAAGATACCTATTGCAAGGCTGGAGGGGAGACCAACGGGGTGGGGGGGAAACACGGGGATGGAGAGGGGAGACCCCAATGCCTATTAAACTGTGTATTAAAATAAGAGAGAAAAAAAGAAATGAAGTGCCCATCTATGAGCCTGCGTCTTCGAGACATCTAAACCTAGTTCCCTAGTACAAAATAGTATTTTAATTAACTCATAGCCAAATGAAACATTTTTTTCTACTCCCGTTTTTCTCCTTCCATTTTAAACTTAGAAGAATTTACTGACATTTTTGTGTGGAAAAATTCATGTTAGAGTTCTGCAATACCTTTTATACATTTGTCAAACTGACAGAAGATACAGACTATGAAAATGGAAGGAGTTTTTTCCCAAAAGTAAATAATATGGTGGAAATGGGAGTACTGAAGGGGGGAATCCCTGTGCTTATGAAAGCATATCATAAAAAATAATAATGATTAAAAAGTTAAATGACCTACAGATCAATTTCAGAGTCTAATATAAACATTTTTCATTAACTTTATAATGACAGAAAATTTTAAACCATTTTCGCTTATGATGTACCACACCTTCAAGAGGAAAGTCTGAATTATCACTCTATTTTCAAAGTTAGGGAATGTCACTCATTTAGTAATGAGTAATTAATTGTATGAATGACTAGATAGGAAATCTACAAGAATATAGAAGAACAGAACAGCATCATTAACCAACTGGATGGAACTGACATTTTCAGAACACTTCACCCCAGAAGAGCAGAAGATACGGTTTTTGGGGTTTTTGTTTTTGTTTTTGTTTTTGTTTGTTTGTTTTTCAAGTTGTTGTGGGACCTATAGTAAGATCGTGTCATGGATAATAAAACAAACATCAACAAATTTAAAATAATGGAAATCAGACAAGCATGTTCTCTGGCTATAAGGGATTCAGACTAGAAATCAGTAACAGAAAGATAAGAGAAAAATCTTCAAACACTTGCTAATCAACAACACATGTTAAAATAATCCATTTGTCAAAGAAGAAAGCACCAACTAAATCTGAAAATGACATTGAAGGAAAGTGAAAAACAGCATGTGAATTTTAGATACATCCAAAGCAGCACTGAGAGGGAAATTTACGACCCTAAATTCTTCAGGAGAAATGAGGAAAGATCTGAGTTTCTACATGAACACATAAGTTAAAAAGATCAAAATAAACCCTAAAAAGCAGAAAAATAAATTACAATATAGGAGATCAGTGAAACTGGAAGCAGGGAATCAATGGAGAATTCCAGCAAGAATGACAAAGATGAACAGAAAACAAAAGTACTGGTATCAAAGGAAATGTGGCCAAACAATTAATTTTGTAACCAACAAAAAAGGATAATAATGAAATACTACAAAAAAATTGTACTCTCATAAATTAAGTAACCTATAAGAAATATTTCTAATTTTAAAAATTCACAAATAAGCTATTATATCTTAGTCAAGATGAAATTGATAATCTTAATAAAACTCATAAATATAATATAGTTGAACTCTACCAAAAAAATCTCTCAGAAAGTCAAATCTTCAGTAACATTGATTTCATTGGAGATTTTGATCAAACATACAAAAACGTTTCCAGAAGATAAGATGGTAAGAAACAATTACAAATTTAATTTGTGAGGCTAGATTTCACTAATTACAAAATTAAAAAGAAACAACACAAAAAAAGAAAATAACAGACAAATATTATTCATAAATTTTGATGCAAACACCTTAATAAAATATTGGGAAGCTGAATGCAGCAATGTTTAACAAAGTTGCACACCAGTGCTGGTGTTGGGCATATTGAGTAAAGCCACTCCGGGTAACTGTCCTGTGCAAAAGATGCTAAATGGAGTGAAAATAATCGTATACTTATACTCCAGGGGTATCAAATGAATTATAACTCCTCCTATACTCATTTACATAATTCCAATATTTTCCTATTATATACAACCCCATTTATCTCAAAAATATCTAATATTATTTTGCTAGTGCATAGATCACGATCAAAATTCAGTTCTAATTTTCCTGAACTAGAGAATAGGTTTTGTCTGAGCTGTACAGTGCTTATACCCAATTTTAACTTGTAACTCTCAATATGCTTCTATTACATTCAGAGAATAATAGAGAATATGCCTGCTGTTATTTAATACCTTTCAATTCCTACAGATCACAATGAAAGACCAGGTAGCCCAGCAGGTCTCGTATTTCAAAGGTTGTGGGCTGTTAAAATTGTACTTCTATTAAAATTCTTGTTAAATTTTGGCTGCCAATCTGAATGTAAAATTACTTTGTCATTTTTCTACAGAATAAAAAAAGTTTATTTCCAACTAGTTATCTAGCAAAAATGAAAAAGGAAGTTTCAAAAAAATCAACTGTCATGAAATAACAGCCACTCTACATGTATTTTCCCTTTTTTTCATAAGTAGATTCTTTCATTTTTTTCTAAGGTTTATTTATTTGAAAGAGTTACACACAGAGCGGGAGAGATGTTCCATGCACTGGTTCACTTTCCCACATGACTGAGAAGGCCTTGGCTGGAGCAGGGCAAAGCCAGGTGTGAGAAGCCTCTTTCAAGGACGGCAGGGGCCCAGACACTGGGGCCATCTGCTGCTTCTCCCAGGCCATTAGAAGGGAGCTGGAATTGAAACGGAGCCGCTGGGACTCCAGCAGCCATCACAGAAAGCAGATTTACCTGCTTTGCCACAATGTCAGATTCCAAGGCTTCTTATTTATTTTTTTTTAACACAGATCTCATTTACCAACTATTTGAAATTATTTTTATTTCCTTAAAAGGCTGTTAAATCACTCCACAAATGCCAGGAATGGGCCTGGCTGAAGTGAGGATACTGTAACTCAGTCTGGGACCCTTATGCTTATAGCAGGGATGCAAAATACAAGAACTATCATTTGTGGCGTCCCAGAATGTACTTTACTAGGAAGTGGGGTCAGCAGGACACCTGAGTTTCAAACACAGGGATCCTGAAGTGAGACGTGGGCAACCTAAATGGTAACTTAACCTCTGCTTAAATAACTAATTAAATAATGAAATAATTTTTAAATTAAAAGGAATGTTTTAACTGATATCTAAAGAAGGATCAGGATTGATTTTCTAATGAACATTCTAAGAATAAAAAGTGTGTGAAGACTCCAGAGTGACAAATTGCAAGTGAGGAGTGCTCCAAGGGAAAGTGGTTGCCCAGAGAACTATGAGCAAAAGAGACCAAAGTACAAGGTGATTGGGGGACCAAACCAGGGGAAGATTACTCATCCCTCTGTGAATCACCATCACAAGGGTTATGAGAATGAGCTTATCGGAGGAGCAATGGAAAGCTGTTGATGGATTAAAGCATTGTCCACCACTGTGGAAGGAAAAGATACCTTGAGGGCTTAATAATGATGCCATGGGCCAGGCCAAAGATGGCAGCATCTATATCTCCAAGGCAGAGACACAGCCCTGTACACAGACTGCTGGAAAAACCTGTGTTGGAAAACGAACTGGGTGACAGATTGGCTTGGGGTGGAGGTGGGTCGTGGGTGTAAATGGTGCAAGGGTGACCCTTAGCTGACTCATCAGGAAGAAGTGGTCATTGACCAAGGTGGAGGTACAGGAGGGGAAAGATTTATTGTATGCTGTGCGGTCATGTTAATTTTGCAATGACTGCAATGACACACAGCTAAAGGTCACAAATACAATTATAAATTAATTACTCAGATCTATGCTGAAAATACAAATATCTCTTTAATCTAACATTTTACTTCGAGTTAAATTAATGCATGACCATTGGAAGAAAAGTTATTGCTAAAAACCACTAAATTTTCTCATTATATGCGAATGCACCTCAAACTGTTATTTGCAAAGATAAAGGATTATGTTGTTTTAAAATTGATTTTAGCAAGATAAACATATTTTCTTCAGAGAAATATGGAATCCTTCTAAGAAATATAAACTTACTGAACTAAAGTCATATAGATTTCTACTGAAAATATTAATTGAATTATTATTTGTATAAATGCACATGTTTTCCAGTATTTTGCAATAGTTATCAGTACTACAATTAACATTTTACTTGTCTGCATATTTTATGAAATTTACTGTTCACGAGAAGCATAGAACATATATGCTTAATGCACAGACAGGATTAAGTTAATATACAACATATGGCCAAGAAGAGGGAAATAATTCTTTTTTTTGCCAATAACTGTAAAGGAAGATTTTCTTGCAATCTTACATGTCTTATAGCTGCTAATGAGGACATAGACAAGAAGTCTTCAAAAAGCTCATGCAAAGAACCTATTATGAAAAACACCATGCGTAGGTTTCAAAATTTTTTGCACCAAGCTACTCACTTTTTAATTTCATTTTATAAACTTTCTGAAACATTTTCGTATAAATTTCAACATTAGAAATGAAAATGTTTGTTTGCTACGTAGCTTATAAAACTAAGAAAATGTGTACTGCATGACATTTCCTAATTTTCTTACCTTCTGGACCACTCTAAAATCCCTGTCAAGAATTTCAGGGGACTCTGAATATTCCTAATAAATGATCGCTTATGTCTCCAACTGTATGCCTGCCTCCATCTCTGACCTAAGTCACACCATATTACGGATGACAGTTGTTATAGAAGTCAGAATTCCCTAACAACAAGATCAAAAGAGAAAATTCTTTTCCAAGGCCAGAGTTTTGATAACAGCAGCTACTCCTGCACCCCCAGAAAACGCCAGGAAACATGGGCAAACCTGATGACAGCTATGTCGCTCCAAGGAGGGTGTTCTCTCTCTTCTGTGGTCAACCCCACTCCCGCCGGATGCATCAGCAACAACCAAAACACAACCACACAAGGGTACTCTGCTTCCTCAGAGAGGCCAATTGGAGGGGATGCTTGCTGATCTTAGTGCCAGATATCAACTAGGCATTTAAAACCCCCTGTGCCTATCACATCCCACCTGCAAGCTGGAATTGAAGAAAGAGCTATATCAAAAACATGAAATCCTTTCTGGCCTGGTGGGATAGCTTTATTCCTGAGTAATTTCTGCAAATAACACCCTTGACTCTGAAAATGTAAAAATTACCTGTAGCGTCAAGGCAAATGAGGACCAAATCCATTCATTACTTCCCTCTAGATTCTCATTCACC
Source organism: Ochotona curzoniae (assembly GCF_017591425.1). Taxonomy (NCBI): domain Eukaryota; kingdom Metazoa; phylum Chordata; class Mammalia; order Lagomorpha; family Ochotonidae; genus Ochotona; species Ochotona curzoniae. The sequence goes on from NW_024465369.1 coordinate 54,440,939, forward strand.
TCTAACTGCAGGAAGCACCACAAACACAGGGTCCATAGAAAGCATATAAACATCTTATCCAGATACACAGGTTGTCATGGGAGCACTTTTTTTTCTTGACTTTACTGTAAGCAAGTCTGAGCAGTAAATGTTCAGATATAAATAGAGATTTTTTTCCCCCTTCACCAACATAATATTTACCATTCTGAAAGATTTTAATCTTTTTGCTTTGAATTCTGAGACAAATTCTGAGCTCTTTTCGGCCTTGACCTCTTTGTAGATACTTACCTGTGTCTTCATCACCCAGCAAGAAGTAGGCATTGCTGAGCAATCCACAGTCTGAATCTCTGGTTTGCTGTGGTTGGTCTTGGAATATCTTAACACAGTAAAGACTGTGCTTTAGCAGCAAAGCAACTCATACTCTCAGTGTCCTAACACAACTTAACAGCGATCAGCATCCTGCATAGAGAAGCCTCATCAGCCATGTTGCCACTGGATATGCCTGAGAACAAGGGAAGAGCTTAAAGGTCCTGTTAGGACAATTCAAGACTGATGCTCCATGATCTTTGTTTTGCAAGTCATTGGCCAGAGTTAAATAGTTGGTCCCTCCGCACCAAACAGAGGCCAGGAAGTACAATCTTAACTTGTTGCTGGTGGCAAAACACCACAAAAGAAATAGGTATGATTCTAGCCTTCCAAAGGTTGATTTTTATTTCTTTCAAAAATATTGTGAGGAAAACTGGATAAAGCTTGCAAGTTAGCAAAGTATGAGGTAACACACATTTTCCACTTCGTTGTTCAGTACCTGCTTAGAGACAGTAACATTCTATGAGCCACATACATTGATGCTATTACTCTGCTACCTTCAAATGTATGTGCTTTGGGATTTCTGTCAAGTGTACCTGCACAGCTTACAAAGAAACATAAACTAGAGTAAGTAAAGAGTACATCAAGGGAAGAAAGGGTTAAAAGATGATGTTATGAAACAAAACTAGGATCTTTAACAGATCTGGTATACTTTCCTAGAAGTTAGTGACAGGAAGTTTGCAGTAAAAATTCCAGCAGGCATGCAAAAACAAAAAAGGAAGCAGAGATAATCAGTAGATTAACACACCATGTCCACAAGGTGCAAGGTGGAGTGTGAGAAGCATCCAGAACATCTGGCCCATAGGTGCTCTAGAAGAGGACATGCATGAGAGCCGGAATAGCAAATGCAAGTACAGTAATAACACTAGGAGGTCGCATCTTATTATCACTCACTGTACTCCCTCAAGCATGCATCACAAACATTTTTTCTTAATTTTTGTGATTACTGATATTTATTACAGTGGTTTGACTGCATTTATCAGTAGCTCATATATTTTAGGCTACTTAGGACATGGAATGGAGCAAGGAAAAAATGTATCTCTCAACTATGACAATTGTGTATACCACAGCTAACCATTAATATAAACGCAGCTGAATATTGCCTTCAACCATTTATTTTACATAGTGCTGATTTGAACTCCAATTGAAAAGACCTTGGGGGCCCAGTGGCGTGGCCTAGCGGCTAAAGTCCTAGGCTTGAACGCGCCTGGATCCCATACAGGCACTGGTTCTAATCCCGGCAGCCCCACTTCCCATCCAGCTCTCTGCTTGTGGCCTGGGAAAGCAGTCGAGGACAGCCCAAAGCTTTGGGGCCCTTGACCCATGTGGGAGACCCTAGAGGATGTTCCTGGCTCCTGGCTCTGGATCGGCACATCACCGGCCATTGCAGTCACTTGGGGAGTAAATCATTGGACAGAAGATCTTCCTCTCTATCTCTCCTCCTCTGACTTTGCATTAAAAATAAATCTTAAAAAAAAATACCTTGGATTCGTCTTCTAGTTTGTCCATAATTTCTCCCCACTTTCTATAACTGTTCGTTTTATAATCCCCATGTAGCACTTGAAGAAATTTGAGTTTGAAATCTTTGGTACATGACTCAGTAAACTGAAAAGTTTTGTGGATTCAGAGTCTGCACTTGCATTGAAGAAATAGAAAACAAGTAACAATGTTCCTGTTTCCCAAACAGCTACGTTTGTCAAGGAAGATAACAGCAAAACATTTAAGGAGGAATAGTACTAAAACAATAGCTTTTATGCATGTTTTATGGTTCTTCATAATTTAGAATACGATTACACATTGATCACAGCCTTGACTCTCCTCCGCTGTCACCCCACCACTGGAGTCATATGAAACAATCAGTATAGGGGATTGTAGTTTCCATTCTTCAGGTAAAAAGCGAAGATAAAATAATGCCAGTTGCCCTAACTTCAAACATAATGGTGTTTCCCAGCTGTAACATAAGCTCCTCTTACTTCTCTGTCCTGCATAGCAATACATACATCAGGACTTTCACAAACATGATCTAAGTTGACAAAGAATGCTGGCTCTGTACACATAACTGATTCATGAACATAGATAGTAGAAGAAGCTGATAGATAAGAACAATCAGGCCCAGGAACAGATGTTGTAGCATAGCAGGTAAAGGTGCTGCCTGTGACTCAGATGGGCACAGGTTTGAGTCCAAGCTGCACACTTCCCATCTACCTCCTTACTAAATACAACCTGGGAAGGAAGTGGAAGATGGTCAAGTGCTTGGGCCTTCAACCCACATAGAAGATGCAGAAAAAGTCCTGGTTGCTGGTTTCAGTCTACCCAGCCCTGGCCAATCGCAGCCACTTAGGAGGTAGGCCAGCAGATGAATGAGTGTGTGTGTGTGTGTGTGTGTGTGTGTGTGTGTGTGTGTGTGTGTGTCTTTCTCTCTATAAAAACACTAGAATGATGAGACACAGGAGTTGACATTTGCATCTGACACCTCTTGGGACATCTGCATTCTACAGCAGAGTGCCTTGGGTCCAGTTCCAGATCCTCTGCCTTCATTAGAGCTTCCTGCTAATGAGCCTGCTGGGAGGCCACAGAGACGGTTCAAATACTCGGGACCCTGTGACTCTGTGGGAGACCCACATTGAGTTTTGAGCTCCAGGCTTTCAGCTTTAAACCAGCCCAGGACTGTCTACTACAGTCATTGCAAGGGTGAATTGGTGATTGTGAGTTATCCTCCACCCCCTGCTCATCGTTCTGGTTCTCTCTCACATTTTCTCTTTGTCACTCTGGTTTTACAGAAAATAAAAATAAATTTTTTAAATGTTTTGAAGATTTTTATTGCAAGATTGGAGCTACAGAGGGTGGCCTGAGGAGAAGGAAGAGATTCTCCATCTACTGACTCATTCACCAAATTGCTGCAATGACCAGGACTAGTTCAGGCCAGGAGCTTTATTCAGGTCTCCCGTGTGGGCTCAGGGACCCAAGCACTTGGGCCATGGTAAATTGTTTCCCTAGGCCAATAGCAGGGAGCTGGATAGGAAGTGGGACAGTAGAGACACAGAACAGAACCAATTTGGGATGCCAGGGTTGAAGATCAGGACCTTACCAACTATATCACAAAACATGTCCCTTAAGAATCTGTTTTAAAATGATCAGAAGAATGCACAATGCGTATTTGTGCTTATATGATACAGGTATGTGTGTATAAGGATGAACAGATAGGCATGCACATATCTAATTATACTTGATATAGCAAACCACTAATATAAACTAAAAAATAACATTTTGAAAAAATAACATTCTAGGGTGCAAAGAATGGAAGATATAAATGAAAGGCTTTTTATGAATAGAGTTTGTTATAAAATTTTGGTTTGGGATCATAGAAATGGCATATATCTAACAAAAGTAAACTGAAAGATTAAAAAGCAATATCTAAATCTATTAGAAATAAATAAACCTACTACATACTAAACTTTTGAAATTAAGAAAACAGAAAGATTAATTTCAAGTAATTTTAGCGTAAAGTACAGTACTTTAACTATCTAGTCCTTCCAGTTTATATTCTTTTTTCAAAAACGATTTATTTATCTATTTGAAAATCAGAGTTACAGACACACAGGTACACACATGCACATATAGATAGGGAGAGAGAGAGAGAGAAATAGACTAAATTTTTCCTAATTTTCCATCCTTTGGCACTCCCCAAGTGGCAGCATTGGTCAGGGCTAGGCAAACCCAAAGCCAGGAGCCAGAAGCTTCATCTGGCCTCCTATGTGTGTGGAACAATCCAAACACTTGGACCATTTTTCACTGCTTTCCCAGGTAATTAGCAGGGAGATAGATCAGAAGTGGAGCCTTTTGGACATGAACTGGCACCCACATGTTCAAGAACATGTCCTAGTTAATGAAAAAGGTGGAGCAGACACAGGCCCTGTTGTAAAAAGAGAGTATGGCAGCTCATTTGTTGCTGTAGCAGAACAGAAGTAACTGGGTAACTACCCCAAACAAACGATGACGGCAAAAAAATCTTGGTGAATGGAGCCAATGGACATTGGGTGGGTGACTTCATGCTCGGATCGGTGAAGTCGGCAGCATTTCAGAATTATCCAAACCACTTGGACAGAACCCTCAGAATATGTACACATCAACAGTCTTGGCTGATATGAGGTGGTGGTTCATATGAGTGGTTTCCCCTTTTGTCTCTCCTCTTCTCCCAGAAACAACAAGAAGGAATTTAGAAGCAATGAGTATATCTTGCCTAAACTTTGATCCTTCCCACCCTGATACACCATATAAGCATTACAAAAAAAAAATAAAATTTATAATAAGTCTATGCTTAGCAAGGACACTTAGTGGCATTGTATTTTTCATAGAAAAAGCTTAAGACATGAAAATTCACGGAGAAGTAGATCTTGACATTTGTCTCCAGAAGGCTGTGTAAAAAACATTACATACAATGGCACTTTAAAATGTGTCAGGAGAAATGGAATCCGACATTATCCATGCCTACAATGTCAGGAAACACTTCAATAACAGCATGGTGTACTTATGACTGTTCATGAAGGGCCACCCATTGTAATACTAGAGAGGAAATCAACTGGGGGAGGGGACTTGAGAGGCGAATGAAACATCCCAGAGCCTATGGAACTGTATCATAAAATGATGATAATAATAATAATAATAATAAAGAAAAACATAATAGAGGAAAAAGATACAGTTGCCATCATTTAGAAAGATTTTGAAATCCATGCATAGTTTATTTCTTCATAATATACCCTTTCTTGAAATTTTTGTGGCCCCTCTGTATCTACCAAACAAATGCTAGTATTCACTTCTTTGATCCATTTAAGTAACTTATAAGGATGCTGTTCTATCTACAATGTACCAAGTTTGTAGAAACTGGATTTACATCATAATTTTCAAAAGCCTATGGGTTGAATGTTATCTGCTGTGTGTTAACCCTTTAAACTTTACTGAACAAGAGAAAAATGGGTTTCAGTGGAAGCTGAAGAAATTATATCAAACTCAAGAACATTTTTGAGGGTCAGGATTAAACAACAGAACCATGAGATTGTCCCACTCTTGCCAAACAGTAGACACTATTCATTTTTCCTGGATTTGAAGCTACAATGAAACCTATCAAAAGACACTGAAACATTGAATTTCTTAAGATAAAATAGCCATACTGAAATAGGGATGGATGTTGTTAACAACGACAAAATAGAGACAAATTATGAGTTTTGAGCAAAAGCAATTTGTGATTCTCAAATTACCCATTTTTGACAGTGTTAGTTATAAATTACTTTTTACATAGGGTTAAGTGCATTATTGTAAAATTAGAAAATTGAAAGTACATGAAGCGTTATTATTATGGCACAGTGTGTTAAACCTGCCCACGAGATTGGCATTTCCTATCAGAGTATGGGTTCAAGTGCCTGCTGCTCTACTTTCAGTGCAAGTCCCTGCCAGTGCACCAGCGAGAGCAGCAGCAGATGGCCTGAATGCTGGGGCCGCTGACAACCATACAGGACCCTGAATCATGCTCTCAGTTCCTGATTTCAAACTGGCCTATCTGGGAGTAAACAAGCAGATGGGAGATGTCTCTCTCTTCCCCAACCCTCTCTCCCCACCCTCACGCTCCCTCCTTCCATCTCTCTGTCTATTAAATAAATAAATATTTTTAAACAAAGTATGTGAATTTTTCAACACATGGTGCTGAAACAATCTGATATTTTAAAAAGATAAATACACAAAAACTGAATCTAGACACAGTCCTCACATCCTTCACAAAAATTAACTCAAAATGGATTGTTGACCTAAATATAAAACACAAAACTATGCACTTCCTGGAAGACAGCATAAGAGAAAATACAGATTATCATGGGTTTAGTGATGAGTCTTCAGATACAACATCAATGGCGTGATCCAGAAAGAAAGAAATTATAAACAATACTTTATTAAAATTAGGATTTTTGCACTGCAAAATGAACAGTCAAAAGAACGAAAAAAACTAAGTCACAGATTGAAAGAAGATATTTTTCAAAAGGCACATATGACTAAAGGATGGCTTCCAAAATATACAAAGAACTCTTATTACTCAACAATAAGAAAACAAACAGCACAGTTTTAAAATGAGCTTGTGGCTGGGTTCAGTTACCCCATACGCTGCCAGCATCCTATATTAGAGCACCAGTTTGAGTCCTGGGTGATGCGTTTACAATCCAGTCCTGCTAATGCACCTGGAAAGGCAGCAGAAGACGGTTGAAGTACATATGAGTCCCTGTCGTGTATGTGAGTGATTGGGATGGAGTGCTTAACTCTTGACTGCTGCTTGATCTGGATGTGGCTCTTACACCCAAGTGGGGCGCAAACCAATGGATAGAAATACCTCTCTCTGCCTTTCAAATAAACAGTAAATAAATGAATGAGTAAATATTTTTAAAATAAAATGAGTCAAAAATTTAACCTTATGTTTCACCAAGGAAGATACAGACAGCAAATAAGCACATGCAAAGATGCTTGACATCATATGTCACAAGGGAAAGGCAAATTAAAAACAGCAACAAGATACCACCACATACCTATTGAAAAGGCCAAAATCCTTTGGTGGTGCAAGTGAAGGATCCAGTAGGGAACAAGTCTTTGGTTCCTGTTCATGGGACACAACGAAGATTCTAGTCCAGCAGTGGTTCCAGAGAGGTACTTGCACTTTACTGTGATTTTTTTTATAAAGATTAAAAAATACTTTAGTTTAAAAAAAAAAAAAAGAAGCCAAAATCCTGGACACTGCCTGTATGAAATGCTAGTGATAAAGAGAAGCAACAGGAACTCTCAAAATGCGAACTAGTAAAAGCACTTCAGACAACATTTTGGCAGTTTCTTACATAAGAAGCATATTCTAACCATGTGGTCAAGCTTTTCATGTTCACACAAAAGCGGTTGAAAACTTATGTCAGCACCAGAACCTGCTCACAGATGTGCATTTTTATTGTCACATTATTCGAAAATGTCAAAACTGGGAAGCAACCAAGGAGACCTTCAGGAGGTGATAGATAACAGACCACAGTGCATCCACACAACAGAGGATTACTCAGCACTAACAATAAACTCTCAACCACGGAGAAAACTCAAATGTGCATTAGTAAGTGAGAGAAGCAAACCTGTAAAGGCTACGTACTTTGTCATTTCAGCTATATAAATATTTTTGAGTGCTCAGAACCATGGACACAATAAAACAATCAGAGCTAGTTAAAGATTCAGGAAGAGATAAATGAGAAGCCCACAGAGAAATTTTAGAGTAGTGCCAGGCCCCATATGATACATGGTGGTGGATAAAAATATCATGGCACCACATGTGCAAACCAACAAAATGTGCAAAACCAAAAATGAGCCTTCATGTAAATCATGAAATAATGTATTTTGCATGTTAATCAATTGTAATAATTGTAACACTGTGGTTGAAGAGATTGATATCCTATGCTTGTATATAGGGCAGGAATATATGAGAAGAATCAGCACCTAGCCATTGATGTTGTTGTGTATCTCAGAATGCTCTAAAATGTAAAAGCTATTTTTAAAGAAGTAAAAACATACTTGGTTCTTTTAATAATAATTTGAAATGTGTAATAATTCAAAATGAATACTAACAACTAGTTAAATCTAGATATTGACTTTATTGTGAGTCTATAATTTACCTAGATTACTACATTTACCTGGAATACTTCTCTCTGTTCCTTAGGACAGCAATACAGAACACAGGGTATTTGAAGGGAGAACAGGTCAATCTAATATAAAACCTTTGTTCTTGGTTTTTCTACTGAGTTTCTCTTGCAGGGGTGGGAGATGCAAAATTCAAAACCTGAAAAACCCAGAAAATACTATAGAGAGGTGATAGGCATAAACATTTTTGTCATTCTTTTCCCGGAAACACCAACAATACAAGATCGATAGACTGGCGTAAGAGATAAGGCAAAGAAAATGTGAACCATACTAGAAAACCGAATGATAAAAGAAATGATCAAGAGTTCAAGTTTGACGTTTAATAGGGTTTCATTATTGTAGACACACTATTATAAAACCAATAGCAACAGGAGTTTTCACACACAGACTGAATTTACTTTGAATTGCCAAAGACTACATTTATCCTTTATGCCCTCTAATCAAAAGTATTCTTTTGTACATCGCCTTGTATCTTTGAGGATTTTTTAAAACAGGTAGCTTTTTAAAAAGAAATCACAAGAATGTTAATAGGCGAACATCAGAGATTGCATGTCAATTCAGATAAACCACAAAATTTATACAGGATTCCAGGGCTGCCAGAGAGAATCTGAGAGGCACATAATAGTCAAGTGATGTGTGCCATTTTTTGTGACTTAAATTTTTCTTACCTTGTATCAGAATCAAAAATGGCATTTTTACTGTACTTGCTGATTTGTTGACTAATTTTTCTCAGATATTGTGAAGTTACAGAGAGCAATGTTAAAATAAAGACTTCCTAGGTTTTGTTGGAATTTTAGATACCTGGGTAAAGTATCCCAGGTAGGCTGACTTAACATCAATAGTATTTTATTGAATTAATTTGCTTAAAATTTCTGCCTCTTTTACCTGCTTGGCATCTAACCAAGGGCTTTCCATGACACCAATAACTAAAGATATGTTTTCCTGAATGAAACAGTCTTTGTGCCAGTGTGTCTAAACACATGCTGTGAAATAATTATAAAACCAAGCTGTCTTTAATATTATGTTCAAATCACAAAGGATACCTTCCACACTGATAAGTCACAAAAGCATTTGAAATTCACTTGGAAAAATATCACAAATTTACACAAGGAAAGAGACAAAATAAAATAAATTCCCCTAATGTACCGCAAATATCAACCACCCCACACTACCTACAAGCCATATGTTTTTTCCATCTGTTCTGTTATCATCAACTAAATTTATAGTATTTGGGCTATCAGAAGGATTGTCAAACATGAGCTGAGCATGAATTTTAAACCTAGGTGTTACTGCTAGCTTTTTTTTTTTTTTAAGAAGAAGAAAAGAAGCTACTCTTACTTCAGTAAGAATCCTACCATCATGACATTTTAGGGATTCAGATTAAGGTTTCCTCAGTGTTTCTGAGGAATGTTCATCAATTCTCAGAATCTGAAATTAGTCTTGAAGTCACTGATTAATCATTCAGCCTTCTTTGAGTAATGTCTAACAAAGAAGCTGGGATTCTGACAATATGATTCTTCTAGGGGAGGAAACACTGGGTTTTGAGTGTTGTAGACAGAATTCAAAGACTCCACATGGACCCAAGCCCTTTATAATTCAACTCCGTTGAGTGGGTAATGAATCCACCATTAACTTCAAGGCAACAGAATATGGCGAAAGTGTTGGGAAAGTCACCACCTTGGTAGGGTTGGGTTGCATTGAAAAGATGTTGGATTACTATATCCATGGTTATATTAGGTCCTGTGGCAGAAGTGACAGACAGTCACTCCTGTGATTGTATCACATTGTCTAGAACTCCAAACTACTGGATTGAAGTGAGGAAGGAGTCAGGGAGCTCCTCTGCAGCCTTTGAAGAAGTAAGTTGACATGTTGTATAAGGGCGTATGAGTAAGCTGTGTAACAAGGAACTGTGGAGACCTCTGGGAGGTCACAGCAATCCTCCATCAGCAAGACAGCAACATCCTTATTCCTATAGCCACAAAGGAGTAAATTCTGCCAACACGTGATTGTAGTCAAGAATCCTAAGCTCCTGAAAGGATCACACTCTGGTCTACGCTTTGATTACAACCCAGGAGATCAAGAGCACAGAACTCATCAAACCCATGCCTGGACTTCCAATTAATAGGACTGGAAGAGATTAAAGGGCAGATTCACTCAGACTCCACCTTGAGAAAAATGCACACTACATATTAATGGCTCCTAGGTTCTCAAATTGAATACACGGTCCAGTTCACTTATCCATCTACCTGATCCACGAGGATCCATAGGTATGACAATAAATATGCCTTGTGACAGGCCAAAAAATCATGTGGTTGTAGCTCGTATACACAAATGCATTGTACTCTTACTTGCTGAATAGGAACAAAAACATTCTGAATTCAAAGTATGACACTAAAGTACGATAACTTTTGCATTCAGTTATAAACAAGTGCCTTAAAATATTTCAAGTTCAACACAATCGTGCAATTGCAAACAGTTAAATGTGTAAAAGATTCTTACAGCCCAACAGCACACCCAACAATGATGGATGGTGTTACATTATAGACAAATTGACAAATAACTTCCAAACCTGAACTAAATTATCCTGCAACATGATTGAAACCAAGAATGACAAAAACATTTATGTGCGCCTGGCCTGTGATCCATGCCTGAAGAATCGCAGGTTAGTGATGCAATCCACACTTCCTTTTATTACCATTAACAGGAAGAGGAGACATGAACTAGAAGGGCTAAAATCTGGGGAGTCTTGGAGAAGAGCAATCCAAATTTCCTGGAGGAAATTAAGATCAACATTTTAGTTTTTGTCAACTATTCTTAGAAATGCAATTATTAGGTGAAATGAATAAGAATAATAAATCAATTATAAGTGTTGAAAAAATCAAAAATTTGTTTTCTCATCCTATGGCAAATCGTCATTTACACAAAATTACTCAGATGACAACTTTGTAAGTTTCACTGCTAAAAAAAAATCTAAGAGTCTCTCTGATGGGTAAAACTTTAGGTGATTAGGCTGTCCTCTGCATCTCCAAGGTTCTTTTACCAATATATGCAAAGCTAATATGCATAATGTTCTATGACACATTCATCTAATTTTTTTAGATCATGGTTCCAGAAGAAATTGTGGTTTTTAATTTATGCTTTTTGAATATACATATTTGTACATATGTGTGTATGTATTGTATATATATATAGAGAGAGAGTTTCAGGTATAGTACGAAATTAACAAATGCAATGGTGTTGGCTTAAGTTATCTGTGCCTAGTAAGATTGGATTATTCATTATTTATTTATTTATTATTTTATTTTATTTCATTTTATGATGCAGTTTCATAGGCTCTGGGATTCCCCTGATCCCTCCCCATACACTCCTCCCCTGTTGAATTCCTCCACATTGTTGCAGTAGTACAGATCATTGGATGCTTTATTTATTACCCTAAAGAAATCAATCATCAGTTTAGCTTGATTCTTGAACTAAGAATTTTTTTCATTGTAATTCTCTCGTTGGGTTTTATTTTTTAAGAAAAATAAGGAGAGAAATAAAAAAAAGAGAGAAAAAGGCATTCTGTTCCTTTGGTTCATTTCCCAAATACCCTGAACAGCCAGGGAGATTTAATCCGGGACTCTCATCTGGGAGGAGGAGACTCAGCTACAGCGCCATCAGTGCCGCCTCCCATGGTCCACAATGGGAATTTGGACTCAGGAGTCAGAGCAGGATAGGAAATTCAGGCGCTCTATTGTGGTGCATGTGCGCCTTAACCACGGAGGCCAAACACTCACCTCAGACTATTTCACTATTAAACCTACAGCACGAGTGGATTCTGTTATCATAAACCTACAACCTCACTTTCCTTGCAATGCTTTCCTTCAGTAGAATTCACATTCTCCTTTCAACATACTAGAGATGGTATGTGTGTTATAGCACACATGCCTTTGGATGTACGTGTTTGCATATGCCCTCATGTGCATACGTGTATATGTCTTGAAAGAATTCTTAAATCTCCCTTATTGGTCTAAACCACTGATACGCATGGTTTGGTTAAATGACCCCTGCCAGGTTTATTATCTGCTCTTTTCCCCTGCTGTTAGCATGTGTAATTGTATGGTTTTAAGAACTTGAATGACTCACCATAAAGCAAGCTGAAAAAATAAGGGACAGATGTGTTTCTATGTATTTTTTGAGGGTTGCTAGGTTGGGAACCCTTGCAGCTTATTTCGGGATCCTATCTGAGAGGTAGTTTTGCCTCCTTAGAGTACCTCTCCTCCCCAGTCTTCAACTCCTCAACCACCAGAGGGATGGAATACACACATTATGAATGCCACCCACCAACTTGAACGAGGGAGCAAACAATAATGCAATGGCCACCCATCAGCAAGAGAAACGATTACTGCAGTCTCTTCCAGTAAGGTTAAATGAAGGGGAACCTTTCTATGAACAACAGATACAGCAGAGTGACTCCCACCGCCTTGTCAAGAGATGATTAATAGGAAGCAGCCTAACAGATCATTTGTGGTAAAAGATCAGAAACAGAACTACGACTGTTGTTCAGATTTCAAAACTTTGGTCTTGATCCTTTAACTGCATAGGAAAACCCACCCCATGGTTAACATAACCAGAAGCAGGCAGGAGTCAAAAGTTTTAATGAGAGGTCAAATTGGCAGCAAGAGAATTGAACTGGTACAGCCTCAGGGTCAGATAACTTGTCAGAGTCGGATTCCCTCCTTGTGTGAGCAGATGATACAGCATATAGGTGCTTGTTGGCAAAACAGTGCTTTGTAATTAAAAGAAAACATAGTAATAAGCTACTAACTGGTTTAAGCCCTATATTGCACTTTCAGAGAAAAGTAGCTCTCACCTGATGGAGTGAATGAATTCTGATCTTCTTTCATTTTGGGAATATTTTGTGATTACTTTTGTTGTAAGCCAATTGCAAAGGTATTGTATTCCTTATGAGTGGCAGTTAAATGCTGATTTTGAAGGTGTTATGCTGGATAGTGAATTGATATTAAGCTCATTTTAAACTGAGGTTTGGATCACTTGTCATTTTTTTAAAGATTTATTTATTTTTATTGGAAAGCACAATGACAGAAAAAGAGACAAAGAGAAGGATCTTTCCTCTACTGCTTCACTTCCAAATGGCCAAAATGACCAGAGCTGATCTGATCTGAAGCCAGGAACCAGGAGCTTCTCCTGGGTCTCCCACACAGGTGCAGGGCCCCAAGGCTTTAGGACATCCACTGCATCTCCAGGCAATAAACAGGGAACTGGAAGGGAAGTGGAGAAGCTGGGACATGAACTGGTGTCCATATGGGATCCCAGCATTTGCAATGGGAGGATTAACCAATCGGGCCATCTTGCTGGCCCTACATTCCTTCTCATTGGAAAAACAGTGAAGAAAACTGCAGATTTGGCTTCTACCTGCAATATTACAGAAAATTTCCTTGGGGATACACCAGACCCACACCTGAGGAAAATTTAGTGGTATTCGGTGTAACCTTACAATGCAATACAAGCCATTCAAGGTTGAATGACTCTTAAAGGATTATAATTCTATTCTACATTTCTTTTTTGAGAGTACATGGTCTTGATTGACAGGCTAGAAGCTGGCTGAGAGAAAGAAAATGGAATATCATGTTAGTGAGGCACAGAAGTGAGAACAAGCAAGAGAAATTCATGAGCATGTTACCAATGGATTCAGCCTGCTAAATGGATCAAAGTTTCTAGAACTGGGTCCCCTTATTCATTGGCAGAAAATCCTAGGACGAGTTAGTAGATCATTGGAAAACACTAATTCCCTCATTTATTTAGCCAACTCACAATAAAAAGTACCTCTTTCATTTTAGCTAATTAATATTAATTTCTCTGATCATAATTATTTTTGCTATAAGAGTAGCAAATATGTCTGAAGAAAACACAACCAATGCATAAATAAGTAGTGCTAATTTCTAATACTCTCACCCTACTCTAGCCCTGACTTTTTCTATATTTTTCAATTTCATTGATTTGTGCTAATCAAATATAGATATGAATTATTCTCAAATCAAGTGTATGATTATTTCATTGTATATCATCTGTGGTCATGGCCAGAAGAGAATGAAGCGACATATTCCAGATTCTAAAAGAAAAACTAACTACAAGATAAATAACTAACAATTAATTGCACTTTATTACTTATTCATGGCCAGACTTTTGCCATGCTCCCTAAACTTTGATTTTGACCTCTATATTCCTCTATGAGTTAAGGACTCCCTGTTTTAGCAAGAAAGTTGGGTGATCAGATGTTGTGAAACAACACCTTAACCTTAACCAACACCCTGGCTTCACCCTGGCCCAGCCAGAGTCATTGCTGCCATTTGAGAGTAAACCAGAGGATAGAAAGTTCCTCTCTTTCTCTCTCTTTCTCTCTTTCTCTCGTCACTCTGCTTTTCGAATGAATAAATTTTTTAAAAGGAAAAAAAAATTGAAGCATGAAGCATTAAATAATTTTCCTGAGTTGACAATGAGATCCAAGTCCAGGCAACTACCTTTTCCAAACCACTGGGAATTAACTCCACCACACTTTTCACTCCCAGTGCTGCCATGCAAAAGTTTCTGTGAGCGGAACTGATAGACATCTAGTTGGTCACCACCTTCAAAGAATATTTACAAAGATTTATAATTTTCAAAGAATACTGGCATTCAGCAGCTGTGTTGATCACCATTTACCTCCCAGCTACCACAACTACGGATACACCACAGTGGAACAAGCTTTTGTCTGTTGTGAGCTACACTATGAATGTTTTACATCCCCATTTCTTAACACAGGGCTGCAAAATGGAGGCTACAAATATACAGTTCACTCTTCATATTAACACCATTAGAAACTGTGAGAAACAGTTTTCAGATGCAGGTTTGTGACGTACACACACAAGCACATACTTCCTCTTTTGGGTTTCAGCACACTTCTAATGTGGTCTTGGTGGCTCCAAGAAGAAAACACTAAGGAAATGGGGAAAAAAATTAAACCTCAGTAGGGAAATAGCACCTTTTTGGGCTGAACCAAGCACGGTCTCCACACCTGTTTGCCTTCCTGTGATGCCCTGATCAACGCCGTACCGTCTGGAGATGAGATCAGTCATCATTTGTGACTGATAGGCTCGCATTATCAAAGGCATATCTGAATCTGACGTGAGGAGAGACTCTGAAGGGATCACCATCACTCTCCCGGGCGAGTCATTTCACAAAAATCAAGGGAGAACAAAAAGCCCTTATGAGCCATGGAATTATTTGCGTTGGAAATTTTCTCTAAGATTTTACTATCAACCACTTCTCTACCATACAGGGGTCATGTGATGAAGTGACCTTTCTTATGGAGCAACTAACTATAATGCAATGATAGCTTAGTCTATTTTATGGTTCCCTGTGCATGGGAAATGCTAACTTACTGGTAAATTTCCTCCCTATAAAATTCCAGTGAAATTATGGCTACGCAAAAATAAAGTATAAATTGTTTGCCCACAAACAATACAATCACTCAGTTATTTTTTTTTGCTTTAGTCTATTCTTCAATTTCATTCAAATAGCTGGTATCTTTAGAGCTTTATTGAGACATTCATGAACCATACAATTCATCCACTTAAAATATGCACTTCAGCCGCTTTCAGTGTCACAGATTTATGTAATCATCATACAATCAATTTCAGAATATTTTCATCATCTCAAAATGAAATATCTGCTCCTTAACTATAACCTCACAACACAGGATGACCATTAAGCTCCTTTCTAGCTCTACAATCTTGTCTGTTCTGGACATTTCATGTAAATGAAATCATTAAATGGGTAGAACCATTGCTATTTCAAAGGCAGAAAAAAGGATATCAACTGGAATTTTTTTGAAAATAAACCCAACAGATAAGCAGTGCACAGGGCAGATAAATATCCAGCACTTCGTCATGACATCTTCGATCCATGAATTATCAGAGCAACATCCTGAATAAATATAGTGAGCACTGCTCACTTGCTAGTGTCAACTTCCTTACGTCTAATACCTTTGTTGCCTCGTGCTCCATGGATGAACATTTCAATTGGTTTCAACTCTAAGCAAAACCAGCTCACATGAATGTTCTAACAAGTGTTTCTGCTCAAGCTGAAAATCATATTATCTCCCTTTTGTTTTCTATACCACTTCCCCCTTCACCACCCTCTCCATAGCACCTTAATTAGGAGAATTTGAGACTGTCCAAAATAAATCCCCCTCCACTCTACATTCTGGTTGGAAGCAGCAGCAGGAGATACCGTGAAGGTATGCGAAGGGCAATTAAAAGCTGTGAACAGCCTCATTTATTGCAAACAAGTGTGCTCCAGCTCTGTTCATAAACTCTCAACTGCTTTTCTCAAGATGTCTAAGGATCTCCGCAAAGCAAGTTAATATCCAAAAGCAGTTACACGATTTTAGAAGTCTTTGCGTTCACTCTTTCAGCAAAGGTAACTACCTCCCAGCTCTTTTTTAAAAAGCAAAATACACAGCAGCACAATTCAATGTGATGTCAAGAAAGTGTTAAATCCCATGTGTGCTACCGTGTGTACTTCCTGCACCTCAGGAAGTTCACTAAGCCAGCCTCCTCACTCTAGGCGGACACCTGCTGTTCTGATACCTACCACTACAGGGGAATTGTGCCTTTTCTTGAGCTTCATATACCCTGAATTGTTTAATGCATGTTCTTGTACCAAGTGTTTCCCTGGCAGCGTGCTTTTTGAGATTTATATATGCCGTGTGAGTCACTCATTTCTTTTTTATTGTTATATAATATTTCATTGTGTAAAATACATAGGAAAGAGCTGGCCCATTCTTCAACTGAATGACACGTGCAGGTTTTCCTATTTCAGTAAAATCATGAATACAGCTGCTATAAGAAGTTGTTCAGAGTCATTCTGTTGAAATGTACACATTTCAAATGACTATGGTCATTTCTCCAGGCAAATTTTTACAATGGTAAATACATTGTTTAACCAAGTGTCTAAAGCTTTTCCATTTTTTCCCAAACTTTTGAAACTGTTACATATTCCCATCAGCAGCATACATAAGTATCAGTTGTTCCATATCCTAAACTTTATTTACCTGCATGTGTGTATGGGGGTGTCTCTCTGTGTGTGTATTCGAAGATTTATTTATTTATTTGAAAGTCAGAAAGAGAAATATAAAGAATGAGAGTATCTTCCACCCACTGGTTCACACCCCAGATAGCTTAAACAGCAGGGATGCCCAGACCAAAGTTAGAGGCTTCTTCTAGATTTTCCTTTTGGGTGTCAGGGGTCCAAATGCTTCAGTACCTATTTTCTTTTTCCAGGCCATTAGCAGGGAGCTAAATCAGAAGTGCAACAGCCAAAACATGAGCTGATGCCCATTAGTGATACTGACCTTAGAGGAGGTAGCTTAACTTGTTATGCCACAATGCTGACTGCATGTATGTTCTTTTGCAATGAGTCTAATTCTGAGTGCCCAGAGCCAAGGCCAGTGTGGTAGCACAGCAGCCTAAGTCACTCTTTGCAATGTCAATATCCCATACTAAAGAATAGATTAAACTCCCAGCTGGTTTGCTTCTCATCCAGCTGCCTGTCAATGCACTTGAAAAGACAGCAAAACATGCTCAAGTTCTTGAGCTCCAGAACTAACATCGGAGACCTTCATAGAGTTTAGGGATACTGACTTCTGCTTGAACTAACCCTAGCTAGCATGAACTAGCAGATAAAAGATCTAACTCTCTCTCTCCCTTCCTTACCTTGTCGGCTACCTTTCAAATAAATAATAAAGTTTTTGAGAAGAATATATAAATAAAAGTTCAGACAGGTCGCCTGACCTGGGTTCTTGGCCTGGCTGCATGGTGGAGGCAGGGTCCGTGAGTCCGAAGGACAGTGGGCCAGGCAGGGCCTGGGCTGCCTTCCCTGGGTCCTTGACCCACCTACGCAATGGGTACTGGACCCATGAGCCTCAGGAACAGGAGGTCCAGCAGGGCCTGATCATTTGGCCCAGGGCCTTGGCCTGCCTGCACAGTGGGTACCAACTCCAGGAGCCCCCGGGGCAGTGTCTCCAGTCAGGTTGGTGTCACCTGGCCTGGATGCTTGGCCTGCCTGCATGTGGGTGCTAGATCCACGATCGCTGGGATGGAGAGGGTTCAGCAGGGCCCTGATCACTTGCCTCATGTCCTTAGACCACCTGTGCAGTAGATGCTAGATCCATGAGCCTCAGGGGTGGTGGATCAAACAGGGCTCAGGTCACCTGGTTAGGGTCTTTGGCCCACCTGCAAAAACTGGTCCTCCTCAGTGGAAAAGATAGAGTAGCTGACAGCTGGCCCAGATCCAAATGAAGGACGTGGCAGCCCATTGAGCCCTGCAAGGGACATCTGTAACATCCCAGAGGGAAGAACAAATTGGACAACTACCCCAGCCAAATGATGACAGCAAATATATGAGTGAATGGAGAATCTGATGTCGACTATGTCAGCCAATGGACATTGAAATGGTTCCCTCATCCTTGGATCGACAAAACTGTTAACACTTCAGAACTATTGAAACCATCTGGGGAGAACCCTTGGAGCATGCGCCACATAGGGACCCTGGCTTGATATCGAGAGGTCATTTTCCATGCCTGGGTTCTGGAGCGGTTGGGAGGCAGGGTACGGCTTCTCCCCTTATCATCTTCTCCACCCCAAAACAAAAAGGAGAAACAGAAAAAAATTGGAAATAATAATCACACCCACTTTTCCCTAACCCTTGATCCAACCCACTCTGATCAATTATACTAACGTCTTCTAAAATTAAAAATAAGTTTGAAGTCTATAGCAACACAGGGAAGTTAGTTTCACTTTTTCCTGATTTAATTTCATTGCTAATAACAATTAAGCTATATATAAAATATGATGAGGTAAAAAATATTTTGGGGGGCCTGGCGTGTTGGCCTAGTGGCTAAAGTCCTTGCCTTGAACGTGCCCAGGATCCCATATGGGCACTGGTTCTAAACCCAGCAGCTCCACTTCCCATCTAGTTCCCTGCTTGTGGCCTGGGAAAGCAGTCGAGGACAGCCCAAAGCCTTGGGACCCTGTACCCACATAGGAGACATGGAAGAGCTCCTGGCTCCTGTCTTCAGTTTGGCACAGCTCTGGCCACTGCGGTCACTTGGGGAGTGAATCATTGGACAGAAGATATTTCTCTCTGTGTCTCTCCTTCGCTCTATATATATCTGACTTTGCATTAAAAATAAATATTTTTTAAAAAGTACTTTTTGAAGTGGCTAAATATTTATAGCAAGCTAATCCAATGGCTGATAAGAACAATTCAAAACTTTAAAGATACTTCAGAAAACATTCCATTTCAAGTAGCTGCAGCCAAAACTGTCTTTGAAACATTTCACAAGACTGACACATAGCCTCATACAACACAAAAAGATGTTCTAAATGAACATTCCTTCTTCAAGAAAAGCTCAAGTTGCTTTCATGAGAAGCTAAATAATAGAAAAGATATGTGGGCAAACTTACCTGAAGTCTGAAGTGAAATTGGGAAAACATTTTAAACGGTGGAGAAAATCAGATGGAGCCTTTGGGGGAATATGTTAGGATGAGCGATCAGATTACTATTTCTGAAAGAAGCTGATGTTTGGGATAAATTAATGCATTGGAACTAGAGAACTCCTAGAAAAAGAATCTGAATATCACTAGTACTCCGTTAAACTCTTGTGAGCTCATAAAGATAACAGAAAACAAATACACATTAAGCAACTGATTAAAATAGTCAGTACTCAATGATCATATTTTTTTAAATCACCAAACTAAGAAAAGTTTACAGTCAAGTAGAAACATAAAGTAGAAATTTCAATTCCTTCCAGAACTGTATTGCAGAAATGAAATTTCACCAAACATCCAAATTATAGAGAATTGTTCTGATAAAAGAGAGAGAGAGATTCTTCTCAGAGATGAAAAGATTAATTATGCATGTTAAAAATCAAACAATTGTAAAATACAAGTCAACATGCTCTCTGAAAAATACAAAATCTCTGTGATCAGTGCTAGCTTTGCTGGTTGAAAGAAGCTTTGTTAATTTAAGAAATAAAATGTATGTATCTGACAAAAAAAATCAGAAGAATTTAAGTCCTTGAAAATAATCCTTGTAGTGACTGGCTTCATAAGGGGCCATACTAGACGGGGCCATCCAAGAACTATCTGTACAACCAGGTCACTGATGAGAATGTGATGCGGTACAGAGTTGGGTCTGGGCCAAACCCCACCTCCTGAGATGAGGACCATGGGAACTAGATCTCCGCATTTGCCCAACTCTATGTCAGTGGAGCACTTGCTCTGCAAGTAAGAGTTATCTTAAGTCTCCTCATAGTGGCAGACACTTGGGATTATCTTTGGTTTCAACCATCCACACATACACACACAACTGAACTGAACCCAATGGCCCAAGTTCTCTATCTAACCCTTGCATCCGATGGAGTTTAGTGGCAAACTCTTGAGAAAGGAAAGAAAAACATTAGAGAAACTTTCCAGAAATCATCTCTGCCCACAGCTTTCCCTGACCCAGCACATTCTCCAGCAATAACAAAAATGTCTTCTACACATTAAGGAAACAAAAATGGAAAGTCCTTTGATTTGATCCTCATCTTCTAAAGAGTTTACAGCCAGAAACCTAGACCCACACAAAGGTACTTTACACACACACACACACACACACAGCAGAGCAAATAAAGTATCCAGCTTACAGATTATCAGTTGCCTATCAAAAGTCAAGTCAAATTCATTATAAATAGAACCTAATATAATACTTCAAGGCACTAGCTAATCTAAAAACACTCCATGATTCTGACTTTTTAATGTCTAGAAAAAAAAATTGTTTGATATG
The DNA here is from genome assembly GCF_017591425.1 of Ochotona curzoniae. Taxonomy (NCBI): domain Eukaryota; kingdom Metazoa; phylum Chordata; class Mammalia; order Lagomorpha; family Ochotonidae; genus Ochotona; species Ochotona curzoniae. Next base: position 54,461,855 of record NW_024465369.1, read on the forward strand.
CATATAAACTCATTAAATTCTCAGTAGTCTAAATTTGAGATTTTCTAATGATAAAGTACGATTTGGCTATCATATAGAATTCCAGGGTTCACACACCATTTGGAGTGTATCATGGCTTATCATAGAGAATGGACTTTCTCTCACTTTGGAAACAGATCATCACTTTTGTCTACAGATGTCTCCTTTTTCCTAAAACGCTCACTTAGGAGAATTAGAATATATGCTTTAATTTTTTTTTTTTGCTTCCTCTCTGACTCCAACTTCACTAAATATGATTGTTTTAAAGACTCATCATAGTTTCTATTCCTGTGACTATATTTATGTTTCTGTACAATAGTTAAGAAACTTTTGTCTTGTGTTGCTTTCACAACTAAACTATACTTCATTCTCTCTGCCTTAAATGTAACGAATCCTCTTTCTTATCCCCCAAGCCAGCAGCCCCTACAGCTATCTCAGCCTCTCTTCCCTACTGTAGTGATAATTCCTTTTACAGTGCATCAAAATATTATAGATTAAATGGATTTTAATTTAAGTCGATCACTTCTATCCCAAGCAAACCTGAGAAAGGCATCTCTCATTTCAATATATTCCAAGAATGTTCAGTTGCTGATGCAAGTAAGGCAGTGACATCGTGTTGGGTGGCAGACAGTAGGCCTATACGAAAAGAATAATTCACTCGCCAACGTTTTGAAATATACTATAGGAAGGCATGGTACTTATCATCATGTGTTCTCCCACACTACCATTTTTGTCTCATTTGTGCTTTACCTATAAGACACTAATTTGTAATTGTGAAACTGCAACTGTAAAAATGGCCCCAGTTTGGGTGGTGTTGATTAGATTGCTTGACTCTCCTGAACCACGGCTTCCTCATCTGTGAGTTAGATAATAATCTCCACCTGCCCTTATCTTACTGTATTCAAGCTTGTAATGAACTAAGAAATCATATCCTTAAAAGTGACAGTATTAGAAATTGGGAGGCTTTTGAAAGATAATTATCATTATCATGCTGGAACCCTATTGAAGGAAATTAGTGTCCTTATAGCGGAAACTCCAGGAGCTCTTTCTGGTTCTCTTTCTGCTGTGAGAATACAAGACAAGAGATCTCACAACAACCCAACCATGTTAGTACTCTGATTTCAGACTTCCAATCTCCAAAACGTGAAAAATAAACTCCTAATGTTTGTAAGACACCTTGTCTGTGGTTCATGGTACTAGCATCCCAAATAACACAAGAATCAAATGTAGTAATGAATAATATTCTGATCACCCCAGTCATCATTCCCCTCCCAAGAGAGTTGTCAGAACACCTGGACTTTGGAGTCTCTTCTTGTGCTTTAAATGCTCTCGATTCCTCTTCCTGCACCCAACAAAGCCCTAATCGTTTGCACAGGTACAGTTCAAACATAATCTTCTCTGGAAAACCTTCTCTCACCCACAGTGAAGCAGTAGTACTTGCCTTCTCTGGCCCTGACTGTATTATGTATACTACACATGTAGTAAACATGTGTAAAGACTTTTAAGTAAAGTCTGGAACACACCATGGTTGCTTCCAGGTCTGGATTCTTCCTGACCTGGCTTATTAAGGACACAAACGGCAGTACATGTTGACTTAGGTTCTTCATTGTTTATTATCTCTCACATTCCAAAGGCCTGGCACAGAGCTTCATATATAGTTAACATTCAATAAATATTTGTTGACTGTGTCTTTATTACTGACAAAAGCAAAGCCCATTATACAGAAATTAAACCAACATGGGTAATCGCTCCATAACTACAGCTTCCACTTGTTGCAGCTATCAGAAAATCAAAATGCTATTTCAGTAGCGTATGGGACTGTTTCCAAACCAAGAATTTGTGACAGACTCCATCATTCCTTGTTGGATTGTGTTAATGTGCTGCTGACCTATTTGCATTGCTGCAACTAGATCCTCCCATACTAATAATTCAGTTGCATTAATTTTTCCATATTCAGGGTAGTTAGTATTCTTTCTATAACCTCAGTATTTGGGGTTTGTGAAAGAGGACACTCATATTAAAACCAACAAGAATTTGTGGTTACATGGCTTTCAGTGTTACATGGCTCTCAGTATACCAGGAATGGAGTGCACATCTTTAATGTGTCTCAACCCTTGCTGTTTGTATACCTCTACTTAGTCATGTCTGAAATAAATTTTCTGAAATCTAGGCATTCATCATAAGCTATAAAATAAAATAAATTAAATTAGAATTTATTTCTGAGCAATAAGCTGAGGATGATGTGTTCCATCTTTTGATGGAATGCAAATTTACCATTAAAAGACAAATTCTTCACTTCCAAAGTTTGAATAGGGTGGTGCTTTAAAAAGCATTCCATCTGGTTAAATTTAGGGTGCTGAAAAAAGCCCACTATAAGAATATTCCCTGGCTCTGGACGCATAACATTTTTACTTGATTATAAATTGGTTTCATTTTCATTTACTTGAAGCACTTCCACAATCACTGTTTTTTTTTTTTCCTTCTGCAACAAGACAAAGTTGTCACCATACAAGTTGATTTTCGTAATACTGTCTTCTTCAAATAATGCATTTCAGATGCATTACTGCCAGTAAGGGGTGGTGGAAGTTGACTGTACTGGCTGACATTTTTAGCGGATGTTTCTAAAGGATGTAATTGTATTTTTTTTTTCTTTACTTATCTACTGGTCATTTCCTTCTCACTTCTATTGTTTTTCTCTCTGATCCTCCCCTTTCACTGTGCTAGCTATAAATCTGAATCCTGTCCAATCATCATAATCTATTTTGTCCTGTTCTAAAAGAACATGGAAAACTAGGCAATGTTTTAAAATAGCAATTTATTCAACTCATGGTTCTGGAGATCAGGAATTGCAAGATCAAGGGCATCCAATGCAAACCTCCTTGATGACGAATAAAATAGCATCACATGGGCAAGAGAGAGTAAAAAGGAACCAAACTTAATGACAAGCCCACCCTCACAATAAGAAACCCAAACCAGTAACAATCCATCATAAAGGCAGAGTCCACATGACCTAATCACATTTCAGATATCCCATTTCTCAACTCTGCTCTTTAGATACTAAGTTTCTTATATATACGCTTTGGGAAATAACACCCAAACCACAACACTATCAAGGTTCAGCCAACAACCTTTGCCCTAATTCTTACCTCAGCTATTATGCGTCATCCCAAGACCTTGGTAGGCAGATAAAATTCATAAATAAAAAATGAATGAATAACAAATGAACCAAGAGTCCAGTGTTTTCCATCTACTAATTGCTGGAATATACATGTCATTGGCTTGCTGCCTTTTTATATATAGAAAATTTATGGATCTGTGAGCAGAGACCATGCATGTTTACAGAAGGAAAAAAAAATGAGGCCCAAGATAAGGTAGGTGAAATTTGTTTGATTCCTGAAAGGCAACCAATTAGACAGTACAAACTTGAAAACTCTTCCATGGAAAAACAAAATAAAGAGAACACCCAGAGTGTCCAATGTAATTGACAGTTCTATAAAACAGAAATAAATCACCATCTATTTTTGTGCTGTAAAAGGGTTTAGTGATTACTTCGTGTTTAAGAGCTGGAAGTCCATCATAACCAAGCACCAATATCTTTCAGTATTATGCCAAAACTTCAAGATTGAATTATGTTTTCAAATAACCCGGATGGACATTGAGTTCTAGCATTCCCAGGCTATAAAAGCCAATTATGTTCTACTTAATCACATTCTTTGAAAAGATCAGGACAATGATTTTAAAAATGAGACTTCTGCTCAAGTAGTCATTTCTATCTTCATCCATTCATCTAACAGATGTTCATTGAACATCTGGACTCAAGTTCCTCCTGGTGAGGTGTATGGTGAGATTCTAATGACAAGGTCCCCATTCTCAAGGAACTAGTCATAGTATTAATACTTATGTTGCCAGGTACTGTTCCATGTAATTTCTGCTTATTAATAGGTTGAATATTACTACATTGCATTTTACAGTAAAATGAGACATAGCCAAGAAGTGTTACAGCTGTATGTTGAACATAGGTTATTGGCTCAAGCATCCCATCCATGTTCTCAGCCCTTACAAACCAATAATGATGCAAACCAATGTATAATTACAAGGAGGCATAAGTGCTAAAGGGAAAGGACACCTTACCACCGGGCTTATAAGAGAACACAGAATGAAGAAGCTGGCCTTATGGCTGTTTCAGAAATTGACCCTTGAGCCCTGAGAATGAAACGCAAATTAACCAGGCTGCAATGAAAAACTTTGCAATCAGGAAAATACCTAAACATCCCTTTAATAGAAGGGAGCCTGCAGAGCCCAGTACAATGGCTCAGTGGCTAAACCTTCACCTTTCATGAGCCAGAACCCCATATGAATGCCAGTTTGTATCCAAGATGTTCTATTTCTCATCCAGCTCCCTGCTGTGGACTGGTAGGAGAGAGATAGAGAGACCTCTCCTCTCCCAACCTTGCTTCCTGTGAGAGCATGATACCTGGAGGCTGCTACATACCATCTCAAGAAAGAACGAAACTACTCTCAACTCACTGAGTATGATGAAGCCAAAGGGTCAAGAAGCCCAGTTCCTTGGTGCTGCTGTACTGAAAAAACAAACTTGGTCCCATCTGCTGACCACTCACAAGTGTCTTGGGTATTGAAATAGAAACCTAAAGACAGTGGGTACCCCAGTAAGTAGGCAATAGAAATGACACTCATTTCTTTGTTAATAAACTTTTACTGGACATTTACCCAGTCATTTCCCTTGGATCTTTGTGAGACTTGGATGTTCTTCCAGCAAAAGGGGGAATGATCCAAAGGATTAGGCAGCAGTCTGGGCAGTTGTAGTGCCTGAGAAAATGTTTCTATTTTTTTAATGTTGCGCCTCCTACTTTATTTTTTATTCTTATTTTCCATTATACAGGTTTGTAAGTTTAGGTCATCCCCCCCTTTCCCTCCCTTTCTTCCCTCTCCCGTTTCCCTTCCCTCTTTGTCCTATGGATTTTAAATAGAGTCCTTCACCCACAGTCTTGACTCCAGCTACCTTCGCTTTAGATGTGTCATGATGGTGCAGATATAAGCAGCAGTGGAGAGTCTAGTGTCTTGTTGTCAAGGTATATTTAATAGTTTTATTAGGGGCCTTTTTTTTATTCAGGAATGGAAATGCATACGACAGTTCTTTGTTCCCAGTACTCTGGTCTCCATTATTCCATTCATTTATGAGATTACAAGTGTATAGGTGTTTACCTATATCTCTTTTTGGTTTGTATTTTGGATGCTCTTCTCTCTCAATAAGCAAAGGAGCAAAATCTCTTTGCTAATAGCACACCCCAGATGCTTCCAGAAGGAGATTAACCAAGTGCTACATTTCAAGAGAGAAACAAACTGTATACCAGCCAGTACTTTTCCAGTAATAATTTTCGTTACCACAAAAAAGAGGACTACGCTCCCAAAACATCAGGTTTGGGCCTTCACCATGAGCTTAATATTATTCCATCCTGTTTCAGGATGTCGCTGGGACAGACTGTGTGGTTATCTAGCTTGTTTGTTTTATTCTGAAAAGGTAAGTGAACATCCAATAGAATCTGACAGTTTCCCTCCACATTTCCATAGGAATGTGATTAATGTCAGGCATTGGAGCCAATGATGTTGCTTTCCTGCTGCCTCTCCACCTGTCGACTGCCAGGTGAACGTATCCAGCCACGATTCTCTCTTGTCTGACTGCAGACGATGCTTTCCTGCTGATCCATTCAAGTGCCTGATTGTGTCTCCATACAGTTGCACCACCTGTTAAGGACTGGCTCTGTAACACTTGCTTTCATAGATAACCCTTATTTTGGAGTTGATTCTTAATAAAGGTCCTATACTCCTTCACTACTTTATCTCCAAATTTCTCCATTTAGCCTTTATAGCAGATAAGCAACTATTATTATTTTCACTTTATGTAAGATAAAACATGCTGAAGTTTAACCAACATGACCAAGCCTCATAGCTAAAATTTTATCTCTTGCTTCATTATTTGGATGAGTTTACAAATGACGTAAAAATGTTGAGCTTGCCCTTGTTTGTCCCTAGCTAAGAAATTGTTTGCCACAAAAGAAAGATGTGATGGTTTGTGCTGAAGGAAAACTCAAAGATGTCCTAACACAAAGAAAAAGGACAGGAATAGAACTTGATGCACATACCAGGTCTGGGTGCATGCATCAACTGAAACTAAAGGTGTATTGGATGCTGCCCCTTCCCACCATCAGACTAGCTGCAAATGAGCAGCTTGCTAGCCAGCTGGGATGGGGCAGAAACACTTGGTCTGCAGTCAGCCAGAAAGAAAAACAGCAGCCAAAGTGCACGGTGTTACTTTTCCCACACTGAAGGAGGCATTAACTTCCAAATCTCTGACCCTTTAAATCTCCGTGACAATAATTAATGGGAGAAAGATAGCTAATATTTACGTTTGCGCCAAAGTCTCTGCTAATAAGAACATAGGTTATGTAAGGAGACATGAGAATCTCACCATTTCGTACATTTGCTCCTGGCAGGTGAGGCATTAATTTCTTTTTTACTATGCTTGAGCTCCTACCTATTCCAGAAATGTTGTCACTTGCTGTGTGGGAGCAAATGCCTGGGAGAACTAAGTAAGAAACAGAGACAAAGTTCAGTTTTGAGCACTTATTACCATCCAGGAGCGTAGCCTTTCTCTCGGGCACAGAGCTGTTCTTAAAACCAGTTACTTCTGCACCATCTATTTTCTCAAGTCTTATCTTTGAACATTGAAAACTATTTAGTACTTTGGAGTACTTAAAGGAGTCACTTTCCTTCTTGTTATTCAAAACTCTTTGCTTGCAAAATAGCTGGAACTAATTAGATACATCCCTACATCAAAATCACCTACATCTTCTAAAAATATTAGCGTCCAAAAGCTTTCAGCTACAACTTCCCAAACTATTAAACGGGGGTCTGAAAATAGACCTATATTTAAGAGAAATTTCCCAAGAAAAATATGATGTGCAGCCCTGGCTGATAACCACTGAATCACTTAATCAATATTGTAATTTAAGTTAAAGCCTATGAGCTCAAGGCTTCCACTTCTCTCATTATTGTAATTTCTCCAAAAAAAAAATGCTTGGAATAAAAATAAAATATACACTGTGCTACTCTCTACTCAATTCTTTAGACAAACTTCAGGAAGACAAGAGCATGATCAGTTAGGAAGGAAAGTATTAATGTTTTTCAGGGGAATATTCCAGGCCCATAAAATATCAATTTCTTCACATTTTTGAAACATTTACATTTAACGTTACAAATTAAAGATCATGGGCCCGGCGCGGTGGCACAGTGGTTAAGGTCCTCGCTTTGCATGCCCGGGATCCCATATGGGCGCCTGTTCTATCCCAGCAGCCCCGCTTCCCTTCCAGCTCCCTGCTTGTGGCCTGGGAAAGCAGTCGAGATGGCCCAAAGCCTTGGGACCCTGCACCCATGTGTGGGAGACCCGGAAGAGGCTCCTGGCTTCGGATTGGCATAGCATCGGCCGTTGCGCTCACTTGGGGAGTGAATCATCGGATGGAAGATCTTCCTCTCTGTCTCTCCTCTCTGTATATCCGCCTTTCCAATAAAAAAATAATAAAACTAAATCTTAAAAAAAAACAAATTAAAGATCATATTATACCCTGATTATTAAAAATGGATCTTCTTGTTCTTCATGACCTTACTTTTATTTAAAAAAAAAAAAAGTTTATGAGCCTGGTACCTTGGTTCCAGTGTCTTACTCCTCCCCTTACAAACACTAGGATCCCATGTGGGCACTAGTTGGTGTTCCAGCTATTCCAGTTCCCATCCAGCCCCCTACTTGTGGTCAGGAAGGGCAATGGAAAACACCCCAGGTCCTTTGGATCCTGCAACCACGTGGGAGACCCAGAAGAATCTCCTGGCTTTAGACTGACTCAGCTCCAGCTGTTGTGGCCACTTGGGGAGTGAACCAGCAGATGAACAGTATTTTTCTCTGTCTCTCCTTGTTTCTGTAAATCTGCCTTTCCAAAAAAATAAATAAATCTTTTTTAAAAAAAATATATATTTGTATTTATTAGAAAGGGAGAGAGCACGAGAGAGAGTGAGAGAGAAAAAGGAGAAACAGAGTCCTCCCCAGCACTAATGCTTTCTCCAAATGCCCTCCTCTACTGGCATTAGGCCTGGTGAAAGTCTGAGTCAGAATTCAATCCAGACTCCTTAGTGTGTGGCAGGGACCCAGCTCCTTGCATCAGTACCCACTGTCTCCACATTAGCAGGAAGTGGGATCGGAGTGGAGTTAGTACTTGAACTCAAGCACTCTAACATGGGATGTTAATCCTCCAACCAACACTTTGACCACTGTACCAAAAATCTGTTCCTCTTCCTTTGCTTTTATGATAACTTCTCTTAATGCCTTTCTTTTGAGAGAGAGAAATGAAGGAGAAAGGTAAAGAAGGTCTTTCAAATAGGCTACTCTGAATTGTTTCTAAATCACTGCAGCCCAAGTCCTTGACTATCCCCAACTCAGCAAGGGTCTCATTTCCAGTGACACCATTTGAGAACTTCTCACTTGCATATTCCTGCCTAATCAAATCCACTCAACACTTTTTGAGAGACTGCAGAAAGGAAGAAAGAATCAGCTTTTGAGTGTATTTTTCTTTTACCTTTAAAGGTGCAGCAGTATGTTCCACTTGAATCCTTCTCAAAACCACCAGACAGGAGAAAGCCAGATTTCAACCCCAATTTTATTTCTAGTGATTTCCAACCAAGAAAAACTGAAAAACCTCAATGGTAAAAGAAAGGATTAAAATTTGTTTCAAGCTTCAGAAAGTAGCAAAGTAAGCAACACAATAACCTCATTCAATCAGAATTTCTGGAACTTCCACCATGTGCCTGGCACCACGCTAAGTGCTGGGGATAGAACAGTGAAAAAGAAAGAATTTCCAAAAATTTGGCACCAGTGAAAGCAAAGACTCCTTAGCAGAAGGTAGCTATAACTTACAAAATACCAAAATAGCATCTTACATTTTATGGGATGCTTCAAATAAATGCCACAATTTGACATTTAGAATAACCTCTATGATAGCAATGCAGGCATTATTATTTTCAATTTATATTTACATGGTTAACATTTATGGAGGACTTATAATTATAATGCTTGTAACAACCGAGGATTTTTAGTACTTTCCTCTAAGGTATCATGCTAAACATGTTAGTTAGATTTGTGTTCCTACAGCATGATGTTTATCTCTACATAAGCGTTAGAAAATGGAAGCTCAAATCACAGTGGACTCCCAGCGAAACTGTTGGACATAAGTAGGCAACGGGATGCTGGACTGTCTGACATTGCCTATACCAACATTATCGGGGCACACTTATATAACGGACTGATGGAATCATGATTCCTTATGAAGAACTATACTATTTTAACAATGCGGCGAAAGTCAGTCTTGGGGTGAGAATTTGGGAGTGGGAAAGAAATCCCAGACTCTACAAAATTGTACCATAGGATTCAAAAATTCAAAATAAAAATTATTAAAAATTTAAAAATTAAAAAAAAGGAAGCTCAGGGCCCGGTGCAATGGCTCAATGGCTAAATCCTCACCTTGTATGTGTCGGGATCTCATTCAGGTGCCGGTTTATATCCTGACTGCTCTGCTTCCTGTCTACCTCCTTGCTTGAGGACTGGGAGAGCAGTGAAGGATGGCCCAAAGCCTTGGGACTTTGCACCTATGTGAGAAACTCAAAAGAGGCTCCTGGCTCCTTTTTTCAGATAGGATCAGCTCCAGCCACTGCAGCCACTTGAAGAAACAGCAGACAGAGTATCTTTCTCTCTCATTCTCCCTGCGAATCTGCCTCTCCAATAAAAATAAAATAAATCTCTAAAAATAATAATGGGATCTCAGAAGGAGTCACACAGTGAGGGAAGGGACAATGGCAGGATTCAAATTTAGATCTGTCTCCAGGAGTTTGCATGGTTAACCAGTTTGCTGAATTTATGGGGAATGAGATAATTTATTCAAAATTAACTTGATACTAGGTGCTGATTGTGATGCACAAATTTGTTTCTTTGTACATTGTCAAAGCTAAATTTGTAAATATCTATTAGAGATATTTTACACATACTGATACAACCTGTGTAGAGAGAAATGATTCCATTGTATTTAGTTTTATTCTCCACGGGGGCTTTGAGAAGCACATTGCCTGATGGGAAATGAGCTCAAAGCCTGCTGTGTCTATTAATAAGCTATATTAATTATTTGCAAACGTGCAAAATACAAATGACAATCCGATTTTCAATGAATTAAAAGTATTTAATTTTCAAGCAATTGTTTACACAACCACCCCATGCACAACAGAAAAAAGAAGTGAAAACGAAGTTAATAGAAGCTGCACTTTTAAAACAGAGGCGAATCAATATGACACTCATCTCCACACTTTTGCATCTACTGCTGACATGTAAGGGAGACATAATGCCCCCAAAATGAAAAGAACAGGCTACAAGGAACATCATGATTCTAACCGAATGTGATCTTGAAATCGATTGCTTTGGAAACTATGGGAAGTTTGTAGGAAAAGACCATTTTTGTATCACACATTCATGTTTTCATCAAAGGTGCTATAAACCATGCCAACTAAAAGTTGTCATAGTGCAACCTTGCCTAGGAGAGAGAGAGAGAAGAAGGAGGAGGAGGAGGAGGAGGAGGAAGAGGAGGAGGAGGGAGTGGGAGGAGAGAGGGGGAGGAGGGGGGGAGGAGGAGGAGGGAGGGGGAAAATGAAGGAAGAAGGGACGGAGGGGGAAGGAAAAGAAGAAAGAAGAAGAAAGAGAGAAAGAAAAAAGGTTAAAGTGAAGAATAGTGATCTTAGCAGTTATTCTCCGTAGGGGAAAAATTACTATAAAGCAAGTGCACCTCATAAATAATTTGCAGACATGTCCATATTAGAATGAAATAACATCTTTTGGTGGATAGCACACCTGTGCCATGGATAATTGCCCTCATTCACAAACAATAAGTGGCCTACCAGATGTTTAGCCCCACACAGACACATGCAAGGCAGAACGGTGGGAGGGGGTGTCTTAGCTCCGACCAGAGGCGATCGTTTTTATCCTCTGCAAGCTTTCATGCTGTGTCAGCAGCTTATTTAGTAAGGCAACGAAAATCAAGGCAGATTCCAGCTGTTAGGCAGTGACATTTCATTTTAGTTATTAAGCCTAGAGAGAAATCTTCAAGGCTGTTGGAAGTCTGAATCCTGAATGATATGCCCATATTTCTCTCATTCACTTTTTGATTTTGACAGATGGAAACGTAAGATTTTCTTAAATGTCTAGGTTTTCTACAAGGTATAAAGGGAAGTGCAAAGCTAAACACAAGTTCAACATAAGAATAGAAACAAATTTCTTTACCTAATTAACATGATTCAATTTTGAAGAACAAGTATTTGAAGGATTTTATATTTACCATTCTTACTTTTCATAATTACTTAACCTACAAAAAAATTGTCATTTAAAATAAAGGCTGAACTAGTTTAAAAAATGTGTCAGGATGAGCAATTTGGTGTTCAGCAGTGATCTAGATGTAATCTGTGGTGAATATAGAAGATGACTTCACAAGTTGCTTTTACAGAGATTTACACATTCAGCGGAGCTGGCATTGTGACCTGGTGGGTAAAGCCACCATCTGAAACACCACCATTCCACATGGCTGCCAGTTTGAGGCCCAGCCACTCCACTTCCAATCCAGTTCCTTGCTAATGGCCTGAAGAAAACAGCAGACGATCAAGTGTAGTGTTTGGTCCCTTGCCATGGATATGAAGACCCAGGAGAAATTTCTGGTTCCTGGCTTTAGCTTGGCTCAGCACTGGCCATTGAGGAATGGAAATATAAATGGAAAATCTCAATCTCTCCCTCTCTCTCTCTCTCTTTCTCTCATAACTCTTTTCAAATAAATAAATGAATTGTTTAAAAATTACGGGTTAAAAACAAAAGAAAGCTTAAGTGTAAATTGTGTGATTATTACAGATACTATATAACCGGTGATTTTATCTAAAAGATAATAATCAATTCATTGTATTCACTAGCTCACTCGTAAAGCTCTTGCAAGTAGTTTCATAGTACATTATGTAGTAGGTATTAAAACAAGGTAGGCCATAGCCTGAGCTGCCAATATCTCATCCAGCTCAGGGCACTGATTTGAATTCTGTGTCTCTGCTTCTAACTCAGCTTCCAGCTAACATGTGTGAAAAAGCAGTGGAGGGTGACCCAAGTGCTCAGACTTCTGCCACCTACCCATGTGGCAGACAAAGATGGAGTTCCTGGATCCTGATTTCAGCCTGGCGTAGTCCAAGCCCTTATCTCTCTCTCTCTCTCTCTCCTTCCGCTATCATCTCCCTCTTTCTTTCAATTAAACAAGAAAGCAATTCTTACTTTTGAAGAATGTACATATTCAGGAGGCACTGACATCCTCCTGTTAGTGTCTGACGACCTTGGTCTCAACTTTGTGCAACTCAAGTGGTTGGGAGAACTTGGTCATAGGTAGACTGAGAAGTCATCTTTCCACCAGGGACACCTCTGGGGCGCTTTTGTTGTTGTGGTACATGTACTCCATGGAAAACCACACAGCCATTAAAAAGAATGAAATTCTACCATTTGCAACAAAATGGTCCCAACTAGAGACCATTATGATCAGTAAGATAAACCAACAAGGACAAATATCACACATTATTTAAAAAAAAAAATAGCATCATACACGTGTGTTCAGACATTCTACTGGGCCATCAAGATCAGTATAATATCTTCACCATTAACATCAGAAGAGATCTTTCCAAAAAGGATTTCTCTTCTTGATAATAAATGTAAAAATTCCTCCCTGAGCCCACAGAGCTGGTGTTAACACCGGCCATGTTCCCCTTTTTTCTCCTGGGACTTATTCTCAGCTGTACCTCACCATAAAAGCCCACACTCCTCACCCTTTACTTCAGGGAGAACGTAAAAGCTTTCATGTGACCCTGCCACCAGGACAGAAGGGAATAGTCCAGGAATACATACCTGACTTATCCTAGACCAATCAGAGTGCTCGAAAGAGTCTGAACTTGTTGTGGAGGGGCCTCTGGCTTGGGGTTGGAGGAGCTGAAGGCTCCAGGGAGGGCAATGAAGGCAAAAGACCCAGAGACACAGGGAGCAGAGTTAGAGGCAAGGGATGCTTTGTCTCTACTTTCAGATGTTCCAAAGACTCTAGAATCCCATCCTTAAGGTTAAATGATAAAAATTGTTGTGCAAACTGAGATACTGTGAAATAAAAATGGTCTGCAAACATGGAGTCTTGCCCAAGTTAGTTTGATTCCTTCAGTTTATGATCCAAGAGACCTAAGAAACCATTTTAAGCATAATATGTGTCATGGATTCATATTAAGAATTTTCATTCAAATTTAAGACTGACTCAGGTACAATTAAACATCTTCTCATTATTGCTAATACTAAGAGTTGAAACTGAACTCAGAACATCTAAGCAAAGAAGTGCATCACCTGAATTCAGTTTTTGTACAGGAGGAATGAAATAAGTATTTTAATCAAGAGTAAAATCAAAGTAAAGCCCCCAAAATACCAGCAAATTGTAATAGGTTCATAACTGCTTGCAATTATTGAACTTTTGAAGATAACTCATGTGTATGGATTCCAAAAATATTTGCACCAAAATAAACATGTTTTTATTGCATTTTCCATGAACTTTGTGAAGTCCCCACATATAACTGATGCAGTCATATCTACACTAGATTTCAGAGATGGGAGAAAAAAGGACGATTGACTAATAGGAGAGCAGGATGGAAACTTCTTGAGCACCCTTTATGTCAATTGTGTTCTTAAATAAATATTTCTCTATTTGAAACCTTTCCATATAAGAGCAAACATTTGGTTTAAGAGTTATGACATCTGTATCCCACATCAGTGAGCCTGGATTTGTTTCCCAACTCTGGCTTCTGTTTCCACCTTCCAGTTAATACGTACCCTAGGAGAGCAGTGATGGCTCAGTGATTGGGCTATTGCCACCGGTGTGGGAGATGTGACTGAAGTGCCTAGCTTCTGCTTCCAGCCCTAACCGTTACACATGTTTGAGAAAAGAATCAACAAATGCGAGCCTCCCCCCTTTCAAATAAAATAAACAGAGCATTTTTCAAAATAACACATTTGTATCACCATACACATACATATATTCATACTCTCACACACTTTAATCTTCATAATTAATTTATGTGATAATTTATTGCTCATTTAAACTGAAAAAACTGAGGCTGAGAGATATTGTCCTAAAATGCCCAGGTTTCTAAAAAGACGTGTGTGTGTGTGTGTGTGTGTGTGTGTGTGTGTGGAGAGAGAGAGAGAGAGAGACAGAGACAGAGAGAGAGAGACAGAGACAGAGAGAGAGAGAAAAGCAAAAACTAATATTCAAATCCAGGGTCCAATATTGTGGTAGATCAGGTTAAGCCACCGCCTGTGATGCCAACAGCCCTTATTGCTGGTGTTTCTAGTCCTCACTGCTCACTGCTGATCTTGCTCTTGATAACGCACCTGGGAAAGAAGCAGTAGATGGCCTAAATGCTTCAGTCTCTGCCATCCATGCAAGACAGAGTTCTAGGTAACCTGACATAGTCCTAGTCATTGTGACCATTTGCAGATTGAACCCATGGATAGGAGATCAACCTGTTTCCTTCCTAGCCTCCCTTTTTGTGTAACTGTCTTTAAAATAAATGAATAAGTCTTGGGCCTGGAGTGGTAGGCTATTAGCTAAAGTCGTCACCTACCATGTGCTGGGATCCCAAATGGGTGCCAGTTCATGTCCCAGCTGCTCCCCTTCCCATCTAGCTCCCTGCTTATGGCCTGCGAAAGCAGTAGAGGATGGCCCAAAGCCTTGAGAACCTGCACCCACGTGGAAGATTCAGAAAAAGCTCCCTGCTTCGGAACAGTTGAACTCCAGCCTTTGCAGCCATTTGGAAAGTGAACCAGTGAGTGGAAGATCTTCCTCTGTCTCTCCTTCTCTTTGTGGATCTGACTTTCTAATAGAAATAATAATAATAATATTATAATAATAATGTATTTAAAGAATAAATAGGGCCTGGCGTGGTGGCGCAAGTAATTAAGGTCCTCGCTTTGCACGCCCGGGATCCCATATGGGCGCCAGTTCTATCCCGGCAGCCCCGCTTCCCTTCCAGCTCCCTGTCTGTGGCCTGGGAAAGCAGTCAAGGATGGCCCAAAGCTTTGGGAACCTGCACCCACGTGGGAGACCCAAAAGAGGCTCCTGGCTTCAGATCGGCATAGCATGGGCCGTTGCGCTCACTTGGGGAGTGAATCATCGGACGGAAGATCTTCCTCTCTGTCTCTCCTCTCTGTATATCCGCCTTTCAAATAAAAACACAATAAAAATAAATCTTTTTAAAAAAAGAATAAATAAAATAAGTCTTGAAAGAATCAGATTCATTCAACTTGTTTCACGATAGCTCTCAGGTCTAAATAAATGCAGATAACAGAGAAGAAATAGACCACAAAAAAAAAAATGGAAACAGCCTGAAGGTAACTAGAAATATAGTAATCTAAATAATCTTTCTTTAAATAACATATGGTTTTTATTCATCATAAGGTTATCTTTTCACATTGGTACACGTGGGAGGTAAATGTAGAAACAAGTAGCTAACATCCCCAAACCATCACGCACTTGTGCTGGTGGGAAAAAGAAAAGGACTTACACAGTCCAACCTCAGAGGATGGAGGAACACATGGTCATATTTGAGCTTAGGGAGGCTAGAAATTAATGTTTGTGTGGTTTAGTCCTGTAACAACTACAAGACTTAAACCAGAAACTGACATGTCATGTCTCAATAACTATTTCTACCTTTCGGATTTTTAGTTGGAAAAAACTATGAAGAGTTAGCCTAAGAGGTTTTTGAAAGTAGATTACAGTATGGGTAGGAGAACTCACGGCAGTAAAGCAGAAACTCAGATGACCATGAGCATCCTCCAGGAGTCTCCCTGTTGCTTCTCCTTTAAAAAGTCCTACCTCTTAAGAAAGAGGCAAAGTGTTTGGAAACGAGCATTAAGATCATTGATTTTTGAAGTTTCTCCCAAACCTATTTCCTTGATCATGATTATATTGGAAGTCTCAGCTGCTGCCTGCTCTTGGAAAGGTTCTTCTCAGAGGTCAGCTTTGGGCATCTGCAGGAACCTTTGGTATATTGTGGTTTGATTTCTCTGTGTGTGTGTGGTGGATCTCCTTTCTCTTCACATTCCTCCCTGTGCCCCAGCTGATGCACAGGAGCTGATGCTCCTCAGCAGGCTGCATCACGCTCTACTTACCTCACTTCCAACGTGTGACACGTACAGAAGCCAATACTTCAGCACCTGGATTGGTGTGGGGCAAAGCAAAGACACACAGCTTTGGGTTTACTTTAAAGGAGAATACATGATCTTCAATAGTTTTTTCTCGTCTAAGCACATTAAGCTGCAGGACCAAGGCATCGGGGTTACTCTGCACTGCGCTCTGCTCAGCCAGACCTGCAGCAGAAGTCCACAAACCAACCTGCAGGTGGAATCCTGCACCTCACCCGTAGAGTTACAAATCGCACTCAATGCATTTCACTGTTCTTGGAAAAACTTTTAGCGAGAATAACTGCTTCCAAGAGAAATGTTATGCAACTTTGCCTCCCTCTGACCAAAGCAAATAATTAATAAATATACAACCGAAGTCAGGCATTCACAGATCAGAAGGTGGCAATGACATGCATGGCTTGGTCCTTTCGTATCCTCAGAGCTTGAGGCCACCTGCAGGACTTGTGAGGCTTCTAGAATCTTACGTTCCAGGCAGAATGTAAAATCCTTACTAGCTGATTAGTATTAAGAAAAGAGCTGCATACATTCCAAAATTTTTGTACTGGTATCTATTTATCTTTTAATTTCATTTTTCTACTAACTCCTCAGATGTTAAAAATTCTGAATAAAAATTCAAGTGAACTATTGAAGATGCTTTGTCTTACTTAAAACGATGATGCTCTGCCAAGAACAGGCATCAGATTACCTGGCGGACCCCAGTCCCAGAGTTTCAGATTCAGTAGTTTTGGTGTAGAACCTAACATCAGCATATCTATTTTTTTTTTAGGCTTTACTTATTTTTAT
Source organism: Ochotona curzoniae (assembly GCF_017591425.1). Lineage (NCBI taxonomy): Eukaryota > Metazoa > Chordata > Mammalia > Lagomorpha > Ochotonidae > Ochotona > Ochotona curzoniae. Next base: position 54,479,010 of record NW_024465369.1, read on the forward strand.
TACAAAGTCAAACATGCAGAGAGGACAAGAGACAAAGAGGAAGATCTTCCATCTGATGATTTATTCCCCAAGTGACCACAACGGCTGGTGTTGTGCCAATCCTAAGCCAAGAGCCAGGAACTTCCTCCAGGTCTCAAACACAGGTGCAGGATCCCAAAGCTTTGGGATGTTTTTGACTGTTTCCCCAGGCCACAAGCAGGGAGCTGGATGCAGTGGGGCTGCCGGGATTAGAATTGGTGCCCACATGGGATCTTGGCAAGTGCAATGTGAGGACTTTAGCCACTAGGCCACAGCACCGGGCCCAACAACTGACATATCTTAAAGTTGAGCATACTGATAATGCTGTTCCAAGGATCACCCTTTGAGAATGTAAAGAAAAGTTGTTCGCTATTTCTCCAATAGCACTTATAGTAGGAAGAATGATGCTCCTCCCTGTACACTAGTGATGTCTACATCCTAAGCCCCTGGATCCTATGAAAGGACAATTAAGGTTGCAAAAGAATTCAAACAGCTGAACAGCAGATCCTGGAATGAAGCACGTGCTGCATTTTTCCAGTGACTTTCAACATAATAAAAAGGATGTTTAAATGTGAAAGAAGGTACCAAGAAGGTGAGTATTAAATGTGATGAATTTACCTGCCCCTGATGGCTGTTAGACAGGAAGGGGATCACCAGGCAAGGAATGTGGGCAGTAACTAGATGCTGGAACAAAACAAGCCACCAGATTGACCAGTAGAGCCTGCTGGAGGATTATGGCTCCACTAAGACTGCTGTTAGCCCAGTAAGGTCCATCTTGAGCTTCTTACTTCCAGGGCTGAATGATAAACATATACATTATAACATATACATCTAGAAACTGAACAGGATGCCACAAGTTGCATTTTGAAAAAGCAGCTCAGGAAGAACAATTTGTTGTGCAAAAACTTAACATTATTTAGAGGTTTTTTTTTTTTTTCCTTCACAGTTGGGAGATATTGCAAGTTGAAGAAACGCTAGCCAAAAACTAATCCTATAGGTAGGTATTTAACCTAATGATAAGACATCTGCATCCCAAATTGGAAGGCCCAAGGTTGATACCTTGTCCCACTCCCAGTTTTGACTTCCTAATAATGTGGACTCTGAGAAATGGGGGTGAGGGCCAAAGCCGTCAGGTTCCTGTGACCCAGAGAGAGACCTGTACTATGTTCTCAACTCCTGGCCATTGTGGGTATTTGGAAATCAAACCATCAGATTACAGCTGCTCCTGCCGTAATTGTCTCACCCTCTTACCCACACTGCACTCTCAAATAAATACATAAGTAATCTTTTTGTTTGTTTGCTTTGATGAGGATTATTTATTTTCATTGAAAAAGTTGATTTAAAAAGAGAAGGAGAGATCTTTCATCACCTGGATCATTCCCCACATGGTTGCACTGGCCAGAACTGAACTAATCCAATGCCAGGAGTTTCTTCTAGGTCTTCTACCAAGAACTTCAGCCTTCCTTGGCTGCTTTCTCAGGCCATAAGCATGAGCTGGCTCAGAAATGGAACAGCTCAGGATACAAACTGGTGCTCATATAGGGTTCAGTGCTTGCAGATGGAAGATTAGCTTGTTGAGGCACTATGCTGGACCCCCAAACAAGTCATCTTTAAAATAAAACAATAAGAAGAACACTTTTTAAGACAGGCTAAATCTGAATGAGAATCTTAGGGACTTGAGCAAATAACTTATCAGGCCTCAGTTTTCTCATCTACAAGTTGAATGACAGAACTTGATGAACTTGACAGTAAAGCCCTTTCAAAATTGCAAAAGCTATGGTGGAAGACTCTTGCAACTGCCCCTTCCCTGTTACCAATCTCAGAGGCCTACCCTATGGCCACCAGTGCTGTGTCCCAGGAACTTCTGAGAATAAGATGATGCTCACTGTTGAGCTAAGCCAAAAACAAGCTTTTCTTTCAAAGCCTTAGACTCTGGGAAGCAGCTGCTCAGATTAGCTACTCCACATGAATTAGAAGCCGCTCACTATCTTTGCTTCAGAATTTCCAGGCCACCTCAAAGAAACAGGCTCCTAAATCAAGAAAGTAATGACAGTTATCTTACAGAAGGATTTAAAAAAACAATAAAAACTTGGAGATTGAGTTTAGTATCTGATGGTCTACTCTAAAATAAAAAATGGGCCCCAAAACAGCGCTGTTTTTCCAACAAAAATTCAAGAAGCCCATAGTCAATAAGGAAGAGCTTGGGAGCAAGTTAAGGATTTCAAAATGTAAAAATGAAGTTGAAACCGTTTAATAGTACATATAGTGTGTCCATTTCATTTGAGATAATTATAAAGAACCGAGTTTCAGGCTGAAAATTAAGCAGAAATATTAAAAAGCTAAAGCAAATTTATTTCCCTTGCCTAGTCCATTCCACATCTTCACTAGTCACTTTCCAAAACACTGCCTATTAAAAAAAAAACTTCTCTGTAAATACTGGGCAGAAACCCACACATGGGAACAGCATGCAGAATTCTTTGAAAATATGCCCAAAAATTCATCTCCTGCTACTCAAACAAGTTGGAGAGGGTTCAGAGAAGATCTGGAAAATTAACTTTAGGAGGCAAACTTAGAGAAATTCAAGTTTTGCATCCAGGAGTTAATACAAGAGGGGCAGGGCTTAAAAATGTTTTAATGCAGGTTGGATGCTCTGGTAGGTATGCTGATCATGGGGACGGTTATTTAAAAGCTCCAACCAAGCTCCAGGCCCGGAGAGTCTGCCTCGGTTGTTCTGAGTGAGACCTCAGGAATGGGTATTTCTATTCAGCATGTGGATGGTACTATTCAGTGTGATTCTTGGACCACACTTGTTGAAAAACAAGTTGAGCAACACTCACTAAACAAGTTGAAGAGGAACCACATAGCTGCTTTGACTCTCTGCCACAAACAAGTGAAATCCATTTCAACTGCCTGAGAGACGTGGTCTCGGAATGGAAAACCTCCCTGACACTGAGCTGTTTGTTGAAGGTGACCCAGTTGTGTGTCAGGAGCTGAAAACAGGTAACTGACCAGGGATGACACAGGAAGTGAGAGAGAGTTTATATGCTTAAATGCTGATTCTCGAGGAGAGGACCTCACACCAGCAGCACAAAAATCGCTTGGGACTCTGTCAAAAACACCAATTATTGGACCTAACTCCAGATCTACTAAATCAGAAACTCCAGGGTTTGAAGCCAGTATCTGGTTTAACAACTTATCCCCACCATAGGAGATTCTGGTGAACAAAAGTTGAGAACTGATCTGAGGGGAGGAAGCTATTTCATTGAGATGGCTGTAACTTCTTTACTCATTGCACTAGACAAAGTAATGAGGATCATAGAAGTAGAGCTATATTAAAAACATTTTGCAATGTGATTACCAAATCCATGTGAGTTGTTAGTAAAGCTATATATACAAATGCCAGAAGTAGCTGAATTGTATAGCATCATTCCCTCACATGTATAGAGCGCTGCCCACATGCCAGTCATTGTTTATGTCCAAGAGACGCAAAACTAAATTCTGCCATCTGGTAGTCCATTTTTTGTAGGTCAGAAAAGACCTCGTGATTTGAAGATCAAAACTACCAGCATTTTGAAATTAGGAGTAATCCATTTTGATGAAGAAGAGGGTGTTTGACACGCTGTCTCATAGAGAATGTATGTTCCTAAAGGAAAAGGATTTGCTTTGTTCAATGCTGTGTTCCCATACCTGACAGGCAGAAATCTATGCAAAATCTGCAAGTCCAGAGGAATGGCTTGAAAGATGGACCAGCAGATGAATATATTTAATGGAAGTAATGGTTGTACTTGGACAGTAATGGCAATAAAATTCATTAGATATGCAATAGAAATGAAGGGATCCAAATTACCTGAGAGTCTGCTATATTAAAAACATCAACCAAAAAAAAGAGTGTGAGATTTTTGAGCAAGTATTGGTTTAAATTGCCTGCTAGGAGGACCTTCAGCTGAGACACAGGATTGGAAAGCCTGTCCTGTCTGCAGAACAGATCACTTCATGGGAGCCTTACAAAATTTAGATGCTGACATGATCCGTTCAGTCCTTACTTAATTAACTCCACATTTATTGAGTGAATAGATTATTTAATTAATAGATTCCACAAAGAAGCCAAGGGTGATTTTTTTTTCTTTACCTCTGGAATGATAATAACATAGCAATGGTCTATTCTGGGCCCTTTCACCCTGTACAACGGCGATTCATCATGGTGAGCAGAAAGCTCTTAAAAACAAAACAAACAAATAAACTCTGCTTTCAGTTCCTAATCAAAGTTAGTGGACCCAGATGGGACAGCTTCAAGGACAACTTCTGTTTGCCAACTTGTCTGAAAATGTGGAGGTTTGAGAATAGCTCAAGGAGTGTCACTTGCAAGTTTCTCTTTTGCAAATAATGAAGTGTGTCTGTCCCTTGAGTTGATGGCTGAAAACATTCCATCCATAGTGGGTGATTAGACACACATGTAATTAGCGGCCCACATTCCAAAAGGAAGATGAAAGTCATTAATAAATCATTAGGCATTGTGAATCTTTATTTTTTCCTCTTCCTCCTACCACCCACACACAAAATAGTCTCTAGCTATTATTTTTAACACACTGAATTTGGAATATTCTGAATCCTTTTAATTCAGCAGGCATGGGGACTTCACAACTGAAAAATTATTAATAACATTAATGGCAAGGCCTTACTTGTTTTTTTTTTCCCTAAAATGGGAGTTTTTCGGGCGCTTTGCTAATTTTTCAAATAACTTGTTTTAGCAAATCTATTTTTAGGTTTGGTTTAGAACCTCATGTTCTGTATGTTAAGATTAAGTAGCTCTGAACCAAAGGTGGAATATCATAATTAAGTTCTGTTCCTCCCAGCACCCAATGCACTCTGGAGTAACCAGTTACAGACACCTCCGATGTGTCTTTCCGCCTTTCCTGGAGTCCCAAATCAGACCCCCCAACTGTCTGAAAGTACAAAGCCTGGGAGCCGTGAGCAGGTGGTCTCCAGCTGAACTGCCAGGTTTGGATCTGTCCCTAGTTCTCCACTTCCCTCATCTGTGTTGCGCTGGGTGCTGTCTATCTCTTGGTGCACAGATGTCTGCCCATCCCACTATTACATGGCAGCCTTTCCTGTGACTTTGGAGGGGACCTGTCCCTCTGCGCCTGTCACACACCCGTCAATCTCTGTCCAACTCCAGTGAAAGTGCATTACTGTCCCTTGCAGAACAGAGGTAAAATCCAGAACTGTAATCAGTCTGCTTTCCTTCACTACTTGTAAAGACTCAAAGTACTTCCTGGGCATCCCCTTGCTCCAGCTTTGTAGGAAATGGAATTGTTCACTGATCGCTTCAAATGTTACCCAGTTATACCTTAGATCTCATATAAATACATAGATTAGGATTTAGTCATAAAACTCTCATTAATATATTCAAAGCTAAGATTTAACTCCTAATAAATTGCAGTGGTACATGGAATTGGAGTTCAAGGAGAGAAATTGGGAGAGGAGCTGTGCTCCCTATTCTGAGAGCAATAGCCAATTTAAAAGGTGCCATTTATTTTTCAACAATTTATTTATTTGAAAGTCAGAGCTTACAATTAGAAGCATGAGAAAGAGACAGAGACAGAGGCAGAGCTATCTAAATCCACTGATTCAATATTAACAGGGAGTTGAATTAGAAATAGAGCAGCTGGGACTTGAACCAGCACCCTTAAAAGATGTCTACATTACAGACAGGAGCTTAACCTGCTCTGACATAGCATCAACCCCAAGACATCATGCTTTTAAATGTACACAGCCTGATGTTGCATTTTTGAGGTAGAAATGCATACATAACAACTCAATGAGACTATAATGATGTCAATGTACCAATCATCATTCACCTTGGAACTTATGGTCAGGGATGCTTATACACTGCTAGAATGTTCTGGAAACATTTTAATCCATTCCATACAACTTTGCCTTCTATGCTTCTGCAGAAGCCTTGGGCACAACTGCCTTCTGGCTGTGCACATTACTAAGATCACCAGCTCTCTAGAAGTGCCTGTCTTATGTATTTCAAGCATTTGATTTGAGCCACTTTCAATCCAGCTTCCTGCTAATGGGAGAGAATAGATGATTGCTCAAGTACTTAGGTTCTCGTAACCTTTGAGGGAGAGCTGGATTGACCTTCAGGCTCCTGGCTTTGCCTTGGCCCACCCTGTCTACTGCGCATTTCAGGAGTAAACCAGTGGATGAAAGATGCCTCTTCAGCATTCTCTCTCTCTCTCTCTCTCTCTCTCACAAATAAGGAAAGAGGTACATTCAGTACCTCTCATTGTTAGAATGAATATTCTAAAATACAAACTCATTTATAATACTGTTGTCTCTGGGATTAAAAAAAAAACTTTCCTAAAAGATTTCTGTATTTTATTCATTTATTGAATCATTCTGTGCTCCTTTTTTAGACTCATTATTTTTCCTTAGAGTCATTACATTTCATTGTATATTTAATTGGCCAAGTGTTATTTAATATCTCTAAGCTTCTCTTCCAGGTTGCTCTAAGTTTTCTGAATCTTTTATTCTCACGTTGTAGTCTTTGCATTTTTCATAACAATCTTATCCAGGACCCTGGTAGATATGCAAACTCTCAGATCAGCTAATAGATGAGAAACAATGATATGTATACATACCAAAGTTTGTAAAATTCTTCTCTAGATATTTACACAATTAGAATTAAGAACTATAGTAAATTCACTTTTGGATAAAAATGAAAACCATGAAGATTCCATTCTTGTCTCTTCATTGATTGTTATGGGAGGATGTCTGTGTCATAAATTAAACATAAAATCTAAGATTGCTGAGGCAAAATTTACCTTTATTCTCCTATCCAGAGGTGTAGGTAGTCTTTATTTATTAGCTCATTTTCTGAAGTTTCTGATTCATTCACGGCTTTGTGGTCACACTCCGTCATCACTTGTGAAAATAAATTTCCTTCCTACTATATCCATTGGGCTATATCTTCAATGAAAATAAAAGGGAATTGCTAGTCTTTTCAGAGATCTTTGAGGAATGGAAAACCAGCTTTTTACATTCCAAAAATTTCCTCCCTAGGTGGAAAGGTCTAGTGTGCAGAACGTGAAAGCTTCTTCAAGACAGACTATATTGCATGGTCCCCTTAGATACTGAGTCCAGAGTCATTGCCCTATTCCGGTCACCTACTCAGGCCATGAATAAAGCTCTTCTTTCTTAAGGCGAGCATCTCTCAACTTCTTATTATCCATTTCTCTCATATTTTTCTCACTTGTTCCACAAATAATTAACAGGATAGGCTTCATTCTTTGAGGGCAAGGTTGTCCTCAGCATTCATACAAAAATTGAGATAAGTTTGTCCCACACATTTAATTTTTTTCTTGTTTTTTTTTTTTTTTGCTTTCTTATACTGCCTTTTATTTGTACCAGAATCTTAAAGCCAATCCATTGCATCTGTCAAGATCGCCATATTTACCTTTCATCTGTTTGGGTCATAAATTCACAGATGCAAAATGGTTAATCATTTTGTCAGTATGGACAAATTGTGCATAATAATCCACTAAAATGGTATATTTAGGACCCCAGGGTCTGTGTTCACTCATTTGTCTACACAAACATTAGGGTGTGTTTCCTTTAAGCTTCGCTTAGCAGTAACCATTTTTTTCCTGTCTTTCAGCAGTACATGTTGCTGATTTCTCCTGATGTGTGAAAATGTTCACAGCTGTATGCAACACGCATTCATTGGACTGCAGAGCTCTGGAGTCCCTAAAGGACTAAAACAAGAAAAAAGGAAGCAGCAGAGTCGTCCCTGCTCTGTTGAATATGCCCAATCTTATAGTTGTGCTTTTTCAGCCAAAATGAGCAGATAATTTAGGTGTTTGTGGGGGTCTTGCCAAATTCAAAAGTTAAACATTGGAAAATTCAGATTTTGCAACACTTACAACTTGTAAATCTGATTTATAAAATTATTAACTGCTTGTGTATTGTGGTGCCAAGTCAATTAGCCTTTAATATAAGCATAGTATACAAAGTAATATTAATACCCCCGAGATCTTTGGAGGAAAAAAACACTAAGAGAAATCACACATTTGTACAGATTTTGATAATCACTTTTAGTAACAGCATGTTGTAAAATGTGTGCCTGCTTTTTTTTTCACATTAGAAAAGGAAAATAACCTTTATTTTCACATTAGCGTAAACCCTCCTGAAGTGTAATCACTCTCATTAATAACGTTACTAGTAGACCTCTAGGAGCTAATAATGACTTCAATTTCCAAGCAAAACCACATACACATGAACTCTGGACATGTTCATTTGCAGTTTTTCATTCATCGTTTAGTTGTTTGTGATTTTTTGTACATTCTTATGGTGGTTTCCCTTCTGAATACTTTGCTCACTATTGGTATTTCTCAAGAGCATGCAAGTAATTTATGCTTTATTAAATGTGTTACCCTAATATAGCAAAAGGGCATTCATAGGGTTAGCATCATTCCCTTTTCAATATTCTGATAAGTGATAAATTCAAAGTACCTTCCTTCTATATGAAATAAGGAGGATAAAATAAGAATCCAGTTACTGAAAATTGTCCTAGGAAATCAAGTGTAGGTTGATCTAAACAGGAGAGTGGGGTGCTCCGGATAAGGAACACTTAACTGAGAAGATGAGAAGGAAGAGGAGAAGATGCCAAAAAGAGCTTGTCAGCAAAATGTGATTCCCAAACGATGTGTGTAGAAAGCTAGAGAAGAAAATATGTCGAGAGACCTGAAATCACTGGGCCAGCCCCCCTTCTCCTAGACCAGGAAGGCATGCTTATTAGAAAGTGAGTACCAACAAGAAAAAGACATATCTCTGGAAAAGGCGGTTCTGGAACTAGTTACTCCATAGACAGATCATGAAGCAGTCAGGAGAAGCCAACATTGTAACTTTCATAATCCAATGTATACCAATGTCATTTCCTGTTTCAGTATAGAGTGTGAACAGGAAATACAGATAAAGGGCAGACTTATTCTTTCTAACCAAGGAATTTGGCCTCCAAATTTCTAATTTTTAGCCTTTTATGATATGCTTGTGTATGAAACAGATTGAGTAAGTTAAGTCTGGTGTGGGACTGGCTATCAAATTCCCAAAGAATATGGAATTCCTGATAAATTTTAAGCAAATCCTTACTTGGGAGAAAAAAATCCTAATGCATTTATCATGAATGCTGCACTCAAAATCCAAAGACCACACTTTGAGACCAAGGTTCACATTATTCATGTTCCAAGCCTGCTCACTCTCTAGGGAAGGCTGCATCATCACATTGCTATGGATAGGCTTGAAGGGCCACATCAGATTTAGAATCCTATAGGATTAACTAAGACACCTGCTGCTGCTGTATTTCAGCTGATCTTTTCCGCTGCCCTGCCTTGCTTCCTTCCCTTTCTTACAAATATGGAGCCTCAGAGTACTCTCCAATGACCCACCTCAGTGCAAATCAGTGTTTGCTTCCTAAAGAATCCAACCTGCAAACATGGCTCTCATCAATGGTTCTAGAAAACAGATTCTAAAAATGAAAGTTGAGAAAGGATCAGTCAGCCATTAGCCATCATTGAGAGTGGCTAGAAAATGCAGCGTTTACAACTAATGCAACCACATAATTTAAAATTATTTGTGCATAAAAAGGAAGATGGAAAAGGATACGTGTTATTATTCTATTTGCATAAAATTCTAGATAATAAACATCTGCGGGGCAAAATCCAGATGAGTGAGTTGTTAGAGGGCAAGGGATGGGTTGAGAGAGTGAGATTACAAAGAAGTCTGAGAAAACTCTGGAATGTACTTATATATTTGCTTATGATTACCTTGATTATAACAATGCTTTCACAGTTATGTGCATGTATGTGTCTAAATTCACAAAATTATATGTGTAATCATGTAATGTTTATTCTATAACAACTATACTTCAATAAGACTGTTAAAAAATAAAGGCTCTTCCTGATGATATGGTATGTCGCAAGAATTGTGGATCCCATGCTCATATCCCCCAATATTGCACCACCTTTGTTGTAAATTGGGTCCATCAGTCTAATAGAGTATTATGCAAAAACCCTGTGTCTTTTGGCACAGCACTGAAGACCATCAGGTAGTAGCATTGGCTAGGACAAATCCATCATGAAATGTGCTTTTTTGGTGAAGATAAATCATTCTACCTTGTAGGATGAGAGGGCTCAATGTAATCAAGTTGTCACCAAGTGTTTTAATTGGTCTCCTTGAATGACATGTCAGAGACTTGGCATTCAGTCTGGACTATTGGCTTTGTTGCTTCCATCCAGGAGGCGGGCAGGTCTGTCTGTTCTTACACTCATACCATGACCTGGAATCTCTCATGGCAGTAAGTTTGGAGAATCAAATGATCTTCACAGATCATATTTCCTTTTGTTGTTTCACAAGAATGTCTTGGAAATGTTATTTGCATACTTTGCTATTTCTGTTTGTCTGTGGAGAAAAGGTAAATGTGGTTCTTCTTATTTCATCATGACCAAAAGCATTAACTAAAATTGTTCTTTTGAATACATGATGGTGCTTCAATTTTGGAGACAATAATCCACAAGTTTGAGGCACCATCTTTCTGGAAGCAGCATATATGATAAATCATCATATCTCCAAAATGTAAAATAAATGGCAAACATGCCTAAGAATCCAAGACAACATATATTGCAAAAAAATGTTGGGAAATTTTAAGCGATGGTTTCTACCTTTGACTTTGGATCCTTTGTATGAACAGAGCAGCGTTGAAGGAATGTCTGCATTATCCTGTGTTGGTAATTGGCCAGGACCAACAGGAAGCAGCAAGACTGTCCCTTCTGCAGTGTAGGCAGAGAAAAAATTGCTTGGCAAATGCACAGCTCACTGGTGCTACTCTTGATATTCCTCTCTCTTGTTCTCATGGGAAATGAATAAAACATAGCCACGGCCTGTAGAGGAAGGTAACTGGAGAATCGAGAACTTCCAGGATCAAGATATGGGTCAGATGATTCACTAAAAGTTTGGAAGTGAGTTCTAAGAGATTTCCAGACTCCTGTAAGATGTCTGACCTAAGCATCTAGAAAAACAGAGCTGTCATCCAGGGGTTAAGAACCGCGATGAGAGACAGGTTTCAGATACTTGCTAAATACCAAATCCTGTCTTTCAAGAAAGAGAGTGGATATGAGCAGTGAAGTTCAGAGGATGTTTAGATGTTGCTCAAAATGTCATCACACAAAAACAGGGAGATTTTTAGAATTCTGCCTGGGTTCAAGGAGGGTGTGTCTCTCTCAGACAGTATGGAACATGTTGGGAAGCCAGAACTCATTTCATGGGGCATCTGCCCCTGATTTGCTACATCTGCATTCATATTTTCCCCCCCTCACAACCTCTCCCTTTTCTTTCACCTCCTGCCACCCTTGACTTTTCAAGGGAAATATTACAAATATTCCTTCAAGCAAGTGTTCTTTGCCCATTTTGGGTGTCTAAGAAAGCCTGTGGTGATGGCTCTGAGCCAAGGAATTTTTCTAAGAAACAGAGCATAGGCTTCCTTGGACATGGTGTCATTGCACACAGAGAGAAGCATGTTCATAAACAGAACAAAAGAAAATCCCAAAACTCCTTTCTTATTCCAAAATATCTTTGCACTTCCTTTTCCTTATCCCCCATTACTCTAGAGCTGTAAGAAACCACTCAGAAAGTCTACTGAACTGCGTGGCGGCTGTTCCCTGATTCTGGGGATCAGCTCTTGGCACACTCCTGGCAAGAAGACAGAGCGCCTGGGCAGGCTTTTGTATCCCCAAGCCTTCAGTTTTTCAGCATGTGGAATCATTTCCAATGACCTTTCCAGCTCTACAATTCTATTAACTATAAAATAATTTAAATGGGTCAAGAAATTTCAATGTTAATTCGAACCAAATGCAAAACTAGGCATAGTTTATATCAAGTTCTAATTATAATCATCTAAGAACTGGATTAGCAACCAGAAGATTCTTGGCACTGTCGACAGAAGCAAACAATGACCTTTTAGCTTTGGCAAGTAACCTGAGCTATGGTCTCTAAAGAAATGAGCAAGAAAACACTTACCTTTCTCAAGGGAGTCTTCTGAAGATTTTATTTGTTAATTCTTTTCAAGTGCTTTGACTCAGCAAAGCTTAGTAGAGCATCAGTACTAGAAGTAATTATTGAGGTTTATGAGTAGAGGTTTCCATTTGCTGTGCAGAATGATTTCTGCATTCTCATTGCAAAGGGTAGGGAAGAATTCCCAAAGCCTTCTGACTCCACACAGAGTCGCCTTTTTGGAAAAAGATTAACATTCTATAAATACCGGTCATTGAACCAACTTTTAAAAATAAGCTAATTTATTCCAGTAGTGAGTGGAAATTATTTTTATTAATATTAAAATCATTCTTCTCCCATGATAATAGCAATACACTGAGAATAACCTCATGTTTACTTGGGAATTTTTGAGCTGTCAGAGTCACTGGGGCACAGAGAAGTGCTGGAGAAATCCAGGAGCAGAGTGAGAGGAGGCCATTTTGACAGGGTTATTTTTCCCATGCAGAGTGAGACTATGAATCTAAATGATATCGATGAAACTGGAAAACTTGGGAAAAGAAAATAAACGTTCAAACAGATATCTTGGTTGTTTATACAAATAATTTGTAAGCTCTTGTCATTCAGTGTAAAAATATTAATTATGTTTATAAACTCAACATGAAGAAACATTTTCAAATTACCACATAAAGTCCTAACTTCAAGAAGCTGTCTCAAATGAAAATCAAGAAGTTATTAATAATACCCATTTTAATATGTTTACTACCTGAAAAACAATGGCAAAAGCTTTAGTCCAATGTTGAAAGGCTTGCTTTCCAATAGAACGAATTTTTTTACAAAAATTTTTCATACAGTTTATTGGTATAAGTGAGTCTTTGTGGGAGATCTTAAATACCTGAGCATGAAGAAGAAGGTAGAATAACATGAGATAAACAACTTTTTTTAACAAAAGTAATCATTGAAAAAATAAGTAATCATTGATACCTTCCATTTTATGCACATGAGTTAGCCCAAAAAAAATCAATTTAATTACATTTCTTTACAAATAAATTGAAAAGCTAGGTTCTAGACAAGAAAAAGAGCTTTAAACCAAATGAGAAACCCTCTTTGGATCACATGGCTGGCCATCTCTCTGTCACCTTTCGAATTTCCATTAAATAAATAGGGTATGACTTTATTAAGAATACATGCATAGATTATTTTTATGTGGTAAGGTGTATATTCTACTGTGAAAAGCAAAACAGAAGTAGCAGATGGTTCTGCTTTAACCCAAGAGATCGCTCACTGAAGCAGCTCCCAAGGCAAACCTCCTTTACCCAGCATGAAGACACAAAGGAATTCCTGTCCTAAAGCTATTTAAATACTAAAATAGGAGAGGATGAGAAAGAAGAGTGGTGCAAATTGGCATCCAGTCATCAGCATTCCAACCTACTGTCCATTCATCAATTCTTGTTCTAGGTCAATTACGATGACATGATTAGATAGGAAGAAAGAGTCCAAAGAACAGAGTATAACACTTTTCATTGACTTCAATGACTCGTATATATCCAAAAAGCCTCAACTATACCATCAAGTTGAAATATCTTTCACATTTCCTTGCACATTTTCAGAAAAAAAAATATTGATGTGCCCTCTTAAGAAACATTCTATTTAAAACAATATATGAGATATTATTTTCATACTGTAGGCATAATTTTCATATAACAGTGGAAACCATTTGCATAATAAATTTACAATATACCAATTTATCCCAACTAGAAATCCGTCCCTCTCCTGTCAAATTTAACCAAAAATCAGCCTGCTCAGACAAGAGAAGCTGCCTGAAAATGTATACCTGACCATTCCCTCCTCGCATTATTTTCATTCAGCAATTCACTGGGGATTGGATGATGGTTAATTCTTCTCCAAATCAATTCACATAGACTAGTACTACGGTTTCAAGTAGCGTATTCACCGAAATAAAATGTTATTACTGTGAACAAAAGCCAATGCATGCTCACATTTCTTGTAAAAGTAACCAACTCTAACAGCAATATAAATGGTACAGAGAAAAAAAATGTATGAGAAGCTCATTAGTATGCTCTTTCTTCCATGAGAAAACTGCAAATATAAAATGGATCTTTTAATAAATGCTTATAAAGGTGACAGCAGCAGTTACTATCTGCATTCCACCTGTATCTCGTCTGATTTCTTTTGGATGCTCACACACAACAGCTCCCAACGTGTCTTTACTGGTCACAACAGAACTGTGTCGGAAGGCTTCTCTGTCTGCCAGAATTCTGCTTGTGTGCACAGAGAGCCAGAAGGGCCAGGATTCATGTCACCTCCAGGGCAGCTCTTAAACATTGACTGATTACAACAGGTTAATATTCTAACTCTTTAGCTCCTAATCAAGACACTATGATTTGTAACCTATGCTCTTTCTGAAGTACTCTGGGGGAAATAGCTATTTACCTTGTTCAATACTTCTGTTTGATAGCACACCCTCTGTTAGCTTTGCTTCCTTCTTGATCGCATGCCCTCACTTTCTTACTAGCTTTTCTTACAAATATTTCTTAAGAAATCCTTTTTGCATGGTTTGACTTCAGGTTATACCTCTAAAGAAACTAACCTAAAACAATGGTATTAGATGTGGTCTTGGATAGCAGACTCTCAGGATGGCATTCTGGAAATTATCATTTGTTGATCAGATTACACAGACTCGCATGTTAAAAATAAATCAGTAGCAATAGCTCTTAGCATGCTATAGTATGAGAATTGGTAAGACTTTTATTTTTTCATTGGAACTAGATATTTGCTCCCTCCAGATCCATTTCCACTTCCCAGATGACTGCTAAATCCTTGACAGAAGTCAATATCAATGTAGAATGCTTGGACAATTAGGAAAGTCCTATATTCCAAGTGTGACTACTCCAAATGTATATTTTGAAACCTAATCATTAGTGTGATGGTGTTAGGGAACAAAAATTAATGAGGTGGGCTTATCAGAATGATGGAAAAAGGGAATGATGAAAGAGATCTCAAAAAGCTACCTTGCTGTACGTAAAGACCCAGTGTGAAAGTACCATCTTTGAACAGAAAATGACCTCAATCAGGCACTTTGCTGGCATCTTGAACTTGAACTTCCATTCTTGTGACTATGAAAAGTCAATTTCTTTGGGCTGTAACACTCCAGTCTATGGAATTTGTTATAGAAACCAAAACAGAAGCAGAAGGGAATAAATTATTCACCAAGAGTTCAATAGTGTATAACCAGTGTGTCCTGGTAGGAACCAAGAAAATACAGACCGAGAGGATCATGAGGGCAGTACACTGAACAGATACACAGACCCAAAGGCTCGGTAAGGGAAACTTTATCAATGTGGGTGCACTTTTTCTTTTCTATTTTTTTTTTAAAGATTTATTTATTTGTTGGAAAGTCAGATATACAGAGAGCAGGAGAGACAGAGAGGAAGATCTTCCATACAATGATTCACTCCCCAAGTGAGCACAGCAGTCGATGCTATGCTGATCCAAAGCCAGGATCCAGGAACTTCTTCCGGGTCTCCCACACATGGGTACAGGGTCCCAAGGCTTTGGGCTATCCTCGACTGCTTTCCCAGGCCACAAGCAGGGAGCTGGATGGGAAGTGGAGCTGCCGGGATTAGAACCGGTGCCCATATGGGATCCCAGCGCATTCAAGGTGAGGACTTTAGCTGCTAGGCCACGCCGCCGGGCCCAGGTGCCCTTTTTCTGTGACTCAGGATACAGTATCTTGATGAACGCACTGATACCAACCCTAATACAATGATGGAATGCTTGCCAGAAGGTTAGGACAAATATTCCACACCAAATGAATTGAAAAAGAGTTAAAATAGCTGTAGAGAGGGAGATATGCACAAACTCAATAGCATGGATTCGGTGATCCTGCTGTGTAGCTGGTGCAGAAAATTTATCATTGGCAGTAGAGATCAAATCTGAGCTTGTAGCTTTGATGTCACTCCTGGAGGAAACCAACCAGCTGCTTGGTGGCAAATCCACTATTATGGGGCAAAAATTAAGTAGTACAATCAGTTGTCTATTCAGGATAGGCATCTATTCTGGGAATACACTTAAATTTCTTACCAGAAGTATGGCTGACACTGGTGCCTGAGGGAACCACACAGAGTTTAAAATACACACCTGAGGACCCATATGACATCATTTCAGACTAATAAATCTATGTCACAGCAAGAATGACGCAAAAGTGAGCACTGCCATTACCATCTACTTTCACCTTGCAGGTCCCCCCCCCCAGAAACTATCACCAGACCCATGTGGCAGATTCAGAGATTTTCATGAATTGATCTGTGTGGTAGAGGGACAGATTGAGAAGATGCTTCCCGTGTTTCAGTCACAATCCTAGGATTCCTTCACCACTTTCCTGCAGACTCTCATGGTACTTTAACCCAAATGCCATTGTCCATATCTTTTGGCCTAATATTCCAGATCTCCCACATGAATGCACAGTCCCAGAGCATTGGGCCCTCCTCCACTGCTTTCCTAGGCCATAAGCAGAGACCTGGACAGGTAGTGGAGTAGATGGGACACAAACTGGTATCTCTATGGGATGCCAATCTTTTCAAACAGAAGGTTGGCCAATTGAGCCATCACACCAATTGCCTTGAAAAACTTTAGACTTGAGTTCCTCATAGGAACATCAAAACATGATTTTGATTTTCTCAGCTCTCCCAAGGATGATCCCAAACTGTTACTATTCCAGAGGCATAGCGGAAAAATACAAAGACTTTGATGGATTCTTTTGGAAATTAGAGTTAAATTCCCTCAACAATGTTGAGAAAGTTATATGAGATTTGGCCTATACTGTCTCCAAAGCCCTGGTCAATCTATGAGGCACTTGGCAGGATGTCATACTCTCCTCTTCCTCCCCACCTTCCTGTACTGTCCTCTACTCATCCGCCACGTTTTCCTGGATTACTCTTCGGTAATTCACTTTGGCACTTGTCCACATTTCAGGTTCCACTTCTGAGTAACCTGATTTGAGATGTCAACTTACTGAGCTTCCACATGTTGCTGGAACAGGTGCACGTGTTGTGGAGTTCAGGAGAAAGCATTCATGCTGAAAGATGGATAAGATTCCAGGATGGCGGCTTAGGGGGTAGCAGGCAAGGATGGTTCTCCTGGTGAATACAGAAACAAAGGTGCAGCAAGGAGGGTGAATGATTACTAGTTAGCATTAGCAGGATCTAGATTTACCCAATTAAGAGTTTTCCAAACTGGTCCTTCAATACAAATATATCAGAAGTAAAATGTACAAAAGAAAGCAACTGATACCATAGCTACTGTCCAGTTAATGATTTGAATTAAAAAAATGTTTCCACTACCGGTGTAAATGTTGTTTTCAACTTTTTTGTTTCTTTTCCCATTAATACACTGGATTGTTAATTTTGCAAGTTAACACTTAATAAGTACAGATTAATAAATAACAGTGAGGTGGCACAAGGAAAGAAACTTTGCTTTCTTTAACAAGTTCTATTAACTTGTGGCTTTCTCCCAGAAGGCTAAAACAATGTCAAAGGTTTACCTTTAAGGTATGCAACTCTAAAAACTAAGTTAATGGTGATCTTTTTGTACAGTCTTATCCTTTATAGAGTTCATGCTAAAATCTGATTCTCAAATTATCCCACATACAATATTATGTTCTCACATTCAATTTATGCTAGAGGTTGGCATCCAGAAGTCCTTCATGAGCTATTGCTCAACAACTGGATAGATAATTTAATAGGAATCAAGAGAAAAGATGTAGAGATAGAATTTGGCTATACACAAAATGAACTGTCTATCTTGATTTCTGATTCAGGTCCTCTATTTCACTAAGTTTCTAGAAATAGAATAGCATCTTCTTCTGATATTTTCTCCCCTTTCTGAGGTCATGCTAAGTCCCGAGAGTCTAAAACAGTGCCAATGCATTGATTAGAAGCAGAGAACGGTAGTGCTCATTATCACTTGTCTACACAGCAATTATTTTACTATACCTTTTTCCATAGGGCTCCAACACTGTGTTCATTCCCATCCCATCATGTTCTTCCATGTAGGGCCATCCTGTCACTCCCAGGTCTGCCTCAGGAGTGGAGGAATGGCAGCATCAGTCTAGTGCTACCCTGGTATCAGGGCATGCTCTTGTTGAAGTTGCCAGGGCCCCATCTAGCATACACCTGACAAGCATTTTCTCTTGAACCACTTCCACCAAGGAGCTTGAGCAAGGGAAGACAATAGGAATTGCTTGGTTCCCAAGGCTCAGACAAGGAACAGACCACATACTTTTCTTTCTGTCTGTTTCTGTTTCCACAGCCCCACCCTGACTCTCAACCTCAGCAAGGTCCATAGAACGTTCGTACTAAGCATGGCTAAGGTAGAAGTGGACATTATGGGTGAAGGATGCAATTTTGGAGACCTTTCATTCGAAGGGTTTGTTTTCAGATCTTTGTCTGCAAGAATTCAGATTATGAATAGCAGAAAGCAAGAGGAGACTCCTTTTCCCCTTTTCTTATGTTAATCCTTCTCCTTGAATCACAAGTGTTGAATGACCTATATTAAGGATTGGGAATGAAGAACTGGTTTAAGAAACATTCATAATAAGTATTTGCTGATATTGTGGGAAAGTTCCTCTTTAAACCTTTCAGAACTACCACCTCTGGTCCCTTTTGCTCAAAGTTAGACTTGTCTCTTCACATTATCTCTTGTGGCACCTATGTGTCATGGTTTATGTTAAACTGATATGGTCTTTACCCCTCTGTGTCAAAGTCAAAATGCAGGCCAACATTGTATCCATCTTCCCGAAGCCTATCAACCACCTAAGATGAATGGAGCAATAAATAAATGTTGGTTAAATGATGAAAACCATTTGTCCTTTAGTCTTACTGAATTATGATACCTATGAAAATATAGTGCTTACTGCACAAAGTGCTTAGAGATGGTTAATTTGCCTACACTAGAATAAAATGCTGGCTCTTAATGTTGACTTACCCCTTTCTGTGTAAATTTAGTTTGCTTCACTTCTTTCTGTCTCAGTTTCCTTGCCTTCAATGGCAATTTGAATGCTGTTTCTCCTCATATGACCTTCGTGACCTTGAATAATTATTTATTATTTCTGTATATTTGATTTCTCTTTAGTACAATGGGGTTGATAAAAAAAGGACCTATCTTGTAAAGCCATGATGGTGACCACAGTAGCTTAAGGTTGCAATGTGTTTCAAACAGAGCCTGTTGCAGAGAAAACATCATTCAAAGTAATTTTGCACACACTGGCTTTTGAGAGTAACCAGATAAGGGAAACATACACCAAATTGGAATCCTTGCAAAATTGAGAACAAATATTTTAATACATGTTCCAAACATTGAAGAACATGTGTGTCAACAACATAACATAATTTTTGGAAATAAATGATCGATCTTAACATGCTCAGCATGTACAGATTTCCAGCTAATTCCAATTGTCTTTAATGCTTATTTTGCTGACATAAGAGATGGCCATCAAGTGTTAATTGAGCTTCATATTATTAAAGGATAAACTCATCTGTAGTATTATATTCTGTCTTGGATCATTTGACATTAAGCCTCCATGATGACAAACTAGCTGGAATCTCTCGGGATTGAATCCCAGGCTAGATTTATACATATATAAATACAATTGCCATGAAGTATTAGAAACTGGGAGAAAAATTCAATTTTATTTTACACAAATTTGGTAAAAATCACCCAATCACCCACAAGGAACCACTGGTATAGAAATGAGTAGTAGAGTGTCATACCTCTTGAAATTTTTAACACATCAGTCCTTGGGGAGGTGAGAGGGAATCCACTTTCATAGAAGTAGTTGTGATCAGACAGTGTCTTTTGCTAGTGAGATGCACACTTCCATAAATGCAATTAATTGCCTTCCCAGACAGCTATTTAAACCATCCTGAGTTTATTCTGGGCTCCTCTGTGTTTGGGATTCCACAAGACATCGCTCCTTCAATGTTTCATCTAATCTAACCCTTTATCTGAGACCCTCCACGGTGTTCTGTACATACTCTTTACTGGGTAACTATCTTCTCCAATCTACAGTCTCCTTCAGGCTCGGTTTCTGTGAATGACAAACTCCAAGAGGAGAAGAAAGGACTCAACCAGTGTCTGCTAACTTCAAAGGTGGTACTTAACATGGCTTTGGGGAATGTTAGAAGATGATGTCAAAAAGAAAGAAAAAATAATCCAGCTTCAAGAATTGTTTTTCTCTACCTACACATATAAGTATGGCTGCAAATTCAGTTTTTTGAACTTTGCTTTGTATCTTTATCAAACTAATGGTTACAATTGTTACGCTACTGTAGATTTAATAATCTGTGATTAGTTTAAAATTTGCTCTGTGTGTGTGAAATAGTTAGCTTTCCACTTGATTATGGTTTATAGCCCTTGTCTATTTTAGCAGTAAACTAGTACATTTTTACTTTTTACTTTTTGAGCACTTTAGTTGGGAGAGGGTACATTAAGCTCCTAAAACTACAAAATTAATTAAAAATATATTTAAAATTTTTGAAACGAAATATTGCTATTTTCTTAAAACAGAGTCTACGAACTATATTCAATCTGTTTGTATTAATATTACAATAGCATGGAAAAATTCAGTATCAGATGGTAAGATATTAAGTACATGATTAATTTAAACATTTTCTCTACAGGCAGCTAACAAATTCAAACCTGAGGCCACCAAAAATAGAGCTATGAGACTTGAATCCATCATCAACACACCAACTCATCAGTCAGTAATAAGAAATCAGTGATTTGGATCATGTACTAATGAGGTCGAGCCCGAGATCGGAGGTGTGCACAGATCACAGAGCTAGACTCTGAGCTGCTGCTGTATTCGCCACTATTTCAAAGTACAGGAGAGGGTCGGTTGCATGGCATTTATCCTCAAAGTTCTGGAATTTAATTGGAGGTTAAAAATGCCCAGTAAAGTCCTAAAAGCAAAACAGCACAAGTGGGTCCCCTACAAAACATATTCAGATGACTCAGAAAGAATAGAGGACTGAAATACAGGCTCTGAAAATGAAATATTTTCTTCTTTTTTAAAATGTTATTTATATACAAAGAGCAAGTACAAACTAGTACTGCCATCTAAGAGCTGAGGACACTCTACTACAAAGAGCTAAATATATCAGGCATTAAAGGAGCCACAAGAAATTACCAAACAAAAATTTTTCTTCTCTTTTTTGTTGGCTTTGAACATACGAAAAACAAAAAAATACAAGGGTAGACATGTAAATGTAGGGGATTTGTTTCTCATTCACTGGGTTTGTAATTCTTTCCTGCATCTCTTCCCAGAATTAGCAAGGATTGTGTAATAGTTTTATTAACAATGTGCTTATTAGATTTTTGGGGTGCCCCACCCACCATGTGTAACTGGTCTGTGTATCTAAACCAATCTACACAGAGTCAAAAAAATTAAGAATTTTTTAATGCAATTAATCAATATTTGAAAATGGCAAGACATTCATTAGAGAACAATTAAGCGATGATGCAAGAAGATAATTAGCAAATTGGGGACAATATGGGTTCACTCATTACTTGAAAACTTAAATAATACTATTTATTTCTTTTCTTACAACAGCAGCATTTTTAGTTGGTATTGAAATTTAAATAATTCTGTATTCTACATTTGTGTATGTTATGAACATCTATATGTTATATAATTCTCATTTTTTCCAGAACTGAGTGTGATTGCTTTCATATCTTTTAACCAATAACTTTCTCCCTAAACTCTTCACCAAAACAAAACATATTTTCTTAGAAAATAAGTCAATGACTTGTATTAAACTGTGGTTTCTACCAATTTATTAATGAAACTATTATATTTACTTAGCCTTTGCTTTGGAGAACTACATTTTGGTTAACTATTTAAAAAGTGCCTTAAGTTAAAGGATTTTAGAATTTGAAAAATCTGAGCCCAGAGAGCAAGTATTTACCCTCGTGGTACAGATGCCCATCTCCCACATTGAGTACTTCAGTTACTGTCTCTGGCTCTTGGCTACAGCTCAGTCGGTTCAGACTCTGGAAGACAGCAGCGCTGGTTTAAGTAATTAGGTTCTTGGCCCCCATGTTGGAGGACTCATCAGAGCATTCAGCTCTTAGTTTCATCCAGGACCTGATCTAGAGCCAACCCTGTTGTTGCAGGCATATGAGGAATGAATTAGCATATAGGAGATTCTCTCTCTCTTTTTCTCTCATTCTCAAATAATAATAAAAAATTAAAGTCTTGACCCTATGACAAAAAGGGAGCTAATTCTTCAAATCAGTAGGGAAACGACTTTGATCAGACACTTAGAGATGCTATACAAATACTCACTAAAAATGAGAAAAGATGACCAGCTTCACAAGTCAACACTCACCAGTAAGACTGTGAGAAATGGTTCATAGTATTCACGAGAATATTAGGAACTAGAAATTCTATATTACATGGATAGTTGTGTAACTTGGTATTATTTCTTAGAAAAATGATTGTTTCTACTAAACTAAACACATAGACATTAGCTTATGATGCAGAATTTCAAGGATATTTCCCCATAGAATATGGACACACATTTTTTAAAAGACAAGTATAAGAATATTAATAGCAGCGTTGTAATAGCTCCAGACCAGAAGCTACCCAAACATTCATTCATAATAGAACGAATGTAACACTGTATGTATAAAATGGCAAGAAATTCAACAAGCGAAATAACCAACATGAAATGAGCCAGTTACAGCAAACACACTCATGTGTGCATCTAATTCAGTGAGCTAATATAAAGGATACTGAGATCCTGCAAACAATATTTTTTCTTTGAGAAGTTAAAGAGCGTTTCCTATTCTAAAAGCATTTTTCTTCGCTATTGTACCATTTACATCTCTTAGAATATGATGACACAGTTATTGGAGATCACAGTTTGAGAGCCACATTTATAGGCTCATCCATGCTGGCTCACATGGCCTTCTCAATTTTCTTAAATTTTCAGTTCCCAGTATATCATTGAAACCATGTTCCAAGGGTGTCCATGGACCAATTCCACGAACCTTTTCCAGTTGTCCTCTAGTGATGTCCCCTTAACATTTGAACATGACAAAGCCTCTTTGAAACCTACCCCTAGTCCTTTTTCCATTTTTCCTTGTTTTACTTATACTCTGAACTCTTCTTTGCAGATTTTTCTTTTTTGTTAATTCTCACATAGCTTAATAGTCATCTTCTTCCACACAGTGTCTACAGCCCCTTTATCACAGGCAGACAAGATGCCTGTATATCATCTTGTTTTCTTCAATCTTTCTCACCCTCAAACCCACACAATCTGCGATCCCCTTTGCTAAACAGAACTCTCACTCTCCATTTCATGGCCAAAATTTAACCTCTGCTCTTCTCCTGCCTGGACCACATCATTAGCCTTCTCAAGTCATCTCATTCCCTCAGCCTCCTTGCAATTCTCCTCATACTGCTGCTACCCAGATCTTCCCAAAGCTAATTATTAAGCTTCTCCATTACTTGCAACACAACGAGTCCTCCTCACTCATACAGTAAAATACAAACTCTAGCGTGTGACTGCACTCTGATGTTGAGGAACTTCAAATCTTCTCCCAGGTCAGATTTGATGCAAATGAATGGGACAGGATTGTGGTAAAATGAAGCTTCTGATTCAGTGGGCCTGAAGTGGAAACTGGAATTTTACTCTCAAGCTTGAAATGGTTCTTATGTTACTGGTAGGTTACTTTAGACCATAGTAGGAATTACAAAGCTCGGTTTTGTCTCTTCAAGCCAACTATAATGATCTACCTACACCTTCTCTGTATTTCATGTACACTCTTCTTGCCAGTAGTATACTTCTTCCATCCTCTAGTGATTTCAGGCATCATCACCCTTCAAGAAATAGCCAAAACAAGATTTCAGGAAGGGTCCTTGGTACCATTTTCATGTAGGGAAAGGAGCCAAACAAGCAGTTCTTATGCCAGGACTTGTGCCTCAGGAGTCCTCAGCTTTGTCGTATCTGCCTGGAAGTCTTCCTAATCACCTTCTGGAGGTTGGAATGAACTAGGGTTAGTAGTACTTCCTGGGTATAATGTCCTAGGCCTGAACTTGAATTTGTGTGGCTTCTAGTCCTCACTCTCTACCCATGGAGATATTTTCCATCTTCTATGCCATGGACAGCATTGATCACCACTTGTGTAAGTCTGAGGATCCCTATGACTGAGTTTTTACTGCAGGGAAATGACCCATTAAGAAAGCTGCTAGTATTAGTGAGGGAAATAATGTTTCTTTCACAGGATGACATGAGATGTGCCAGCCAGTTGTTACCAAAATGTTGGCTAGAGTCTTGTTGCAACCTGGGGAGGTCACTCCACTCCCAGATTCATATGGTCTGCCCCATGGTTCTCTGAGAGTGGCTAAACCTGAAGCTCCAGGCTCCTGGCTTCGGATTGGCGCAGCTCTAGCCATTGTGGCTGGTTGGCGAGTGAAGATCTTTCTGTCTCTCCTCCTCTCTGTATATCTAACTTTGCAATAAAAGAAATAAATAATTTTTTTAAAATGAGAGAAAGAGCTTGTAAGGATTGCCTTCCTTTCTATTATTTGGAAAAGATTGTGGAATTGGGATAAGTTCCTCTAGAAATGTTTGGTAAAATTCAGCAGTGAAGTCATCTGTTAAAGGACTTTTCTTGGCTGGGAGGGCTTTAATTACTGATTCAATCTCAGTCCTTGTTATAGGTCTATTTAGATTATTTTTTAAAAAGAAATAGAAGATATTGAAAAATGGAGGAACTTACCATGTTCCTGGATTGGCAAGATCAACATCATCAAAATGTCCATATATCTGTTGAATATACAGATTCAACGCAATCCCAATCAAAATCCCCACAACATTCTTCTCAGAAATAGAAAAGAAGATAGAAGCGTTCAGCTGGAAATGCATAAAAATCAAGCTGGAGGAATCACAATTCCAGACCTTAAGACATACTACAAAGCAGTGGTCATCCAAACAGTCTGGTACTGTACAGAAACAGAGAAGAAAATCAATGGAGCAGAATAGAAACACCAGAAGGGCAGCTACATATGCATAGTCAACTAATATTTGGTAAGGAAACTAAAAGCCTGGTCTCTTCAACAAGTGTTTTTGGGACAACTGGATAACAGCTTGCAGAATTAAGAAACAAAACCCGTACCTATCACAGTATACTAGAATCAGCTCTAAATAGATCAAGGATCTAAATCAACACTCAGAAATAATCAAACTATTAAAGAAAAACACAGAAAGCACTCTCCAAGACATAGGAATGGGAAAAGCCTTCTTGGAAAAGATGCCAAAGGCACAAGCAAAGACAAAATAAACAAATGGTGCAGGGTTCCAAGGCACTGGCCGCCCTCAAATGCTTTTCCAGGCCACAAGCAGGGAGCTGGATGGGAAGTGGGGCAGCTGGGATTAGAACTGGCGCCCTTATGGGATTCTGGCACATACAAGGCTAGGATGTTCAGCCACTAGGCTATCACACTGGGTCCTCCAAACTCTTTTTATGAAGCCAGTATCACCATAAGACCAAAGCCAAACAGAGATACAGCAAAGAAAGAGAACAGCAAACCGATATCCTTGATGAATATAGACAAAAGGTCCTCAACACAATACTAGCCAACAGAATCCAACTGCACATCAGGCAGATCATTCACGCAGACCGTGTAGGATACATCCCAGGCATGCAGGGATGGTTCAACATTCACAAATCAATAAATGTCATATGCCACGTCAACAAATTGAAAAATAAAAACCATAAGATCATCTCAATCGATGTAGAGAAGGCATTTGATAAAATCCAACACCACTTCATGCTGAAAACCTTAAGCAAGATAAGCATAGAAGGAACATTCTACAACACGATCAAAGCAATTTACAAAAAAAACCAATGCCAGCATCATACTAAATTGGGAAAGATTGGAAGCTTTCCACTAACATCTGTAACTAGACTGGGTGTCCACTGTCACCACTATTCTTCAATATAGTATTGGAAGTCCTTGTCAGAGCTATCAGGCAACAAAAATGAATTGAAGGAATTCAAATTGGAAATGAGGAATTGAAATTATCTATTAGCAGATGACACAATTCTCTACATAACAGAACCAAAAGACTCAGTCAAGAGACTATTGGAACTCAAGAAACTTTGGGGGGGGGGGGGAGAGTAGCAGGATACAAAATTAATGAACACAAATCAGTGGCACAAATAATTCCATGGCTGAGAAAGAAATTGTAAGTGCAGTCCTCTTTAAAATAGCAGAAAGGAAACTTAAATACCCAAGAATTAAACTGATTAAATATGTAGAAAACCTCTATGATGAAAACTACAAAACATTTTTAAAAAGAAACAAAACAAGACATTTTATCGACCTTTAAAATTATCTATTTCATTTATTTGAAAGGCAGAGCAACAAAGAAAAGGAGAGACAGAGAGAGAAATTGTCCATCCTCTGGCTCACTCCCCAAATGGCTACAGCTTCCAGGCTTATTATGTGTGGCCTTTGGCTAAAATCAGGAGTGAACTGCCAGATTTGGGACCTGTTTCAGCCAGTAGCAAGGAATGTCAAAGCGACCTCTCACACAGGCGGCAGGGGCTCAAGCACTGGGGCCATCTTCCACCACCTTGCCAGGCACATTTAACAAGAAGCTTGGCCAAAAGCAGAGTAGCTGGTAACTGAACCAAGATACTGATATGGAATGCTTGTATTGAAAGCTGTAACTTAACATGCTGCATCACAAAGCTGACATCTTTTTCTGTTGCTTTTTAAAAAATTTTTTTTATTGGAAAGTCAGATTTACAGAGAGGAGGAACAACAGAGAGGAAGACCTTCTGAGTGGCCACAATGGCCAGAGCTGAGCCGATCCAAAGCCAGGAGCCCAGAGCCTCTTCCAGGTCTCCCACACAGGTACAGGATCCCAAGGCTTTGGTCCATCCTTGGCTGGTTTCCCAGGCCACAAACAGGGAGCTGGATGGGAAGCAGGGCCACTGGGATTAGAACTGACACCCGTATGGGATTCCGGGCATGCAAGGAAGGGACGTTAGCTGCTAGGCTACCGCACCAGGCCCTTTTCCATTGCTTTTTACAAATGCATGCATTCATCCACAATTGAAATTCTGTGCAGTGAAATTGCACACACCTATAGGCAGGTAAAAGGCAAGGCAAGGAAGACAACAGAGATGAAGAAAACATTTCACAATTTGTCAATGTGTACATTTGGTCACCTGTCCTTTGGATGTAACAAAATACTGAAAATGCTTGTTAAAAGTCAAAAGTACTGATCTGAGAGTTACTCAAAAAGACTCAAGCATCCCATGGATTACAATTGTTGTAAACACACTTCTGATTTCCTTATACTTTTTTTAAGGAGAGGCTTCTAACACTGCTTTGCCTGTAAAATTCACTCTCACTGCTCCAATGCACAAATGAGCAACCACTAAAAATGAGAGATGATTCCAACAGAAACGTCACAGCCGCGGGCATACTTCAAGTGAAAAGAATTAGTCATACAGCACAGACTCAAGAAGAGAAAATACACTGGCAAGCGCTGGCCTTTCGTCCTCGGTGATTGTCCACGTGTTTCATTTTTCTGAGTTGATGTTCATGGCAAATTTGATTTAGTGATCTTTATGCAGTCTTACCCACTAAAGTAATACATATTTTAAATCAACTGTCAGTAACCTTCACAGAGTGAAGCGCATAAATGAAAAGGATTTAATGAAATGCTACAATATGTATATTGCTGCTGAAAACAACACCATTTCGCAAGGTATTTGCTCTGTTTTGAATGCAGAATACAAAATTACCTTCAATAATCATTTTATGCACTTGCCCCTAAGTGCTTCTGACCAAGAAGAAATAAAACAAGAGCTGGCAAGAAGAAAGGGTTCTTCACTGTCAACTTTTAAATAAACATTTTATGTATTAAAAAGCTAAGGTAGAACCATGTCTGACAGTAGTAACAGCCCCCACTTTGATTAATGCATAGGAAGCTCCCTGAAGGCACTATGGGGTCAACAGGGATGCATCAATACCCCACTCACCTTTCCAGAATAGTTGTCCACAGAAGAGGCATTCCAGCAGCATTCTTCAGAGCCCATGTATTCTGCCAAGCTGCCTCCTCCGTGGTGGAAGGAGGAAATTCAGGGTTTTACACAAGAACTCAATAAGCATCATGAGTTCTAAGCTCCCACCAGCGCCTACCCTACTAATAAAACTACATCACTGTGCTTTGCCTTCTTTATGTACTGGGAGTCCAAGTAAGATTTTTTCTTGGTAAAGATGCTTTTGGTCCTAAACACAGAAAAAAATTTAGGGGCTGATGCAGTGGACAGCAAGCTAAGCCTCCACCTGCAGCACTGGCATTCCATGTGGATGCCCGTTTGAGCCTCAACTGTTCCACTTCCTATCTAGCTGGAAAAGCAGTGGAGGTTGGCCCAACTCCTTGGGCCCCTGCACATACATGGGATACCCAGAAGAAACTCCTGATTCCTGCTTTAGATCAGCTCAACTCTAGCTAGTGCAGTCATGTGGAGAGTGAAGAGAGATCTTCCAACTGCATGGAAGATCTTTATCTTTCTGTCTCTCCTTCTCTCTGTGCAATTCTGTCTTTCTAATAATAAATAAATATCTTTTAAAGTTTAACTATACCAATTTGAAAATTTTATATTCATTGATTCAATAAATATGTACTAACTATAACTTGTGCATGAAGAACTCTGCTAATTGCTCAGAATTTAGCATAAGGGAGCAATGTAGGTGCAGTACATAATACATACTAAAATCCTATGGCCAGAGGATATAAAATACAAAGAGAGCCACACAAGGAAAGTTACATAGTAAGACAGTACATTAAAGAAGCAAAAAAAAAAAAAAAAACAAATCAATAGTTAACAAACAATATGGCAAATTCATACTTAGTCAGACACAATCCTCACATTCAACATATGATGGAGGGTATTAAACATCAGGTTAAGGAAGTTATTCTTTCCTCCACAAGCCACAAGAGTCATCTATCATATATGAGGTGTAAATGGAAGATGAACTGCCTCAGGTAATGAAAGTTGGAATCCCATCATTGTTTCTATTGAATGCCAGGAATAATTTTGATTTTGGACTAGAATACAACCAAATGGAGTAGATTTTATTTAGAAAAGTATCCATGATAAAGGCATGGAGAGCATATTGCACATATAGAACTAACAGATCTCAGTTCAGAAGACACAACTAATAAAAGAAGAAGCCCTGTTTTCAAATTTTCCTGTTGTAACAATATCGAAACTCTGGTGAGGGAACAGAGATCTAGTGGATTCAGTCATTCATGGCGACACAAACTGTGGCAATCCTTTTGAGGACACATAGCAACTTACATTAAAAAAAAATCTTAATCTAATGAGCTTCCTGGAATTTGTTCTGAGGAAACATAAAAACAGTAGTGGTAACATTGCTCTTTGGGACTTGGATATCTTTAAGTCAGAAGAAAATTGAACTCATGGTAGGTCATTTTCATGTAATGTTACTGGATACTTTCAGTGCTCACTATAAAGTACAATGGCAAAGGCTGACCGGAGCTTAGCAGGATGTACAAAGGGAACCACAGAGTTGGGAACGGACAGACTCTCACGGCCTGTTTTTTAACACAGCATTCTCAGTCGGTTTGAACGATATTCCAAACAAGAAGTGATACACTTGGAATTAAGACAACAGTTGTACGGAGAGAGTCAAAGGAAATTGTAAGAATAGAGTGGCTATGATAAGAGGTGTTGAGTACAGAGATGATTATGACAATAGCAATTCAAACATGATGACTGTACTGACGGTCCAGACAGAAAATTAGAAAAAAAAAAAGATGAATTTCAAAAGGAGAGGTCTATAACAACTGTCAGGAAAATACAAGCTCAGGAAACACAGCAGGGATAAAAGAGAGGGCTGATATTTGGAAACACTGGACTTCAAGAAGTTACCTAGAGACACATTCGACATTCTTAAATCAAAGATACTTTTAATTAAGTCTACAAATGCAAACTTAAATTTCTGCTGAAGAAATCCTATGAAGTTCTCTTGCTAACTCACTAATATAAATTCCTTTCTCTCTGTAGGAGGGCCAAAATATAAGGAAAAATAAAAACAGGAGAAGGAACATGTAAAGCAAATTTTAAAAAAAGAATAATGACAAAAGCATAGCTCAAAAAAGAAGAGCTGTTGGTATTGAAAAAACTACATAGATGAAAGCCCAGACAGACAGTTGGTGGGGTAAGAAATGCAAAAAACAATAATGAAAAAGAATCAAAGGGAAAAATAAGAGAGGAAATGGAAATAATTTGGGAAAATATGAAAACTTAAAAGTTCTATGGACCTAAAAGCATGTTCTTTTCATTACAAAATACCTAAAAAAAAATAAATAAAAAAATAAAACAGACTAGTGAGGAGGACTCATAGCTGCCACTTAAGATGAAGAAAGCTGAAAACAATGTCACTCCTATTCTAACAATAAGAAAAAGTTGGATAATCTTTAAAAAGCATCTTCTTTTCCTTAAACCCATAAGAGAGCTAAGGTCTCAAAGAAACAAATTAGCCTTGTAATTAAAGAAAGTCAAGTGCCTCTGAAGAGAGTCAAAGAAGTAAGTGCCGGTTACTTGGGAGTGGAGAAGGAAAGATTGCATGGCACATGAAGGAGTAAGGACTCAGCTTAAAGCTTTTGGAGGATTCCTAAGGGTTCAGTATGAGCTAACATGGAAGTCTCTGGGAATCGTGGGTTTACACAGCGGGCATAATTGCTCATTCATCATTCACTAATTCTTCTCTACAACCACCACTATTTTCTAATGAGAAAGATTGGGACAGAGTTGGAAACCACAGGCAGCTTCCCTTGGTATGTGAGTGTGTATGCTTAGGAGAATGGAACAGCCTCCATTGCAGCCAAGGGGGATAAAAATCCAGATCCCTTCCACTGCCTCCTTTACAGAATAAAAGAAAGGAATCCGCGATTTCCAAGGCACAGCTGGAAACGCTGCTACAGGTAGAAGACTGTCTCCACCCCTAGGAAGGAACCTCACAGCTGCCGGAGGAGCAGAAGTTTTCTCCCCAGAAGAGGAGCAGGATGGGTGCCCATGAAAGAGGAACAGAATCAGTTGCAAAGCTCCAAAATGAAACCCAGGAACTGAAAAGAGTGCATAGGAAACATCCCTTTACCCTGGCAGCTACGCCAGACCAGCAAGCAGCACGGATCAAGTAAGGGGCAAGAGCATGAACAGATCTCAGCACAGGGAGAGCCAACAGTGAAAACAGAACGCGAGAGTTCAGCAAAAATCTTACAACCCAATTACTGCCTTAGCTACATGATAGCCATAGAAGAGATGTGAATATAATAGAATGAAAGTAATCCCAGAAAAAAATATCAAATCTGGCTGAATCCATCCACCCCGACTGCAGAGATCTAAAGAACAGCCATGGCCAGTCCCCAGGCGTAAAGTAAGAGCTGCTACAGACCCTGCAGCAATAGAAACACAGTGCTGGGTTTCAGTCAACTGAAAGATAGATAGATAGATAGATAGATAGATAGATAGATAGATAGATAGACAGACAGACAGATAGGCGATAGATCCTACTATTAAAAAGCACAATAATATTAACAAAACGCAATTCAGATATGACACAGCTGTTAGAATGACTGAAGAATTTTAAATATTTATAGTGAATGCACTCTCATTTAGTAAAAAATGCAGACAACATACATGGACAAATCTAAGCAGAAAACAGGGAAGTAAGAGACTCAAGTGAAAGTGCTGCAAATAAAAATCATGGTAACAGACAAAAAAATTTTTTTTGACAGGAGCCTCATTTAAGTCCATACTGCCATGCCTAAGGAAAAACAAGTCAGAAAACCTAAAAAAATGGGTCAATAGAAATTACTCAAATTGAAACTTTGAAGCAAAAATAATTAGAGCAGAAAGCTCAAGAAATTATAGCAAGCTAAATTTCTAAATTTATTAATTACAAAAAAGAAAAAAGACATAAAATAATGACATTAACAATAAAAATCCATCAAATATGAAGATGACAAACAGCGTATGCCACCCTAAATTCAGGAATCCGGATTAAATGTATTGTTTCTTTTAATACAAATACCTCTATAAGAAAACTAGAAAATCTGAATACCTTATGAATAGACATATTTTTACAAAGGAAACTCTTAGAGGCACCTCAGCTTGGCTTACCAGTCAGGGAACTGAGCGGAGATCTGCCTTTGTTCTGAGCGGGCACAACCACGGTGAACAGTAGATCCAGTGAGAACAGAGACACAGCAAAGGCACAGCCCCTGTGGGTCACCTCCACCTGGGATGCGTAGGCACCAGAACTCCACTCTCCTATGTTTGGATGCTGAGGTTCTCATCAGGTAACCCCTTGCTTCTCAGGCCTTCAGCAATGGACTGATCAGCTTCCTTGATTATAAGGCTCAGGCGTACAGAATGATGCTACAGGCATTGCAGGGTAACCAGCTTTCAGATGGCTTACTGGGGGAACCTCTGAGCCTCCATCACCCATTTGTCTATCTATCCATCTTATTTCTATTGGCTCTGTGTCTGTGAAGAGCCCTAATAAAATACCATGGGAATTTTCACACAAAATGATATGATTCAATTATTTACATTTCCAGAAGAGCTGTCTGAATGCTAAACAATAAAATGGGGTATTCAGGAGTTTACTCTTCCTGTAGTAATTTTGCCAAATCCAAAGAATTAATTAAACCATATAGTTTTGAGTGTGCTTGAGGCTTGATTTATTTGCAAATCCCTTCTCTTTTTCAGGGACATAAAGGACGGAAAATGAAAAGATTATTTTCTGCTTAGAAGGTCTTACAAGAAGAACTTAGTAGTTGCACGCAGAGGTACCCCATTCGTAATCACAACACCTAACAATAAACTGGCTGTTCAGAGCTGCTTTAAATTCAAACGGAAAGACTAATGAACATCTCTAAAGTAGTCTGAACCCCAATCTCTTCCAATAAACTGTTTTCAAAATCCTTCCTTATGTTTCACTAGCAAGCATCTGCACAGGCTAAACAAACTGAACAGTCACACAATGTACCTGATCTACTATAGAGCCTAGACACAGAAAGCTACAAAATCAGTCTTCCCAAACAATTTCTAACACCGAATGCAGGACAAGTGGCAATTACACAGCTTCCCTGAATGACCCTGGTGTTTTCAGGATTTCATGAGATGGAGATCTCACCATGTGACTCAAACTATCCTTGTACTCTATCCATCGTTCCTGTGTCCTGCCAGGTGTAGCGTAAGAAATCGGAGAAATTTGGTGGCAATTGGGCATAATTGATACGCAATTTCCTAATAAACCTGAATGAAGAAATAATTCCCTGACACATCTTTTCTTTTGAAAGCAGCCATAAGAGAAATACACTCCTAATATATTTTAAATGAAGCAGGTTATCACAGCGGGGTTATTACTAAAGACTTCATGTAGCCATTCTGGCCTGAAACAGCAAGAAAATCTGTGGCTCATTAACAAATGCACGGTAATCACACATTTTCTGATTTTCTAGATGACTTCATGGATTATTTAATTTTAAATGTCCTTTGCGTTTAAAGGTGATTGAAAACCAAACAGTACAACAATCTTGGAATGATGCTCTTGTATGGTTAATGCCCTGTGGTTACTTAGAATGGGTACTTTAAAAAAATAAATAAATAAAAGAAACCTTGTTAAAACTGTGACATCTTTTGTCCAGAAACAATAAAGGTGCAAAACAAAATGCTATCTGTGCTTTCAAGCAAAAATTCCCTCAATTGATCCCAGCCATTTACTTCCTACTTGTCTTTCATTTTCTCATGGTTTGTTATTTTCTCATCTTCCACTTCGTTTGTTTAGCATATTAGTCATTCTCTCCTTATTAATTTATGTTTTAAGATTGCCTGGTAAGAAGTTCTCAAGCCCTGCATTCACCTTTGAGGCCAACTCAGCCAGAGAAGGTGGTAAACTGGAAGTGTTTTGAATGAATCGTGATTCATTAGTCAACCTTGCATTCAAAAACACATAGAATGTTACTGTTTTCAAGTTTAAGAATTGCCCCCGTGATGTTACCTGACTGGTGGATTCAAAGGGCAAGAATCTTCCTGCGCACTTTAATTCTCTGGACCCGGCTATAGTTTAGCATTGCTTCTGGAGCTTAATCACCGAAGAAGACAATTCTACATTCTTTGGCTTACTGAGCCTTTTGGGACCATAACAGTGATTATGAGAATAACCCAGTTAGTTCCTGCTTCTGCAGAAGCATCTTGGGAATTTGAACAGGAATCTATTAAGGAACCATTTCTATTTGAGTGCAGGAACTAGATGAGAATCAGTATACATTTATGCTACCTCCAAACTTATTTTTGTAAGACATGGTATCATAGAGATTTTAATTAACACACTGAGCAACTATCATGAGCCAGCTGTTTTTCCAGATACTACAGTCTTGATAAAATTCATGCTTTCATGGAGCTTATGTCTAAACAGAAGAGTGCAAAAACAGATAATAAGTCATGGATAAGCAGGATATTGCCTTCACAAATATAAGTATTACGCTGAATACAGAATATAAAATAAATGATGAGAGATGAGCAATGTGATGCTGCATGAGACACTGATATGCCACATCAGATTGCTGATTGGAGTGCTGGCTACTCAACTTATGAACTGGCTTCCTACCAACGTGCTTGGGATGCAGTGGAAGACGCCCCAAGAGCTTGGGTACTTCCCCCCCATATGGGTCACTAGTATGCAGCTCCTAGCTGATGGAATTGACCTGGCCAAGATTTGGCTGTGGCAGTTATTTGGGGATGATGAACCACAAGATGGATGTCTCTCTCTCTCTTCTCTCTGTTGTGAATCTTTTAAAAACATTAGTAAATTTTTTTAAAGAATGCAGTTTTATTGGAAGGTGTCCCAATTTAACGGTATCATTTTCACTTAACTCCTGCTTTAAAGGCCTTTTATCCAAATGCAACAGTTGCATCCTACCCGCAGTTTCTTTTCCTCAAATCTGGTTATCAGCAGATAGTCAGGGCGGAAAAAAACATTGAATGAAGCATTTCAGAATTAGAGACCACATCAGTGTAAATTTTTGTTTTAAATTTATTTTTATTGGAAAGATGAACTTACAAAAAGGAGAGACAGAAAGATCTTCCACCTGCTGGTTCACTCCCCAAGTGGTTGCAATAGGCAGAGATGAACCAATCCAAAACCAAAAGCCAGGAGTTTCTTCCAGATCTCCCTCACAGATGCAGGGTTCTAAGGTTTATGGTCATTCTCTAAATATCCCAGGCCAAAGGCAGGGAGCTGGACGAAAGGTGGAGCAACGAAGTCATAAAATGGCATACATATGGGAACCAAATGTATGCAAGTTGAAGATTTAGCCACTGAACCATGGGGGAGGACCACTGTGTGACTTTTTCTTAGTTTTTAAATTTTATTTATTGATATATTTGCATAAGCTCTAGGATTTTACCCTCCCCTGCCAACACCAATTATGCCATATTATTACAAAGTATACTATTTTATAAAGTCATCAGTCTATTATTTTGCTATTTAATTGTATCCTGGCATTGTTGTCATGGATAGCAGCAGACAGTCCAACATCTTATTGTCAAGATATTTTTAACAATTTCATTGGGAGTCCATTTTTGATTTAGAAGTACAGATTCATACTCCATTGTATAGTCCATAGTAAACAGTTACTATGTATACCTCTAAATGAAACGCCATAAAACAAAATCAACAACAGGAAGAACAATGTAAAATTTAAAGTAACATGAAGTTAAATAACATGATACCATATGACCAATGTATCGCTGAAGAAATGAAAAAAGAAAAACAAAAACCTTCTTGAAGAAACTGATGCTACTGTAAGACCTACGTTATACTGAAAAAATAAATAAGGAAAAAATTAAATAAAAATAAAAACAAAAATGTCAAAACCCATGATGTAGCAAAACCAGTGTTGAGAGGGACATTTATACCATCAGATGCTTATAACAAAAACAAAATATCTCAAATTACCTAATAATGCTTCCCAAGGCATTGTTAAAAGAATGAATGAACAGAAAGAAACAAATGATAAAAAACAAAGCAAAGGTATAAATGGAACTGAAACCAAAAAACTACAAATTACAACAAAAAAAATTCTTAAAGATTTATTTCTTTTTTTTTTTTTGCAAAAGTCGGATATATAGGGAAGAGGAGAGACAAAGAAGAGGTTCTTCCACTGAATGATTTACTCCCCAAGTGAGCCAGGTCCTTCAGGTCTCCCACCTGGGTGCAGGGTCCCAAACTTTGGGTCATCCTTGAGTGATTTCCATCCACAAGCAAGGAGCAGGATGGGCACCAGGGCTGCTGGGATTACAACCAGTGCCCATAAGAGATTCCAGTGTGTTCTAGTAGAGGATTTTAGACAAAAGGCCACCACACCAGGCTCAGAAATATCCATTTTTGAATAAGATAAACAAAACAAACTCTTAGCCAGATTAGCAAAGAAAGGGAAGCAAAGAAAGCCAAGTAAATCGGAGATGAAAAAAAAACATCGTGAGAAACTATAAAGGTGATCTCTTCTTGCTGAATGGATCCTTTGATCATTATGTGGTGTTCCTTCCTCACCTCTTTTAATATTCTTCATGTCAAACACTATATTATCTGATATAACATTGGCTACACCACCTCATTTTTCCTTTCCATTAGGCTAAAATATCTTTTTCCATCCTTTCACACTCAGGTTCCACTGATCTTTTGGGGGGAGATGTGTCACCTGTAGGCAACAGATAGATGTGGCTTTTTGTGGGTGATGTTTATTTTTTTAATCAAATCCACTGATCTATGATGTTTGATTAATGAATTTCACTTACTTGCATTCAGGGTTAATATCAATATATTGTAATTTGATCCTGTCCTTTCAGCAGTGGATTGTTCATGGTTGGCTTTAGTCTCCTTTTGCTTTTTATTGGGATGCTCTCCATGTTTGCCTTTGGTTTTGGTAGGTGCTATTCCTTTTCTCTGTTGAGATATCATCTTTAAGTATCATATAGAGGGCAGGTCTGGAAATGGTGAGTTCTTTGAGCTTTTCTTGATTGTAGAACAATTTTCTTTCATTTTCAAAGACAAAGGAAAGCTTTGCTGGGTAAGTTATTTTGGGTTAAAATTTTTTTCCTTTTAGAATCTGGAATACATCATTCTATTATCTTCTGGCCTGTAGTGTTTCCTTGAGAGGTCAACAGTGAGTCTGATCAGGGTTCCTCCACATATTAATTGATTTTTTTCCCATGCATACTTAAGGACCTTCACCATGTGTTCCACTGAAAAGAGAGAGAACTTGGTTATCATGTGTCATGGCAATGATCACTTTTGGTCAACCCTATTAGCAGTTTTCTGCCCCTCCTGTTTCCCAATTCTTTCTCCAAATTAGGGAAGTTCCTTATTATTCATTGAATTCATTTTTCAACCCAGCTTCTCTTCCTGTGCCCTCTGGAATTCCCATAAGTCTTATAGTCAGCCTTTTCACAGTGTCCCTTAATTCTTGTATATTTTTCTTAGATTGACTTGGTTCCTCTTCCAGCTTTTTAATTTTCATCCATTGTTGAAGGAAATGTCTTCCAGTTCTGAGATTCTTCTGCCTCGCTCCTTCTGTCATTGAGGATTTCCACTCAGTTTTTATTTACTCCATTGTGTCCTTCTTTTCTGATCATTCAGCTTGATTTTGTTTCAGTGTTGCTATTTCCAGTGTTAAACAGTCCTTAAGTTCCTTGGACTCCTGTATGTGCTTCTCGGTGTTGTAAAGAAGCTTTATAACAAGGTTTTAAAACTCCTTATTCCCCATTTCCTCAATGTCGTCCTCAGTTAACTCTGAGGTTGACAAAAGCTTTTACTTTGGCAGGGGAGGTATCAGTCATATTCATTGTGCCTCTGTCTTCTTTTGCTTCTCTTCATTACTACTCTGGTTAACACAGTCCTCTCTGTTAGGCCTTTTTTCTAACCAGTGCTACCCATGGGTCTGGTGTTCCATTTTACTGACTGTGTTTGTTACCCAGTTCTTCCTTTGCAGTCACTTGTGCCACTCCCTCCAGTCTTGTACTAGACTTCTACCACAGTCTCTAGTCTGTCACTTGTGGCTCACCATTCTCCATGTCCTGTGGTCTTGTGCTGTGGCAGCACCATTACCTGCACAGTATTTATCCCACTCCTGGTTCCAGCAGTGCCTAGGATTTGGAAGAAGCCAACCGTTTTAAATCACTGCATTGTCAGTGGTTCTGGTCTTGCTAGAACCTGCTAGCCGGTTAGTCTGAGGGCCCCCCCAGACCGATTTTGGATGGAACCTGTAGGATACTTGTTATTACTCTTTTCCCTGTGGGACCAGTGCAATATGTTGAGCCAGATATGAGCTCACTCCTGCCTTAGTGCTTGAGAAGCTTTCCCTTGTCCCTCCAGCCCCACAATCTTACCTCTGTACACAAAATAGAGCCCGATGTGGCTTTGTGGAGGTGAGCTGCAAAGTCCACACTGTTCCTACACCTAATTGCCTGGACTCTGCCACTGTGTTTCTGCTTGTGATCAAATCTAACAGATCAGCAGGATGGGCAATTTTATGTCTTGGTTCACCTCCTGAGCTGCTGGTGAGCTTCCCTTCCCACCTTAGTTCTGGTGGGGCTTTCTTCTTGGATAGATGACTGCCATTGGGATATCTGGTCACTACAGCACCACTCTGCTCTCTCTGCTGAGTGCTCACGTTCACAGGTTCCAGGTGTCCTTTTCCATCAACCTTTCCTGTCTTACTTCCTGGGATCGCATCTTCTCTGCTTCACCATGGCTAATGAGTCTGCATCTGTTTAAATGTGTCCTTACCCTATTCCACCTTCTTGTCTCTGTATTATTATAGGTTTCCTGTCTATTTTAGGTGTTTTTGATCTCTTATTGAGCCAATAAAGGTAATTATGTGGGAGGAGAGGGGAGCACATATAAAATTCAGTAGTAACGACAGGTTAGGCATCCATTGGAATGATCTTGGAATTTAACTTTGGTAAGGAAAAACTACTGTAGTCATGTTTTGAAGAACCTGGGAACAAGGAATTAAACATACAAATTCTGGGAGGATACAGTCCATTCCATGGCACCACCTAATTTCTTCTTTGCGTGAACTTTTAACCCACACACTGATGCTGCTTTGTAGTATCTTATGCTTCCAACTCAAGCAGCTGTGCTGCTCTGACAGGCCCTCAGCTATCAGGGATTAAAAGAACTCAGCAACCCTCACCTTAATCCTCATTTCTACATGTTCTAGATTTATCCAACATGCTTAGAATTTTCCAAATGAACAAGGTATACCATAGACTTTAAGACTTCATTAAGTAACTCAACATGCATTTGCTATAACATTTTCTATGGTTTCAAAACTTGATATTGCAAGAACTAATAGTACTTATAATGAAACATATTGTGCCAAAAAGTGAGGCAATAACTTAATGCCATTCTTTACCTAGTAGAGTACATGTTTGTGCCATGATGTGGGTATCTGTCTTGAGGAACCATATAAACAACCAGGATTGTATCCAGACAGAGCCATGAAGAATGACTAAATAACACGAGGATACTTCCTTGGGTGGCCTAGACTGCTAACTGCCTGTAGTTTCCAATCTCTTCTTCCTCAGTAATAACACTTCCTTCACTGTCCATGTGGGTGCTCAAGGAATGACTACACTGCCAATGCATTCTTGTGACAGCCCCATTAGCTGTGAAGCCATTAGAAACATCACAACACTGGCTAATACATATAGTTGAATCACTAATTGTGAGGTACCATTCTAAGTGTTTTTACTTACAGTGTATGTGTGACTAAAGAAGATAGAAATGTACTTATTTCCTAACAAAATGGAGGGAAGTGATTGGAAGCTATTATTGTGGATTATGTAAGGGCCTAGCCTCCTTTCGTCTTAATTATGCCACCAGCATACTGTCATTACCCTCATACATATATTAACCTTTAATCATGACAACTACTCTGGCTGAGCCCTGTGATTGTCCCATCCACCAGAAGGTGCTATGGTACAGAGAAGCTAAGTAAATTATACACAGAGTATGCCTATATCCAAACCAATGTCTCCTTGCTATTGCCCCTTCCCACTCACCCAACTGCATGGTCATCTCGTGATTGCCTCTGCTAAAGTGAATCTCACTGAAATTTATCACTTCTTTCACTTTCAAATTAACATTTTTTAGCATAACATTTGGCAATATTTTTAATAAAATGGGCTGACAGCTTCCTCAAGACAGGCTATATGTGTGTGATTCATCATTGCAATCCCACATACCTCATGTAGTGCTTAGCAGACAGTAAGGACAAACACACATATTTAAATGAGTGAATTTATACTTATTTGTAAGGTTTTTCATGTGAAAAACTTAGTGAACTTTAGTGAGACCTACTAATTGTTACACCTTTCTCTTTAGACAGCCTTTAATGGGAAAATTTTAATTTTACCACATTGTTCCATTGTAATTGTTTATACCTTCTTTCACATCCTCTGTGGAGAAATTAATGCTAACATCTTGCAAAGTCTGTTGATTTTTTAAAAAGTCTTCTTTTTCCTTTTTCATATACAAGTATTCCACTTTTTTATTGGTGCCTCCCTATTGTTCTATTTCAGTGAAGACTATATTGCTTTGGGCCGTGTGTGTGTGTGTGTGTGTGTGTGTGTGTGTGTGTTTGAACATTAAAAACAATATGTAAATTCTTCTTTCTGGCATAGATTATAAATATTTGGCAGACCTTATCCCAATTGAAATTCTTACATCAATTCAATAGTTGCTGACCATTATAAACCCAGGAAAATCACATTGTTTCATGTGGCTGGTTGCTAGAAAAGATCTAAGAGAGCTTTAACTAAGGGGCCAGGGACATTACTATGCATTTGTCTATTTAACCTTGATTCAGGCAATAAGAGCATTGTGAACATTTCTATAGAAGCTCAACTACACAACATAAA
Source organism: Ochotona curzoniae (assembly GCF_017591425.1). Taxonomy (NCBI): domain Eukaryota; kingdom Metazoa; phylum Chordata; class Mammalia; order Lagomorpha; family Ochotonidae; genus Ochotona; species Ochotona curzoniae. Next base: position 54,520,143 of record NW_024465369.1, read on the forward strand.
GACTGGTAAGATAATAATAAAAATCCTCATCCACCTCTACAGGCCTCTTAACACCTGCCACCAGTGGAGATTCCTGTGGTACCTAACTCCCAGCTCCCCGTCGCGTACTCATTGTTGTCTATGACTAGGTCCATGAACCATTCTGAAGATGCCGTCCACCCTCTAATATCCTCTACAACCCTAAAGTGTGCACAGCTGAGCCATCAGCCACGAAGGAAAAGGTTCAAAGAATAGCTATTCATGGTATAGCTGCAAGACGCAACCACAAAGACCAGAGGGCATCACAAGAATGAGGACTCAAAGAGCAGAATGTTAAAGCGAGGCAGAGAGGCTCTTGAGAGTAAAGGAAACTTTGCAATGGCACTTTTACAAGAGATTGAGACCAGTGACCCTGCTTATCTACAAGGAGAATGGCTTCCTTTAATTAGTGTTCTCAGCAGGAAGAATTTATGATGCTGAAGAGGTAACAAAGAGCAGATAGTATTCTGATACATTTCTTAAGTATTACACAACCTTGGAAGATCTAACTAGAGATGCGACTTTCAAAAAAATCAAAATAAAAGGAAGGCCTCATAGATTTAATAGACACTGAATTTCTCACTGTTTGAACTCTCCCATCACAGTTTAAATGTTTATTTGAGATCTTTGATCATACCTAGTCTATAGCTACTTTTAACTGCACCTAAGCGTATGTATCTGAAAAATACCAAGTTGTGGCTTAGTGACAACCCTATTGGAATCACACTCTTCCTTCAAAAAACATATCCCAAAAGAAACCTGAGTAAAGGACAAGAATAAATCTGAATTTTTATAAACTTACATGTAGTTAGTTGATTCAGTACATGATCTATAATTCTAATAACAATAATCTAAGAATCACTTTTATTCTTATTTTATTTTTCAGATTACAAAGCAGGTGAGCAAGTGAGTTTCATATTATGAAATACTTTAAAGACTTTCACAAAATTTGACAATGATTACATCTAAGAGTATGCTTCTTATAAAAATAATATGAATAGGACCCAGTGTAATAGCTCAATGGCTAAACCCTCACCTTGCAAGTGCCAGGATCCTCTATACAGATTTCACTTCCTTTGTGTATATCCCCAGGAGTAGGATAACTGGGTCATACAGTAGATCTATTTTCAGTTGTCTTAACACTCACCATACTGAATTCCATGGTGACTATACTAACCTATACTCCTACCAACAATGAAGTATGTGGTACCCAATACCACATCCAATCCAACAGATGTGGTTACTAGATTTCCAAATGTAAACCAATTCCACTGCATTTAGGTGAAACCTCAATGTGGCAACATTTGTACAAGATACAAAATAGATAAATAGGTAAACATGTATGTACACATATTCTCATAGATGAACTGTGTAATGGAGACTAGTATGCTGTGAAGTGAAGTTACATTGCACTATGCATCTCTACTAATGAATAAAAGGAAGACTCCCAATGAAATTGTTAAATATACCTTGACAATAAAAATACTGGATTCTCCATCATCACCAATACCCATATTGCCATGATACACCTAAATAAAAAAATGGTGGATCTGTGACTGTGTGAGTGTGAGGGACTATACTATTATAATACAGGGGGAAATGAGGAGGAGGGAGAAAAGTCCAAAACCTAATGGCTTTAACACTGAATTCTACAAAACATTCAAAGTGGAATCAACTCCAAGATCCTTCAGACTATTCCAAAATAGTGAACAGGATGGAATTCTGTCAACCTCTTTTTACAAGGCCAGAATCACTTTGACACCAAAACCAAAGATACAAAAGGAAAACAGACTACTGACATATCCTTAATGAACATAGATGCACAGATTCACAACAAAATTTTAGCAAACTAGCTCTAAATCACATCAAAAAAATCATACATCATTATCAAGTGAAACTTATTCCCAAAGCTGCAAAGACAGTTTGACATCCACAAATCAGTAAGTATCATAAAGGATGGCAACAGAATGAAGATCAATAACCATGTGATCAGCTTCATAGATGCAGAGAAAATATTTTGATAAGATTCAACATCCCTTCATGGCAAAAATGCTCCATAAATTAAATGCAAAAGGAACATACCTCAAAATTATAAAGGTGAAGAGCCAACTTAGATAAAAGCTGAGCTGGACTAAGACAAGGATACCTACTTTCACTACTCATATTCACTATGGAACTGTTAAATTTCAGCAACAACAATTAAGGAGGACAAGAAAAGAGTTTTAGCTAATGAAATAAACATATACAACTTAGTATGCTAATGATGAACTCACTGAAAAATTCTTTACAGAATTTGAAAAAAAAAAAGAGTCCTAAAACTTATATGGAATTACAAAAGACACAGAATAGACAAGGGGATCCTAAGAAAGAAGCATCACTATACTCAACTTTAAAGCATACTACAAAGCTTTAGTAATTAAAATGACATGGTGCTGTCATAAAAACTGGTACAAAGATCGCTGGAACAGAATACACTCCAGAAATTAATCCATGTACCTAGAGTCAGTTGATTTTTTAACTTTATGAACGGATCAGATACAATTCTGAGAACACAATGACGTTCCTTTCCTCCTCTTTCCTTCTCTCCCTTCCTCCCTCTCTTTTTCACTTCTCTTTTTTCTTCAACTTTTCAGATAACATACTCTAGACTTAAAGCACAGCAAAAGTTTTAATATTTTACTAAATAAGTTTAGCAAGCAAAAGGCAAAAAAAATCATTTCAAAAGTGTTCATATGCAGTGAGTATGGTCTCTTCAACAAACAGCACTGGCAAATCAGGATGCATATGTGTTGAGGAATAAATTAGATACATACTTCTCACCACACACAAAATCAACTCAAGGTGGATCAAGCTTCTGCATTTAATATCTGAGACTGTGAAGGTTCTGGGAGAAAATGTAAAAGAAACATTCTAAGAAATCGAAGTAATGGAGCATTTCCTAAAAAAGATACCCAAAACACAGCAATAAAAGCAAAACTAAACAAATGGGATTATATCTACCTCAGAACCTTCTGCATAGTGAATAGTCAACAGAATGAAGAAGAAATCCAACAGTAGAGGAAAAATTATTTGCAAGCTATCTACCTGACAAAGAATTAATTTCCAGAATATATCAGTAACAGTTAAGTCTACGACAAAAATAACAATCAATCCAGTTAAGAAATTAACAAAAGGAGAATGGTGTGATAGCTTAGTAGTTAAATCCTCACCTTGCTTCTGCCAGGATCCCATCTGGTCACTGGTTCATATTTTGGCCATTGCACTTTCCATCCAGTTTCCTGCTTGTGGCCTGAGAAAGCAGTACAGAACGGCCTAGAGTCTTGGGGAACCCTGTACCCATATGGGAGGCCAGAAGAGGCTCCTGGTTCCTGGCTTCAGCTCAGCTCAGCTCTGGCCACTGTGGTCATTTGGGAAATAAATCAGTGAATGGAAGATCTTTCTCTCTGTATCTCTTTCTCTCTATCTGCCTTTCCAATAAGAAAAAAATAGAATAAATCTTTAAAAAGTAAAACATGTTTTTGAAAAGAAATGATCAAGGCCCTCAACACACAGTTTTCAAAGGACAAAATACAAATGACTAACAAATACATGAAAAAAATGTGCAACAAGATTATCATCAAGGAAATGTAAGTCAAAATTGCAAGATATCACCTTGCCCCTGTAAAGAAAGGCTAAAATCCAAAAGCAGAGAATAACCAATGCTGGCCAGGATGTGGACAAAAGGGAACACTTATATACTGCTGATTAGAGTAAAAACTAATGCAGTCACTGTGGAAAACAGTGTGGAGATTTCCTTACAATCCTGGACTAGAGGCAAGCATTGGGGATTATCAAGTGCAATGCCACCATTCTTTATGAGTGTAGCTTTTGTCTGCCTGTTCCAGATCCCTAGTGGTGACCAGAAAAGCAGTGGAAGATGGTCCAAGCATCTGGGTGGGCTTCAGTTACCCATGTAGCTTGGCCCAGCTCCAACCATTGGGGCAATTATGGGAGTGGGTCAGTGGATAGATCTCTCTCTCTCTCTCTCTCTCTCTCTCTCTCTCTCTCTCTCTCTCTGACTTTGACTTTTACATAAATAAATTCATTTGAAAAACTGAAAACAGACTTGCTATATGATCCAGAAATCCTACCACTGGCACACACTCAAAAGACATGAACAAGATTTGGTCCAGCACTAGGGAATGACAGGGAAAATGGCTGTTGCAGCCTCAGCATCCAGTATGAACACCAATTCACATTCTAGCTGTGCTACTTCAGATCCAACTCCCAGTTAAAGAACCTAGGAAAACAACAGAATGGCCCACGTACTTGAGCCCCTGTAAGTACACAAGACACCTCCTCCAAGAGGCTCCTTGCTTTCGACTTAGGTCTGGCCCAGCTCCAGCCATTATGGTCATTTCCAGAGTCAACTAGTAGATGGAAGACCTCTCTGGCACCTGTGTCCAAACTCTACCTGTCAAGCAAATAAAGATAAATATGAGCATGTTGTATCAAAGCAATACTTGCACCGCCATGTTTATAGCAGTACTGTTCATACCAGCCAAAATTTGGAGTCAACAAGGATGAATGAATATGGCATTTATATACATTGGAATGTTATTCAACTATAATGATGGATGAAAAATTTCAACATCTGTATCAAAATGGAAGCATTTGGGAGACATTATGTGGAGTGAAATAAAGCCGACACAGAAAGACAAATGTCATGTGTCCTTATATTTGGGAGTTAGTTTTGTAACAGTTCAGCAATGGTTACATATGTGATACTACTATGGCTTTAATGATATGTAATTACTTTGAAAGTTACTACACATGGGACAAACCAAGAAATTAGTGTACTGTACGATGTATGCTACCATCAGTAAGTAATGTGTATAACCAATCTTAAACCAACCTTTCACTCTTAACAGTATTTAAAAATTCTGCCAAGGTAAGACAAAAAAGAAAAGAAAACACAGAGTATATTGTCTGATATACTTTGACATATTTTTAAAGACTTTCATAAAAAGCTGGCACCATGGAGTAGCAGGTTAGGCCTCTGCTCGTGATGGCAACATGCCATTTTACCACTAGATAGTCCCAGCTACTCCACTTCTGACCCAGCTGCCTAATAATGCACGTGGAAAGGCAGCAAAGGATGGTTTAAATCCTTGTGACCCTGCACCCACATGGGAGACGCACAAGAAGTTCCGGGTTCCTGGTTTCACATTGGCCCAGCTCCAGCCATTGAAGCCATTTGGGAAGTAATTCAGTGAATGGAAGATCTGTGTGTGTGTGTGTGTGTGTGTGTGTGTGTGTGTGTGTGTGTCTCCTTCTCTCTCCCTAATTTGCCTTCAATAAAAAAAAGACTTTGATGAATTGAAAAATAGTTGGGGTAATTTGTGTTTGTTAGTCTGCCTCACCCGCTAGACCATCACCTCTGTTAGTTTAGGCAATATGTAGCCAGGTACAGGGCCAAGTACACAATTAGTGGTTAAAATTTTTGTTTTTTTTTTTTTAACTTACACCAATTTTGGTGCAGTGGCACATTTGCTTTTCTTGCAGTGACAGGTTTCCTCCTTGATCAAATTTTAAGCATATTGTTGTGATCCCCACTTCCCAATAAGACCTTAACCTTGAGCATGTAAAAGCTGTAAACGCTCTATGCAAATGGTTTTGTCCACTGTCCTCCTCCAACATCCTAAGACTCAAATACTAAAGGCTCAAGTTTACATCCCTAAAATGACCCTAGCCCCACATAAGTGCCTTCTTAAGCACACTGAAGACTGCCAAAACAACTCATTGCTCTACCTGCCACTTATCTCTAAGCCTATCACCACCCTTTCCTAGAGAAGTTATTCAAAAGGGCTTATGATTTCAGGTCCTTCCTCTATTCCTTTAAGATATGTGTGTATCTAAGACAACTCAGGGGCATCTTTCTCAGCGACCTAAAAGTCTTTTCCTTACATGTAATCAGTAGGAAATAATTTTTCTCTCACAGTCTTTGTGGCTGGGTAGAATCCTAATTTGGATCAGTTGCTGGCAAACAGACATAGCTAGTCTTATTAGCATTTAACAACCAATGTTTTGTGATTTTTCAATTCCCTGTTTCCACTGAATGTTCACTCAACCTTCTTGCTCCCTCTTCATTTTTCATTAAAAAAAAAAACAAAGAAATATTTATGTGCCCAGCACGGTGGAATAGCAGTTAAACTCCTTGCTTTGAGTGCTCCAGGGTCCCATATGGGCACAGTTCTAATCCTGGCAGCCCCACTTCCCATCCAGCTCCCTGCTTGTAGCCTGGGAAAGCAGTGGAGGATGGCCCAAAACCTTGGGACCTTGCACCCACATGGAAGACCTGGAAGAAGTTCCTGGCTCCTGGCTTCAGATTGGCTCAGCTCCAGCTGTTATGGTCACTTGGGGAGTGAACAATCAGAGGGAAGATCTTCCTCTCTGTCTCTCCTCCTCTTTTTATAATTTACTTTGCAATAAGAAAAAAATAAATCTTAAAAAATATTTGGTTGTTTGCTTGCTTATTAATTTGAATCTCAAAGTTACAGGGCAGGGGGAAAACAGAGATTTTCCACCAACTAGTCCACACCCCAATGGAGCAACGGCCGGAATTGGGCAGATCTAAAGCCAGAGCTGGGAACTTGCTCCAGATCTCCCACATCAGGACAGGGGCCCAAGCACTTGTGCCATCTTCCATGTCTTACCCAGGCCATTAGCAAGGAGTGGATCAGAAGTGGAGAAGCCGAGACATATAATGACACCCACATGGGAGGCTGTGTGTTAGTGCCACAGGCAATGGCTATACCTGCTGTGCCAGCCCCCCATGGTCCCTTAAAAATGCCCAGTCACTCCTGTACAAATTGAAATAGATTTGGGCTCACTCTAGACTCTCTTCCCTAATACAGTAAGATAACACTAATCAAAATATATGCTTACCACTTTAACTATTGTCCTGCTTTATTTATTTGTGATAGAAACTCACCCCTGTCCTCTTTATCTTTTCAGATAACATTGGTATACCAAATGTTCTAACAAAACTAATTATAACTTCTTTCTACAGATAGTTTTATGACAGTGTTACCAACCAACTGGTGTTTTCTGTGTAGTTCAATACATTTTTTTCTGTTGTTACTTATATCTCACTGGAAGCATGGGGTTTAGATGGTTATAATTTGAATAACACTTTATTTAAGTGACAACTACTTCCAAATATAAAATCCCACAGGCCATTACATACTATAAAATATTTTAGCATGCACCTAAAACTTTACTGTCAATCTCTTACTTTGTGCCAAAATGTAGGTGGTCTATTCCAATGAAAAGTTGGCAATTCTCACAATCCACTTTTTGAAAGTTTCCTCTAGATGTTCACTGTATTCTACACGTGCCTCTGTTTTTTAGTAATCTATGGGTTAATAGTAACAGCAGTTGCCAACAATGTATGTCAACTGAGTATTGGGTTCCAGCCAGGTAAGAGCTCCTGCCACCTTAAAAATGACACGGTAAGACAGGTACTGTTAAGCACGAGTCAAATTAAATCCTAAAGAAGTTAAGGAATATGCCAAAGATCGCAGAACCTGCTCATAGGGAAGTCACGCTTGGAACCACAAACTATTGGATTTCAGAATCTGTCCCTCCAACTCCCTTTTATGGCTTGGGCACACATAGTCACACACAGAATTTTGTCACATTGTATCTAATCCTTGATAACTAACATGCTGTCAAAACAAAAGTGAATGGGGGGGCAATTATATTCAGAAAAAAATATATTGTAATTATAAAAGAAAAAGGGAAGAGAGGGGGAACATTCAAGTGGCAAAGCAAACTCCAAGGCAATCAAGAAGCTTCTAAACCTCTAGTTTCCTTTAAAGGAGCTGTATTTCATCCCCGTAAAAAAAAAAAAAAAAAAAAAAAAAACTCTGGCTTTAGAATGAAGGTGACATACTGTAGGAAGACCAAGGAAATTAAAGGTTTTTTTTTTTTTTTCATCTTATTGATTCCTATTTCTTTCATTCCATCTGCTTCCTTGGCATGGGGAAGGGGGTGACGATCAAGGCAGAGTAAGCCGGCTCTGTCAGTCAGGAGATAGGAGCTGACAAACCAGACACGGGCTTGGGAAGGCCTTCCATGAGGGAAGGGCCCGCTGCCAGATCCCAGGACTCGGAGAGAGGCTGACAAAACACTGCAGACAATCAGCAAGCGTCAGATCCAGATTTCATGGAGAACAAGCCTCTCTTTCTTGTGTTCATGCACATAGATTTGAATATTTCTGATCAAGTGTCTCATTTATGCACAGAACAGGATGTACATCATAGTAAAATACATCAAATGAAAGCGGACAAAGAGGACAGTAAAACAAAAGAAACGATTGAATCTGATAGTACAGAAAATGAATATTTTGAGTCTACAGGGTTAATAATACAATGGCATGAAGAGAGAATGCTTGAGAAGTAGGTCTGTCTCATGGCACTACCAAGATGCACTGGGTGAGCAATAGATTTCACAGAGGAGCTTGCTATAGGTGTGAACATTCCTAAAAATCATAGCTTTCAGTTGCTATTCTAGCCTAAGGAGCCTATTTACGATTTCTGTAAGGTCATCTCCAACATGAATTTTAAAATAGCATAAAATACCTTTTTGCCTATGAAATCATATGAAGCAGATTTCTAGACAGCTGTATGATTATATTCTATTAAGAGATTTAAATTCTATATGCCCTTATTAAGAGCTTCCTGCAAGAGAGCTTCTACTCTGGCAGAGAAAAGACTAAAATGGAAACGCAGTTGATCAAAGGAAGCTCATTTCGTTGGGAGCCAAGAGACCCATATATGGTGAGGCTGGAAAGTGAGTCCATTCTACCATTTCTTTGCCCCCATCTCCACATTAAGCTATCATCAGTAAAAGGCATAATGTTATCTCTGTTTGCTCTCTCCTAGACTTTAAAGCTCTCTCCAAAACATGCAAGAACTGGGGGGAAAAAAAAAGGAAAGAAAGAAAACTACAATAGTCTAAAAGCTCAAGACCGATTTATAAAATCCACATGTGAATAATTTCATTTTAAAACAGTTATGAACACCATGCTGCTGAGTTGGAATCCTAGCCTTTTTTTTTTTCCAGAATGTGACCTGATTTGGTGATAGAATTTTCACAGAGATAATCAGGTTAAAATAGGATCATTAGGGTGAGCCCTAATGCAATATGACTGATGTCACTATTACAGGGGGAAATTTGAACACAGGGAGGGGTATGCACGTACAGAGACTCCCACGTGAAAAGACAGAGGGAGAAGACAGCCATCTGTAAGCCAAGGAGAGACGCCTGGAATGGATCCTTTCCCCCCACCCCCAGCCCTCAAAGGCACCAACCTTGCCAACACCTTGACTTCAGATTTGCAGCCTCCACAACTGTGAGACAATACATTTCTGTTGTGTAAATCACCCAGTCTGTGGTACATTAATTATGTCAGTTATAGAAAATTAACACAGATTTGGGTAGCAGGGAGTGAGACATTACTGTAACAAATACCCGACACTGTGGAAGCAGCTTTCAAATTGGGCAATGGGAGAAAAATGAAGGAGCTTTGAAGTACATGATACGAAACTCCAATATTGTCACAAAGAGAATGCTGCTAGAACCGTGAAAGTCAGGGCTGCTTTAGGTGAGATCTCAGACAGAAGCAAGGAATGTAGAACTAAAAACTAAAGGAAAGGTGGTCCTTCCATAAAGTAATAAAAACTAGACTAAATATTATTATGATAGAGGGACAATAGAATTTACAAGTGAGAAGCTTCAAGATTTATTCTTGTGATTTACAGTAAAATCCTAGAGTAGAAACAACAACTATAAAATAAGTAGCAATCAGTACTTCAAAATCAGGGAAACACTCACCCTATCCATATTGCAGAGAGAGGAGAGAATGCTGTGGTGAAAACCCCAAGGGGCTGGCTGGACAATGCCTTGCTAAAGAGATTAACATGTGACTACCAAATCCAATCAACTACCTCAGCAGAAACAGTTCAGCTGGAATTGAAGGACACTGAAATGGGACAAAATAAGAAAAGCTGTCAGATTTCTGCAGGAAACAGGCCAATAGAGGTTTGAACTTGACCCAGTGTTAACCCTGAAGACAGGAAAGGGATGCTCCAAAAGGCATATCAAAGACTGGGAAAGCTACCTCTCCTGCCCTCCTCGATTCTACAGTTTCACTTCCGTAACCCAGGTTTAAAACCTATTATCTGTGACAGTCCTACCTTTATCCATACTGTTTGGGCACTTGTTTCTGTTAAACCTCCCATCCCTCATAACCTTAACCTTAATGAGGATTGTGGGATTTTTTTTAATTATTATTACTGGAAAGGTACATTCACAGAGAGAAGGAGAAACAGAGACAAAAATCTCCCATCTGCTAATTCACTGCCTAAGTGTCCACAACGACCAGAGCTAAGCCAATCTGAAGCCAGGAGCCTGGGGCCCAGATCTCCCACATGGGTGCGGGGTCACAATGCCTTGGGTCATCCTTTGCTGCTCTCCTATGCCACTGGCAGGGAGCTGGATGGGAAGTAAATCAGCCAGGACATGAACTGGCACCCATATGGGGTCCCAGCAGTTGCAAGGTGAGGATTTAGCCGCTAGGCTATCACACTAGGCGCAAGGATTGTACTTGCAGTAATACAAAGCACTGTTTACAACTGTATGGTGTGGGAAGAATACTAGGTGGCTTTTCCTGATAATCTTTGTAACCATGCAATGAGATAAATACAATATTCATATTCATCTTAATAGTAAGTAACCTGCAAGTGAAAGAGGTAGAGAATGACTATATTTATGAGACCACATAATGACAAAGTGTAAGAGCAGACTTGGACCATATCTTGCTGAGTCCTTTACCCCAATCCCAAACATCTTAAAAATAGCTTTCATTGGGCTGGTGCAATGGCTCAACTGACTAATCCTCATGAAAGCACCAGCAACCCAAACTGGCAGGGGTTCGTGTCCCTGCTGCTCCAGTTACACTCCTTCCCTATGACCTAAGAAAACAATGGGGAATGGCCCAAAGTTTGGACCCCATTCTCACATAGGAAATCAAAAGGAAGCCACGGGCTCTTGGCTTCAGATTGGCTTGGTTCTTGCCATTGTGGCCATTTAGGGAGTGAACCAGCAGATGGAAGAGCTTTCTGTCTCTCTTTCTGTGTAAATGACTTAAGCATAAAAGTAAATAAATCTTTTAATATCTCATATTTTTTCCTATTCCCACTGTTACAAACCTGGGTATTATAATCTATTACCCTTTCATTATTTCAAAAAGTCTCCCGTGTTTCTCTGTAACGTTAGTTTTCTACTGACATTATTTATTTCATCTAAAATAAATCTGTCTTCTTAGCTCAAAATCTTTCTGTGACTTCCCTCACTTGGAGGATAAAGCTAAAATACTTTAGTTTGACATTTTACAATATCTTTACTCATTATGCCACCTGTTAAAAGCTTGTCCATCCTAAGCGCATAGTCTAAGAACTTGTTCATCCAACTTTTACCTGAACACCTCACTCACAAAATGTTCTGCCTCCTTGAAGTTCTCAGAGTTGCAGTGTTTATCCAAACTCTCTTCATACTCAATATGTTAAGCACTGAGACTGACACTTGTCTTACCGCAGAACTCCTTCTCTCAGCGTTTCGTCCACATGCCAGTCATGCATATACACTTCAAATCCCGATGCTGTGTTTGATGATTCCTATTCCATATACGTTATCTAAGTCCTATCATGACTCTTTCACAATATATAGGCTGGTGTGAAGGCTCAATTAGCTAATCCTCTGCCTGCAATCACCAGCATCCCATATGGACACTGGTTCATGTCTCAACTGCTCCACTTCCCTTTCAGCTGCCTGCTTTTGGCCAGGGAAAACAATAGAGGATAGCCCAAAGCCTCGGAATCCTGAACCCACATAGGAGACCCAGAAGAGGTTCCTGGCTTTGAATCGGCTCAGCTCCAGCTGTTATGCCCATCTGGGGAGTGAAGCAGCAGATGGAACATCTTTCGATCTGTCTCTCCTTCTCTCTGTAATATCTGACTTTCCACAGTATATCCCTTCTCCACTGATACTTTCAAAGTTCTCATTCCTGTTCCTCCCCAACAGGAGGATGTAAGAGACATTAGGAGAACTACCATTAGGTTGCTTTCGGTGTCAAATAAGCGTATTAACAGGCCAGAGAGGACAAGGAAGACGTGAGGGAATTCAGAAGAGAGATCACCACAGCCTTGGATGGAAAACTTAAGCCTGAGGGTCAGTGCAGAGTGAAATTCACCTCAAATGGGGCTGCAGAGTGAGGCAGAGGAGTGGGGCTGGGAGATGTAGAAAGCTGAAAAACGAGAGAAGTAAGATGAAGACTAACAGTGTAGAACAAAGACAGCTTGGTTTTTGAACTAAACTATTTTAATCTAGCTTTGGAAGACAAGCAAAGTATAGAATTATTTTTAAAATTAAATTCTGGCAGTTGTGTCTATCTTCGCTTAACCAAGGTAAGCAGCTCTTCCAACTCAACACTCTATTACAAGTTCTAAATCCATGACTCCAATCATCCCGTACCACCAGCCACTCTCCCCTTCCCATCATAACAGAGCACCAGCACCTTCCTCTCCACCTGCACGTTCTCTTCCTTCTTGACGGGAACCCTCTGAATCGCTGTCTCCAATCCTGCCACTCAACATGCTCTCCATCACTCAGAGACTCAAGGAAAATGCCACCTCCCCAGTTCCCTCATCTGGACATGTTCTTGCTCCCTCTTTGGAATACAAAGAGATTTTGAGCCCTGTTTCTGTCCTAAGCATACTTGCCTAAAGCTGCAATATTCACCACAGCTTATTTATCTCTATGCACCTAACTGAATACGTTGCACAAAGTTATACAAAATTACCAAGATGAGTGCCATTTAACCCACTGGCATGCCTTATCTTTTGCCCTTATTCAGGAATGAGGTGCGTTGTCTATATGGCTTTTTTGCATAGCAAAGCATCTCGTGGAAAATTTTTGCCTCTTTGTTACAGATGAAACATCAATTAAAAAGCACAAAGTGACACAGTCTAAACCTAGAATATATCCTGGGGCTCAGACCAAAGAAAGAGACAAATTTAAAGTTGTACAAACCAACAGTGGGAGGACCGTCTATACTTAGTGACTAGTCTGTCAGAATAAAAAACCTCAAGTGGGTTGTAAATATAGGGTTGACTCTTTGGGGGATTTTTCTTCTATTTGCTGATTCAGCTCCTACAATCAAGAGAATGTGTTGTTGTTCAATTTTATTTAAGGCAGATTAAATCAACTGATTTCATGTTTATTCCCAGTTTTTGTTTTTCTTACCTTGGCTAAACTGTGTAACACAAAGCCCTTTCAGTGTCAGTAATTGACAAACACACTGTCTTTTTAAAGATTCGTCAACTTTTTTGCTTGTCTTGTATGGAAATCCAACTAATTTGTTATAACATAGAGATGTGTTAGAATCTTCAAGAATTCACAGGAGCCTTACCTTTGAACATCCTGATTTATGAGTTATTTTCATTTCAGAATTCAGCAAGACCCTACTGTGAATCCATGTCTGCACAGGCAGCTGGTTCAGTTGTTGGCACGAACGGAATAGTTTTTCTGACATTGCCTATTCCCAAACGTATCAATGTAACTCCTTCCATGAGCCCCATTTTCTAGAAAAAAGAGGCAACATCGAAGACTTAGCTTTCAAGGACTTCTCCTTTCTTGAAATCCAGTCTACTTGCTGTTTACTTACCAATGATGGCCTTAAATGGGAAAATTAGCAAAACAGCAATGTTTAACTTTTTCCAAGCCCCGACTGGGTAGAGGTTTGAAAGGGCTTTCGCCAAGAGCTATGTGATACGATCATTAGGCATTTAGATGAATATACAGAGGATTAGACAAAGTAGACCAGCTCTGTTGCCCCAACTCACCCTCAAAAACTGTAGGTCCAGAAGGGGAAAAGAAAATGAAGGAAAAGATCATTTGGGGCTTGTAATATATTTATTAGCAGAAATTCACATTCTTCTTGAACAATTGTTATTTCCCGCATGAATTTGTCCCTCTAAATAATAATCTTCCAAACCTGAGACTCTGGGTTTTGATACTTCGTTCTCATTGCAGATACTGACACAGGCACACACACACATACACACCATTTCTCTTTCAATTTCGGTTTTGCAGAAGGGTCAGAGAAAAAGGAAAGGAAAAAAAAAAACCTTCCAGTAAGTTTGATCTAAACAAAATGGTTATTCAAATGGGTTCCCTACTAATTTCACAAAGATGCATGATAATATCCTGCATATGGCTTTAACTATGTTTTTTAATATTAGAAATTGAATGCACATTTTAAGACACAAGTTTTGCTGATATGCTGTTGATAATATAGGCGAACTAGTTTCCATTTGTTTCTAATTACCTTAAAGACAGCCTGGGGATCATTTGCTCATGGTTTAAGAGTACTCAGATAAGTCCACAGATGTGACAGGCAGGCATGTGTGTCAGCTACTGCAGAGGGGCTGTGTGAGGGTGGCTTAGCCAAAACTATCCTCTTATGTCTGAAACCACTAGATACAGTTCTTGAGGTCAAACAGCACCGCAACATAAAATCCTTCCTTTGTCAAGATTCTTAGGATGTGGGCTCTTGGAGCCAGACTGCCTGGCACCACCATTCAACTGACTTGAGCAAGTCAGTAAGCCTCTCTTTACCTCATCTGAAAAATGGGAATGAACCTACGTCATGCAGTGTTAAGGAGAGCTGCAGCAGCTAGATTAATAAGCAAAGCATGAGCAGCCATTTTTAACTGTTCTGGTCCAGCCTGACTCTCTGCTGTTTCCCTGTCATCCCACCCCAGCACCTGTTGCGACATCTTGCCCACGGATTTCTTGGACTTCTTCCAATATGTCATCATTGGCCTCTCCTGGAACATTCTTTCCTTTTCTCCCAACTCACAACCCTCCTCCAGGTCTGAGCGCAGATACCACTTCCTCCAGTCCTCAGCCACATGCCCTCAGCTTCCTGGATTTTTTTTTCTTATAATTGTGCGTAAAACATGTCATTTTAATTGGTGTTGGTCTCCCCCTCTGAATCACAGGATGGGTCTGTCTTGCTTGTTCTTGCAATCCCACATTATGAAAAAGTTCCTTTTACTGGAGCTAGCTTCAGTTTTTCCTCCAAAGCAGAAAATAATCTTTCTCCTTAGGGATATTTCCAATAAAATATATAATAATGAGGGGTGATAAGACATAATTATTGCTTTTTGGGGGAGAACATCTACCTTAATTCTTCCTGAGATCTGTTGAGTGCTTTCAATCTGAAGTCAAGTGTTTTTCAGGTTGAGAAAGTTATTCATACACACATACATAAACATGCAAGTGTGCACACATACACAGTGCTTTCTATTGTATCAATTCTATTCCTTTCTTTTTTAAAAAAAAGATTTATTTTATTTTATTGGAAAGTCAGATTTACAGATAGGAGGAGAGACAAAGAGGAAGATCTCCCTTCGGTTGATTCGCTCCCTAAGTGGCCGCAATGGAGTCGATCCAAAGCCAGGAGCCTGGGGCCTCTTCCGGGTGTCCCACGTGAGTGCAGGGTCTCAAGGCTTTGGGCCATCCTCAAGTGATTTCCCAGGCCACAAGCAGAGAGCTGGATGGAAAGCAAGGCTGCCAGGGTTAGAACCAGTGGCCATTGCGCATGCAAGGTGAGGACTTTGGTCTCTAGGCTACTGCACTGGGCTCAATTCTATTGCTTTCTTTTTCTCCTTCAGAATTGGCCTGATTTTCTTATGAGATCCCCTTGGCTTGTTTTCCTTTCTATATTTTATTATATTTTATTTCTTCTCTTACAACTTTTCATATATTTCATGTGGGCAATTGCTTCTTTGTTGCTCTTACAGATCAATAATTTTAACTTGTAACTCGTCATGTTACTATTCTTGTCATTTCCTAATACATTGTTAAAGGCATTCTCAATTCTTTCTTGGTTTTTGTGTTGTTTTTTGTTTCTAAAAATGTATTTATTTGGAAGACTGTGTTATAGAGAAAAAGAGAGGGAGAATCAGAAAAAAATGATATCTTCCATCTGCTGGTGTAAAATCCAAATGGTCACACCAGGCTTCAGCCAGACACAAACCGGGAACCAGTTTTTTTTAGTCACCCACCAGGGTCCCGGGGCCCAAGCTCTCGGACCATCCTCCACTGCTCTCTTTCCCAGGCACACGAGCAGGGAGCTGTACCAGAAGTGGAGCAGCTGCAACCGTGCTGCAAGCATCAGCCTAACTCTGTATGGCACAGCACCCCTAGTTTCTCTTGTTTGATTTTTGAACTCTTTGACTGCTTTTTTTCTGCTTTGCTCCTTAGATGGTACCCAGCCTCTCTTCTTCAAATAATTAAGAGGGCTTTGCTTGTGCTTGTCCATTGGAGTCAAGAAACGGATCCCTTGGTACCATCCAGCCCACGCGACTAGTATGTGAAGCAGTCCTGGACTGGCCAGCTGTGACACAGTGGTTTTGTTTCCTCCTTCTGAAAGTAGTGAGGTTCCAGCAGGCAGGTCTAGACCAAAAGCTGAGGCGTCATTCCAAAGCTGCACCTCCCTGGGGTGGCAGCGTTAAACATTTCTTCCCAGCCCCTGTACACTGACACTCTGTACCTGCAAGCTCTCCCTCACGGGTCCTGTACCTCTTGTTACAGAGCCCACACTATGGGAGGTTGGAGGTTCCCACAACCTGAGTGGATCCTACTGGCTGCCCAGGGATGGATGGCAGTCAAGGATGTTGTGTTCAGCCTGACACTTCCCTATTGAAAACGTTTATAATTATCTGTGGGGATGAGGGTAGATGAAGAATATGACAAACCCTTTAACATTAAGCAAAACATTTCTACTTTTAAGAAACTTAAAGTGCTCCAAGTTAGAACAACCAATTAAGAGCAATTTCCAATTTTTAAGAGAAAACCATAAAATTAAAACTTCTCTGAAGTTTAGAAGGACACCCTGTAAGACACCCAAATTCATATGGGAAAAATTAGCCTCAAAGCTTGATGTATTTCTTGAAATATGTCATGGCTGCCCTTGGAACAGTGACTATAGACACAGTGTGATGATTAAGAACATACATTCTAGTCTATGTTATGCAGCCTTTCCTTCCCTCGGTTTCCTTGTCTGTAGAAGAGCGTTAATAATAGTACCTATCTTAAACAGCTGTGTGATCTTTAAATGAGTCAGTATCCAGAAACTGTGTGGAATAGCCCCTGGTATATTACAAATGCCACAAAAATGTGCGCTAAACAAAATAAGTACAAGACCAGTATTTAAAACTACAAACACTACAGGGAATTTTTGATCTCCAGGATGCCATTGAATTTTTTTTTAATCCTTTAAAAATATCTTTGCCATCAAAATGGGTTCCCTGCTGCCTTTTTGAATGGGACTCGCTGACAGATGCTGTGGCAGGACTAGAGCCTAGACAGCTCTGGGAGGCTCAGGATTTCCAGCAAGAGAAAAAAACAGCAAAGAAGTGAGAGCACTTCCTTTAAAATATTTACTCGAGGCATATGCTTTCATTGCAATCCATTTTCAACTTTATGCTAGAATAACAAAATGTTTCTATCACTTAGACAGTGTTCAAAAAATAACCTCAAGTTCTCTATGTGTTAGAGAGCAGGACAGCCACAAGACACAGCCGAGGTGACCTCTGCATGGCTGTTGGGAATCCACACTTCCTTACGGTTGCTCTGTTAGAGACTCACAGAATGGTGGACAGAAATGCACCATTTCACGGTCCTTCTCCTACTTTGTGATCACAGAGCCAAAAGGAAGGGAGCGTATCGTCAGCATCTGAACAATGACAGAAATGGCAAAAATTCCAAACACTCATTAATCTGAAGCTAATGAATTACAGAAATAAGCATTTATAGAAGCGTCTTGATAAGCCCTTCAGTGTCAACTATTTCGATTGATTTTTCTGGCTAAACAGGGTTTCCTTATTTTACTTTCTTGATGAACACTTAATTCTTTGTGGTCTTTCTGGTTAGCTGTACCTTTTCCATTCCTAAAGTCCAAGTAAATGTAATTTACTTTTAATAATTGTGAGGAATCAAATGACAGAAGCTTGGGATTTGTACAGAAGAAGGATGTTAAGCTGTGTGGCACAAATGATGGACTATGAACCTCTGAATGAATAAGCTTCAATCAGCTGTGTAATTCACACAAAACATTCAGCTTGATCCAGGCAGGCAAGCACAATGTGGGGTTTTATCCCACCTGATCTGGACTGGAAGCATGGACTCATTACACTATTTGTCAGCCTTCCAGGTTACTTAATGTTGTGTAGAATTCAGCTCAAAGATAATCTTTCAGTAACCTTTTTTTTTTTTTTTCATAAGAGCAACTGAAGCTCATACACTAGAAGAAAACAAATATGTGTGACACACAGAGCCAGGGAGGAGGTGAGTCAACTACAAATTTAGATTTTCAAGTCTACATCATTGCCCAGGTCCTGACCCTAACCTTCTGTCTCCCACTGGCAAAGAGAGATCCTGAGTGTTTTGCCTCGCATAACATGAGAAATCACTCTTCTGTGTGAATTGCCCCATCAATTTTGCAGAGGTTTCCTGCCGTTCTCTCACTCCAGGTAGGCAGTTGTCACGAAGCATTAGAGCTGAAAGAGGCTGACAGCATAACTGTAGGCGAGCTCAGGGCTCAGCCCAGTCCAGCACCTGCCGCCCACTCAGGCAGGAGTGTCCTCTGTCAAGATGCAGCCTGGCAAGAGCCTTCAGGAATCACTTTGTGGCGGTGCCCTTCATTGACAGCACACTGGAGGGCAGCCTGTCTAGCAAAAGCAGGACAGAAACCTTTGCCAGCCACCTGCCTGCCCCCATATGGTGGCCATTTAAAAAACCCGTCACTTTTACAAAGAAATCCTCAAATTATTCATTCATCAAGTGCAGTTTTGACTGGGCCAACTGCCTCAGTGCACAGTCATCTGACGCCGTGATTTGGAGAGCCTTGTTTTCGTAGGGCTTCATTTGAGTATCACTAAGGGAGCAGTTGCTTCAATACAGCCGGGTGAGCAAATCGTGTCCTTTCTGCTCTCTGGACACTCACTGTCCCTGGGAGAGCATTCCTGGGTAGCAGGAGCACTGTCACACGCCAAAGGGCTCCGTCAGCACACAAACCCACAGATAAGGAGGGGAGTGTCTCTGTGATGGGGCTGTCTTGGGATGCTGGCTTGCCCGCCTTCTAGATCCAGAGGCAGGTAGTTAACAGGGGAGGGCTGGGGGCATGCGTGTAGAAACCATAACCAGAAGCAGAAAGGCATCTCAGCGTTCCATAAGAGCTGTCTACAGATTGCAGAAAATGTAGCAATGGAAATATACTTTCACAGAACTCAGAAATCCATTATTACTTGCATGCAGGTCAGAATTCTGCTCCTAATTTTAAAACTGCATTTATGAAGATGACGTCAGTGTAAGACAAGATTTCCAGACATGCCAACTGTTTCTCTTGTTTGTAGCCATGCTTTCTATCTCCCTCCATTACCACATAAACTCCATGAGATTGTCAGCCTTGTCACTGTGCTCAATCACTGTTTAGTAGACTTATTGGGGTAAAAAAAAATGTAAAAAAAAAAAAAATGAATGAAACTTGTAGTACAGTGCCTCCAATTTGGTGAAGGTATTGTAACAAAAAAAGAACTGGGGGAGTTAAATGACAAGGGTGATAAAGATCTAAATTTCTTAAATTTGTTTAAGTACATTCTATCTAAAACTTGGATTACAAAATTGCTGCATAATAAAAAAAATTGTGACAGCTGGATCAATTTCTACACAATGAAAGCAACATAACATTTGTTGTACGTGCTCCAACACCCAACATAGTGGCATTAAGAATGCAATCAGGGGTCAGCGTTATGAGGTAGTAGATAAAATCAGTGTTTCATAGAGTGTCTGGCTTATGTCTCAGCTGCTCTACTTCTAATCCAGCTTCCTGCTAATGGCCTGAGAAAGGCAGCAGCAGATGAGCACAAGGGTTTGTTCCCCTGCAATCTGTGTGCAAGAGTAAGATGAAGCTCCTGACCCAGCCCTTGCCGTGACAGCCATTTGAGAGTAAGCCATGAGATAAAGATTCTCTGCCTCTCTCTCTCTCTATCTGTCTCTCTATATACAAAGGTATCTCTCTCTTTGTAGCTGACTTTCAAATAAATACATATATCTTTTTCAAAATTCAGGAAAGTGGGAGTTCCAATGCTCTCTCCTTAAACCAGTTATGAATACCCAGTTTTTCCTTCAGTCTTTTCCTGCTTTCTTGCTGTCAGTTCTTGGTCAAAATTGTGCTCAGATGATCTCCACCTTGAGCCTTTCCTATGAGAAAAGACTCCTTCTCCCTGTCTCCCTTTAACTTCACTGCATAGTTCACTGATTCCCAAGTACAGGAGTTTCTGATTGTCATTTCATCTCTTTCCTCTCCATGCAGAGGACAATATGCTGTTTATCACACAAAATCTGAAAACAATGCAACCCTCTTCTCAGACTCCACCTTCTCAGACTCCCAAGGAATTAAAATCTTCAACCTAACTTTCATCGTTTCTTCCTCCTTGCTAGAAGCACTAACTAAATTCAGGTTATCATTACTTATATAGATTACTACAATAATGTCTCGCTTGTTGCCCTGCCTTCACTTTTGCCTGCTTGACCTACATAAAATGAAACGTGTTGTGCCAGACCTGCTCTCCAACCAGCTGTCCTGAGCACCCATCAGAGGCTCCCCTGTTATCTCAAGGGATGTTGCTAGACCTCGGCAAGGATCTTCATAATCTGCACATTGTCCCATATCCCAGCTTTCTTTCTTTTCTTTTCTTTTTTTTTTTTTTTTGCCTCTTTGCCTTGACTTTTGCCATTTGCACTGTGCAGGGTTCCTCAATGGATTATATCATTTCAATCCTGAGGCCTAAATTGCCACTGATCCATCTCCCAAGATCCCAGCATGCACTTCTGCCCCAACTCCACAGAAGCTGGGCCTTGAAAAGGAAAAGTTCTACTCCAGAGATGAATCATTTTTTGCCATAACATCCACTAGTGGAAGAAGAAGTAAAAGAAAGAAAACTAACCAATATTAGAATAGCATGTTATTATAGATTGCTTGGAATATTAACTCACAGTGAGCTTAATCTAAGATATGACTATTTAATTTTGTCTTCAGATAGTGTCAATCAGACCCTCATGATTTCTTACTTGACCAGAAAAGTGCTTTCCGAATTGTCTTAAATTCAGTAATTTTCCTGATCTAGTCTAACTCCTGTCAAACATTTCCTTGAACCTCAAATTGGTTCATATCACACCTTTTTATAAAAGTCTTCAGTTACTCCCAGTCTTCTACCTGCCTCTTGAAGATATCTTTTTATCTCTTTAGTGCAATACCTGGCATACCCAGTAACTTCTTGTTAAGTGAAATTACATTAATATATTACAGATTGATTCAACTAAGCACATTTGTAAAGCAAGAACGGAGAGGTTTAAAACAGAAGCAACAAGGCCTGATGCAGTAGCCTAGTGGCTAAAGTCTTGCATGTGCTAGGATCCCATATGGCCACTGGTTCTAACCAGGGCAGCCCTACTTCCCATCCAGCTCCCTGTTTGTGGCCTGGAAAAGCCATCAAGGACGGCTTAAAGCCTTGGGACTCTGCACTCACATGGGAAACCTGGCAGAGGCTCTTGGCTCCTGGCTCCTGGCTTCGGATCAACTCAGCTCTGGCCATTGCAGCCACTTGTGGAGTGAATCAGCGAGCAGATCTTTCTCTCTGTCTTTTCTATCTGAATATCTGACTTTCCAATTTAAAAAAAACAACACAGAGGCAACAGCATCCTATCAATTACTGTGGTAAGGCAAGTCAGAGGGCATATGATTAAGGTAAGAAATCATTTCTTTGCCTCTCCCAGATTTAAGCAGCAAGAAGTAACTGGAAAACTATAGGCTTTGAATGATACAGATCTTAGTTCAACTACATGCAATCATGTGCAAACGGCATACTTTCAGTGGGTCTTGGTTATCATTGTAAGTAGAGCTCTTAATTCGTATATTACATGAAAATTAAGTGGTGGGTGTGTCCATTTCCAATAGATCTAGCTCATCTTTTCTAGTAACACAATATGCCCAGTCATCAGAACCAACTGCCTTGAATTTAAAAGGCATAATGGGTGCCTTCTAGTAAAAACTATTATTAAAGTGAAGCAAATACACAAAAATAACAGCAATCAAATAATGTGTTGAGCCTCTGGCTGGAAGCAAAGTTTTGAGACTTTAAAGGATAAGCCGGGTCTTAGTATGTGTTTCCTTCTCTTGCACAGATGTTGGATTGTGCAAGATTACCCAAAATGAATGCTATAAAGAGATCATGTGACAGAAGGAATGAATTCTAAGGGAAGGAAAGCCCTGTTTTTAATTTTTTTTCTAAATCCTTAAGGTCAGCTTCAAACAGGGAGTTGGGATAACCTCGCCAAATTGGCAATGACTAGAAGTGACCCAAGCCAAGTAGCAAATTGCTGGCTAATAGACCTAAGTCACCTTTATTGCAGCCCCTAGTTGAATTTCAGGTTTGACTGTCTGCTACTGACAGCATGGTAGGGAGTCTGTCCTCAGAGGGACCACCTCCTACAAAGGCCCACTCCAACTCAGGGCTCGGATGGAAGGTATTTAGATAAACTAATAATTGCACAGGGATGTGGTTTGTTCAAGAGAAGTCAAGACTGCGTTTAAATGTCTGAAATTCCTGGTGTCGCTAATAATTGTAACCTCTGCTTCAATAAAACACACAAATAATGTTACTGAAATATTTCCAATCACAAGGTATTATTTTTGGTCTAAAACAGATGCAACCCTTGAAGCTTAAAAGGAAGATGTCTGGATGGATTTACCTCTACTTGAAGAGTAACAAAACTCCTGGAACTGGCCAAGGCACCATTTCTGGGAAGCATCTGATAGAATGATAGCAACTTAATGGCATGATCCCAGCACTAGAGCTACATTGGGATAGCCATTTAAGATGCTAGAATGGAATATAAGCCAGGAATCCTAAAGGAAATGAAGACGTGTTTCCAAGTACTCGTCAGCTATCAGGCTAGGCATTAAAATGGATTATTTCACTTAATCTTCATAGAAACTCCATTTTACAGATGATGAAAATGAAGCCTAAAAGGGTTGACGGTGGATTCAAAGACATCCGGTCACTGAGTGTGGAATGGGGATTTGAACCCAGTGCTGTCTCTACATAAAGTCTGTTGGTATATCATATACCTTCCCTAGGGATGTACAAAGAACTAATCCCCCCCCCAAAAGAAAAGGGTAGCTGGAGTCAAACTGCCAGACTAAATCCTTTCTCCATTATTTGCTTTCTTTGTGACCAAAGAGTTTTCTCATAATAAAAGACGACAAAATTATACACCCACCTACTAAAGCTATTCAGTGAATTTTTGTGTTTGATGTAAGATGAAGATTTGGTTTAATTCTTACACAGGTATTTAGACCCAGTTTTCCCAATGGAATTCACTGAATAAGGTGCTGTTTTCCAATGTGACTGCTTGGCACCTTTGTCAAAGATAAGTTGATCACATATGCTTTGCTTCGGGTCTGGTCTGGGCTCTGTATTCTGTTCACTGATCTATATGCCAGTTTTTAAGCCAGTATTATATACTGTTTTGATTACTCTTAGTTTGTAAAAATTTTGTATTTTATTATTCAAATTCTTTTTTTTATTTTCCATGATATAGTTTTGTAGGTATGGGAGTTCCTCCCTCCCTCCCTCTCCCTTTGCCCCTCCTCATTTTCCACTCCCACTCTTTTCCCTTGGATCATCACCATAGTATAGTCCCTTAGAAGACATTCCCTCACTTTACAAACAAAGCTGTGTGAGTTGACTATTCTTTGGAGATTGATGGACGAGATCAAATCCCATATCCTCGTCGGATTCCTCCAATGCACCCTTATCCTCAGTCTTGGCTGGGGCTGCAGCAGGAGCAGCAGTGGCAGCCAAAGTCAACAGCCACAAAGAGGTGGCAGGAAGGCATTTACCTTTTTGGCAATTGGGAAGGCATTTTCAGTCTTCACAGATAAAACCAGAGCCAGGTTGTGACCAGTGATAATAGAATAAGGTGCTGATAACAACTGGATAACCAACCTGAAGCCTGACGCTGGCATTACTGCGAACACACCACAGACAGTGAATGGGGCCAACGATGAGCTAGTCAGCAGGTTCAGCAATGTGGTTTTGCTGGCTCCTACTCTGTTTCCAGACTTTATCAGCTAGACATACCTCTTCAAGAGTTCAGTGGTAATCCTAGAGATTTCTCTAGTGATGCCCAAAGCCTGAAAAAAGGTCTTCTTATCAGTGCCCTGAGTTGGCACAGTGACATCACAAGGTAAAGTAGCAATAGCATGGGAGACAGCTGGTCTCTTAATTGGCCAGTTGGATTTCCTGATCGTCAGATCCTCCTTGGTGAGCACAAAGCTCACATTCCACTGCATACAAGGCAAGTTTTTTTTTTTTTTTCCCAGATGTGCTTAGATGGTTTTGGGCATCATATTGTCCTTGCCCATGAGCACCGCAGCCCTTCAGTGAGAAATGCGGATCTGCTGCCTCTGCCTGCTCCCACAAGGAGTGGATGGTCCTAAGGAAATACATGGGCTTTTAGGTCACCTCTCTTCCCTGAGCATCATGACACTGCATCAGAGTTTGCCAAAACGGACTTGAAGATAATGTGAGAAGTCAAGAAGTATGATGCCTCCACGTTTATTCTCCTTGTTCAAAATTTCTTTGACTAGGCATGGTCTTTTATGATTCCTTATGAATTTTAGAATTTTATAATAAGAATGCCATTGAAATTTTTGCTAGTATTTCACTGCATCTATAGATAGCCTTGCTAGTAGGGAATTTTAACAATATTAATTCTTCTAGCCCGTGAACAAGAAACAGCTTCCCACTTCTTTGTCTGATTTAATTTCCTCCATATCAGTCTTATGATTTTCAGCAAATAAGCCTTTTGCACTCATAGTTAAGTTTACTTGTAAAAATTACATTCTTTTTTGGTACTATTATAAGTGGAATTGCTGTCATACTTTCTTTTGATAGAAACACAGTTGACTTTAGTATGCTGAATTTGTATCAAGAAACTTTATTGAATTCTTTTTTTTAAATTATTATTTTAAAAGAGGAAGAAGAGATAGAGGGAGGGAGATTCAATCCACTGTCTCACTCTCCAAATGCCTGCAACAGATGGGACAGGGCCAGTGACAAAGCCTTGAGCCTAAGACTGATCCAGCTGTCCCATAGGGGCAGCAGGAACACAATTAATCAAACACCATCACTGCCTCCCTGTGCTCTGAACCAGTAGAAAGCTGGAGTCAGGAGCCAGAAGAAAGTATTGGATCTAATCAATCCAGTGTGGAAGGCATGCATCTTACGTAATAGGCCAGAGATCTACCCCATACATTCTTTAATTAGCTTTATCAGTTTTTTGATTGGTGTGTGTATGTGAGGGGGTGAGAGGGAAAGAAATGTTTCAGGTTTTCCACATACAGTTCATGTCATCTGCAGAAATAATGTAATTTCTTTCTTGCTGACTTAGAGTCATTTTATTCCTTATTCTTTCTCAATTGCCCTGACCAGGAATTCCAGTATTATGTCGAATAGAAACGGGGTGAATGAATAACCTTACCTTGCTCCAGATCTTAAAGGAACAACTTTAAATTTTTCATCATGAAGTATATTGCATTTGTGGGGTTTTCATCTACGGACTGTCTTAGAGTAGAGGTAAGTTCCTTTTGTAACTAATTTGCTGGAATTTAATTTTGAATACATATTGAGTGTCAAATGATTCTTCTACATCTGTTGAGATCGTGATGTGTATTCTACCCTTCATTCTTTTAGTGGGGAACCTCACATTGATTTGCATTGGCTCAATCATTCTTGCATCCAAAGAATAAATCTTGCTTGGTCATGGTATATGATCCTTTTAGTGTTTTATTGTACTTGGTTTATTAATACTTCACTGAGAATTTTTGCACCCAGTGGTCATCATGGGTATATATTAACTCATCTGTAAATTTTTTATTTAATTCGGGGTTGAAGCCACCTTGTCCTAGGGTTTTCACAGTGTGAAATATTTCATTATTTATTCAATATCACATTTGTTATTGGTGTGTTCTAACTTTTTATCTCTTCTTGAGTGACTTATTATAGCTTGTTTAATTTTTTTCTCTGTAATTATTCATAATAGTCTCTTATGACTATTTCTGTGGCATCAGTTGTAACATCTCCTCTTTCATTCCTGATTTTGTTTATTTGCTTCTTCTCTGTTTTTTTTTCCCCTTAATCTAGTGAAGGCTTACCAATTTTGTTTATTCTTCTAACTTCTTGGCTGTAGCACCAAAAACACAAGCTACAAAAGCAATAGGCAAACGTGTTTGCACCAAATTCATAAGTTTTTGCATAGCAAAAGAAACAATCCACAAACTGAAAAGTAACCTATAGAATGGGAGAAAGTATTTACAAAATACATGTTTTCAAACATGCAAAGAAGTATTATCAAGTGAGGTGAGGAAAGAACACTTCTATGCTGGAAATTAACAAAACATTTTGAAACAAGCATAAGTATGAGAAAAGGAGAACCCTTGCACATTCTTAGTAGAAATATAAATTGGTTCAGTCACTGTGGAAAACAACAGGGAGATCCCTCCAAAAAAAAATTCAAAATAAAATTAGCATATGTTTCAACAATTTCCTTCTGGTTACATATCCAAAGGAACTGTTTATATATCCAAACGAACTGAAATTAGGATCTCAAGAGAGATGCTTGCACTCCCACATTCACTGAAGCATGCATCAAAAAGTCAAGACATGGAAGCCATCTAGATGTCCATTGGTGGATGAATGCATTAAAAAATGCTATGTGTGTATGCGATGCAATACTGTTCAGCCTTTTTTTTAAAAAAAATGACATCCTGTATTTGCCACAACAAGGAAAAACTTGGAAAATATCATGCTAAGTGAAATTACATGGTTACAAAAGAGCAAACACTACTTGAAATCATTTACAGGACCAATGTGAAATATAAAATATGAACATGCAATAACATTTCTGAGGGGTTGAGCACAGAGGAAAATGGAAAGGTACAGATCAATTAGCACAAAATCTCAGGTATGCAGATGAGTAAGTCCTGGAGATCTGTTGAGATCTGTTGTAGTGTAGTTTGATAGTTAGCAATACTGTATCACATGGTTAATAATATGATATCATTATATAATATGATAATGAATTTTATGTTTAATGTTCTCATTACAAAATAATAATGATGGTATACTAAAGAGAGCAATTGAAACCTCTACAAATAATATAAATGTTTATGATATGGATGATGGTAATGGTTTCACAGGTGCATATTTAATCTCCAAGCCTTGATGAAGCTTCATTCATTAAATATATACAGTATTTGATATGTCACAACAAAGTGGCTTAAGTAAAAAATAATGATTTGGGGAAAGTTACAGCAGGAAATATAGATAATGGGCTTATGATTGTGACTCTCATTTGTGCCCAGATCAGAAGCTCAGACAGCACATCATCAGGTGAGCAAACCGGTTTCTCTCTTTAGAAACCAGTGGGGAGAAGTCTTGGGTTATCCCAGAAATCCTTCTCTGAAGTCCAACCACAGACCCAGGCTCCCACACACAAACTCAATACCATACACACGGGCATGGGTAATAGCCAACTGCTTCATCCACCACAGAGCAGTAGGTCATCCTCCAAACTTCACACAGAGTTGCTCACATAAGCATGTCCTGAAAGAACAGTCCTCAGGAGCTATTTATTTTCAATAATTCACATTTATTTAGTATTTTACATTATGCTGGATTGCACCAATAAAGATTTGCCAGGCACATGTGGAAAATATTAGTTACTCTGTGGACTCAGGCAAAAAGTAGTTACTATCCAAATAAGTCAGATCAATGCTTCATCTAACAACCATTAAAGCAAGATGTGAGCTCAACATTTTCTGGCTGCACACAAGGCTTAATATATATAAATAATCACCCAAACTGGAAAGAACTAAAGTCTTTAGTTCTGGTAGTCCTTTTTTCTTAGCCAAAAAATATATGTACATCAGTGTTA
The DNA here is from genome assembly GCF_017591425.1 of Ochotona curzoniae. Lineage (NCBI taxonomy): Eukaryota > Metazoa > Chordata > Mammalia > Lagomorpha > Ochotonidae > Ochotona > Ochotona curzoniae. The sequence continues at coordinate 54,548,334 of NW_024465369.1, forward strand.
CAGGAGTTATTATCTTGATGGAATATATTAAACAAAGATAAGGTAGCAATTGTATGGAATTATGAAAAATTAGGCAATGGAGTAAAGGCAGTTTTTCCTTTTTCATGTTAATCATTAACATTTCGTCAGGAAATAAGCAACTAAGACTATTGTCTTATTTCCAAAGGTTGCCCAGGGGTGAGCAAAAAGGCTAATTTTATTAGATGCGATGCCTAATCCACAGGTGGTCATACAATCATTGCATACACATGTGCCTGATCCTAAAAAATACTTCAAGGTATCAGAAGTTTCAAAATAAATGCAGACAGAACACATGAGGGCATTTGTGCAAAATGTTTAAACATGGCTCAATAAGATGCATAAATAATATATTCATTGTTTAAATATTGCCAATTGGCCATTAGTTCATGCATGCCAAGTGTCAGGAGAGCAGAAACTGACTTCCTTTCAATCTTGGTCATAGATTCTTAGTAAAAAGGTAGAAAAATAATGAGAACAATAAATCATACAGAACACCCAAATAAAGCATCAAAGAGAGAAAGGTGTCAGAATATTAGAATTTTAAGTAAGCAAGTATTTAAAAGATTTTTTTAATTTTATGATGATAATTAAGTAATTAATACAGTTATGAGTTAACAAGATTTTGCCACTAAAATTAATTCCATTAAATTTAGCAAATGGGGCCCCGCGCGGTGGCGCAAGTGGTTAAGTTCTCACCTTGCACGCCCGGGATCCCATATGGGTGCCGGTTCTATCCCAGCAGCCCCGCTTCCCTTCCAGCTCCCTGCCTGTGGCCCGGGAAAGCAGCAGAGGACGGCCCAAGGCTTTGGGACCCTGCACCCGCATGGGAGTCCCGGAAGAGGCTCCTGGCTTCAGATGGGCATAGCACTGGTCGTTGCGCTCACTTGGGGAGTGAATCATCGGATGGAAGACCTTCCTCTCTGTCTCTCCTCTCTGTATATCCGCCTTTCCAATGAAAAAACAATAAAAATAAATCTTTAAAAAAAAATTTAGCAAATGAACTTACGGTTCTTTTCCACAAATATCGCCCTTGTCTCAGACTGATCTTAATGGTCACCTATTTTTCCTATTCTCTCTGGTTCCTTTATGGAGAGCAAACGTTAAAGAAATGTAGTTGACCCTCTGGAACAAATCCTTTAAAAATAGGCTCAAACTGTATTAAGTCATGTAGACAAACTTGACTCAGGCACAGAGGCCTGGGTCCTTTTCATTTGTTGAGGCTTCCAATATGTTGATGGTGGTAGCAGTTGGCAGGGACAGTGGGGAGAAGGAGGGCAAGAAATGCCAAATGGAATTACAAAACTTACAGTGAATTCCAAATGTTTACCCTTTGCAAATCCACATTTATAACACAAAATTACCATGCAGGATGTCACTCACGAAATGACCAGATTTACTTTTAAGAAACAGAAATGTTTAGTCCTGTAGTGGGAGAGACAGTCAATTTTTTTTTTTTCAGATGTCTCTTGTCCTTCCTCGAGCGTAACAATGGTATGTGGCACCTCAAAGACACATCCAAAACAAAAATGTGGACCTGCAGTGCAGTGAGTTGAATAGTGTCTCCCTGAAGCCCAGGGTGGGTTAAACTCCTAACCTTCAATACTTTTAGAAGAAGTAATTAGGTAAAAATGGAATCATTAGTGTGAACTCTAATTTGTATGCACAAGAACAACACAGAGAGAAGGCACATGAATGGATAAGAAGAGAACGCTTCCTGAGGGGGCTCAGTTGGCTCCAGAGGGAGGGTGGCCCTGCCAACACCTTCATGTTACACACCTAGCCTCTGAACTGTGAGACAACAAATTTCCACTGATTCAAGTCACTTAGTTTGTGATGCTTTCTTATGGCAGTCCTGGGAAACTAATTCAAGCAGTTGTCATGGCCTCCTGCCCTCTCTTCGCTTCATTAGTGACTCTGGGATCCTCCCCTTTCCCTTGGGAGGCAGCATGTAAGAATTCCAGTCAGCTACCCAACCTAGCTTCAGCAACAAGACTAGGATTGGCAGCTGTATAATGGTTTCATTGGGTGTGCTGTGCACATGAAGAAAAATAGATACGTAGTGAATATATTTTTGCTTATTATAAAGTTCCAACAGGAAGGCAAGGAAAGGAAGCAATAATCTTCTATATTCATTTTAGTTACAGGGTTATACGTTATCATTAAGTAGATCTTTGATCTCTCTGTAACTATGAACAATATAATTTTCTAAGATGACAGCACTTCTTGGTTTTAAAAAAAAATGGCACATGCAAAATGTAATCAGCATGTTTAAAGACACATGCCCAAATCCCAGCCTATGTCAAGTTAATTAATAAATTCCTTTGAATCTCCTCTGGCCTGGAAAGAAAGAGTCCCTGAATCTGATAATGATGATGATGGTAACAGCAATGATAAAGGCTAAGATGGAACACAGGCCACCCACCTACTGCATCAAATCCTTTACATGCTTCATTTCATTTAAGCCTCCCAACTGCCTTTGGAAAATAGGTATGAAGGAAAGCAAATTCAAGAGATAAAAGTCGCCTGCTCTAGACAAGAGAATGAGGAACCTGGAGGGACAAAAGTCAAACCCAGATTCACTCTTTAACTACCCTCAACAGCCAGGGTTGGCCCAGATTTAAGCTAAGGCCCAGGAACTCAATCTTATCTCCCATATGGGTGACAGGGACCCAGTTAGTTGGGCCATCCTCCACTGCTTTCCAGACACATTAGCAGGAAGCTAAATCACAAGTCTGGGGCAGACAGAATTTGAACCAGCCATCCCGTGTGGGTGCAAGCATCCAAGCAGCAGGCTTAACTCACTGTGCCACAAAAACTTGTTGAAAACTTATTGAAAAACATATTGAAAGCTCCATGTTCTTAAGGGTTGCCCAACCCAGTCCACCCCTGCCCAGCTACATGTTTCCAACTGATATAATGTAGATAAGACTAAACGTTGTAATAAAGATGCATGAATGCTTCTGCTCACACGGCTCTCATTCTCAGTAAGTCAGTTGTCTACATGTACATAAACATGAAGGGTTTTGAAAAAGTTGATGAAATTTTGAAGTAAAAGAGAAGTACACCAAATAAAAATTGCTAGTTGTTGGGTAGCACAAATATTCTATCTGGTGATTTAACGTACTTTATTTTCAAACTCTCAATGAGCCAGGCAGGGGTTATTTGCAACATCACCTGATAATTAACATATACCTTAAAAGCACCCAGAGAATTGAATTTTACTTTGGGCCAGCGAATGATATGAATCAGATACCATTTTCCTATATGATAACGTGTCCAGCATGAAATTTACAACAAATACAGTTACCCAATGAACATTTTACATTTGCAGGTCTCTGGCAATTCAAGACATCAAGCCAAGTCTAGATCTATTAAAATCTGTTGCACAGAAATATTACATCAATCATCAATGCAACTTTATGGGAGTCTTAAAATAGGAACAAACAATCCAATGAAACAACAGGAAGTCCTGTTGGCTGAATGCCTTCTCAACTAACGTGCCAGGTGCAGCACTGAATATTCTGTTACAGAATCCATCATAAAGCCTCTGAAATTCAGTCAGAGGACGTCTAAACTTACCAGTGGCATCATAACTGGTAAAGGACATGGATAATCCATCTATTCACCATCCACAGCCCCAACTCTTCAGGTACACTGTCCCTGGGAGAGAGGTCCAGGGACTCAGGCATGGCCAGTGTGGAGTGCTATCTCCAGCAAGTTCTTCAATAGCACTCTCTGTGTCTCTGACATTTCTGTCTGAAAACAGAAAGAAGGGAAAAGTTACCATTGTGGATACATGCAATACTGATTGAATAACTGTGCCTCCAGAGAATCTGACACACCCAGACGACACGAAATAATCACCCATCCTCCCTCATTCATCTTCTGCCAGCACAAAATAGAAATACAACTCGGAGGGAGTAAACGATGCTCATCCTCTTAAAGGAGAGTGTCAAATGCCATCCTTCTAGGAGGCAAAAAGACAATAGTCTTGAGTCTTCAATCACAGCACAGGTGTTCACCAAATATTTTGTGAATTCCCCTGTACTCATCCTATATATACATGTCAGCCTAGAAAGGGTCTTAAATGTCTCAACTGGCAAGTTTGCCAATTAGCAGTATCAAGAACACTGAATCTTCCACAAATACAAGCCCTACCACATCCTTCTCCATTCATAATTATTAACAATAATTTATTCCGCAATAGCCCACCATAAAGTCCTAAGAAAGCTATTACCATTTACTCAAATGTTGCTCTGACGTACTCAATTCACACTTCAATTAGGAGAGCTCAAGAATGGTTTTGCCTTGTACCTGAAGGTACACCTGAACTTGTCAACCATCAGCCTAGAATCATCTATTGGGAAAAGATCTTTTGTTTACCTGGGATAAATCAAGTCTACAGTGGCTACATGACATTCTGCCTCCATCCCTTTTGGCTTGGTAAATAATATTTAAATATTGGATTTTAATTTTCCATCTCTACAGTTTCTCAGTTTCTGCCACTTAATACAGCTGGTACTCCTATATTCTTACCAATAAGTATAACCACTTGACTTATGTTCTGCATATACTGAGTAAAGATATTTTTCTGTGTTCTTTTCATTTTTTATATTTTATTTTCATTTATTTGAAAGAGAAAGTAGATCTTTGATCTCTGTGACAGAGACAGATCTTTCATTTGCCAATTCACTCCCCAAATACCAACTATGGCCAAGGCAGGGCCAGCCTCAAGTCGTGGCTCAATCAGAGGTCAGGAGACAGGAATTCAGCCTGACTCTCCCATGAGGGTAGCAGGGTCCCAGGAAATTGAACCATCAACTGCTCATCACCTAAGGCTGCACAGTGTGAATGTGAAGCCGGAATCAAGAGCAAAGCCTTCACTGAGATCCACACTGGCATTCTGCTATGAAGTGTGGTCCTTGCAAGCAGTGCCATAACCACTCTGTTAAATGCCCTCCCCTAAGCTTGGGGTTTTCAATGTGTAGTGTCAAACTTTCTGGACCTTGTTAACCCTCCTTAGAAAGAAAGGTAAGAAAGCTATAGGTCAATTACATCCACTTACCCATCCTTCTCTAGTTAAGAAAAAAAATTTTATATTGGCAAATAGCTGCCTCACAGAAGACTGACTAACTCGCTGTTTAAAGAATTGGTTGTTGAGATTCACTGCCCATTGGTATCGCTAGAGAAACTTTATCAGTTTTGCTACCAACATTCCCCTCCTATTTACAACTGGTCAAGAGTGTGGCCCTCCAGGGGACTCCAAAAGGCAGTCGTTTTTGAAAGCCATTGATCCCAAGCTCTCAGAAAGCTACACTTAACTAGATTTAGTAAATCATGCTACAGCCTTATAAGAGCAGGGATGAAGATACCTTAATTTCTCTGTGGAAGTGCAGAGTCTCACCATTGCAATTTCCTGGTGTGCCCCAGCTCACACGGATGCTAAGTTCAGGAACTTAATCTGTCTCCTAAAATGTCCCTATTAGCCCCTTTCTTTTGGAGATCTGTTTCTCAAATTAACATTTACTTAGAAATGGAGATATTTTTAGCACTCTTTTTGTAGTTATTTATTGTATTCACCTGTAAGACTGTGTTATGAAAAGAAAGGAAAACAGAGAGCAAGACAGTTTTCTACCTACCAGCTCCCTGTCTAAATGGCTTGCCATGTTCTATATTCATCCAGGTCTCGTGCATGAGTGGCAGAAGCTGCAGTGCTGGCCAGACACATTTGCAGGAAGCCAGATAAGAATTGGAGCAGCCAGAATTTGAACCAGCACTCCAGTGTGGGAGGCCAGGATCACAAGTTTTGGCTTAACCTGCTGCTGCCACAATGCTGGTCCTTATTTAAATGCTTTTGAAATCCACTCTGATTTCTGCCGTCCCACAACTTTTAATAAGAAAGATAGACTTATTTTTTTTAAGATCTATATATTCTATATTTGAAAGTCATATTTTACAAAGAGGGAAGGAAAGTAAAGAAAGAGGTCTTCCATTCTCTGGTTCATTTACCAATAACTGCCAACAGCCACAGCTGAGCTGATCTGAAGCTGGAAGCCAGGAGCTTCCTCCAGGTCATCCATGTGGGTGCAGGGTGCTAAGGAGTTGGGCCATCCTCCATTGCTTTTCTAGGCCATACACAAAGGGCTGGATCAGGAGTGGAGCAGCCGGGACATGAACCAGCAGCCATATGGGATGCCAGTGTGACAAGGCAGAGGATTAGCCTGTTGAGCCCCAAAAGATATACTTTCTGGTACAGTTTTTAAAAACTCATCTTTTCCAAGTGTTTGATAACAAAAAAAAAAAAAAATCTTAAAATAGCAATCTCAGCAACAAAAAAAAAAAAAGGTAGTAAAACTTGAATGAGCAGGCTGTCTTTCTCAGTAGTAACCAAGTTGCTGATGGTTAAAATAATGAGCCAAGAAAACCCCAGGTGAAGAAAGACTTCTGACTGGTAAGAGTTCATAACAGTGCTGCTGAGAAGGAAAGACAGCACGGTCCTGAATATTTGGCCTTCATTTGGAATTTTCCCACTTGGGCACATTTCAGTCGTTAGCACTAACGTCATGTAGTTATTTTTTGGTATGGTTGTTTTCTTTTCCTTTTTGTCACTCAGTATTCAGAACAACGTGAAATGTATACGCTTCTTCATGTGGAGAATGAATTCAGCAAGAACTCAAGCACATGACTCCACTCTGCATGGAAGGGGATGCTGGACATCTGCTGAGCCCAGAGCCGCACAACAGAACCGTGCATTTGTCCCGAGTCACAGAGGGAGGGTCCCACGAGAGACCCTCAGGCCGGCACCTCCCAAAGATACAAGCACCCAGGCATGAGCAAAAGAAGCTGATTCAATGTCCTTTTTAAAAATTGTGCTTATTCCTTGTCTTATCCTAAGAAATGAAGCCTCCATGAAACCAATGCACTGTGAAAGTAAACAGCGACTGTTGCATAGTGGACTTTTAAAAATATTTATTGAATGAACAAAGAATCCTTGTTGGAAACATCAGTCATGGATATGAATATAAATACAGTGTATCCCATTTCTCATTGCCCATTCAAGAGAACAGAATTAAAATGAGATATTTTTTTCCCCTCCGAAACCCCACAAATCAGATTTTGCACATGGAAGGCAACAGGTGTAATTATTTGAATAGCTTCTGCTGAACCCCAGGAAATGTAATTTCACTAACATGACATCCACAAGAGGTTTCGGGAAGCAAGCAGGCTCCCATAAAGAGCCCCAACTTTGCTTCCTCGCCACTCACAAGCCAGCCCAGCCTGACCAGGGCAGTGGTTCTCAAGCATGATCATGTGCCCAGGTCATCTACATGGGTAGGCATTTGGCCAGCAGTTAAGACATCTCCACCTTTTATCAAAATGCCTGGGTTGGAGTTCCTCTTCCACTCTCAGCTGCAGTTTGCTGCTGAAGCAAATCCTTGGAGGCAGCAGGAGATGGCTAACGTACCTGGGTCCTGCCACCCACATGGGAGAGTTGGATAGAGTTCTGGTCTCTTGGTTTCAGCCAAACCCAGTTCCAACCATGGTACGACTTTGGGAAATGAGTCAACTGATGGAAATGCTGGTTCTCTCGCTTATCCGCCTCTTTTCAGGGTCTCCACCTCTCAAAAATGATCATCTGCAGGACCTCAGTTACTGCCACTTCTGAATGAACTGTTGAGCTGGAGCCTACCACACAGCATCTGTAAGCCCTCAGCATGCTCTTAGATTTTAGGAAAATCAGTCCTGTTCTAAGACTCTCCTGAATTCTCACATCAGTAATCTACTTCGACTGCAACTGATCCAAGAATGGCTTTCAGCAAGCTTCTTAATCTTGTTGAGCCACAGGCCTCAGATTTCTCATCTATAGAAATAGGCATGTTTATTTTTTTGAAAAAATGATAAATTTCATTTTTTAGAGTAGTCTTGGGTTTACAGAAAACTTCTATGGAGAACACATAGTGTTCCCATATACCCCTCCCCGAGTCTCTTGTTCCTATCAGCTTGCATCCGTATGGGACATGTGTGGCAATGAATGAGCCAATGTATTAGAAACTGAAGCCCACAGTTTGCATTCAGGTTTATTCTTTGTATTGTGCAGTTGAGTGGGTTTTGAAAAGTAAATAGCAGCCATGTTTTTATCATCACAGCATTATACAAAATAATTTTGCTATAATAGCACTATCTTTCTTTACCTATTCGTCCTGAAATCCCTTCCTCCAAAACCCTGGAAATCACTGACATTCTTGTTCTTTTTACAGTCTTGCCTTTCTTAGAATAACATATAATTAGAATTAAATATGATTTTTCTGACTTATTTCTGTCACATAGCAATATGCATTTAAAGTTTCCCATTTTGATAGCATATTCCTCTTTACCATAGAATAAGTTCCTCTGTGCGGATATACCACAATTTGTTTATCTATTCATCTCTTGAAAGACTTTCTGGTTATCCCCAATTTTAGAACTTCCTTTTTTCAAAGATTTACTAATTGTTACTGGAAAGTCAAATTTACAGAGAGAAGGAGATACAGAAAGAAAGATGTTCCATTGTTGATTCACTCCACAAATGGCCACAACTACCAGAGCTGAGCTGATCCAAAGCCAGAAGCCAGGAGTTTCTTCCAGTCTCCCATGATGACACAGGTTCAGGTCATTCTCTCCTGCTTTCCCAACCCATTACCAGGAACTAGATGGAAAGCAGAGCAGTTGGGACATGAGGCAACACCCATATGAGATCCGAGCACATGCAAGGCAAGGATTTAGCAACTAGGATATCATACAGGGCCCTAGAAATTCTTATAAAAGGCACTATAAACAGTCAGGGGTTTGGTGTAGAAATACATTTGCAGTACAGTTGCATAAACATCTCAGATCAGGTGCATGGTTAGGTTGTATCTTCCACCATGACTTTGCCTTTTGCACTTGACCTAGCGGTGAGTAGAAGTTCCTGCTGCAATTTGCCCCTATCAATACAGGGTACTGGCAATGTTTAGGATTTTAATTAATCATTCTAACAGATGTGTAATGATATTTGTATCTTGATTCTTTATTTATTATTTTATGATAGAGTTGCACAGGCTCTGAGGTTTATCCTCAATCCCCAAAACTCCTTCCCCAACTAATTTTGTCCATATTATTACAGTAGTATAGTTCTTCATAAACCATCATAAGTGTTATTCTGCTGTTTCTTGTAGGTATAGATAATGACAGAGTTAAACATCTTGCTGTCAAGATATATTTAATAATTACATTGGGTGTCCATCTTTGATTTGGAGGTAGAGATGCACACCACATTGTATCCTCACATCTGGATATGATAGCCTGTAGTACAGAGTTAGTATGCATACCTCTAATTGAAAAGTCATAAGACAAAATCAACAGCAGGAAGAGAAATAGAAAGTTTTCATCAAAATGAACTTAAATAACATGGTGCTGAATGACCAATGTATTGCTGAAGAAATGAAAAAAAAATAAAAAATGTTGTTGAAGAAAATGATGCTGCTGTATGACCTACATGTCACAGAAGAAATCAATCAGAAAAAAAAATCTTGAAGAAACGAAAATAGAACTATCAAAACCCATGACATGTAGCAAAAGCAGTATTGACATGGACATTTATAACACTAAGCGCTTACAAAAAAAACCCAGAAATATCTCAACTATATTATCTACCAATGTTTCTCAAGGACTTATTAAACAAATGAACAGGAAGCAAGAGATGACAAAAATCACAGCAAAAATATAAATGGAATTCAAACTGAAAAGTTACAAATTGCAACAAGAAAGCCATTTTTTAAGATGAACAAAACAAACTCTTAGCCAGATTAGCAAAAAAAAAAAAAAAGTAAGAGAGGAAAGCCAAGTACATCAGAGATGAAAAAAAAAACATCATGAGAAACTATTAAGGTGATCTCTTCTTGCTGAATGGATCCTTTGATCATTATGTGGTGTTCCTTCCTCACCTCTTTTAATATTCTTCATGTCAAACACTATATTATCTGATATAACATTGGCTACACCACCTCATTTTTCCTTTCCATTAGGCTAAAATATCTTTTTCCATCCTTTCACACTCAGTTTCCACTGATCTTTTGGGGGAGATGTGTCACCTGTAGGCAACAGATAGATGTGGCTTTTTGTGGGTGATGTTTATTTTTTTAATCAAATCCACTGATCTATGATGTTTGATTGATGAATTTCACCTACTTGCATTCAGGGTTAATATCAATATATTGTAATTTGATCCTGTCCTTTCAGCAGTGGATTGTTCATGGTTGGCTTTAGTCTCCTTTTGCTTTTTATTGGGATGCTCTCCATGTTTGCCTTTGGTTTTGGTAGGTGCTATTCCTTTTCTCTGTCAAGATATCATCTTTAAGTATCATATAGAGGGCAGGTCTGGAAGTGGTGAGTTCTTTGAGCTTTTCTTGATTGTAGAACAATTTTCTTTCATTTTCAATGACAAAGGAAAGCTTTGCTGGGTAAGTTATTTTGGGTTAAAAATTTTTTCCTTTTAGAATCTGGAATACATCACTCCATTCTCTTCTGGCCTGTAGTGTTTCCTTGAGAGGTCAACAGTGAGTCTGATCGGGGTTCCTCCACATGTTAATTGATTTTTTTCCCATGCATACTTAAGGACCTTCACCATGTGTTCCACTGAAAAGAGAGAGAACTTGATTATCATGTGTCATGGCAATGATCACTTTTGGTCAACCCTATTAGCAGTTTTCTGCCCCTCCTGTACTTTGTTTCCCAATTCTTTCTCCAAATTAGGGAAGTTCCTTATTATTCATTGAATTCATTTTTCAACCCAGCTTCTCTTCCTGTGCCCTCTGGAATTCCCTGATCTCCTATAGTCAGCCTTTTCACAGTGTCCCTTAATTCTTGAATACTTTTCTTAGATTGACTTGGTTCCTCCTCCAGCTTTTTAATTTTCATCCATTGTTGAAGGAAATGTCTTCCAGTTCTGAGATTCTTCTGCCTCGCTCCTTCTGTCATTGAGGCTTTCCACTCAGTTTTTATTTTCTCCATTATTTTCTCCTTCATTTCTGATCATTCAGCTTGATTTTGTTTCAGTGTTGCTATTTCCAGTGTTAAACATTCCTTAAGTTCCTTGGACTCCTGTATGTGCTACTCGTTGTTGTAAAGAAGCTTTATAACAAGGTTTTAAAACTCCTTATCCTCCATTTCCAATGTCGTCCTCAGTTAACTCTGTAAAAACGCTTTTACTTTGGCAGGGGAGGTATCAGTCATATTCATTGTGCCTCTGTCTTCTATTGCTTCTCTTCATTACTACTCTGGTTAACACATTCCTCTCTGTTAGGCCTTTTTTCTAACCAGTGCTGCCCATGGGTCTGGTGTTCCATTTTACTGACTGTGTTTGTTACCCAGTTCTTCCTTTGCAGTCACTTGTGCCACTCCCTCCAGTCTTGTACTAGACTTCTACCACAGTCTCTAGTCTGCCACTTCTGGCTCACCATTTTCCACGTCCTGTGGTCTTGTGCTATGGCAGCACCATTACCTGCACAGTATTTATCCCACTCCTGGTTCCAGCAGTGCCTAGGATTTGGAAGAAGCCAACCGTTTTAAATCACTGCATTGTCAGTGGTTCTGGTCTTGCTAGAACCTGCTAGCCGGTTAGTCTGAGGACCCCCCCAGACCGATTTTGGATGGAACCTGTAGGATGCCAAGTCAGTACTGTTTCCCTGTGGGACAAGTGTCCCATCAGGTGGAAATGAGTTTGTTCCTAGCTTAGTGAATGCACAGCTTGCTGTTGTCCCTCCAGCCACACAGCCTTTTCCTCAGTACACAAAAAGCCTCTCAGTGTGGCACTTGTGGGGGTCTGAGCTATGAAATCCACCCTGTTTCTGCACCCCTCTGCTTGGATTCTGCCACTCTGCTTCTGCTCATGGTCAAATCAGTCCAATCAGCAGAACAGGCTGGGTTCCCCTCCTGAGCTTCCAGTGAGCTTCCCTTCCCACTTGGCCACTGGAGCTGTATCATAAAGTGATAATAATAAAAATAAGTAAAATTTTAAAATAAATAAATAATATTTTAAAAATTGATAGTTCCAGGAACTCTCTGGCCAACCGAGAGTTATCTGTTTTCTACACGGACAACCGAGTTATCTGTGAACAAAAGGACTTATTTCTCCATTCTCAGTGTATATAGCTTTTCTTGTTTCATCTTATTGCCAGGACTGCTCATGTGCATGCGGGAGTAGTGAAGTCGGGTAGTGGGGAGAGCCGAATGGTGTTCTTCACCCTTAGAGGAAAGCATCTAGCTTCTCAGCATTAGGCATACTTGACTGGGGTGTTTGTAGCCACACCTGCTTAAACTGAACAAGTTCCTCTCTAGTCTGTGTGTGCTACGAGTTTTCTAATGAAGGGACCTTGAATACCATCCAGTACCATTTCTACCACCATTGATATTATTATTTGATTTTTTCTTGGTTAGTCTTTCAATGAGATGAATAACACTAATCAATTCCCAATATGTGAATTAGGCTCACATAGCTAGAACAAACCCCCTTGGATATGCTTTGCAATTCCTTCTATACGTTCTTCTGTGTGATTTGGTATCCTTTTGTTGAGAACTTTTACATCTTTGCTCATGAGAAAATTGGTCTGTAGTTTTCCTCCTTCTGATTGTATTTTGATTTGGCTGAGGAGTGGAGATGGAACAGAAACAAGAATAATTAGTCTCTCCATGCACTACTCTACTTGAGTTCATATAAGACTGAGATCAAACTTTCACAGAAGGCCCAAACCCTACCTTGTCTAAGGGATGGTGCTATTTGCCTCTAGAATGGAGAAAAAACTACCATAGAGGAATCACATGGTAGAGCACCTTTCAGCTCCTTGTGAGTCATAGTGTCATTACATTGCTTTGTGGCCATCTCTTGCACCAGCATGAGCACCACACTGCATCTAAAACAAATCTGCAAGTGCCCTTAGATTTGTTCATACTTTGTTCCCAACTTACAGAAAAAAATAGACTCCAACCACATTTCTATGTGAAAATACAAAGTTAGATTCGTACAACAATTGGTTGTCCTTGACTTAGTAATGTTCTGATTCATAGAATTAAGGACATGTCCTAATGGCGTTCATCTCAATGTGAAAAAAAATGGTTTTTTGTGTATTTCTAGTCAGAATGTATACACAGATGTAGATAGAAAATCTGTGTTGGCAACGCCACTGACAGAGCATCAAGCATGTTTAAAAGGACTGGTGATGAGAAATTTCAGCTTCCTTTTATTCTTGCTTACTCAATCTCTACATATACAGGAATATTTACAGGATCTATGCCATCTATGAGTCTGATTCTGAAATTTGTGGGGTTTTCTTCAGACTTTCTTCTTGCACTGTGGTCTGCCTTGTAATTTTTTGCTGAGAGCTGGATATGATGTATCTGATGAGAAAAATCAAGGCAAACGGGTTTTGAGGATGAGTTTTTAGGTTAATCTGGCTGGTGCTAGGGCTGGGTATTCTGTCTTCTGTTGCTACAGGTGCCAGCTTGGATTTCTTCTAGTTCTCCGTTCTTTTTCTTCTCCTCTCCCTGTCTCTTGCATTTCCCCTAAATCTTCTTAAATAGAATCTAAGTCTTGCAGCTCTCCCAGGGTCGTCACCTTGGTACTACATTGAAATAGCAGTGAATTGTTAGGGAGGGGGGAAAAGCTTGCAATTCTATGATTTAATCTCAAGCTCTACATTGGGCCTGGATCTCTGAGCTATGAAATTCAGATGTGTCTCACAGCTTTATTTTTTTCAGTAATTATGTGAGACTGGAGAGCTAAAAGGATCTGGAACCATGTGCCCTTGCCCATGTCCGAACAGCGATGTTCCTCGAGGAGTAGGTTGTTCCAGACATGTTTCAAAATGGCTAGCTACTATCCTCCCTTGGCTGAAGTTTAAGATAGCTTTTTTTCTCCCTTTTTTACCCTGAAGACCTGGGGAATTCTTAAAGGCAAAAGTCATAAAATCAAGTCCCCATCTCATGCTCCAAGGCTCTTAACTCTACCTCCAATGTAATCCCACTCAGTCTTTGGCAATTTGTGAGTTGGTGTTAACGTGTTCCTCCCAGAACCTGGCACCAGGGGCGAGTTATCTTGTGAGCCTGCTGTGATTCTCCAAGTTGTCCTCTCTTTCCAGTGTTTTGGGATGACAGTCTGCTCTGTGACCTCAGTTCTCCAGAAGATCCTTTCTAAAACATCACTGATTCTTTTATTTGTTTAGCTCTTTTCTTGGCAAGATTGAGTTGCTGAGTTTCAAGCTCCCTAACATTTACAACTGAATGAACTTGATTCCTGTGACTGTAGGAAAAAAAAAAAAAACGGCTGTTTCAATGTCCTTGAAACTTCTAGTGCCCATCAAGTAGCAAGTAATGATAGTGGCCAATCATTTTCACAAGTACTACATGTATTAACCCAACTATTTCCTACAAAATCCTGTGAAGTGTGCAGAATTTTTGGTTCCTTGTTTGCACATCTGGAAGCTTCGATAAAGGAGGCTTACCTGAGAGAGAGGCTTTGGAAAACAGATTCGCAGAGTGAGCGCCTTCCATCTCATTCCACAGTCACCATTCCCTGCCTTGTCCTGAGCAGCTTCTACACAGCCTGGAGTCCGGTCCCTGCAGACAGCTCAGCATGTCATGCTGCAGCTACCAATGCATTCCCCTGACCCTGCATCTCTTCAGTAGATGGCTCTCAAGTCACTCAAATACTCAGAAGTCTGTCCTTCCAGCTCTCCCCAACAAATGTGTCACTTCCTTGGTGTGTTTCAAACTCCTGATGGAGGTTTGAGGGTCCCCATCTTGACCTCACTCAGATTACAGGCAGAAAGCTTAAACAATGGCATTTAACAGATGCGATGAACACACACACACACACACACACACACACACACACACACGCACACCACAGAGTTTCACTCATTGCACTTACTGTCCATGAATAGCTCTCCGACATACTACCTAATCAAGTACCAATGATTTGAGATTGAAAGGAATGTTCAGTGACAGGTTGGCTGGGAGCAGAAATGATACAACATGAATAAAGATCAATAAGACAATGAATTTGACGTGACACTAAATTAAAGGTGGGCTTGTGTCTGGTCATTTAAAGCCCAACTGCCTCTCCCTGACAAAGAAGGTATTACATCTGTGCTGGGCCCACAGCCTTAACAGATTTAGCAGAAATGTATTTTTCTTGCCTCTCTCACTGTGGATAGCATGTGTTTCTGTGGATTCATTCTTTTGTGCTGGCCACTGGAAGGTGAATGACGTTAGACTTGGTTGATGCTCACTCCAAGTCTTCCTTCTATGTCACTTCTCTCTCATGCCTGTTTTCAAAAAGAGCTTTGGATTAAATAAATAAATAAACAAACTTTCATTTCCCATCAGTATCTCACCCATTGATCTAAACCGTACTTTATGAGGGATCAATTTACATCAAGCAATCAGTATTCTGGAATTGTTGTTCATTAGAATTCATTAGTGGCTCAAATCAATTTCCCATTCTGTGCCTTTTACTGCCCTGAAATCATCTGTTCATGGCATAGCTTTCTAACAATTTTTGATTCAATTTAATATTTAATATTTTGCTGTTGTCCAAACACAAAGAGAATTGGTGTTCAACTGATGGTATATTGGTAAATGCTTCCCAACTAGCTCTTTTCAAAAGAACAGCAAGAGGAAGACTGATTTGTAGAGTTTGTCAATTTCTATAGTCCAAATACTGCCACCAGGGCCAAGTTTAAGCTACTAACATGATATTACCAAATGTGGAGTGGAAATTTTATTTAATTGCAAATTCGTCTCATTTAGTTTTTAGTAGCGGGTGTCATATTTTGCAATTAGTTCACAACATTCCTTAAAATCTAACAACCAGCACGTTGTGTTGAGTAGGTTGAAATGCAAAGTGGTGGAGAAAGGAGACAGGCACTGCAGTGTAAACAGTCCCGGACATTAGCTAAGAGATTCCAAATGACATCACTTCCTTTGGTTTTCTGGCTTCCATGGCTGGAATAGGTAATCTCTCCTATCCATCCTGTCTAAATGGTAGGATTCCAAGATTTCAGTGTTCTGTGACCTCTTTACATAACTTCATTCGGTTGCCCTTTTCATGTTATGCCAGTAGCTTCCCTCCCACTCAGCTACAAATTAAATCAATTCATCATACTTTGCAATAAAGAAGAGTCAACCTTTGTTGAGGCTTGTACCATGTTCCATGAAAATCTTAATTTATTAAACTTTTGCAACCTGATAAGATTGACACTATGACTGTCACTGTCTCCGATGCATGCTGAGAGATTAAGGGACCTTCTGGAAACTTCACATCCTGGACTCCAGATGTTGAGTCGTGGCATTCTAAACACAGAAAGCACAGCACTCCCATCATAAAGGATGCATTTTTTAGGACGATTCGGAGTTATGATTTCTAAAAGAGCACTTAATAAGGCAGCAAGCAGGCACTGGGAAGAGAAGAGCTAAAGATTTCTCCTTGCTGCCAGAATAAACTTTCTTAATGTCTCACATCTTAAAAATCTGTGATCATGCTGCATGGCCTCTACCCTTTTAAATCTAATATCTTGAGTACCTCCTGCCAAAAGAAAAAAAAAGTTCTTTGATAATTTTTAAAATATTCACTGTGCAGTAAGATGGCAGCATTCAGTCCCACAAACTTCCATAAACAAATTATATATTCTCTTACGCCCTCCCAATAAAATCTTATAAGAAACCACCAATTACTGTGAGAATTATCTTCATTTTAACCATCTGGTTCTTCTGAATAGAGAGAGTATATGCACATGAGCCTGAGACATAAGACAGAGAACTGTTTTTATCTTGATATAGTGCAACATGTGAAAATAATTGCTTTGAGTGTGGTTAATACTCATATCACACACAATACAACTTTAGGGCAAAATTCTTGTCTGTGTTCCATAAAAATAATTTGACTTCAACATTCAATTCTCCTTATATGTACAAAACCGGCTAGACATTCGAAGACTGACTTAATTTTGCATAAAATTTTCCAAACTAACTCAATGATGAAAACTCATACACAAGAATAGGACGTCAGCCGATTTCCATAATGAGTATGAACATGTGAGTTGAGTTTTTAAAAAAGATGAAGATTTGTAGCCGAAGTGCCGGCTAATCTGTTTGTCCTTCATGCTACTGCCTGAATCTCCATCCGCCTGCTCGGCTCCCTGGAAGCTTGGGTCTATTTTTTTACCATCCAGGTTTCAGGTCACGTGGGGCCAATGGGAAGAACTGATAGACGCTTAGAATATGAAAACAAGATGGAACAAAAGTTTTATCCCCTTGACCACATTCTGAGGTCACAGATCCTGTTCTGCAACCCCTCTTAACACTTCCTGGCCCTGGCCCTCTCAGACCTACCTTCTGAATGGCCGCCATTGTACTCTGCCTCTAGAAACAGACCCTTCCTCAAAAGTGTTTTGATTAAACACTTTGCACATGTCATCTGCTCCATGCTGAGATATTTGTTGAAATAACAATACTTCAGAAAAAAAAATTGAGGGCATCCAGCATTGCCAGGAAGCAGGTTAGACTGCCGCTTGTAATGCCAGCATCTGCATCAGAGTCCTGGTTCTAGTTCGGGCTGCTCTGCTTCTGCTCCAGCTTCCTGGTAATGTGCTTGGGAAGACTGTGGAGGAAGGCTCTAGTAACTGAATCACTGTGGGAGATTTAAATAGAATTCCTGACTCCTGGCTTCAGCCTGGCCTTCAATTATTGTGACCATTTGGGGAGTGAACCAATAGATGGATGAGTTCCTTCTCTCTCCGTCTACCCCACTCTTCATCACTCAACCATCCTAAAACAAAAACAAAAAACCTTAAACAGTAGCTACTATGGGGTCTGGCACAACAGTCTAGTGGCTAAAATCTTCACCTTGAATGCACCAGGATCCCATTTGGGTGCCAGCGGCTCTGCTTCCCACCCAACTCCCTGCTTGTGGCCTGGGAAAGCAGTAAGGGACAGCCCAAAGCCTTGGGACCCCACATGGGAGACCTGGAAGAGGCTCAGGCTCCTGGCTTCAGATTGGCTCAGCTCCAGCCATTGCGGCAGCTTGGGGAGTGAATCAATGGGTGGAAGATTTTGCTCTCTGCCTCTCTTCTTCTTTGTATATCTGACTTTGCAATAAAAAATAAAATAAATCTTTTTTTAAAAAAATAGCTAGTGTGTTTATTTTTTTTCACTAGAGGTGGTATTTCACATAGTAATTAAGGTGTCTCTTGGGCGGGTCCACACTCTACACTGGAGTCTGTGGGTCTGAGTCCTAGCTCCAGTCCCAGTTCCAGCTTTGTGCTGAAATGTACCTGGGAGATAGATGGTGCTGCCTATCAAGCATGCAGGAGACTAGATTGAGTGTCTGACTCCTGCCTTCAGCCTGGCTCAGCCCTAGCTGTTTCGAGTACTAGGGCGGGGACTGTAGAACTACCTTGCCACCCTCCCCTCACTGTCTGCATTTACCCCCCAAAAATTAAGTAAATAAGTATCTTTAAATAAATGTATTATTTATGATAATTTGCCAGTTATATGTCCTGCTTTTCAAATATTTGTTTTATGTTTGCTAGGTTGTACAATCCTGCACTTATGTACATGACTAACACATTGGACAGCAAAGGACATTTCCATTCTTGCAGAAAATTCTTATGCTTTATGTCATAAGCATGCGTACATTGCACACTTACTGCTAATGGACAACGATCTAAAGAACAATGCATTCTGACAAATATAGATATTTGTGTCATTGAAAAATTAAAAATTTACATCTATTTTATTTGCTCTCAGGTTGAAACAGAGACCAAGCCTTCTGGACATAACTTTCCTTAACATTTTAGGGACCTTGGATCTTCATTTTCTTAATAATTAACTTTATGAGATAGTCTGCCTTTGAATATCTCACAATGACCTTCTTTTGAAAAAATATATTACAAAATGCGATCTCCAAACACAAATGTGATTAACACCTATTTGTACAGTTTCAAAAATAATCCTGATTTTGTATTCTTTTATGATGTGTGTTAGAAGTTGGTTCTGCTCACAGATTCGCCCCTTACATTTCCTAGGTCCATCCAGAAATACGTTTTCTTTCATTTTAAATTCCCTTTTCAATCAGCACCTGGGTAAATATACACCTAGAATCTTGAGTACATTATTTACAAACTAAAGCAATAGATTGTATAAAAAATCGACTTTTGTTTTTAGAAACAAAAACAAATTATTGTTTAGAAACTAAAGCAATAGGCTGCATTTTAAAAATTGACTTTTGTTTTTCGAATAAAAGTGGAAGAGACAGGATCCTTCGAACTCAATCAATGCCATTAATTGGTTATTGGAGTAAATGAACGATTCTTTTTACCTGTTCTCCTTCAAGATTAGGAAGAACTAATCTGATCAATTAACCCTTGAATCATGGATTTGAAACAATTTGGAAAAGGCTATTTTTTTCCCCTGGGCTATTCTTTTGTCCGAGGCACTTTAAGAGATTTTAATTAAGACTTCCCAACAGATCCAAAAGGAAAAAAAAAATCCTGATTCCTCAATGCTTGAAAAATGAGACATACAAGCAAGTAACAGGCCTTTATTTCAAGAGGGAGACTGCTGGAGCCAGCTGTCTCTGAGTGACGAGGAGCATCTTGCTCTTTCTTCAACGCCTCTGATGAGGCCTTTAGTTGGGCATCAGTTTACCCACTGGTAAGTGGAGTTGAATTATATATTTACCATTCCATAGTAAATGAATATTGAAGATCTTTGGCTAAAGAGGGCTATGAATATGTAAAAGCACTGTGAATACAAATCAAGAATTCATGACTTAGTAAAAGCTCAATATGTTGATAAATCTTGAATTTTTGCAAATGCTGAGATGTTTCACTTTTATTCAGAATATATAATAGTTGGAGATTGAGGTTTAGCCAGAGCGGCTTTATGCAAAGGACACATATGTAACTACGTACAGTAAAAAGCTGTACATCTGGCATGTTGGGGGAAATTGGAGGCACCAATCACTCAAAAGTTCTGACAAACAACTTCATTGCTTCTGATTGCTCTCCTGTTTCTTGTCTTGGCCTCCTCCTGAAGCCCAGAAGGGGGTGCAGCAGGATGGTTAGTGATTGTATTTAGGCAAAGCCCCATTTATGGAAAATCATCCCTGGGTCCCTGCCTGCTACCTGCTGGATGTGACCTAGAGTTCATCTGCCCTAAGGCATAACTTCTTTCATCACTTAATAGTAAAAGAAGAAAAAAAACCTGTCTTTCTGAGTAATTTGAGGTTGTCACCATTTTCCTATGTAGAAGAACAAGATTAATTTAGTGGTGATGAGTACATGCCAGAGTTATTTCTAAGCTTTCCACTAGCCATGTGGAAAAGGTGACTCCAGATTTTCAATTGTTCTCATCAACAGAAAAAATAGAACACCATAGCTATTGCTCTGGAGAGATGATGATCACTTTTAAATTATTATTGGTTTTATTTTCAGCCATTCTTGTGTGCACCTTGATTCAGAAGCCAACAAGAGGCCTTTATGCACAGCTGCATTACAATTTCACAGTAAATACAGTGGCAAGGTCCATGGAGTAGCACTTTCTTGGAACAAAATCTTGATAACAGCAACAGGAATTCTGACGGACTAAGCTCGTTTTGGCTTATGTATGGATCTGCTGGTGCCTGGTTTAACCAAAAGACAGAATTCAGTGAAAGTAAATGCCCAATTGGTGCTGGTTCTGAGGCATAGTAAGTTAAGCCACCACCTGTGATGCTGGCATGCAATGTGGGCAGCAGTTCGAATCCAAGTTGCTCTACTTCTGATCCAACTCCCTTCTAATGTTCCTGGAAGAGCAGTAGAAGATGACCCAAGTACCTGGGCTCCTGACCACACATAGGAGATCTGGAAGAAACTCTTGGCACCTGGCTTTGGTTTAGCCCTGGCTCTTGCAGCCATTTGGGGAGTAAACCAGCAGATGGAAGATCTCTCTCTATTTCTCTCACTATCTTCCTCTCTCTCTCTCTGTAACATTGCCTCTAAAATAAGTCTTTAAAAAATTACCTTTAGAGAAAAGCAAAGGAATATACAGGTTATTTCCAAGATGAGTAGTTTCTGGATGACTTCTAAAACCAATTTCTGAGTAGTACCAAGTGTGCATTATTCCTTGTGGCGGGGGTCGGGGGAGGTAGAAGGGAAAAAAAGAACAAGACATATATTTCACAGAAACTTGGTTAATTTTCCTTGTTTGGATAGAATCATATTTTATTCTTAGATTATGTCCTCCCAACTTTGGGAGGGATTGAAGACTCTTTCTTTGATGCGCTGATGGTGTGACATCATTGTATCATTTGCTGTCTGACTTCATTGGCCAGTATGAACTTGGCAGTTTTTTGTTAACCCCCAAAACTAAAGTTTTGCTATGGTTGCACCATGGAGTTCCAATGTCTGACAATAACTTCCATGGAATATCTTCCCAAAATAGCATTTCCCATGACATCAAATAATTGGGGATCATGCTTTGTTGATGGGTCTTGGTGTGAGTGTGCTCACTTTATGCTGACACTTACAACAGAAGAACCTCCCTAATACCCCCAGTGCAGTAGCTCTGTTCATTGCTACCAGATCTGAGCCTCGTGGGGTTGCCTACAGTGAATAGTTTCGGATATGTGCTGGACTGCAGAGAAAATTGGCTTAAGTCTCACAATGTCTGTGAACACAAAGGTTTCAAAGCTTTGCTACTGATAATCTGATAGAGAGAACTTGTTCTTTTCTGTTGAGAATCCTTCTGATGTTAAGCACCCCAAGTTGATGCTTGTCTATAGCGGAATTGGTTATGTTTAGTAGTGTCCAAACGAATGTAGGAGAGTGACTGATGGAGGTGTGATTTAGCCTTGGTCAAGTTCACATGGAGTCGTTCTAACAGGGCTTAAGACCACAGAACTAACTCTTGGGGGAGGTGAGTTTTCATTTCTGCTGCCAAAGTAAGCATCAGTGCTTTGGAGGACACTTGCTTTCTCATCTACAGTGGATCTGTTATTCCTCGTTGGATTTTAGTATATTTCATTTACATATTACCTACCCATGTATTTTTTTTTCTTAAAGGCAACAACTTCAGTCAGCATTCACATATTTTATACAGTGAATAGCAGGCACAATTATTGATAATGAAGAAACAATGACATTTCAAAAATCCTTCCTTTATAAACAGACATCATGCTTTATAGCTTTAACCATAAGCATTTCTCTCTTTCTCTTTCTTGCACACACACACACCCATTGCATCCTTGCAAGGCAAATATTTATTACTTTCTTTTGACATATATAAAAACTGAGTTGCAGGTTAACTAAATTGCAGAAAACTGGACAATAAAATAAATACTAGATCTTTCTGATTGCATGTTGTTTGATAAGTCATATCATTTCACAAAGTGCATGGTCTAGGGCATTTGGCATGTTTGGGGCCTGAGAACTTCTGATTACTCCTTCTATATTTAGAGAATTCTCCACTAATAAATCCATATTCTTTAAGACAGAAAACAGGAATTCGCTAACCACTCCTCCTTGTGTGCGACTGTGGCTCCTCCAGTCAGTCACATATGCATGACATGTTGACTTGGAAGAGAATGGAATAGAGAATCATGCACCATGTGGATCCCATTTTGTTAAGGGCAACGGCAGAGTCATGCAGCCTTCAGAAGCAACAGAAGTAGAGATTTCAGGGTGGCATCCGCTGTCCAGGATAGGGACCGAATCCTGCTGCCTGTGCCCCGAGATGCAGCAGCACTATCTCCCCGAAAAGTCTTGGGTATGTTGGTCCTTGCCTCTGAGCTTAATTTCTCTGACTTCCCCAGAAATTTTCTGAATACTCCAGTAACTTTTTAGGAAACTTCTACTAGTGCTTAACTAGCTAGAGTTACTTCTATTGTTGCGAACTAAAGATTTGCATTTTATTTTTCCCTCACAGTAAACTTTGGTAATAGACATGGCATAAATTTCATTTGTTGGTGGACAAATGCTAAAATAATTGAATAAAATAAATTAACAGTTTCTGGGTCTTTTAGCATCGTCATCACTCTCTGCTGTTGGTTGAATGTCGCCTCCCAAACTCATATTAATATTTAATTGTTATGGTTACAGTATGGAGACAGAACTTTTTAAGAGGTGATCAGGTCATGGGACACTACTGGATCCGCTGATTGGGTTATGGCCATTTCCGGAGGACAAAGGAGTATGATCCCCACCCTGTCTATGCTCTTGCAGCATAGGGATGCCGCCTCCTAGAGAGAATCCCTCACCACATACGGTGCCTTGGCCTTGGACTTTCCAGCTTCCAGAAATGGGAGCCAAGGAAACTACTCTTGCAGATTATCCACTCGATGGGGTTCTGTTATTACCTCAGAAAATAAGCATCTTCTGTCCTTGACTGTATCTCCATTTACCAATATACCCTTCCAAATAAAACACGTCATCCGGAATAGTAAATATTTGCAATCTGCCTGGACTAGGTAAAGTGTTTGGCATGATCATCTCCTTTGGTTTTACAAATGTGTCTCAATTTCTGTGGTCTTGGATGATGAAAGCTCTCTTAGTACTTCACTGCATTGACAAATAGGCTTAAAAGCACATTTTTATCATTAATGAATATGCTGGTTATTAATATGATGTAAGTGGTAAATATTAAATAGGAACCTAAAATATAAAGTGCTGCCAAAAGACTGCAATCTTAGATGGTTCGATAATAGTTAAGTGGGAGCAGGACTGACCAAAAAAGATTGAGCTTAGTTCCAAACTTGTAAGCACTTGTAAGCTCCCAGTCAGGGAGGAACAAGGACTACGTGGCCTCCAGCCAAAGAAGACTGAAAAGGGATTTCTGCTTTGAATAAGAGGATGTGCTAGACGGCAAAAATGCATAGTTCAGTGATTTTTATCTTCCAAGACAGCATAGAATCACATACTATGAATTGGCCAAATGTGAGGCTTAAAAATGTCAGCTGTGGAGATTTCTGAGATCCAGGGACTTAGACCTCAAGTTCTTTGACTGCTCAGTGGAGAAATATTTGGATGAAGTTCATCTTTACAAAGCAATATTAATTTTTCATCTTGGCTGAATTTGGGGAAATTTCAAACCCCAAGTAGATGACATTGTGATACATAACTGCATTCAACAAAATTTGCAGGTTAAAATATAGTAATATTTTTAGTGAAGTGAGAAAGTTGACCATAAATAGAAGCCTGACAAATAAGTAAATTACAGTACATGTTAGAAGCTACGGGGTGAAAGGGATGGAATAAAGGGAATCCAGGGGCACATATTAGGCATAATGGGCAAAGCCACCACCCGAAACACTGGCAGCCCATATGGTGCATGCCGATATGAGCCCTGGATGCTCCAGTTCCAATCCAGCTCCCTGTTAAGGGCCTTGGAAAGCAATGGAGAGCTGACCCACGCCGATGAAGCTCCAGGTCCTGCCTTTATGCTAGCCCAGTTCTGGTCATCACTGCAGCCATCTGAACAGTGAACCAGCAGATAAAGTGTCTCTTTCTATTTCTTCTCTCTGTCTCTGTGTCTCTCCCTGTCGAATAAATAAGTAAAATCTTTTAAAACTAAGACATAAATAAATAAGTGAGATCTATACAGCAGCAGCAGTGAGATTAATTTGCAAATTTGTTAAAGGTGGTCATGGTAGTTCCCAGGGAGAAGGTAACTTCTGAGCAGGCTGGTGGAGAGTCTGGGAGCCAGCCCTGTGGCCTTAAAGGGGAAAAATCTTAGCAGACAAAATAGCCTGGAAAGCAAAGGCAGGAAGGCAAGACTGGGCTGCATGTACTCCAGGACAGCAAAGAGGCCAGTGTGCTTGGAGCAGAAAAGCAAGGTTGGAAGAACAGCAGCAGAAGAGGTAGCAAAGGGTGACAGATGGCCTTGCAGGCAGACTTAAGATCAGTCCTGATAAAGCAGGAGCGCATTCAGGGAGCCACTGTTCCAAACCAGGCAAATGATGATGGTGCTGTGCCTGAGCTGACAGCATGGCCAGTCATGAGAAGCCATAAGAGTCTCAGCATGTGTTGAAGGTAAAACCAATGGCCTTTCCTACCAGATTACATGAGGTTTACTAAAGTAACTGAGTAGAGCAAATTTGGGGACGAAGTCATCCGAGGACATGTTAAGTTTCCCATCTAAGTGACTGTGTCGATTAGGCAGCAGATCACACCAGCCTGGAGATCTAGGAAAGGGCTAGACCCCAGGGCAAAATTGGAGGATTGTTGGCTTGGGGCTGCATCCAGTGCTGTGATGCTAGATGAGGAAGAAATGCAAATACAGAAAGAAAAGGACTAGGAAAGCAGCCCTGAGTCAAATGAACACTAATAGGCTGGCAAGAAGAGAATGAACCAGTGAGATACACTGACCATGAGCAGGGAGGAGACAGGGAGAGAACGAGACTCTGCTGTCATTAGTGTATAATGAAGACTTCAGCAGTCAATTAAGCATATCTTTGGTTTCTAACTAGTAAAGAAATAATGTTACAGCTCTGGATAAAAATGAAAAGCAAAAAAGAAGAGGAGAAAAGGAAGGGCTATGAGGAAATAGCAGAAGAAAGGAAGGAGAAACAGAATATAGATGAAGTTCATCCCTACAAGACGATTTAAACATTTAATCTTGGGGGCTTGCACAGTAGCATAGTGGGTTGATTCTCACAGGCACACCAAATGGGTGCCAGTTTGTGTCCTGGCTGTTACACTTCCCTTTCATCTCCCTGCCAATGGCCTGGGAAAGCTACTGCTTTTCTAAGGAAGACCCGAGACTATGGGCTCCTGAACACTCCATCTTTGGATCAGCTCAGCTTTAGTTGTTGCAGCCATTTGGAGAGTGAACCAGCAGGTGGAAAATCTCTGATCAACCCTAGGTTGTTCTGAAGTCTCCCAAGATTCCTTAGTCTGTGATATCTTGTCCTTAAAACATTGTACTCGATCATGGACAGTGAATAAATGATGATTATCTTTTTAATCATTGCTCTGCACTATTTATTATAGTATTAATGAGATACTTTTGTAATTAGTCCTTTATGTGTGAAGGTAACATTTTAAACCTTACAATGTCACCAAGAAGCTACGTTTAGTTTCTTTTTGATAGTTACACTAACAGAGTGGTGGTTCCCAAACAAAAATTATTCTTTTGAGATTGAAAAAAAAAAAAACTCCATCAGAAATACTGTCCTTAGACAACATGCTGAGGAAGTCAGTGATTATTTCATGTGAAATATTAGGGCCGATGCTCTGTACTCAGTCCATACGGTGATGTGGGACCGGGGAAAATGCAAGCCTTCGAGTCCGCACACTTGGCTTTAGATCCTGATTCTGTTGTTTCCCAGCAAGACTGAACTTGCTAGATTCTGAATCACCTGTCGCTGTGTCATCATTTCCACTCTTTGTGTCTGATATACCAGCCCTTGGCATGTTCACCCAGAAAAAGCCTCATCACATCTCTCCCTAGGGCACCCTGCCTCTCCTCCACCTCTTGACTTTTCTCGGAACAAACATACACCTCACACGTTCCCATTGCCTCCTGAAGAGTCCCCTCGCCTCCTGCTGCCCACATCCCTGCTGAGCTGTGTTCCCCAAATCTTTTTAGCAGTATCTGAAGCAGTCTTAGGACTCTTCCTTTCCAGGCACTTTGAAATGACTGCATTCTTAAATAAAAAACAAAGTAGTGTCACTATATATTCCCATCTTCTACTAGGTAATTCAGACACAAATTAACATCTTTGCTTCACTATCAGAAATCCATGAACGAGCTGAGCTAGTCCTTTGGGGTTATAGAAAAGAGAATTCTTATGTACTTGTTAACTTAAATGTATTCAGAGTTGTTTTTTATTCCGCATTTAAAATCTTGGCTAGGTAATTGTGGCCCAGTGAATTAAACTGCAGCCTGGGACGCCTGCCTCACAAATCAGCTCTGGTTCATACCCTGGTGACTGCTTCTGATTTGGCATTTTTTGTAAGAAGGCAGTGAACAATAGCCTAAGTACTTGGGCCCCTGCCACCCACATAGGAGATCCTTCAGCCTGCCCAACACCCCAGTTGCAGGCATTTGGGAATGGAACCAGCAAATCAAAAGTCCTTTTTCTGTCTCTCTCTTCCCACCTGTCTCTCCATCACTTTGCTTTCAAAATAAATAAATAAATAAATATTTTTAAAAATATATAGTATTGGTGCTCAGTGAATACATTTGAAACTTTTGTATAATAGGCAGTTTGAGTTGATTATGGTAGGCATTTTGTCTTATTATACACCTTAATTAACTATGTTTGCAGGAACTACATAAAGACCAAAATGTTGTTTCATTTCATTTTGATTCCTGAAAGTTCATGATTTAGTGATTGTTGTTGTTGATGGTGATGAGGATGATGATAATGATGTAGCATTCCTATAGGACTTCATAGGATGGTCAAAGCAGCTTCACACCTGTGGATTCTCCCAGTCCTGTAAGAGTCACGGGCAGGTGTTTCCCTTCCATTATTCTTAGCTGAGAAACATTAGCCTCAAAGATGTCATTTATCCAACATGACATGTCCAGAAAATAATGATGCTACTATTAGAACTCAAGTATTCTGGCTCCAAATTCTCTTTGAAGTTCAAGGTAATTTTTTTTTCTAACATCATCTGTCAATCCTCACATAAACTCAGGTGATGTAAATACCCCTAAAGTCTGATATCACTGTTCTAGCTGTTCAATGACTGATATAGATAAGGCTTGTGAATTTACATGAGCAAATATCAGTTATTTGTAAGCTCTGGGAAACTAATTTTACCTTTGTTACTCGTGCTTTATTTCACACTTATATTAAAACAATATAAAAATTCAGAGTGACTTCTAAGTTTATCACCTTAATTTCATTGCTGTTATTTGTTTCCCAATTTTTTTGCTATTTACAAAGAACAAGAAATCATAAAAGATTAAGTGAACCTGAAATGTATTGTTAAATAATTGAATAGACATTTGAAAGAACACAAGTCCACTTGGGATGTAGAGTTTGGCAGTCCCCTTTCTCCACGCTTGGCTGCAGATAATGTTGAAAGGAGTGGCTGTGAGGGCTCACAGCAACAATGACTCTGAGGCTGCACACGGTTTAGCTCCTCTCTCCTGCTGCTCTAGAGTGTGGGACAGGAGCAGGCTTCTGTCTTCCTCTCCTGTATCTTGGACTGCATTTTTCATACATGTAACAGAAATACCTTTTTGAATCCTGACGTCATGTTGGGCACTGTCCTAGGTGCTAGGTAAATGAGGTTTATTTTGCAGATCTTAAAGGCTCTTGGGGAATAGACATCCAACCCAGGGAGCATACTTTGCTGCAGGCTCTGCAATGAGTGCATCACCCTTAGAAGCACATGAGCATTGAGGGGTTGGTTGGAAACTCACGGGCAAAGAAGACATGTAAGAGCTTTCTGGGGGAAGGGATGCTAACGAACTAGGGTTGTGGAGTGGGAAGAGGTGTAGAGTGCAGGGAGTAGCAATGGGGGATATATCTCTTTATCCTCTTATTATTTTCAACATCCTTCTCAATACTTTTTTTTAAAGGCTGCTGACTGCATACCAGTTATACATGTTCCTTTCTTTGCAATAGATGGAATGGCTGGAAATATTTGTCAAGTTTCCTTGTATTCAGGCATGGGATTTGAGGGAGTCCCTGTAACAAAGGAAATAGGTCCTGATTTATTCTTTCTCCCATCCTACTTTCTGGAAGTTGAGTGTGGTGATGAGAGTTCTGGCAGTCATCTTGGACCATGAAGAAAAGGAAATGCAGGAATAAACAGAAGGAAAAGTGGATCTGTGCACCAGAAGGAGTATAGTTCTCTGCCTCACGGACAGCAGATCTCAGCAGTCTCTCTGAAGTAAGAAACAGAATTCCCTCGCACTTCCCCAACACCCCTACCCCCACCATTATATTCAGATAAACCTAATTATGACCAATCCATCTTCGAAGGTCACTCTAACTCACAATTATTATTCCCTTCTCTTCCTTCGTAGTGCATGCTTGCCCCTTTCCTCAACCAATAAATCTCCATCTGAAGAAAACTTCTGTTTGGCTCTGTGACTTCTCCTGGATGTATCCACTACCTTTCCAACAAGTTACTGGCTCCATGAAGGGAAGAAGCTGTCATACATTTTTGTCACCAACATTTCTAGCAAACTGTTGGGCATATAGCATACGTTTCATAGGTGCTCACTGCTTGGTAAACACCGTGATCTCCCTGGAAAGAATGTGGGGATTTTAAAACACATAATATTCTCCAGACTATTCATAACATTAATAGACAAAAACATGCTGATTATAACATACTACTAGTAAATAATTGCAAAGGAAAATAAGTCTTCAAGGGGGGAAAGAGGAAATATTCATGAAGCAAGAGCTCTCAGACACTTGGGCATGGTGTCACGTACAGAGAAATTTACAGAGAAGCCACTAGGATCACCTTTTAGGCCGAAGCCAATGACAGATGCTCACTGCCTCCTGCTCTCAAAAACACAACCTCGTGAATGTTCAAGGTGCTTGTGCTCAGAGTCCAAGTACGTCACAACATTCTCCATCCTGGTCTTTAGTTGAAAAGAATTCATTTTCATATGCATAAAGCACATTCTACTCTGCGCTGTGGCTCCTGCTCACCTCTGGGAGAACCACTGCATGCCATGCTTCAGGCATCTGCTTCTCTGCAGAAACCCAGCGCCAAGCCACCACCCTGTGGACAGAGCCACAGAGCCCCTGGTCTAGGAAGTGTCATGGGAAATAGGCCAGTGACAGTGTGGAGGAAGCCTCAGTTCCATGCGCATGTCAACCAAATGCAGAAACATGAAAAACAAGAAAACAGGAAGGAAATTTCCATTATCAAAAGAAAGCAAAATCGCTTCTTAATTTGTCTCCTCTTTACCAGTTTTGAAGCTAGACACTTGCTCTTTCCTCATTAACTTCAGTCTTTGGAGTAAATTTTTCCATGGTAAGCACTCTGTACAAAATCATTTTCACACATTTTTCAGATACATCAATCCTTCCGGCATTCCTCTGTGCACACATTATGGTACCCGGGCTCTAAATATAAAAGACTTTTATTATGTCCATTAACCATGGACATATGTGCTCCAAAAGTTTCCTGACATGCAGTCATTTGTGGTTTTTTAATTATAAGCAGAAAATATTCACTAGCAAAATAAAGAAGGGAGCCCCTAAGTAGATCTTTATGCATTTGAGTTTTTGTTTGTATGCGACCAATGAGAGTAAATGAGTCTCCCAGTTGCCACATTCAGGTTGTGAGGATATGTGCGTTTTTACAGAGAAATTCACTTGAGCAATGAAACCCACGCATGGTCCATAACTCAGACATTAGTAATTGCAGGTACCTCTCTCTTGTTTCTAAAGTAAAGGCATGCAAATTTTCCTTCAACCCTTTACATCTCTCTCTGAAAGAAGATTAAATGGGGAGTTGACTAATGCCCAGGAAATTCTTGACAAACAAAGTCATATTTATTGAATGCGTTTTATTTTAACAACCAAAAAATTCTAACAGCCTAACAATGCACATAAGTTAAAAATTAATTATCACTTAGTGATAACAAAGATAGTTGATTTACATGGAAAAAAGAACATTTACAATATGTTAATCCTTATTCACATTGTTGATACTGCAATAAAACACAATTTGTTTTTTTCTTTTTCATTTCACAAAAAAAAGGGTGGGAAATTGTGCTTTGTCAAGAGGCACTACAAGAGAAAGTTTCTTCTTCCAAATAGATATTATATGACAGATATTGAATAAATAGACATATATGCATTGTAATTCGCAAAGATCTGGCAAGACCACAGGCTAAAATGCCCACAGATTCACTTAGAACCACTGCAAACTTGGCAGTGAAATTAAAAAATAAAAGGCAAGACTTAGCATTGAAAAATACCTAATAAATTTTTGGTTGAAGTGTAAAAGATACCAAATGCGGATGCCATCAAGAGATGAGCCACCTTGTAAGAGCTTGGCAAATCAGTTTCTATGATGTGTACAGAGTGACCTTCAGCAACAGTGTCAGAAGACAATTTGGAAAGAGTAACTCAGAGATCCGGAAGCAGCAACCACGGACTTTCTAATTAAAGCTGCAGCATACTCCAGACAGAGGAAGGATGGGCCCAGCGCTGAATTGCAAACAACCATCCTTTTGCAAAGGTATAGGACGCTCATGTCAAGATCATTTTTCAACATCATTATTCGAAAAAGTACAGGAAAATGTCCCTTTAAAAACTCCAGAGGTTACTGAGCAGCTAGAATTAGCTTGTATTGCAACATGTCTTCTCCCTGTATATTGTAAGTTCTGAGTTAATATCTACACATAGAGGTTTTTTTTTTTAACTCCTACCTTTTATACCTTTCAAATATATAAATAGTATTAACAGTTATATTACAATGTTTGTGTAGTAAACAGAAAATAACTTTCAAAGTGATATTGCATGAGGTCTTTTACAAGGTTGCATGAGAGCACAACTCAAAAAAAAAAAAAATTCCAACCACATGGGACTGTGTAATGGCCACGGAAAGCATGGCTTAGGTGCTCTAGGCCAGTCCTGAAGGTGAGGTCTCCTCTTGCAATTACTGTTAAGCAGAAGTGGAAAGTAATGCTACTGCTATTTTTGCTAGGAAGCGGAAGGAGGTTTTGGAGAACTCTAGTAGATCTCAGCTTTAATGCTCATTCCACTGAACAGCCAGTTGGCATTAGTTCTGCTTTATGTAAGGTAATTGCTATGTAGGTAACTGGGATGCTATTTCCTTTGACAAATAATAGGTGATTCTACTGCAGCCGCTTCACTTGCTCCACTGCCTGGAGCTGCACAGTGATGCAAAACCAGGTTTGTATTAGGGCTGCCATACCAGGGGACGGAATGGAGGGTTTGGGTGATCGGGGACTGCAAGAGCTTGGTGGAGCCGGATGGGACGTGTGTGAGGAAGATGAGGAAGTACTGAAGTAAAACAGAAGTAAAAAAGAAATGCCATTTTGGGAGAGGAGTTGGATGGAGATCTATTTGAGCGGGAGCCCTTTAACAGGGCAGCAACTTCTTTCCTAAGTTAACATTACACCGAACTATTTTCTAGTAAAAAAAAAAAAAAACAAAAAACAAAACAAACAAAAAAAACTTAACAAAACCAGCAACAACGTTTAAATGAGCAGGCATATTCATCATTAATATTTGAAGCCACAAGCAGTTAAATAGAGTTCACAACAAAATGTGGCTCATTCTTGGAATTCCGTATGTCCAACATCAAAATGTCATTTTCTCAAGACTACTAATGGACAAGTGTTCTCTGCACTGAATCTCAGCTTCACTCATTTAGAATTCCACAGAAAAGCATCTGTTCACTACAGTTATGACAAATTGAATAACGGAACATATCAAGTCATTTTATTGAGTCATTTTAAGTGTGCACTGTGTCTTTAGTAATTTGACTTGTATCATTTCAATGTGCCCTGATTTTTGTGATTTTGTCACTTTCCTTTCTTTGTTTCTCCTTCATTCTTCCTTCCTTTCCTTCTTTCTTTCTCTCTCTCTCTTTTTTTTTTTTGGCAGTGTTGATTTACTTTTGTTAAATACATACCTCAAAAATTACCCATTAAGCTGCCAGACAGGAAGCCAAAAAATTTAAAAAAAATAATAAAATCAGGGATAAACACAAAAAAATAAATAGGAATTCAAAAATAGTCACCCCACCCTGAGAGCAGGCCGCAGTTTATCAAAAAGCCAAAGCAACTCACTGTGAAGTGGTTTTTTTGTGTGTTTTTTCTTTTAATACATAAACAAGTCTTTTCTTTAAGAACTCATTTCACAGTCTATTCTTTCAGATTGTAAAGTTCTCTGTCCCATGCAATTTTTAATATATATATATGTAAATATAGAGATATATACATATACATATACACACACACACACACTTGTAGCTTCCTTCATTGATTCCGTAGGTCTTTTCATCCTGGAACTTGCAGATGTCTCTTCTGTAAGTGCAAGGCAAATGAAGGCAGAGTCTCCTGTGATTCTCATGATGGTGAGCCAGTCCGTTGCAAATGTGTAACACTTTGAGTGTCTTTGCCAAGGCTATGTCTGATTCAGAAATACTGAACATAGTCTATAGGTATATCCTGTGCAACAAAGAAATGTCACTTAAGGTAAGAAAAACAAAACAGACAGACATAAAAAGACACAAATAAAATAAAGCAAAAAAAAATTTTTGTTGTTTTGTTTTTGTTTTTTTTTTTTTTGTTAAGGAACTACAACAGAACATCCTTGAAGTGATGTATTGCTTGGCCACAGGGCAGTTCACATTATCTCTGGTCGATCTCTGCTGGCGCTGCCTTGCTCTTGTCGGCACCTTCCTCCTCAGCCTCTACTTTGTACATCTCCTCGGAGCCTTCCTCGCTGTCGTTCTCCTCCGACTCGGTCAGCAGCTCCTCGTCCTTGTACTCGGCCACGTCCACCGCCGAGCCCAGGTGCTCCTTCAGCTTCCCGTGGTGTTTCACGTGGTACCTCTGGTTCTGAAAGAACTTGATGATGGTGTGTTTGGGGAGATCGAGCTGGGCCGACAGGGTGTGGATGGCTTCCTGGTCGGGGTACAAGCCTACGTCGTGAATAAAGCTTTGGAGAATCCCCAGGGCTTCCAAGGAGATCTTTGTGCGAGACCTGGGCTTTTTGGCACAACCGTCTTCGGCCGCAGGGGGCGGGGGAGGCGCTTCTTCTCTGGGAGGTGAGCTCTCCTTGGCTGGCTGAGACTGCTGTCTGTGGAGAACCTGATAAACCAACAGAACAGAAAGTCACCATGGGACCACGGTGCTACCCTCGGTTGCACCAGCCCTCAGAACTGTGCACTATTTACCCAGGACAGGAGGCACATCTGTTAGAGATGGACTTTCTCAGCATCACCATAAACTGATCAACCCTGTGTTGGGGTGCACCTCCTAATTTGTTTTTAAAAATTCTCTCTAAAAAGTAAGGTTTATTTATTTGAAACACAGAATCAGAAAGAGAGGAAGAGACTGAAAATCTTCCATCTGCTGGGTCACTCCACCAGAGGCCACAGGGAGCTGGGCACTCCCTCTGGGTCTCCCACGTTGGTGCAGCACCGCACTGGCTCCTGATGTTCATCAGTGCTTCGGCAGCACTCTTTTTGCATGAAATTCTAATGTTGATTTAGTAACTTCTTCAGTCTGACTTAAAGAGGATGGGAGCATTTGGATGAATGGGTAAGCTTCGAGACTGCCTGGCTTCCTCTCCTGGCTCTACTCGTGGCCTGCTGCTATAGAACCTGTGGGCTAGCAAATGATGGCTCAAGTGCAGGGGCTTCCACCACCAGGATGGTAACCACGTTGAGTTTCCAGACCCCGGCTTTGTGCCCCTTCCCAAAACCACTGAAAGCGTTTGAGAAGGGATCTCCCTCTCTTCCTGTCTCAAATAATAAACAGATAAATAAATAAATGTTTCAAAGAGGAAGGAAAGAAGGACGTACAGCAGACTGTCATAAGACCTGGGCTCTGGCTCTCACACTGGCCACATGAGAAGGACTTCTTGCAGAGAGGGGAGGTAGCATCAGACTCTGACGAGGAAGCCTGGCTGCTGCTTATGCCTCACAGCTTCCATGGCTGCCTTAAGCAGTCCTATCAAAATGTGCTTTGGCAGCAAGTTCTGCCTGTCCCACACCAAGCTCGACATATCACTTCTCAAGTTCTCCCTAGACCCTGAATAGCAAAGTCACTTTCCAAAACACACACTCACACACACACATTTCTCCTTTTCCCATTCACTCCTATTTTATATGAGCTTTTTTCATATTACAGCAACAAATTAAACACTTTCTAGAGTCCAAAGGGAAGCAACTCTATCGGTGCAGACATTTTTTTAAAAATGCCTAGTTATACTCAAGAACTGCTTGACCCACCATCCATGTCCCTAGCTGTTCTTGTCACCACCATGTACCATTTGCATGACCCATCATTTAAGCTAGGAAAAATAAGTATCAAAGCAGGAATCTAAGGAAAAATATCTCTCTGTCACTCATCCCACTCTTAGTGGCTTAGATTTTTAAAAAATAATGATTTTTTCACTCTTGTGAAAATGCCAAGCTTTCATAGTCAATTTAATAAATATTACGACAGATGATACTGTTACACCTAATGAAAGCAACAATAAACAGAAGGTGTTTCAACCTTTCAAATTATCAATAATCTAAAGTCATAATCAAAAGAAAAATTATGAGCAAGTAAGATTCTCTGTCCTAACAAGCTGAATGTTGGTAGCAGACAGAAATGTAAACCACGGCACCATAAAACAGTGGCACTAAAGTCCAAATAACATTGACCAATTAAAATGAATGTTCTTAGCATTTTCTTTCCCACTTCCAACTAAGAGTAAACTCATGTGGTCTGATGTGGGAAGCTGGCATCAGCAAAAAAGTGAGAGCTCTGCTCCTCCAAGGACTTAATTATACCCAGCAGGGAAAGTAAAAGCTGCATGGGGGGCTTGCGCTGCTCACGTCAGCTTTGAGGGCAGGAGGTATTTGCTCTGAGGCCATAATCTGGGCAGCACAAGCTCTGTAACAAATAAAGCCTGCTGTCCACAGGTGAGGACTTCAGTCTTTGGCAAGAGGGGCTGGAATTATGTCCAGGACACATATTTGAAGAACATCTACTCAAACACGAGCACTCCTTATTAGAGCAATTGTGTTAATTGGAAAACAAAAGAGAATTAAAATGCCCCATTTTCTAAATTATGCTTGCCTTCTGTAGTAAAAGTCAGCATAACGGTTCCATTTAATGGAATAATTACATTGGTTCTTTAGGGGTTTTCCATTGTGCATTGGTTAGATTTAAAGAGGTTTTTCCAAAACTATACTTTGAAGTTCCTGTAATCTTTCTGCATGATAGCATTTGTTCCTCTCTTTAGGTCCAACCAATTGGCCCGTTTTACCTTCTCCTGTTTCTTAGAACTGAGCAGTAGTAACACAGATGTGCAGAGAACCAAACATGGCATAGAGACACCAGTAACGACACTTCCTGAGCACTCATGTTCTATGCCAACAAGTTCTCAGAACTCTGTCTGGATTAATTAATAGAATCCTGACACTTCTTCAACAAGGTGTTATTTGGATCAAGAATGTGCTGGAAAGATGCAGCAGAAATGCAGGAGAATCCTCTAAATGGAAAATCATACGCACCGGGAGCTGTGTCAGTCTGAGAAGACAGGTTGCCAGAGCACAATGACAATGTCACTGCCCATCACAGATTAGAAAGGTGTTTCTAAAGAGAGGTACTGAAAGGGGAAAGAAAAGCTATCTACAAACAGAAATACCTAGTTGCTGGTGAGACGATGTAATACAGTAAGCAAGGCAGTATGACAGTGCCTACAGAAGGAAAAGTAGGTGGCATCTATAACATCTTCCAGGTAGGCCAGCATAGTCAAAATACAGAATAACACCAAGAACATCTCTAAAGCGACACCAGGCCACCAGAAGCGCGTAACTCTTTTTTTTTGCTACACTGCCATTCTTACTTGTCTCCCTCTTGCAAATACAATATACCTAATAGCTTGGATTCAATGATTCTCTACTATTCCAATTATCTTCACTCCCTGCAAAAAATGCTGTAATTATTCTAGGCAAATATTCTAAGACAATCTCTGGTGTGGGGACTGCATAATTTCCTTTCTAGGCAATCTTTATGAGTTTTTCTTCATATCATACAGTGTTTCCTTCTAGTGGTGTAAATATTCTCAGCAAAACCAGAGTAGAGCTTAATGCTTCTAAGATGCTTGTCCCCCACAGGAGAAATCCATTCAAACTTTTCTGAATGAAGGACAGAATCGAGTCCCCTTTTACTTTCGTTAACGTCCTTCAGCTTCTTCCCACACAAAGCGGGCTTCTGAACTCCCGCTTAACCGAATATTTGTCTTTCTGTCAGAACTGCTCATCAGAAGGAATTGAGTGTGGTCTTTGTCCCAAGCAAGTATCCTGGGTTCAATGTCATTCATTCCTGATGGATGGATCTCTAAGCAATCCTATTCCAAGGCTCATTTGACAAGTTAGGTTTATACTTCTGCCCAAGTACTTTTAAGTCATAAAGACCATAGGTATTTCATCCAAAACAGAGAATGTGTTACCTGAGATACGCTTCTTCCTATTTCTCTTTTAACCCAGATTATACTTTTCTGTAACTTTTCTCTCAGTTAAATACAATTGAGTACCTTCACTGTTATTTACAAAAAAACTGCCCACGTCCAGGGCCACTTCATTTTCTTCCCTTCTCTCAAAACAGACTCAAAGGAGAGAAAAAATCCTGCCTGGCAGTACCTACGAATGCCAAACATACACGTACCGCATTAAGCCAGAAATGAGTGTTTATGTCCTCCAAAAGGCAGGTTTATAATAATTTTATTTACTTTACTTTATTAAAGAGAAAGAGAGAAAGTGTGTGTGTGGTGGGCAGAGAATGAGAATGAATGAGAAAGAGAAAGAAAGAGCTTCTATCCAGAAGCTTACTCCTCAACTGCCCAAAAAAGCAAGGGCTTGGCTAACATGAAGTCAGAAGCTCAGAATTCACTCTGTGTCTGCCTGAGTGACAGTGACCAAGTACTTGAACCATCACCTACTTCCTTCCTTTAGTAGGAAGCTGGACTGGAAGGGGAGGGCTGGACTCCAACTAACTACTGTGATTTGGGATGTAGGCACCCCAAGTAACAACTGATAACACCAAACACGCACCTCATCACAGTAGTTCAAGTCATAAAATCCCAAAATCAGAAAGGAATCAAGTGTCTTTCAGTAGTAGAAAGAATATATATATACACACATTCATATAAAAGAGTATTTAGATTTTTTTATATATCAATCTATATTATATATAGATATGTAATATATTGCTATACACATTAAGTGGATAAATCACATTCTTGTTGAGTGAAATAAGGAATACATAAAAGATTTCCAATTATGTGAAAGACAAGAACAGGACAAACCAGGAGCTACACAAGAACAGGAGAAGCCTGGAACAACAAAAAGCAACCTAAGGGGCTTGTGGGATTAAAGGGAGTGGGAAACAAGCTTTTGCAAGCACTGGACACATTCTCTGTATTAGCTTGGATATTGATTAAAAGAATGTGGATGTGGGATGGGTATCTGGCACAAGGGTTTGGGATGTCCACACACCATATTGGAGTGCCTGGGTTCCAGTACTGGCTGTGCTTCCAGTTTCAGTTTCCTCTACTGTACACCCTGAAAGACAGTACATGATGTCTCAAATGAATTGGGCTCCTGCCAGCTATGTCAGAGGCCACATTTCTAGTGCCTGATTGTGCAAGGCAATAGTGAACGGCATAGGTAGGCAGCCTTTCCTTCATCTCAGGACCTATGCTGATGGCTTGATGCTGGAGACCAACAACTGAGAGGCAGCCAGGGCCACAGGGTGGAGGACCCAAGAATTCTACTGTCAGGGAGACAGAAAACCATCACAAGGAACTGCAATCACAATCAGATCTAGCCAAAAATAGAACAGAACTTGGAAACTGCTACTGTTAGTAGACAGAATGGAAAATATTCATATAACCAAGGAAGAAAAACTCAGCTTGTAATATACTAGCTGGACTTTCATGAGAGAATCACAAATAGTAACATTATCATAAAAACAGCCAGAAATGTGCACTGGCACATCTATCCTCAAAAGAAAGGTTAATTTACATTTAACTGAGGACTGTTTTTTTTTTCTCTGAAGTGCTTATCTTATTTTAAAAGGATTTTATGCTTAAAATAATCAGTTCTGGGTTAACAGAGTTTTTAAAAAAGTATGCCCATTTATCAAACATTCATGGAATATCAACAGTAATTGAACCTATACATTTATAGAGCTTTTAAATAAGAGGTTCCATATCCAACAATGGAGGCTGGATAAATAGGTTATGGGTATAATGTAAACAAATAACTAAAAGTCTAGTGAGCCCCTTCTCTTATTTGTCAGATTATCTCTCTGGGCTGAAATACCAGTATGTTTATAAATGGGCACAGAGATGGCAATGGAGAATGAGAATATACTCAAAAGAGACACCAACTTCAAAATAAAACTCAAAAGCTCCTTACACACCCACAGAGCACTCTTCTAATATGTACACATGTTGTTTCTCTGCCTTCAAGACACAAAAATTCTGAAAACAAAAGGACCTAAAGGGACCATGACAAAATCTGACTAAGAAAGATAAAGCAGCTCTTCTTAAAGCTCTCGGTGTTCAAATAGATTTTGAAGGCCTCAATGAAAACCAGCTGGGAGTCATGTGTAAAATATAATGGTTTTTGCCTGCAGGGAAGGAAGTGAGATCTTGAATGATTAAGTTTAGGAAAGTATATAATTCACTGTATCATTATGGGGTGAACTGGATTACATATAATAAGCCAAGACTTTGTGGTCGTTTTATATAGAGAAAATGAGAAATTATTGAGGAGGTGACTGTATAGGGTGGTTGATCCAGTGTGGTAATAGGTTGAAACAAAGTTCCCCAGGTGGTCACATCTGCTTCTCTATGACAAGCCCAACCCACAGGAGTGAGCCTTGCCGAGCTTCCGATCCTACAGAAGGAGGCAACTCAATACAAGATGAATGCACAAAGCAAATGACTTTTGTCTAAGTTCCTCGTGAGTTAATATCATAATTATTTTGATTTGTTTAATTTCAGCATATGATGATGGAATATTAAATAACTGACACAACAAAGAAAAGCATTTCTTCCACTCAAAGTTTAGAGAAAATAATATGTATTTTTTCAAAATGATTTATTTTATTTATTTAAAAGACGAGTTATAGTGAGTGCAAGAGAAAAACAAAGATGTTTCACTGACCGGTTCATTCCCCAAACAGCCACAATAGCCACGACCAGGCCAGGTCAAAGCCAACAGCCTGACACTTCTTCTTTGTTTCCCACACAGAGGCAGGAGCCCAAGGACTTAGGCCATCTTCCATTGCTTTCCCATGTGCATTAGCAGGGAGATGGGTGGAAAATGGAGCTGCTACGACTCAAACCAGCACCACATGGACTGCTGGCATTGCAGGTGGTGGCTTAACCCAATATGCCAACATGATGCCACCAAGAATATATTTAAACAGTAGTAAGAACAATTATTCAAGGTTTTTGTGAATAATTCAAATGAAATTTGTTAAAGAGTAAGTACCTGTTATTTTAAGAGTATACTACATATAAAATATGTAATTGAAGTTCAAGGAAAATGTAAATAAAAGATGGCTACTTCAGCGTAATAAAAAGTAGAACCCACGCCTACTTTTTTCATAATATGCATTTTCTCATAAAGTAAGTATTCTCAAAGAATAGTATCACAATAAATAGGAACCCATTAAAGTTTTCTTTCCTTTTCTGGTTATATGCTTGAAACCTGATTTTCTTGGCTGTGTTCAACTAACATCAGACTCCATAGGACATTAAACACAGAAACAATTACAAAAACCCAATTATGTTCCACCAAGCCAGATTTTTCAGGTACTTACAAAAATAAATAAAATGCTGTATTCCTTCATTATTTGTCTGAAAAAATTATTTTACATAAAATACACCAATTATAAATCTGCATTATATTATACTTTCCAATCAGCAAATATTTTAAAAATATCTCAGAGTTTCTAATATGGTAACATTGGGTCCTCAATATTAAAAGTGAAAGGGAACCCCAACACCAAACTGTTGGAAAACCTATGAGCTACCCAGATCGCACTCTGCACACAGCCCTGCACCTCAGCGATAAATAAACGATAAATAAAAAACTTAGAATGAACCTACAGTTAATGGAGTATTTTAATGTAGTGGTCAAGACACTGCCCTGCCTACCTGTATACCACCTCAGAGTTTCCAGGTTCAAGCCACAGCTCCAGCAGTCTGGGAGGTAGCAAGTGATGGCATCAGTACCTGGGTCCCTGCCGTACATGAGAGAGCTCTGGCTGGAGTTGTTGCTCCCTGGCTTCAGTCTGCTCCAGTTTTAGCTATTGTGAATAGCTGGAGGGTGAGCCAGCGGAGGAGAGATTTCTGATTGACTGTCTATCTCCCTTTCAAATAACAGAACGCACAAACAAAACTTAAAAACAATCAAAATCCTTACTTGAGCCAAAAGAGGAAGGTCTCAGAAAATGAGTTTCAGAGAAATTGAGCAACTTTCTTAATTTGCTTATTGATTTTATCATTCAAAGATATTTTTGCAGGCAGAACACAATGTCTTCGACATATTATAACTCAGCAGTTTCTAACTGCAGTGATGTTACCTAAGTTGGCTCTTATGGCTATAATTTCACATCCTAACATTATAAGACTTATTAAAAACTATAGTTTAGTCTTGTTGCTTTTTTTGGATTATACAGTATCCTAAGGTCAAAACTCAAAAAATCTGTTATTAAAAAAAAAAGTATCCATGAAGTGATGACAAATTGCAGACTACAGGTGTTAGATTACATTTTGACTCCAGGCA
Organism: Ochotona curzoniae; assembly: GCF_017591425.1. Classification (NCBI taxonomy): domain Eukaryota; kingdom Metazoa; phylum Chordata; class Mammalia; order Lagomorpha; family Ochotonidae; genus Ochotona; species Ochotona curzoniae. The sequence goes on from NW_024465369.1 coordinate 54,589,886, forward strand.
GGTTTAATATAAGTTGGTTTCCTTTTACAATTGCTCTTAACACATACAGCTATGGGAAGGGAATTTAGGGGGGGGGAAGCGTGAAAAAAAGAGAGTAAGGGGGCGGGAGGTGTGGGATAGTGTTCAATAAAAGAAGACCATGTCAAGAGAAATCAATACAAACAAGCAAAATGGTAGAAAGTCTGACATGGAAATACATGTTCAATTTTATCCAGACTTAGCCTGGTTTCCCTTTAATACTGTAACCAAGACACTACTGCAACACTGTGTATGTTTTTAATGCAGTTTAACAATCATTTCTCAAAATAAACACTTTGGTCAAAGATAAAAGCATAACAACACTGTGACATAATAATCTGTTAAAATAAACTTGGTGTTGCAGGAAGCATGGCTCTTAAAGCAGCCTTTGGCTTATACCATTTCCTCCTTGGTAATAAATTGAGAACTATACGAACAACTTCAGTTCAGTTTGGGGTAAAAAGTGATGTGTTGCAACCATTAATCTGATTATTGGGAGTGGCCAGAATCTACAAACGCTGAAGAACTGGCTGAGTAAGCTGCATTTTCCAACACAAGGAGATGAGCTGACAAACAGGAAATTGAGAAGGATCAGGAGTAACTGTATCTCAGAGAGACTCCGTGACAGCAGAAAAAAACAGTCATCTCCCCAGCTAGAGCTTGGAAGAAGGGAAGCATGGGCACGTGCTGAAGCTGTCTTTCTCCATTTGTACCATCTGGTAGGTCGGTTTACTTGATGACGTAGGCTTTCAACAGACATAGTAGAATGAATCCAAGGGACTATTCAGAAAGCCAAGATCCATGCAGGTAACACTAGGAAGAATCCATTCCCAGCTTCCAAGTCCTATCTCCCTCGCCTAACTCCCACAAGCATCCACCTTCCCTGTTTCTACTCCCTTTACAATGTCTTCCCAAACTAAAAATTCACAAAGGGCCTCTTTGAAAGACCAGGTTCTAGATACAGGTAATAGTAAAGTGTCTTTACAGATCTTATACTCACGTTAAAATGAGTAAAGGGTAACACAGAAATTACCGGAGCTGACAGTTACCTCTGTGTATTCTGATTTTGAAATGAATGCAGGACTTTTTTCTTGGTTTAACAGAGAAAAAGACTGTTTTCTGCACCAGCACGAATAAAAGAAGTTTCTGAGTCAAATTAAAGATATCCAAAGTAATTAAGTCAGGTGGGTGGGAGGTTAGGATGATATGGGTACTGGGAATTCAAAACACCATTTCAAAAGTCAACTTCGAAATTCATAATACTTCATTAATGGCAAAAGGCCAAAAAAAGAAAGCTGTGCAAAGGATTTGGGTTTAAGAATAAAACATCAGAATTCTTCAACAGCTAATCCAGTTGGCTAAATAATTATCAGATGAAGTGAAAATGTGACTGAAATGAAAATAACTTCATCAGGGCCAGTGACATTTGATTTTTAAAAACAGATTCAAGGTAAGCTTAAAAGAATAGAATGCAGATAATATATCAGATAAACACATTTCACATAAATTAGCTTAATCAGAGCAAAATTTTGACTCCTTTTAAGTAAAAAATGTTAAGATAAATGGAGGGAGAGAACAGATTAAGTTCACTGTGTAAGAACAGATAGCATTTAGCTAGCCAAGAATTGGCAATGAGACTTAAATAATAATTCTTATGAAAAAGCACCAATAATCAGAATTCAAACCTGCAAATCTTTTAGTATTAAAATACCAGAGGTAAAAACATAGCTTAAAAATATCTATTTGGCAAATAATGATTTGGACACAAAGATAATATGAGGAAGGAAGAATTTCTATGTGCATTTAAAAATAATATTACATATTCATACACAAATTATATAATGTAATTTTATGGTCATGTGTCAAATTTCTACAATTATTTAAATTCTTAGGACATTTTTAAACTTCTTTGCCATCTTTTAGACTTCTCATTTCTTGAAGAAAAAACTAGCAACAATTGTACAATGCCAGGACTATTACATTTATTCTTCAGAAGATAAAATGAACACACAAAATTCAGCTCTGACCCAAAAATCACAATCCCTTGTGTCTAACTCTAACACGTAACAAATACACTGTTTCTGCTGTTTTAAGCTAGTTAATGGAGAAAAACACATTCCATTTCCATTTATTTATTGAATTTATTGTAAATAACCACCTTCCAATTAAAATCAAAGAATAAAGCTAAAAATGAGTGATACTATTATTCAGTGCTTCAGTATTTTCAATTTAGGGTTAAAAGTTAAGATGGTGAAAAGGGAGGAAAAAGAAGAATATATTATAGAGACCCCTGTTAAACAACTCTTGGCTAAGAACTAGCTCAAGATGCTAAAATCCCATTGCTGTGACAGTGCAATGCCATCACAATGATGATTTCCAGCTTCGGAAAGGAGAGGGGTTGAATTATTCGAAGAGAAAGGATGTATGGGTTACAGTCCTTCCTTGGAGAGGAAAAGGAAAAAGAAGGTGACCCATGGGCTTGAGGCCTGTTTAGACTCCCGCGACAGGCCACATTTTCTGTGTAATTTTTACAGTTAGGGCCCTTAGAAATCAGGACAATCTGACAGTTATGGTTAGTGAAAATATTAGATGTCCACCAATAAAATACTACCTCAGCATATTTTTTGCTTTCTGGATGTAACCACTTAATAACAGGACTTGAGAAAACGGCACTGTGTGAATCAAACACATAAAAGCAAAAAAAGATTCCTTTTATAGAAAGTAAATCCTAAGCAGTGCATTATAATCAACTACTTTGGTAAAAGACAAAATACCTAGCATTACCACACCACTGACATATTACAGCTTATTACACCCTGAAGTCCAGTCTGGGTAAACAAAGTCAAATGATCAAAGAACAGCTTTCCCCTCAGAACATGAGGCAGAAGCCATTGAGCTCAGAGGCACGGCAGCAAAGATTCCTTGTGGCTCAGTGCTGAAAAGGTGTCAAATGAGAGCTTATCAAACAGAGCTTTTAGTTCTCAACTTCATTTAGTTTCAGCAGAGACTGACCTGCTTGGCTAAATTATTTTCTTTCAAGAGAAAAACAACATGGAAAAATTAAATGAAGTGAGGTAAAACTTTCAAACTCTAGAACGTTGTTTTCCATCTGAAACCACTCCTCATTCATTATGGGGACGTTTCTTTTACACCCTCCCCAGTAACAATCTTACTAACTCAAACCAGGCCTGTGGAGACGCCTGCTTCTGAACCTGTGGTTAGGTGTACCGGGTGACAGGCAGAGCGCCGAGGGGCCTAGGCATTCTTATTTACACTGAAGAAAATGACCCTCCTTCTCCTTGGGTTTCCATGATAGTCATGGAGAAGAAAACGCTCCATTCCCAACCCCCACAGGGACTGGACTGCCATTCCCTTTCTCCCACAGGAAACACTTGAGGACCCAAGCCATGGATGACCCTTATGCTACCAAGAGGCCAGTCACTGAGCATCCTCACCTATTCGGATTCACAAAGCAAGTCCTGTTCCGCCTCCCTGCCAAATCGTCTTGGCCTTCCTAAGCCTGTTTGCTTACCCTGTGTAGGTTGTCCCCGGAAACAGGAACTGTCAGGTCATTATACTTTCAAATGTGAATTTACTTAGGGGTGGATTTAATTTAATAGCTGAGAACTTGGAACAAAACAAACATAGTTACAAATGACATTAGCAGGGAATTAATCATTAATGCTCTCCTTGTCTTCCAAGATAGGTCCCCCCATGCTACCCCACTGGAGTTCTCACCATCTCCTTCCCCTCTGAAACCTCACATCTAGCCAGTCCCTCAGGCTGCGATCAGTCCTTTGAAACAGCTCTTGGAATAATTTTCCCCACTCTGCATATGCTCCCACTGCTGTAATTCAGATCCTTAGCAAATCTTGCCTGGATGGTTTGGAATTCCTCTCCGTAGAATTCCCTGTCATGACCATCACAGCGCCCTGCCAACAGCTGTCAGTTGTCTGAAGATGGGTCAAGCCAGCAGGACACTGAGAGGACTCTGACCTGATTGCATCCAGTGCCTCCTCCCTGGACTTGCAGGCCGGGCACCAGCAACCCAAGCAAATGCCCTGTGCGCAGGCTGCTTCTCCCCCTCACACCTTTGTGCCTTTGCTGTGCTGTCCCCTTTTCTGGAAAATTCACTGCTCCTGGGAAGTCCTCCAGCATTCCAGCAGAAAGGGCACATGCACATCTTCAGTGGGTCTGGGCCTACGTGCTTATGTGCTGTACTGGTGACAGGTCTTAGACCTGTTTCTTGGCTAATCTGTGAGTGCCTAAGGGTAGATTCCTGGTTAGATTCATTTCTGTTTACTCAAGACACAGCAACAGAGCCAAATGTTGTGTTTTAGGTGAATAACTGAAACTTAATTCTTAACTATAAAATGTCCAGAATATTCTCTGCTGACAACAGCCATATTAAACAGATAGAAAGCTCTTAATTTACAGAACACATCTAGGAGCCAGCATTGTGGCAAATGAGTTAAACTGCCAGCTGTGATGCCAGAATCCTATATGGGATTCAGTTTGAGCCTGGGCTGGCCCACTTCTGATGTAGCTTTGTGCTGATACTCAGGAGAAAGCAGTGGAGGATGGTCCAAGGTCTTTGGCTCCTGCATCCACCTGAGAGAACCAGTGGAAGCTTCTGCTTCCCAGCTTCTGCCTGGCCACTGTGGTCAGGTGGGGAGGAAGCTAGCAGGTGGAAGTTCTCTTTAGCTTTTCCTTTTCTCTCTATAACTCTGCCTTTCAAGTAAATAAACTCAATCTTAAAAAAACAAAGGAAAAACAAATCTAGTAGCTCTAGTCAGGAAAAAAAAAACGTGCAAGGCTACACAGTCATTTAAATACATGTATTACTAAAACAAAAGCTGACTCACAATAGAATAACTTACAGCATATACATGACTGTGTACAGGCTAACAATAGCATGCGATGACTTGTGCAGTTCCATATTTTCCCAAATTATCTGAAACTCAAGAGACAAACGTTTCAGGGTGTTCCTGTCCTCAGGAGTAAGAACTGACATATCCATCAGTTTGCTTTTCTCGCCCCCTCCTCAATCTGCAGAAATATTTCTACTATCAACAGAACACAAAAGGCCTGCAGCAGACAGCTTCTGTGACAAGAAAAGTTGCCGGAGGCAAAACAGAGAAACAACAAATAAAACTGAAAGAATCCATAAGTCAACAAAGGAAACCTTTTGAAAAAATGGAATTTGCAAAAGTTAAAGACATTTACTTGAAACGGATCATCTGTTTCATAATAAAATCCCAAGATGGTGATGGCTCTTGGCTGAGGGAAATATGAAGCAACATGGTCTATTTATACAACATGATGTGGAGAACACTGTAGGTATTGTCCAAAACAAATATGAAATGCCAAAATGATATTTCTTTGGAGAAGATGAAGAAAGTTCATTTATGTGAAGAATCAATAGACAAAAACAAAATTCATTCATTAATTCAAATAAAAATGCACACACACACACACACATTTCCATACTCTGAATTGAGCTTCTATTGTTCCAACATCACACATTTCAAAGTGAGCAAAGTGAATGGCTTAAAATTCGAGCAACAAACTGCCTTCCGTCCATCTTGCCTGCCTTTGCAGCTTATTCATACTTTAACAAAAAATTTTTTTTTAAATTTTCAACTGAAACTAAATAAACCATGGAAGTACAGAAACTCTAGAGACCAAGTATGAGCCATCAAGTTTATACCCATTAACGTCAAAAAGAATTTGGCATTGAAAAACTTTGTTTTAAGGTATAGTGCTTTGTAAGTAATTACCCTTATCGAAAGTATACTTTTTTAAAAAGATGTATTAATTCTTATTGCAAAGTCAGATATACAGAAAGGAGGACAGATAAGATCTTCCATCCATTGAATCACTCCCCAAGCAGCTGCAATGACCGGAACTGAGTCAATCCCAAGCCAGGAGCCCGAGCCTCTTTTAGGTCTCCCATGCGGGTGCAGAGTCCCATTGCCCTGGGCCGACCTCTACTGCTTTCCCAGGCCACTGGCAAGAAGCCGGAAGGCAGGCAGGGCCTCCAGGATTAGAACCAGCGCCCATATGGAATCTAGGCATGTTCAAGGCAAGGACTTTAGCCACGAGGCTATGGTGCCGGGCCCTCCAATAGTCTAATTTTTAGCTCTGTCAGGATCTCTGTTAGAATTACAATTCTAGATTGAGCAAAGAATTCTATCAAAACTCTATTATCATACTAAAACACTTGATCATGTGTGCTTTCAAGAATCCCAACTTTCTATTTCTGAGAAGAGAACAGATTTAATGAAATATTTTTAAAGTGGAGCTGGTAAACGGAATATTTGTGAAAAGCACCGCCAAAAAGGCAATTCATATGGCAGACACAGAAAAAGAACTTATCACATACACTGGAGCAATGGGTATTAAATAATTATCTTCGAATAAACTCCACAAATCAATATGATCCTGTTGGTCTAAACTCAGAGTGGTATTGCCTAAAGGAAATCTCTAAGGTCAACCAGCAATTAACTGAAAGGTTTTGATTGAAAATACTATTGACTCTTTCATATCAGACAGCTTCCTGGTTATTATACTTCATGAGCTAGGCAGGTGCCAAGACATTAAATTGTCAATAATCTATTAATACTAGACTGTTACGCTCACTCTAAATCTGCAGGCAAATGCATTCAAGCCAAGTGCCTGCTTAGAGATAATGTGAATTCCCCAACCCCGATATGGAAATCGCATCTTTATTATCCCCACCTTAAACACCTAGTAGTGTGGACAGAAGATACAAAAAGTATGCAGATAATAAATGTTTATTCAGATGAGTTCCACTAACATTTGCTTTTTAAGAGACTGATGAAGGGATAGAGAACATCTCCCAAAAGCTAACTTTCCTTCTAAGTCATATTTAACAGTTTCTAAATTGAATGTAATAAACGCTTTGCAAGGAGAAATGAGAACTCATTTCAAGTGAGGCTTACAAGTCTCTGCCACTCTGCATTTGGAAAGCAGACATACACTGGGGGTGGGGGAAAAACTTTTTAATGAATTTAATAGAGAAAAGCACTTTAATTAAATGCTGTCAAAGGGGATTGTATTAATGACTGCACACAGAGGAATTTAAAGCTGGCCAAGTTTATTTAGCAAATAGAAACTAGGCTTTCGAAGCCTGCAAGTATTTATGTTTCTGCAGTTACAGTACATCTAGGAGATGATGGTGCCAAGTAAAACCGTTGAGTTATTAGATATGATTTTATTTATTGTGCATTATTAAAGTTTCAAAGGTCCCAAGGGAATGAATTTCATTTTCAAAATGAAACGCCATATTTGATCGGAAAGGGTTAAGCTTCCTCAGTTTTTTTCTGTTCCTTAGAATTTTTATGCAAGTGAGTAGCTAGTGGATATGACCTTTTTAGTTCAACCAGTCAAACTTCATTTCATTGGATAGCGGTGGCAAAGAAATCAATGACAGTAATTCTCCTGTGACTTTTCTCCTTTTTCAGTGATTTGTCACTAAACATAATTCATTCAATTACATATACCAATAAGCTGCAAAATGACCAAAGCTCTTAAAAATCTCCATGAAAATTTGGTTGCCATAACTTTCTTAATCAAAAACATGAGTGCCACAAACTTTCAGAGACGAAAAAAGTATTGAATGTTTGACTAGGGGCAACAGGAAAAGGGAGGGGTTTCTTCCTCAGCATCTTCTACTTCGAGGTTGACCACAGAGCAAATCTACTATTAATGATAATGTTTTTAAAATAAACGAAGAAAATATGAGCCTTAATGCACTAAAGCTGTAACGTATTGAAAAGCTGGTCTGGTTGGAAAATACTGTGTGCGTGTCAACATGATTTTCTCTACCGTTTGTAAAAATGTAATTATCCATGATATGCTATTATCCGTGATATGCTACAAGGGTGGGGATTTCAAATAAATCCAGTGGAAGCTGAGGATTCGCCTTCGGTCTTCAGTGTCTGACACCACCGTGTCTGTGAGATCACAAACCACTGCCATGACTTACCACATCCTTCTTGCAGCTATATATACACTCTTTCACTCTGTCTTTAGATTTTAATTCAAAACACAAGAGAGGAGAGGAAGGGAATATGAAAATAAGAACAAAAAAAAAATCATAAGCCCAGCATCTACTTCCTTTCAATAAGAGAATAATGATCACAGAAGGAGACTTTCAACTTTGTAAATAAATAATCTGATTTTCATCTTCCCTCCCCATTTGAGTTATTTATTAATATCATATGACTGATCCATGTTTTTGCAATTCTGGAACATATAAGTAACTGCTTTTACCATCTGTGCCAAGATGTTTCACACTAGTCTTTGAAAAACTGAAAATGCAGATGAAAAGGATATTATGTCTGATTACATAGACATTCAACAGTAAGAAAGGACAGCACAGAACACATGGTATCATGTGCCACTCGGTCTCACACAGGAAAACCTTCAGAGTCACTGAAGGACAGTATGCTGCCTCCAGGATATCTGTTCCAGGAACTCAAAATAAACTGGTTGATTTCCACAGACCACATGCTAATAAAGCTCTCCTGGCACCATTATTCTAATATGAAGATATATCAAAAGAATCAGCAACTGATAGACCATCTTGATGACTTGATTCAGATTATGTTTTACAGACCAGGAAGCAGTCAATTTGTTTCTCTCTCTTAATGACTGAGGAAGTTACCCTACTAACTTACCATGCACACTGTTTATTTTAGACCTTCTCTCCATGGGAAATTTTTGTTTTACATGAAATACTCAAATGAGAATTCCTCCCAAAAGTATATGCCTAGTACCACATAGTTGGAATCAATTGTTAAAAAAATTAGAAAACCCATATTTAATAAACTTGCATGTAGATATCACACATATACAATATATGCTCACTTTAATATGTTCTGTTTTTTAGATCATGACAAAAATATCAAGAACTTTCAACATTCATATATATTTAAGAGTTCACATCGTAGATTTTAGCTCTTAAAGTTTACAAATGATTAAAGCACTTTTTTTTTTTTTAAGAAAAATTTGACAGAGAACAAGGGAGTGCTTCGTCCAGATTCACCCTCAAATCCCAGGGGACAGAGCAGGATGTAAGCCAGCCTCAGGTGGTGCCAGGAACTTCACGTCACCACTGCCTGTGAGAGGCTGCGTTAGTAACAGGTAGGAATCAGGAGACGGAGCTGGGAATTGAACCTCTGACAGAGAATGCTGGTGTCTTAATGGCTAGGCTAAACGCATGCTCCACTTAAACATTTTTCAGAACAGTTTTAGAAGAATAATTAACTACTCACTTTGAGGTGTACTGAGCTCATCATACCTCAATAAGTAACTGTGAAAATCATCTTTCCTACTTTGTGCCTTCAGCCAGCAAATCTGTTGGGTGTTTGGCATTTGGAAAGCAAGTTAGAGACTCATTTATGTTACATGAGTCTGAAAAATGGATCCAATCAAATACTTACACAAGACAGAAGGAAACAAACAAATTAACTTCCTTGAACATGAAAAAATAAATTTAGCTCAATGAAAGTTTAGCTTCAGAAGACAGAAACAATCGCTACTTACATGGACTATTTTTGCTGCTGAGGGGACTGAGTGATCATACCAGGCAGTCAGCCAGTTCTGGACACACCAGACTGATACAATGAATTTACAAGGTTTGTTCATGTAAAAAATGTCCATGATGGCCACAGAGGTTTAAAACCAAAAAAAAGTTAAATGAAGTTTATTCAATGCTCAAGCTAGTGAATGTCACAACTGGCTCTCCAGAGTAATAAGCATTAATTGGACAATTTGCTGATTTTTGTTTGCCTTTAATCCCACCCTGTTCAGCTTCAGGCCACCAAGGTGCAATGATCAACTTTCAGAACTCCTGAAAGTTTAACAGCCTGTTCCTGTAAACTGGTAAGGGCTTTATACCACCATACCCTGCCTCTCACACAGAAAGTGACACCATGCTCTGCCCTGGACAAGCCGCATTCTGTTTCCCAGGTTGACTTACAGGAATTCCTTCGCCTGGCCTGACTTACCGGTCATTTTTCCTCCTCCAAAGTGATTAGGATGACCACAGTGTGATAACTAATTTTATAAGAGACTGTATCAAAAGGTGAAGGGTTATATGATTTGCAGTGAATTACATCTAGAAACAACCTGTGAGAAAATTGAACTTGTGACCTTAGATCTGTCAAACCTATCTAGTTTGCTTGATCTCCCATTTCTAGGGTCAAACCGAGTAATAATAGAATAAATTAATTTCAGAACTTTGGCAGTTTTCCTTTCATTGAAAGGGTGCTTTTCTATCATTACAAGGGGGAAGTTCCAGACTTCAACTTAATAAAAATCAGCAGTAGTTTTTCAGCTACATTAGATTTCCACACTAAGCAGAAACAGCTGAGGAGTCACAGTAGGTAGGTTTGGCTACAATAGTTTCAAACTCGGTGGCTGCCTTTCTCTTGCAATTGCCATAACCATCAGTCATAAGGAAACCAACTGGAAATTTCAGAGCCCATATAAGGTGTTCCTTATCTGTTCTGCTGTTCCCATTGGCCTTTCCAAAATGCCACTGGAACCTCCCAGGAGCAATGTGTTTTTGTTTTTATGCTCTCATTAGAATGCTCAAATGGGAATCAAAAATTGGGACTCAGAAATGCAAAGAATGTTTCAGATAAAAATCATCTTCAAATTCACCTAGCTTAGAATATAATGTTTTGCAAAAATAGTAAATGGAAACTCAAAGACAGAAATGCTTCATCAAAAATCAGGCTATGTCACTTACAGGGAATTTTTTTTTAAAGCCACATCATTTTTTTCTCACATTGAGCCAATGTTTATTGGAAACAGAGATAGACGGACTGGTGCTGTGGTGCAGAGGGTTAAGCCACCCCATGCAGTGCCAGCATCCCATACGAGCACTGGTTCAAGCTCCAATTGCTTCATTTCCAATCCAGCTCTCTGATAATGTTTCTGGGGCAGAAGCTAAGGATGACCCAAATGCTTGGTCCCCTGCCAGTCACATGGGAGAACCAGAGTTCTAGGCTGGCTCAACCTTGGCAGGTAAAGGCCTCTGAGGAGTGAAGTGCCTGATGGAAGATATTTCCCTCTCTCTCTCCCTTTCTCCCCTTCTCTCTCTCTGCCTTTCAAACAATTAACTTAGAAAAAAACAGAAATAAAGAATAATTTTCATTCCTTCAAAGATGCTCCATTCCTGAAAACACTGCATAGAAATTCTTAGGGAGTAATAAACATACAAAAAACATTTAAATATTGGGAAACTTTCTTTTTACTTCAAAAGGCATATTATACCCAGACTTAAGCAAATCTCAACCATGAATTTTAAATTTACTTAAAAAATATGTAAGCAAGGAGGCCCAGATTTCAAAAGAAGCATTTTTTGTGTCATTATATTAGAAAGACATCAATTTTTTAAAATTAAAATATTATTATCTGAGGTTCTTAATCCTGTGGCTTTTGGTCATGGGGCCATAACTTATTACACATTTGATGTGAACTAATTTGCTACCATTGATAGTTAAAACAACGAAACCTGCAAGTGTTACACTTTTTTTGTTTTGTTTCAGGTATATTATAGCTGACACTGTATTTCTTCTACAATGTCCAATTCATAGGTACATGAGTCCACTTCTGTTGATTTACATATATGGGTGAAAAAGAAGTAGAATTCCAGGTTGGTAAGGACAGGAATAAAGCAATTCATATGAAAATCACCCATTATTATAGTCAGCCCAGAAAACCCATTAAAATACCCTCACATGTTAACAAATTCTGTATCTTCAAACTACCTGTCACCATATAATTTTATTTTTTCAAACACCACATGACCACCAATCAACTCACAAGATATTTTTAGAGAGCCACACAAAAGCTTCACTTTAGACTCTACAGACTACACACAGAAGGTCTGTTTACTTCAATACCTTAAATAGCTGTGATCTTGAAAAGGTAATTTCAACTCAACATGTTTAAGAGATACTATGTAGTTCATCCTGGAAAAGGGTGAAGAAAATTAAGCTAAAATGTATCACCCAAGATCAGCATCACAGAAACAGAAGCAGTGGATTCTACCAAATCATAATCTGAATGCAGCCAGAAGGTAAATGAAAGTCTGTTTCAAAAATGCACTTGAAGTAAAAGTGGGGGAAGGGAGCAGCACTGTGGCAAAATGGGTTAAGCTGTCACCTGCAACTCCAGCATCCCTTAAGAGCATCACTTTGTGTCCCAGCTGTTTCTCTTTCAATCCAGTTCCCTCATCATGTGCCTGGGAAACTAGCAGATGACCCAGCTGCACCTGTGTGGTAGACCCGAATGGAATTCTAGGCTGTTATCTTCAGCGTGACCCAGAATTGGCCACTAACTCTGCTTTTGAAACAAGTAAGTCATTTAAAACTGCATTTGTATTAAAGGGAAAAACTGCTTAATGTACATGGGAACTTCAGGACCCACGTGTTGGCATAACCGGCTAGTCTTTTACCTGCAAGCACCAGCATCCCATATGGGTCTTGATTTGTGTACTGGCTACTCCAATTTTGATACAGCTCTCTCAGCTAATGGCCTGAGTAACGGGCCAGTGAGTAACGGGCAATGGCCTAAGCCCTTGGGCCCTTGTGGACACACAGAAGGCTTGCGAGGAGACTCCCAGCTCCCAGCTTTGGATCAGCTAAGCTCTGGCCATTGTAGCCATTTTGGGAGGGAACCAGTGGATGAAAAGACCTTTCTCAGTGTCTCTCCTTCTCTAAAAATCTGCTTCCAAATAAAAATAAATAAATCTGTAAAAATTTATTCCCTATTTGTGGTATATAGAATAATGCCTGGGAAACAGAAGGAATCAACCAGTGCTTGATTTGGCAGCACATGTACAGAAGGAGTTAAGCAAATATTTGTTCATTAAGTAAGTATAAATAAGTAAGAATAAAAAATAGCCAGTCCTCTGAACTATTCTGTAAGTTGAACTGGTTTATTAATCAATTTTAATCACCTTTTCCAAATGCCAGACTCTGCTAGATAGCTAAAGAAAGGAATGTAGATGAAATGTGATGAGGTCCTCAATTAGGACAAGGACATACAGTGCCTACAAGCACCATCGTTTTAGTTGAGATTTAATATTTTTGATCTTTGTGGGTAGGAACAGAAGGGGAGTTGCATTCTAAGGCACTTTTTTTTTTAATCTTAGTCTCTGTCTTGCCTTTCTTCTCACTGCTCCATACTGCTCACATCTAATCAGCTTGCTCCTTTACAAAGCTTATTAGCCATCTACTTCTGTCTTTTTCACATTGGATAAAAGTCCTTATTGAAAATGAACAGGGAGAAAAAGAGAAGAAGAGAGAGAGAATGAAAAGGGATAGGAACATTGAGTAGGCCAATGAATAACAATAAGAACATCCACTAAGCAATAACTTTTTTCAAAACAAATAAGCTTTATGTTCAAATATTTAGACTCTTTTTCCCATCAGAACAAGAAATGATGAAGACATGGAGGCTTTTATATTACACCTAGTTTCATTTAATATAAGTGGAAGGAGAAGAATATGGATTGGTGCATTAGCACTCTACAAAATACTTAACCATCCTGGCTAAGAAGCCAACAAACTGTGTTCTCTGTGGTCTCAATGCAGCACAACATAGACACTTAAACCCATGAAGGGCCATGTAAACAACAAAGCTAATTCTGTGTGTTCTTTCACCTGTAAAGCAGCAGAGGGAGAAGCATCTTCTACTTAGTATCTCGAAATCAAGGGATGCGTAAGTAACCCAAGAGAGAGCTGTGTGGATTGTACTACCTTTCAAAATTGCAAGATGTCAAAATTATTTCAACAAGCAGTAATTACAGAAAAGCAAGCTCATCAAAGAAATCAAGGTTCTCCATGTTTCTAGAAAGCAGGCAGAAAGAAAGAGAGAGAGAGAGAGAGAGAAAGCATAACCCAGTTGTTTAACATTTCACTTCCAATCAATAGCTAACTCTGGATGTTTAATTTGGAAAGGTTGTATGTCATGAAGATTCAGCCACCCATTACATATGGGATGTTTGGCAAATTCCATAGAAAACATCATCATAAAGAATGAGAAGGGAAAAACAAAACTACCACCAACTCAAGTCATTCAAATGGCAAGCCTAGTAAAATGTTGAACACACATTATAAAGAAATAAATAAGCAGAACCAGAACAAACTACTACAAAATTGAAGTTTAATTTCTATCAGTATCTAAAGCATATGGAAGAATGAGAAATGTTAGAAAAATTTACTACTAAAGTAAAAAAAAAGCATAATACTCTCAATATACATAAAACTTAAAACCATCCTGAAGCATTCATTTTCTCCTAATTACACATCTTCAACATTTCACATTGTTTTAAAAAAACACACAAATCTCCACTTAAATGAGAAATTTATGCTGATTAATTAATCTTACCTACAACCATTAACCCTGAAAAATGCAGAGTCATTGCAGCCATGCTTTTTTTTTTTTCTCCAATGGCAGTCCACTTACAAATTTCCTACAAATGGTCTATACCTACAAAGCTTTCTAATTACCACTTTCCTTGAGATTATTCCAATACTTTGGTCAATAGAGCTCTTCCTTAAAACACAGTGCCTTCCAAATTAAGCATTCAGACTGCCTGTTACCAGAAATCTCAAGAAAGTCTCCCACAACGTGGATAACGTAGACCAGCCAACTTTTCTCAGATTAATTTAAAGTAGTACATGGAGAATGTACAACTGAAGATGGGATTGAAAAAGGAGAAAAGTAATGAAACAGAGCATGTATCATGGGTAGGCCAAGTTTTTTAAAGGAACAGAGTAACAATGACCAGTCAGCACAAGTTACAAGGCAGACAAGATATATGGCAAATGTTAATCAATATTATGGTAGAAAGAAAAGATTGGTGGTGGAAAGAAACTGACTAGGGAAGAAATATGTTGTGTTATGGATGGCAAAGACCTGCAGTTGTTGAATTCCACGTTCCTGAATCAGAAAAGCCTGAATATGCCCTGAACAGTACAATTAAACTTTCATAGTTTTATATTTTCAACTTCTCCAAGCATATCTTCATTAAGAGAGAATTTCTATGTCCTCAAAAGAGAAAAAGAAATCTTCTGACACCCCTTGAACTAAAACAACAAAAAAGCCCTATTTAGTGTAATCTGGATGAAGGTGAACCCAAGATGCAAATGCTCATTACACAGCATAAAAGGCATTGGTTGAAAAGTTTTCAAACCTTGCTACTCCTGAATCACACATTTAAAAATCGAGACATTTTACAAAACTATCTGGTAACACACACACACACACACACACACACACACACACACACACACACACACACTCTTTAAGTTGATTAAATGCATACTTGAGAAGACATCACTAGGAAAAAGCTCTGAGGGCCCTCACTGATGCTCAGGGGTCATCAACATTTTCTCAAGAAAGGTCCTATATTTACCCAACCACTGCAACATTTAATTAAACATGTCAAGTGTTCATTTCCATTGTCCTCACTAAAGTAAAATATTAGAACTCGGTAGCCAAATGCAAACAGCAGACTTCGGAAAGGAGGGATGAAAGCATGCTCATAATGTGGTTAGAGAATTTATGAACACTCTTAATTGATTAATTGGTTGTCTTATTTACCTATTTTTCTTAGGAGCTGAACTTTTGGAAACAAATTTACAAATCAACAGACTGCATATCTTGAATTGGAAAACAAGATTGAATCCTCAGTGTTGAAATGCACATGTGAAATACCCTTAAACATCAGCAATGAGAGTCACAGTGTAAAGCTATCTTAAAAATGCTAAATCAGGGCCCGGCGCGATGGCGCAGTGGTTAAGGTCCTCACCTTACACTCCTGGGACCCCATATGGGCGCCGGTTCTATCCCAGCAGCCCCACTTCCCATCCAGCTCCCTGCCTGTGGCCTGGGAAAGGAGTCCAGGACGGCCCAAAGCTTTGGGACCCTGCACCTGCGTGGGAGACCCGGAAGAGGCTCCTGGCTTTGGATGGGCATGGCATCGGCCATTGCGCTCACTTGGGGAGTGAATCATTGGATGGAAGATCTTCCTCTCTGTCTCTCCTCTCTGTATATCCACCTTTCCAATAAAATAATAAAAATAAAAAAATGCTAAATCAAACTGATAAACAGTGAAAGTATTGTTCACATCAATGATTGAAAAAAGTGAATGTTTCAATCACATTCTTTGTCATCATACCACTGTGTTACAGATTTGCTGCACTGAGTGTAGCAGCTCACAGAACCAGGTCTTTTCAATATAATTATGAAAAGTTAAATGATATCTCATAGACACGTTTGTGTGATATAAGATACCAAACAATAAGTGTTCAGGGAATGTGGCCTGTTATGAATCACAAATTTTTTCCAGCAGACAAAGAGTCAGACCCCGAAAGCAGACAGATGTGGATTAGAGTTTTGAGTGTCTTGAAGTTTCAGTTTCTACTCTGAATGTAAGGACACTTTCTCTTGCTTCATCAGAATGAGTAAAGGTAAGCTATATACATACAAAAACATGCCATATTTGGAGAATGTGACTCTCAAAAAATTTACATGTTGCATGCGGGAATGCGTGGGAGGTGATGAATGTGGACAGGATAAAAGAGAAGAATGGGAGATGGGTGAAAGAAAGGAGGAGGGGAGAGAAGATAGGTAGAAGAGGGTGAAGAAATAACAGTGTTACTGTTGTTATTATTACTGCTGGATTTTGTGTAGGAAAAGCTCTAACTCAGCTTTGGAGATGCTCAGGATTTTTGTTTTACAGCCAGGCAATTAATGATGTATCTATACGTGAGTTTCCCAAGCTCGGCCAATATCTGCACTGCAGCAAGTAGTTATTCAGGAGGTTGTGCTACACGCTGTTAAATACTTGATAGCAATATACTTTGCAAGTATCCAGCAGATACCAGTAGCTCCTTCAAATTTTAACAATCAGTGCCTTCAGGTATCTCCAAATTTTACGATGGGGGAAATCACCCATGTTAAGAGAAGTGTTAGTAGATCTCAATGACAGGATATCTATGGCTTAGAAGATGCTGAAACTCTCTTGAGTGGGCAGCCACCCAGACAAGGAAAGGTCAAATGCTGGTGACTGGCTGTCACCAATCAGGACTTGTGCTCCACCTAAATCTCCAGCATGAGATTTTCAAACGAGTGCTTGTTGAGAAACCACATAGCAACAGGCTGAGAATTCCTGAACAAAGTATGAACTACACAGACATGAACAATTTGGCAAAAACACAATCCATTTAGAGACCTTATCACACACCTTAGCAATGCCTGTGTTCCCCACTGCACTAAGAAGTGTGGTCAGAGAGAAAGCAGGAAGCCAAAAATACCTGTGCTTTCATGCAGCTGTCAATTCTGGCTTCAGGCAAGGCTCAGTGTCTCTACTCTTGTTTTTCCAATAGCCGTACAGAGTTCGTAATAATGAATACCCAGACCTAACTAGTTTTTGATTCTAAGCTGAGGTTATCTATTCACTGTGGGGCCTCAGGGCATAATAACCACCAGGGGGGTGGGAAATCACTATGAACACAAGAAATAATTTTGTCTTCAACCTTTTGAGGTAAAAAATAGAATGTATTTTTTCTTGTTCATGGGATGGCTTAGCTGCCTTAGTTTGCCTTACTATATTGCACCTCTGTTGATCTTTGTGCTATCCATACGTGGACCAGAAGCACCATATAGATTATTAGTTCTCAAAATCTTAGCCAGGAAATGGAATCTTGGAGGCCAGGGGATAGGCATGGGGCAAGGTGATGGGATAGGAGTCAGGCCTAAGCAAATGAAAAGGAGGGAATGTGTGGACATGATGCCCTAGGAATGCAGGCCAGAGCGACTAGCACAGCAGGATGGTGGGCCAGGATCTCGTGGGAAGGTTGTTAGTTCCAGTTTTGTGCCACCCTGAATCTCATGGGTTTGATCTTATTTTTTGGATTTTATGTGAAATCTCCTAGTTTTACCATGTGGCCTTTACTTTTTAAAATCCTTGGTGGGCTTAAATTAAATACAACTGCAAACAATACAAGGCTTCATTTGTGAAATCAGTGAACAAATGGGAAGATACTATTTCTCCCTTTCATAACTTCTAAAAATTGTTAGTTATCTATTTGTTTAATTATTTGAAAAGCAGAGGAACAGAGAGAGAAGTAGAGGGAAGACACAGAAGGAAGTCTATCTGCTGGTTCATTCCGCAAGTGCCTACAGCAGCTAGAGAGAGGCCAGAATGAAGCCAGGAGCCCATCTGCGTTCCACACGTAGGTGGCAGGGGTCTAAGCTCTTGGTTGATCTACCACTACTTTCCCAGGCATTCAACAGGGAGCTAGCTATAGTAGAATCAGGGCAGCCAGGGCTTGAACTGGCACTCCCATATATCATGCTATTATTGCAAATGGCATTTTAATGTGCTATGCCACAATGCCAGTCATCAATATGCTATCTTCCTTTGGGAAGACAGTTGTGGCTTCAAGGGACTTCTTAACGCTAGAGGAACCACTGAGTAGAGTGGGAGATATTGACAAGAGTGAGGAAGATAATACAAAATTCTGATGCAATGTAACTTGGGTTCTAAGTAGGTATTTATACACAGCACTCACTGCCTCACATCTTCAAGAAAAGAGAGTGTGGGGTGAGGGGAAGGGGAAAGATGGGCAGTCTAGCACAACACAGCTGGACACCCACATTCTATATTGCTTTGCATACTGCCTACAGATCTAAATTTCTGCTAGTGTGCCTGGGAGACAGCATGTAATGACCCAAGTATTCTGTTTTGGTCATGCACACAGGAGACTCAGATGGAGTTCTTGGTCCCTGGTTTCAGCCTGATATAGATCTGACTGTTGTGTTTTATTACGGAGTGAACCAATGCATGAAATGTCTTTCTCTTTCTGTCTTCCACTCTCTCACTCTGAATTTAAAGGAAGGAAGGGAGAAAGGGAGGGAGAGAAAGAGGGAGGATGAAAGAATAATGGATGGACGGATGGATGGATGGATGGAAAGAAGGAAGGAAAGACAGGAAGAGGGGAGGTAGGAGGAAAGGGAGGGAGGAAGGAACAGCCAGGACATGAACTAGAACCCATATGGGATTCCAGCGCATGTAAGACAAGGATTAAGCCACTGAGCCATTGCACTGGGCCCAAATATATATTTTTATAACTCTAAAATTTTCATCGATATAAAGGTATTATTGAATTCCAACTCTGAGTCTATTGACTTGATTTGGAAATAATTACAGTGTCAGAATCTTTTTTTTTTTCTTTTCTTTTTTTTTTTTTTATTGTTGCTTACATTATATTATGTAGTACAGTTTTATAGGCGCTGGTTGTTTGTTATTTTCCGAACCTGTCATTGATACTGTCTCAACCCAGATGTTTCGAAGAATGGAACTTGCATTATTTTTAACATATTGTTTACCCAATACTATGTCAATTAATTCCATAATGTTGTATAATGATACTGAGGCCTTGTTGGGGCTTTTAACTGACTGGATCTTTACTCTGTTAGACCTATCTTCAGACAGTGTCAGAATCTTGATCTCTCCTTAAATAGTCCTCCCCAACCACTCTCCAGACTCGTGAGTTCTGCTGGTTGTTTTCCTCACTTTTCATATTAGATCTATAATAAATAATTAATCCACAGCTTTGTGTATTGCTAACAACCACATAAATTTATCCCTGCAAAGCAGTGTCACAGAGAAGTAGGCACATAATCAGAGAGAGAAAGAAACAAGAAAAAGAAAGATAGAAGGCAATCAGGCAGCCTGCTGGCCAGTGAAGTACTGAAGTTTCAATGTATGGGACCAAGGTCAATGGCTAAGGAGAAGTCCATGTGGAGAAAAATTTCTTATTTGTGAACTCTTTAGCTAATACCTGAATGATAAGAATAACCTCTCATAAAATGAGTGAATTTCTCTTAGTGATATCAGAAGTTAGAAACTCCAGAAAGATTCTTGTTTAACACACTCCTGTTCTGACACACTGACATGAAAGGTAATAAAATGGCCTAGAGCATCTGAATGTTTATACTTTCTTAAAGTATTTATTAATTTATTTAAAAGATAGAAAGACAAAGACAGAGAGGAAGAGAGAGAAATATTTTCTATTTGCTGGCTGACTCCCCAAATGGCTGCATGGCCCAGGCTGAGCCAAGCTAAAACCAAGAAGCAAGCTAGTTTAGACAGCTTATATGTCTGCTGTCTGAAACTACTCATTTCATTAATTGGCTTGATATTCAACAGGATTTAATTTTATGAAATAATATTGATAGTAAGTGGGAACTACTCTTGAAATCTTTTTAATAAATTTACTTTATAAAACAAAAGGCTAGAAAATATATACTGGAGCCTTCTTTAATATTAAATTTCTACTAGGTCTCAAAGTGTGACAATCACTTCTCTCTGTTGCAGACAATTAATGAACTCCTGTGGTATTGGGGTGAGCCCCATGAAGGAAAGACAAAATGAGTTCCAGAAAGAAGCCCTGGCTTCTGTGAGTGACACCAAGAACCAGTCCAGAGCAGGAGAGTAGGCTCTGCCATGTGTCTACATAGCACTCCAATCACCCATCCACTCCAGGCCCACTGCCTCCATGAATCCATGCCTGACTCTTTCAGTGACTTTGGCCTTGGAAATCACCTGATGACAGCATCAAAGCAAGGACTGAGATGGCCATATATGGAAGACAAATCACCTAAAACACCCATTAACCACAGCAAGAGAAAAGGGGACACACACACACACACAAAAAAAAAACCCAGGGGGAGGGTACATCATTGTACCTTCTACAATTTCTATTCCACCTTCACTAAGAAGCCACGCTTCACTTTTTCTTTACCATCACCCTCTTGCATTCTTCACTCACACACAGGCACACACTCATTCCTGCATCACATCTTCTTCTGCACCTGAGGATATGAAGAGAGCAGCTTAAAGGGTTCTCTTTGTAGCACTCAGGATTGATCACATTGAGCAATAGGGCAAAAACCTTACAACCTCCCAAAGTAATAGTAGACAAAGCTTGAGAAGTCTAGCCTTGCAAGCCCAGAAAACACCTTTTCTTGAAACAAACTGACTGTAAAAGGAGCTACTAGTTAACCAGATTATTTGTTTCAGTAAGAGCAAACGCTAAGCCAACATGTGGCCAAAGCAAATGCAGATTCCTAAATGAGAAAATCAAAGACAGGAAAAGCTCCTCTTAAAATTCCAAGAATCTGTCATAGTTTTTCTCAAAGACTCAGTTGAGTTCAATTGCATACTGTAGGTCATAAGCTATTTCTTCTCAGCAGAGTTAAACTTCTTTGAGGAAACTTTGACCAAAGACTGCTTCACAGTGTTTCTTTAGAAAACAAACTAATGGAATTGATGGGTTTTTGATGGGAAGACTTGCTTCTTCATGAGTACCCCGGCTTCACAATGTCACAGCAGAAGGTTCTCAAGAAGACAGCTGCCTGGTATAATTTGGTCATTTTTCAACACATGTGTGTCCATGTACATATACACGCACACACACAGAGTACCCACTCTGATACCAGGGACACGGCACACAAGCCGCTCGCATGAGAGTGGGTATGGCAGGGCTCTGTAAGCTCAGAAGCGGCCTACAGGCTTGGGGGCAAGGCTTGCTGACCTGCACTGGCTCGGGTGGGAGTTGGACCACATGTTGCATGCGCTCGCTGTGGTGATGCCTTGATTCCTCCTCATAGATCACATCCCTCTCATGCTGGGGGAGGTTCAGGAAGCGGCGGATGGTGCACAGGTTCTCCCAAAGAGTGCGGTTTTCCGGGCTTGGGTTCTCCTTCCAGCGGAGCAGTTCACACAGCCAACCCTGCAGTGAGAGGAAGCACCTTGAGTCGACATGCAGAATCCAGAGTGGCTGAGTCCCTCAAACAAGTATCACTCACTTTATTCTCTGTTAAAATTGCCACACCAACCTGAGGAAATATTGAAACAGTCTGATCTCTAAAAAGTAATGAGTGACCACAAACACAGCATGACAATCCCCAAGGGTGTCCACTCACATTAGCTTATCGTATCACTCATTTATAGAATAAACTAGTCATTGGTTCCTTACAAAACATAACTCAGCCGTTGGGGTTGTGGCACGGGGGCTAAACGGCAGCCTGCGATGCTGACATCCCAAATAAGCACTGTCCAAGTCCCAACTGCTCCATTCCAATTCAGAACTTTGCTAATGCACCTGTGGAAGCAGCAGCAGATCACCCAAGTACTTGGGCCCCTGCCACCCATGTGGGAGAAGGGCCTGTGAGTTCAACCTGGCACAGCCTCAACCATTATGGCCATGTGGGGAATAAACCAACCGACGCAAAATCTCTCCCTCTCTCTGTAACTCTGCCTTTCAAATCAATCAATCAATCTTTTAAAACAACACAATAAAGCAAGTTTATAGTTCTGAATATCAGAAATGCTCATTAGTACTGGTCAGCCAAATGGGCCATATTCTGCTACCCAAATGCATAGTCACGCTGTTCGGAGAAAAGTGCACATCTATGTATTCCAAAGTGGTACATTCTTTTTTTTTAAAGACATTTATTTTTATTAGAAAGGCAGATTTACAAAGAGACAGAGGGAAAGGTTTTCCATCTGCTGACATTCCCTAGTGGCTGCAACAGCCGGATCTGAGTCAATCCGAAGCCAGGAGTTTTTCCCAGGCCTCTCACACAAGTGCAGAGTCCTAAGGCTTTGGGCCATCCTCTGATGCTTTCCCAGGCCACAAGCAGAGGGCTGGATCTGAAGTGGAGCAGCCGGGACAGAAACCCAAACCCACATGGGATTTCAGTGCTGCATATGGAGGAGTAGCTTACTATGCCACCACACCAGCCTGAAAATGGCAAATTCTACAGAATAAAATCCCAAGGGTAAATAGCACCAAGCTCTCTAGGGAGGGGATATTCTCACAACGATCATTACCTCATGAAACAGAAATACCTTTAGCAAGAATGAACAAAATAAATAATTGCACAATTTCTGGATGCCTTGTATTTGTGACCCTCCTGGCCACTGTGTTCCCATTACAGCCACGTCTGCACAAAGGCAGGTAGTTGGTCAGGCCACACCTGCCAGTGCCCATCCCCCCCAACTCTGGCATCCAGATCTTCTCTCTCTTGCAACTGCACACACAAAAAAAAATGTAATGCAAATAATGATGGATTATATGAAAATAATACAGAGGATGCTGTCAACATCATTCACTGGTTCATGTCAAAATATTTTACCCAGTAGCTTTCTAACCCATCATTTCCAAGCTTCACTGCTGATTTTGCAAACAAGAACTGTCCCACATCACGTCTCTTGCAAAAGAGTAAAAAATTTTCTGAAGAGGTGCATAAACAACTTTGTGAAAATTCTGAATAATCAAAAAAAAAGGAAAAAAGGAAAGATAAATTCTGAACCTCAACAAATTATCTATCATAACTTATAAGCCAACAAAAGTTCCTGACATGCATTATAAAAACCCCATATAATATTGTAAGCCGTTGTTTGTCTAACTCTCCACTGTGTCTTCTGCCTTTACCCAAAAAGAGGCAAGATTTGATTATCTCCGCTGCATCAGCCAAGACAGCAACACCAGCTGTTCTCATTGTGCAGCCTCTTCCTCACGGCCTCCATGTTAATAACCTGATCATTCCATTTTCTCCTTCAACTGCCGGCTGCAGCACCGCGAAGAGACAAAAACCCAGGCCCATCTGCAGCAGCTGTAGGCACTGAACTGTGAAGCCACCGGGGATTTATAAACTAATCTGTAACACAACACTGCCTTGTTTTTACAAGTGAGAGGCCACATTTGCGCAGACCTGATCTTTTCTTGCAATAAACTGGGAGCTTGGGAGAGTTAGAGGGTTAGGAAGAATGAAAACAAGATAGCTTAGCATTTGCTGGGAAATGTTTTTTTCCAAGTGCTTTCATGGATTTTTTTTTTCCAACTCAACTGAAAGACAGGTAATGACTGACTTTTCAAGGTGCAATGTATATGAAAATAAAGACAAAATTTTTGTGTGTCTATCAGAAAACAAATCACATTTCTGAAAATTTCCTCCTTCCAAAGTGTTTCCTCAAGGGTGTTTTTGCACAAAGGAAAGAATTACTGAAATGGAAAGGAAATCATCTGTGGAAAAAATAAGCTCCTATTTGTCTTTTCATAGAGCTGAATAGGTCTCCAACAGAACCTGCAATGTTTCACACAGCTATGTTTAACGTCTCCCAGGGGAAGTGATGGCATGGAGACCAATCATGGAATGGAGAATAAAAACAAAACCTATATGGGTTAAAAGATGAAGTTTTGAGATATCCAGACCTTAAGGAAGACAGCACCTGCTGCTCAGCCCGAGAGATGAATTGCATTGTGGGAAGCCACAGCTTGAAAAGGAGACAGGTGACAGCTGAGTGGTATCTCCACTATGACACTTGGAATGTCTCGCACAACATTCATTGCTGCATTTGATTTATATGCGCTGTTATAATCTACACTCATTACGATCACTTAGAACAACACTACAGGCCTTGTTATGGACTGTGTGCTGTCTGCCATCCGTCTTTAAGAAGTGTAGTGCTCAATTTGCCCACTGACATGCAAGGTCTTGACCTTGAAGCTATTAGGGAGCAGATTAGACACAAGTGTGATCATGTGTGCAGACATAAGCAAACCAAATTAATTTCTGGCACAGGGAGGTAGCCAACAAGACCCTGTGCTTAGGGCACCAGAGAACTTCCCCAAATCCCTGATGGAGCTGAGCTAATAGCATGTTTAAAGGAACCCGGTTTTGAAGATGAAACACATTCATGGTATTTAGAGGGTTATTAATCTAGTTTCCCCACAAAGTGTTTGCTTGGCTGATCAGATTAAGGGATGGAGCCTTCAGCAGTGCACCCCCACCACAGCAGGCCCCAAGAAATCTGTGATACTTCACAGCCTTGGACATATTGCACCATGTGTACCCAGCTGCTTCAATAATTAGCTTATGAATGTATCAGCTGGTTCTGTGATTTTTATAAATAATAACTAACCTACAGAGCAGAAAGACTGTCAGGAGTCTTACAGTAGCAAAAAACATAAGGAGCTCCTGACTCTTTCTGTTCTACTAAATGTCGATATTCTTTTTCTACTACAGGAGTTCCTCCGAAGCCATTTATAAATATTTATTTTGTCTCAGAAATGGCAATGTATTTTCTTGTCAGTTTTCCTCATGACAACCATGATTTGCTTTCTCCCTCACTCTGACTCACTTGCTCACATTTGCATGCTTATATTCAAAAGATTTACTCTTCCACCTCACTTCCCGTCTTACCTTTACTGTGGCCACATGATCCTCCCATCAGCCCAATTGGAATGTGTATCCCTGTTTTCTCAGTAGACGCTTGCACTAGCTTGCTTGGTGCTCAGTGAATGTGTGAGAAAGTGTCATGCTGCAGGCACACACACGGACGTGCATTGTGAGTGAAGCCATCACAGAACACATAAAGGGTCCCCACACTGGGATCTTTTTTTTTCTTTCATTTATATAATTTTTGCATGCCATCCAAGAAAGTTTTGCAGTATCAGGCAAAAAAAAAAGTGTAAATGTCAAATAAAACAGTGACAGATGACAGTATTCTCTATTGAATAGCACTGTTTCTGCCGTGCATGTTCAATGGGAACTCATGAATTATTAATAAACAAATCTCCTTTTTCTGTTAAAAATCTCAAGTAGGTTTTTGTTGTTGTTCCCTATGTATTATATGGAACAATCCAGGAGAATTATTTTCATTTCAGAAATGCTGATACACAAGTTCATCTGATTTCCAGGCTTGGCCAGCTCAGTCAGTGGGCATCATCAACCATGCAGCATACACTCCTCTATGATTTCTCCTGAGGCTAGCCGAATATTCATAGAGTTCGCTTATATTTTTATAGTCTGACAAAACTGGGGCTAAGTCAATTACAAGCCTTTGAGCAAGGCTAGGTAGAAGTGCATAGAATATTACACTTGGAGCCCAGACCACTGACTGTGAACCTCCTGTACTGTTGTTATTCAATGGTCAGGTGACCTTTGGACAACGTGTTAGGGCTCAGAGATGGGCTGTGAAAAGAAGGGTTTACAAAAAGGAGTGTTTATCTCTAATTTCCCTTTCAGTACCCTTTCATGAGCTTACGTTATCTCCCAGAAATAGTAGACAATGTTTAATCACCAGGTTCAGGAATGCAAAGAAGAAATTACCTTGGACAAGTGGTCAAAGTCAACACCACAAACAATGAGGTACTGACATACTGACATCTTGAATAGCAATCAGTACCCTTCAAAAAGCGGTGAGATTTAAAAGAGAAGGAAAGACTTAGGAACTTAGACTGCAAAAGACCAAGAAACAACAATGACATGCAGTGTGGTTCCTGGATAGTGCCCAGGCATAGAAAACGGATATAAATAGAAAAACTAGTGATTTAGTTAATAGCATTGAAGCAACATTCATTTCCTAGTTTTGCTAATTGCACTATTATCAATAACTGTGCTATGGCAGTGTATTGTGTCAATATTAGAAGAAACTTGGTGAGAGATATACCATTATTCCTTGTACACTATCTTTATAACATTTCTGTGAGCCTAAAGTTAGTTCAAAACTGACTTCCAAAATACAGAGAATATTTGGAACATTTATAGGAAAACACATATGCAGCCTTCATTGTAACGATGCCAATAAATTCATAATTAAGTTTCTTTATGGTCAATATCAGAATCCAGAAAAGGAATACAACTTCAAAAACTGCCTCCTTGCAATCAATGGTTAAAGAATTTCCAAGCACCCAGTGCATAAGCAAATGATATTTATTAACATCTCATTTTAGCCATCTCATCAGCCTCCTAAGCAAATACATTTCCCTCAGTAAAACAGAACAAAACATAAACAACTCTAATTGTCCTTTCCAACTATGCAGGTGAGGCGACACTCATACCAGTCAAGACATAGTTTGTTTATAATCCACCTGTTCTGAAAAGTCGCATGTCAATCTAAATTTACAAAACAAATCATGTTGTAAATGCATTAGAAATCCTTACTACTTGAGGAAATATGTCATTAAACTTTTGTGGAGGATGAATAACAACTCCATAGTTTGTAACTTGATAGTTTCAGTATAATGACACGAAGAAGACAACTTCTAGTTGAGTGTTCGAAGAGGCAACAGAAAGAACTACAATTTGATGCTGTCTCTTGGTCATGAGACAGCCATTTCCCCTCTAGCCACTGCGAATTACTCACAGTCCCTAGAGGCACACTGTATGTTCCTGTCTCCATGCTTTGTGATGTTTCTCTCCTGGCAGGCAGGGTTCATAGCCAAACTTCTGTCTCCCATGAGAAGCGGTGCTTGCAGGCTCAATTACATGATGTCACCTGATCGCTTGAAGGACCGTAAAGCATTCTGATTCTACCCTTCCACAATCTCATATTAACTGTTTTTAGACCAAATTTTGCCTGTATCCCCACCAGAACATTTGGTTTGGCTTCTTTAAGTATTTTCATAGCAGAGAATGGTTCTTGAAACACTAGGAGATACTCTATGCTCATTAAATTGACCTGAAATTACTTGATTATATACAAATCAGCAGAGTAGAATGTTTTATGGCCACATGTTCAAAGAGCTGTTGTTGGGAAAGGAGCACTATACCCAGAAGCAATCCTGTCAATGTTCTACAGCTTGTCTTCTGTCTCATGAATATAAGGAAGATAATATGATGCAATTTGTCAGATTTTGTAAACTGCAAAAAATGACAGAGCTCTTAGAACATCCAGTGGGTGGTATTCTAGCCACTCACTTCCTGTGTGCCCTGCAATTGTTTCATACATTTCATGCATCTTTTAATGATTATGGTTACTTTTCACTTCAAAGGTGAATTGAGATAACCGACAAGAAAGTGGGGAGTTGTGACTAGGAAGCATCTCAGGAAAACTGTCTTCATTGAGGATATGACCTGTAAGGGGGACCTTGGAAGACAGAGAAGGATTTTACCAGGTGGGGAGGAAAAGTGCTGAAAACACATCCCAGAGACAATTTGATCAGCAAGTGTAAAGACATAAAAAACAATACCAATCAGAGAATCAGAAACAATTATGTGAAGCTAAATCATCATCTAGAAATGAAGGCAGGTGTCAATCTGTAAAGAATGCCATGAAAAGTTTTACCTTAATCATGAGGCCCTAGCAGTCACTAAAGGCATTTCTAAAATTAATAGGGCAAAGAATTAACCACTATTTCTTACCCTGTACCCTTTTCTTCCTTCTTAACAAGAAGTCCTTGGGAGAAAGACTATGATAAAGTTAGAACAGCACTTCTCTTAGCCTGGATATCACTTTGCGTTGCTGGGTATTAACCAAGACCTACAATGACCAACTAGCGGTAACCTAGATTCTTCATAAGCTCCACCCTCCAGTTTCCATTCCAAACAGAAAGAACAGGCTTCATAAACACAAAACTCCAGCACTTCAAAAAATTGCATTTTCTCTATGTGTGCACATGTATGTGCGCACGGTATTGCTGTTCATATACGAGCTTTAGAGCTCTCCTGGAATAATAATTAATTAGGAATATCTAAAACGTTTAAGGCTTAGAATTTTCAAATATATAGCAGGTGAGTGATATATTATCCAAATCACATATCAAAGTTTGAGGCTGTTCAAGTGGCCAGAGAGGCCCTTACAAAACAGTAATGCTGCTGAGTACTTGAGATTAGGGCCTGTAAGATACAAGCTTGAGTCCTAGAGTGGAGCTCCTGTCCATGGTACTGAAAACTCCCTGTGTACAAAATCACTTGTTTTCTCTTTGCTAGGGTATGGGTTAAGACCACAATTTCTCTAGGCCCTCACGCGTCTTCCTTTTAAAAATTCTTCTGCTTGTGATAAATGTTACTGATTTTATACTTTTTCACAATAAATACAAACCAGGGCCCACTCAGCATCAAACACAAACTCATAGCCTGCACTGACCTTCAATGAAGGAGTAAGTAACTTTGAGTAAGGTAGTGTATTTCTGCAAGATATGGCCTTGTTACAGTATTCCCCTTGAAGTACCTACATACAGCTGATGAGTGCGTTTAAGATACTAAATAGTAAGTACCCGCCTACCCTTTCACCCCTCTAGGAACATGAATGAATGAATGAAGTCAGCAAATGAACAGTCCTTTAGAATGACTAAAGGCTTCTTGCAACAGAAATGCAATAGGCCCATTTATGCACCCACATCTTTAATGCAGAAAATGTCAGCATATGTAACCAAAGGAAATGTTTTCTGAATGTCTCCAAAGAAGATTCATATTATTAACCACAGACAGTTCGCTTTTTAAATGGAAGCACATAAAGTCCCCAAACAAACTTTTGTAACTGTGAACGGATTTCTCTTCAGCTGGTTGAGACTCTTCTGAAGTGTGAAATGAGCCAGATAATATTCAGCTCTTGTTTCTTAGTCACCAAATTCTCTTTTCATGAATCCAATAAGTGTCTATTAAAATAAATAAACCCCCTAATGATTCAAGATAACCTAATCAAAAAAACTGAAATGGATAAAAGGCTAACTACGAGGGAGACTTGTCAAGGGCTCCAGTGAATTGCTGACGAGGAGGTCATCTAGACCTGAAAGAAATTTGTGTTTAGCATTTGGTTACAGTTCAAGGTTAACCATTTTATACCTTGAATGTGTTGAGTAAAAATGATCCACTTCTTCATTTTTCAAAATTGTATACTAACTTCTTAACTGTATTTTCATGGGGATTAATTTCAACTGTCTCTGGGCTATCTTATGCACGTCTCTCACATTTCTATGGATATGTTTGTAAAAACTGAATCTGTAATTGAGAGTAATGAAAATTTGATTTCAGAACTCTTTAACCTCTGTTAGAGATGGCTGAAAGCAAAGGGAGTAGGAATTCACAAAAGTTTGTTGCTGCCCTCCTTTCCTTGACATATACAATACACAAAGCTGTACAGAAGTGAGGAAGCTCAGAACATCCTTACCAACATCTTTACAAATTCCTATTTGTAAATAACACAACACACATGTTTACCTGTACCCAGAAAAGCCATTTATATCTGTCAAGTAGAATGAATGTGAAATCCTGCATTTCTTCACTTAAATTATATCCATGGCAAAGTCTACCATGCCAAAATGGCAAACAGAAAATTTAAAAAAATGTTTCTTGTCCCTCACTTCAGGTCACAATTCCAGCACTCCTATAACGCAGCACTGTGTACTGGAAAAGCTTGCTCAAGCACTAACCAGAGCAGAAAGGATGTAACAGACTCTTAGAGCAGCAAACCTGGAGTAAGACAAATTTCTCTGAAAGATCAGGGAAGGGTCTACAGAAAGGTAAACAACCAACTGGAGTGCAACATTTAAAAAATGTGGCTCCCCAAGTGTGTGTCTCCTTATTTCACACACCTGGTTGGCTTCATCCCCAACTTGTTTCTGTGAAAAGGAAACAATTAAATAGTCTCTAGAGTGCAATATGGGACCTATGAACAGTACCAATGTTCTTCCATGGTAAGAACTAGGGCTTAACCCAACCTCCTCTTCTTGAGTTGAATGGGGTTCACAAAGATGGCTTTCCTTTGGAAATTCTTGCTTATTTTCAAAGCAACATGCAAGTTTCCAAATGAGCTATGTCATGAATAGGCAAAGTAACCACAATTCAAGAATATCCTTCAGCAGATAACAAACAAACAAAAAAAGTTAAAACCAATACAAGCACTTAACCACTGAGGTAAAGACTGTGGCTTTTCACATAAGAGGATGTACAGTAACTGTGTAATGGAGACTATCAGATCCAGATGTGAGGATACAATGCAGTATGCATCTCTACTTCCAGACCAAAGATGGACTCCCAGTGAAACTGTTTACTATATCTTGACAATAGAACTGTCTGCCACTGTCCATGCCCACAATGATGGACATATGACTGTGTATGAAGAACTATACTTTAGTAATGATATAGGGGAACTCAGTGAGGGGGGAAGGATTGGGGGAGGGGACAAGGGAAATCCCAGGGTCTATGGAACTATATCATAAAATGTTAATAAGAAGAACTAATTTTTTAAAAAAGATATTTAGTATCGTAAGAACTGCATTTGTGCTTTCTGATTGATCTTCACTAATATCTAGAAAAGTTATATGGCATAAAACAGTAATATAATTAAATGTGAAGGTAGTTAAAAAACAAGTCTCAACTCCTCATTATGGAGTTCACAATAAAGCTGAGATTTAGAGTGGGGCTTTTGTCTAGCGGTAAAGATTGCTGCATCCTAAGTTGGAGCACGTGAGCTTGATGTCCCATTCTACCTCCTGACTGCAGCTTCTGATAATGCAGAACCTGGGAGGCAGTGATGACAGCTCAAGTGTTCAAGTTTCTGCCACCTATGTCAAAGGTTTGCACAGAGCTCACGGCTCCTGGCTTCAGCCCTGGGCCAGGCCATGACACGGTTGCAGGCGTTGAGGAAGTGAACTAGCAGAGGGAATCACTCTTTCAGTCTTTCTCTCCTTCCTCTCAGCATCTAAGTAAATTTTTATCGAGATTTTATGATTATTTCTGCAGATAATTATTCAATAGAAGCTGATCCCTTGTTTTTGTATGGAGAGAAAATGAAGGAGAAACTGGAAGTCTCAGCCTGATACTCAGACATCAGTGAGTTGATCACTGACAAGGATCAATGTTTCAAAATTTCTTCATGACCCACAATACCCTTTGTGAATGGTGACTTTAGTGCAAATGTGGTACTTTATTTGAAATTGAATTTGCAACATAGTTACTAAATTGTTATATCATCGCCCCAATTCACAGAAGTGGAAAATGACCCTAATATAAGTAAAATAAATCTTTAAAAAATCAGTACCAAGAAAGAACAAAGCTGAATGCATCATCACCTCTGATTTTGCCTTGTATTTTATATTCGTCTTATACATTATAAAGCTATCTTATCAAAACTGTATAGTGCTGGGCCTAGCACAGTAGACTAGTAGCTAACATACTTGCCTTGCATGCACCGGGATCCAATATGGGTGCCAGTTCTAATCCTGGCAGCCCTGCCTCGCTTCCAGCTCCTTGCTTGTGGCCTGGGAAAACAATCCAGGAAGGCCCTAAGCCTTGGGACCCTGCGTCAAGTGGTAGAACCGGCAGAAGCTCCTGGCTTCAGATTCGCGCAGCTCTGGCTGTTGAGGACGCTTGGGCAGGGAATCAATGGATGGAAGATCTTCCTCTCTGCTCTCCTCCTTTCTGTATATCTGACTTTCCATTAAAAATAAATCTTTTAAAAATTAAATAAAAATAAAAATTAAAACTTAAAAAAAAGCTGTATAATGCTGGCAAAGAATAGTAGTGGAGATCCCAGAAATAAACCCAAACATATTTGGTAAACTAATTTCCACAGAGCACCAAATGCAAATGAAATGTAAAGACAATATCTTCCCTAGGTGTTCCTGCAAAGGCCTGACTTCCCCTGTCTGAATTTGATTCCTTACCTTAGGCCATACAAATAC
Organism: Ochotona curzoniae; assembly: GCF_017591425.1. Classification (NCBI taxonomy): domain Eukaryota; kingdom Metazoa; phylum Chordata; class Mammalia; order Lagomorpha; family Ochotonidae; genus Ochotona; species Ochotona curzoniae. Next base: position 54,622,438 of record NW_024465369.1, read on the forward strand.
TCAAATCGACATAGATAAATAACCTAAATGGAAGACCTAAAATTATAATATTCCTAGAAGAGAACTAAGGAGAAAAGCTCCTCAATATTGGCATTGCCAATGAGTTTTTCTTTTTTTTCAAAACTGAGAACAGGAAAGTAAAAATGAATAAACATGATCATATCGAAACAAAAAGCTTCTACACGCAAAGAAAATAATCAACAAAATGAAATGGCAACCTGCAGACTTGGAAAATACATTTGTAAGCTACATACATAATAATGGAATAATATCTAAAATGCATAAAGAACTTACAACTCAACAGTGGAGAAAATAGAACCAGCCCTAAAAATAGGCAAAGGATCTAAGCAGACTTTCTTCAAAAGAAACATAAAAAGAGCCAACAAGTGCTTGAAAAAGTGTGCACCATCAATAATTATCAAGAAAATGCAAATTTAAACAGTTATTAAATATCACCTTAATCCACTAGATTGGCTATCATCAAAAAGACAAGAGATAAGGACCTGGCACTGTAGCCTAATGGCTAAAGTTCTTGCCTTGAACGCGCCAGGACCCCATATAGGTGCATGCCCTTATCCCGGTGGCCCTGCTTCCCATCCAGCTCCCTGCATGTGGCCTGGGAAAGCAGTTGAGGACGGCCCAAAGCTTTGGGACCCTGCACCTGCGTGGGAGACCTATAAGAGGCTCCTAGCCAGCAGATGGAAAATTTTATTTAAATTTAAATGAAAAATGTTTATTTTTATCTACTTGAAAGAAAAAAAAGAGAAGAGACAAAAAGGGAAATGACTCAATCTTTTAGTCACTGCTATACTGCCCTGGTTCTTTCCATTAATTTTCTGCTAGGGCCACCTTAGTTTAGAATAATTCTGTGTAAATTCTGAGGACTGCTTACATTTCCTTTCTGTAGAATATTCAGATCATTACTCATCAGAGGACAGGATGACACTGTGGCCAGTGAGAGTTCTCTCTGAAATGGCCGACAGGGGTCCTTCATGGGGTCCTAATGTGAAGCGCACAGGACTTTGGCCATATCGCTTCAGCCAGAACCAAGAATTCAAAGGAGCAGCAGGCAGCACGTGCTCCTGCATGGCATCTCAGTGGCCACAGGATCCCCTTTCACTCACTCGGTAGCTTCTGGTGGCCTCTCTACTCCTCCGACTCAGACATCCCGGCCCTCCTGGTTGCTCCATCTCAGCTGGGATGTAGGAAGTGGAGATCGTGAAAAGAGAACATACGGTAGGTTGTGAGCACTGCCACTCTCCAAGCATGACCATGGACACTAGTCAGACCCTGAGCCGCACTACGATGGAATCACCTGCCCCAGGCTCAGACTCTCACTTCCTGCTCTCTGCCTTTTATGACAGTTGACAGCGGGTCAGCTCATAGTTTGCTGAGCACCATTTGACGCTGATTTCTCTTTGAAAGGAGAGTGAATCTGTATTATTTGTATACCCAAAAACCCAACTTTTGTGTGTGTGATGGTAATTTCCTGCTAGATTTGATTAAAAGTAGAATAGAGGAAGAAAAGTGAAATTGATCTATTTAAGTGTCTGATTCCCCTTCCCTCCATGAAAAAACAAATAAGACAAATGCACCGCAATGAATAAAACTTAATCACTGCACCTGATTTCTGTCTCAAGAAAGTAGGGAGAGGCAAAGAAACTTCATTATGTTCAGATGGACTTGGAGAAAGAAATAGGTTGGTGCACACTTGGAGGGTAGTAGAACAGTCAGCTCCAGAAAGGCTGGGACAGTAGAAACAGGGTCATTCTGGAACCCAAACAGGTCCTGGAGGCCTCTGGTAAGATGGCTGGGTTTGTGAAGGCTGCTCCTGATCCTGCCTTCCCTTCTCTTCCCTGGAGATAAAGGAGCTACAAGAGTCCAAGATGGGAGAATCCTTCTCTCACCTTGAAAGTAGGAGACACAAATGTGATTCTGATGCAGCCAGAGGAGATGGATTTGAGGCCTTCAATAAACAACGCTGATATCATTTTTCCTATGCAAATTGGGCCCAACCTGGTTCCTGGGCTTCAGTATGCTTATGCTTGTTGGGCACTGGGATTGTAGAGTTTGTCTACTGACTTGTATACCTTATCATTATGCTTCTACCAAACAAAATGTAAGTTCTCAATATCAATGTAACGAATTATATTTCTAAATGGGAGGCTGCCTATGCTTTAGTTGCAGTTTACAAATTCATGAACTTTCTTCTTTTTCTTAAAATTTCTCCTTCTAGATGATTCAATTTACCGGATAGGCTAAATGATCTAAGATATAAAGGTCTGGGGCAGTTGTTGTAGTGTGGCTGAGACACTAGCCTTATCAAACTGGTTCAAGACGAAATTACTCTTGTTTCCAATACAGCTTTCTAATAATGTGCTAGGGAAGCAATGGATGATGGTCCAAGTACTTAAGTCCCTGCCACCCACATAGGAAGACTGGATTCATACCTCACTTCTGGCTTCAGCCTGATCCAGCCCACACTGTTCCCAGAGCTTGGTTGGTAAACCAGCACAATGCAAGATCCCTCCCTACCTTTGCCATTCTGATTTTCAAATAAATAAAAACAAATAAACAAATACTAAACAGAAAAAATGCATGTTCTCTTTCTCTTTCAAGTAAATAAAATTTTTTTTTCAAAAGATATTTGCCTCTCATTAAAAAGAAAATAAAAACTAGGAAGTAAGAGAATGCAGGAGAGGAAGAAAAAAATCTTTGTTCTCACAATCCAAAGAAGATGTTGCCTCTCTGCCATTCTCCCTTGGAGAGGCAAAGTCCCGGGCTGCTATCACTACTTCCTGTTGCTAAACACCAACTACACGTGCAAATTACTTTAGTAAATATATTCTCATCAAGTAAATGCTGGAACGTATAAAAGGGAATGTCTTATATTAATTTACTTAGAAAATTTTTGGCTAAATTCCTTTGACAATATCATTTTCAGACATAAACACCTGATTTGTCTGCCTTGTCACTTATTAAGGTTACCTATTTATAAATGACAATAATATCATAAATGAGAATGGGGAGAAAAAAAACAAAGCATCTTATTCTATTTAACACCAATTCCAACCTTCAGCATATTGAATTCTCAGAATTACATTTCCCCTAGATCTAGATTATACAAATCAGGTCTAACTGATTTCTTTGGTGGGTATCAAAGATCTTTCTGCCAGTTGGCATATGCAGTTTTCAATCAGCCACCTGAACTATCTGAGGAGTCTGGAGGCATCGTTATTTTTGAAAGCCACAGTGCCAAGTTCACAAAAATTTCAGACATATTGAACCAAGATTGTGGTCTTCAGTTTTTCTTAAAAGCTGCTTATAAAAGGACTGTGTGAAAGAGACTTTGATATGTACCTCAAGTCACAACTAAGGGGCCGGTTTGCAAAATCAATTGTGCAGCTTTTATACTCAGTGCACGTTTACCACATATGTCCTTTATTACACAGTGGAAAACCATTAAATGCACAGTAGTTTTGCCAAGTGGCATTATGCATTTAACAGCTTTATTCATTTAACAGCTCCAACTCTCATTATATTTTGCCATGTGGTACATGGGATTTTATGCATTTAACAGTTTAAGAGGGCTCCATGGTATTTTCTTTTCATGTATTTCATACTATGGTTGGACATCATGTCTTAGTAAACTGTATTTCACTGATTTGAGAGTCAGAGGAATCTGCAAAAATTACTACACAGAAATTGAAAAGAGAAACAAATATTTCAACACTCTTCAAATTTCCCTGATATTTTGCTCTTCTTTTTCAACAATTGAAAATAACCTAAATCAGGAAAACTACACATTAAAATAGCTAATCCTAAAATGATACAATTAGTCTAAACATGCAACTATCATTTTAAAATTTCATTTTTATTAAAACTCTTCTTGCTTAACTGGAATGGAGTATACCCAGTAATTTCTTTATAGCACACAACTGAAGATCCGCTAGAGGAATGATGGGCCATTTACCATTTACATATGTAGGGACAAAAACATTTGTCACATAAGACCACAGAGGATATCAAGCTCAAAATCAAAGGACTCGAAGAACTGTGTTTTAACTAACTTTGGTTCCTTCTGCCATGCATTAATTGTTCATCCTAGGGATAAATAAATAACCTAGGATTCAAGGACTTTCAACAATCTGAATCGGATAATAGAAACTATCAATTGTTGCTGCTTTCAGAAATAAAAACAAACTAACAAACAAATAAGCATCTGTCTGCTCTTTTCCCCAGATCACTGCATTCCTCACAATCTCAGTGCTACGAAAAATTTTACTGGATAAGCTTTCATGTTTTTCTGCTAAAAGATTTTAACACTTACCCTGAACTCCCTCACATGTGTTTCCTCCTGGCAAAAACAACGGTATTCTGTACATAAAAGAAACACCTGACTATCTCAGGCTGTCTCTGGGGGCTATGGGAAAGTCAGCCATTCCCCTGGCAGGAATAAGAGGTGACGTGACTTGGCTGAAACTTGGTCTCAGGAAGGTGTTATATACATTCTAAGTTCTGTTCAAATGCCAAAAAACAACAAGAAAAACAAAGAATTCAGAAGGAAGTACATAGCAGTATTTAGAATAAGGAGAGAAGTCATTCAAGGCTGACTTTTTTCTGAGGGAAAATAAAAAGTCTTTAAAAGAGAAAGGCTGACTTCTGGCTTAGTTTTTGTTTTGAACTCCAGTGGCAGTGAAAGCAAACCATGAGCAAAACGCAGACCATGACAGGTTCCCTGGGGATTATTATTGTTATTATTATTATAGGAACAGATGTATTTTTATTAGCGAGAGGAGGATAAAAGTCTGATTCCAGCCCCCGATTCTGCTCTTTTACAAACCACTCACCTGACTTTTATTTGCAGCCACTTTGGCAAACAGGGCTTGAGACACCTTGGCCCTTTTCATCTCCTGTTGGATCTCGTCATAAATGGCAGCTGTGATGTTGACGTTGGCGCCGTCCACCTTAATAGGGAGGTCTGCTGTCGGGGTCGAGGTTTTGGCCTACCAAGAGACCATGAAAATAATAATTTAAAAAGTGCCGCATTCAGCTCAGCCATCTGTGCAGAAATTATCAAAGGATTTCAGTCAGCTGATGCCAAACTGCATTAGCTACAGAGGGACACTTCCTGTCCATGATTCTAATCAGGTTAATTGTGATTGGAAATAATTGCAGGCATTCCTATAGGACACACAGGACCCTGTCAGCCCTGCTCTTCCCCTCACAACATCCTGGATGTTTCACAGGTAGGATGGCTACTCTCAGCATCCAACTATAAGCTATCAGCTAACTGCAAAACAAATGTGCATTGCACAGCTACCTTTTTTCTTTCTAAATGTGACACACCTTGGAGGAAGAGCCAATTCTTTCAGAAAAAAACGAGTAAATGGGTAGAGTTCTCTAAATAATAAATTATTACTCAATTTAATGCCCTCCCCTGGGTCTCTCTCATTCTTTATTAAAGCTTTATGTATGTCATTTGAGTATGTATGGTTTCCCATCATTATCATCATTATGCTACCCAGACAGTCACCTAATTTCACCTAGGAAATCAATGGAAATGAAACAAAATTTCATTTCATAAAACTAAGCTTCAGAATGCCTTTGATGTGCCGTTTTCATTTTCTTAAACTCATATTGTGGTTTTCTGTATTCTGCTGTGCTCGTTTTAATTGAATGATTTCCCATCAGCTTCAGAGACAAATGAAGGACAAAATACAAGGTTCTGTACTTCTTGGGGTAAAGGATAACCCTAAGACATTTGCATCTCCTTGGTCATGAAGACTGTCAGAGGATTCGCTTTGTGTCCTAGGATGCTTTTCTAGTCTTCGACGAGTTACGCAACCTTCCTGGTCCCCTTGGCAGCAGGATTTTGGGAAAAATCAACTCCAGTTTTGGGGCTCATGAGGTCTGTCATTTGAACTGGTCTAAACTGGGATTTTTTTTCTCCTCATTCTAGAATCCCAAACCTTAGAAGCTGTCCCCAAATCACAACGTTCCCTATACAGAGGCCCAGCGGGCAGAGCAGTACACAGGTCCTGAGAAAGCCATCAGACAGCCTGCACATGGTATAGTCACCCTCATGGTGTAATGAGGTGGAGTCAGAGCCCTCCACTTCCATGCTAGTTCACTTTCTTAGAGCACCTGAGATTTGCCATTCCCCTTTGACTGCCAGGTCTCATGCGATTTTCTCGTTACTGTGAAGGAATCAATAGAATCCACAGGCTACTTCCTTGTGCCAGGAACTCCAGAAAGTATTTTATCATTTGTTCTTTCCATTTAATTCTTTTAAGGATACAATGAGTTAGACATCAGTATTTTCATTTTACAGATGGAGAGCTGACAAAAAGCAGGATCCTTGACATGTTGAAAGGATACACAGCAGTCAGCAAAGGATCCCTCACCTCAACTCAAGTCCTGCAGGACCCACAGAGTGGCCCAGGAGCATGTGCTCTCTGGCTCCTGAATGCCCAGTGGATTCTGGCTGAACTTGTACAGTGTCCTTCTCCTTGCTTATATAGAACCTTCCCAAAAGAGTCTGATTCTCTTTCCTTTTTCAAATTCTTTTATCTTCAAATTTCTATTTAACTGAATGTTTAATAAGCACATTATTCTGTCTTTCTCAACTGTTTTCTCAGTCTCACTGTCTCTCCACTTACCGAACTGGTCAGTTCTCTATAACTCTGCTGCCCAAAACAAAAATCCTTCAAGGAACACCATAAATGTTTGGGAGCCTAGGTTCTGGACTCAGAATAGCTAGATCTCAAATGCTAACTTGCCCACACAGCCCTGTTTTCTGCCATAAATCATTTAACCCATCCAAACCTCAGTTTCCTCATCTGCTAATGGGAGTAACATTCTGAAATGGTGAGGACTGAATTCATGCAACCTACTCAATACATAGTCAGTGCTGTTTAACAAATGGCTATTCTTATCTCTGTATTGTTGTTTTGTTATTACTTAATAAATCAAGAAATTCTGGCCAACAGAAAAATTCTAACGAGATATAAATTTCTAAATTCTAAATTTCCTCATTTGGTTTTGAAGCCACTAGCCAAGTGTTGCATTTCACCTCTGCCAAGAGCAGCCTGTGGGGATGAAAGAAATTGCTGCCTGCAACTCAAAGACTGTGGGAAGGGCACTCCTCTAACGCTTATTCTCACAGTGAGAGTTCTCCCCATTCCAGCAAGTCTTCATTATTGAGATATGTCTGCAAACAACTTTGGATAGGCAAGTAGTCATGCAGTAAAGTGCCTCAAAGACTGGCAAAGGCCTCCTTATCAATCTCTAACCCACAGAAAAAAGAAGAAATTTCCAGAATAGGTATAATTGCATGCTACAACTATACCTCCAACAATAAACTTAAATACTACGTTTTGGATTTTTCTAAAATTACAAAGCTGTAAAATTCAATAACTATTTCTCAGCTTTACCTGAGCTTTTCGAAGTGAGATGCTCCTTAAAAAAAAAAAAAAAAATAAGAAAAAACCCAAAAAACAAAAACAAACCAAGCGAACACACACTAGGTAGTCTTGGAAGTTGTCCTAACTCTGAAGGCTACTGGGTCTGGAAAAAGGTGTTTAACATATAATCTCATTAGGAAGCTCTTAGAATAAGAGTTTGAAACGAAACACACACACCTATGCTACTTCCTCACACGCAGTAGTGACTGAGAAGGGCGGCCTGGGTAAAAGGCCATGAAACATGGCTGGACTTTCCGTTAGTGGTTTTAATAGGCTACAAAAACTTAGAAAAATACTGTTGAATTTACTAGAAGTAAATATTAGTGCAACTTAACAACTCACCCGACTTACTAGCTCAATATGTATGCCCCCAATTTTTTTTAAATGATAAATAAAAATGCTTGGTTACACTTGTCCAAAATAAGCAATCCAAAGACTTACTTTTGGTTTAATAGTAACTAAAACACATAATTTATTAAAGTCTAAAGTATAAGTAACAGAATTTGGCAGTGCATAGTAGAAAGTGATCTTCAATTAAAAAAATCTATTGCAGAGTGCAAAAATATAAAAAGAGTCAAAACGTGTGAAAAATTGATGCACTTGATAAAGCTCAAATATTTCTACTAAAATAAAATTCTAATCCATGCATAAGTTCTTTGGAATTTATCAGAAGACAAACTCATAAAATCAAAACCATGGTATCTAAGCAATACAATCTCTGGGAATGAGGCACCCAACTCACAGTTTGGTACAAATACGTGCCTGTTAAATGCTGGTTTTGAGGACTATTGCTCAGATGGAACTTGAAAATTCCCAGCAACACTCAGTGGAATGGTAGAACTCCATGGAGTTGAAAGGGTAAGGGAAAACAGAGCAAACTAGAAATCAAAGACCTTGGGGCTGAATCCAAAAGGACTCCTGACTGCCTTGAGACCTTGAGCCTTCAGTTAGAAGCTTGGAAACACACTGCACAGCTAGGACCACACATTTGTAGGAGGGCTTAGGAGTAGGAATCTGTTCAAGTGTGGAGAGAGGAGAAATGGATGGCACAGAATCAGCCAAGGAGGGAAAAATAACATAGGCTTATCTTCCCACTATCATTTTTGGAGGGTTCACTGAGTGACACTCCAACTGCTCTGGTCTAGCCATTGTAATTTCTTACTTAGATTGTACCCAGGGCTTCACCTGTTTTGTCCTTTTTGAATCGCATTACAGGGAGTTTGAATCCCCTGCCTACAAAAACCCATCCAAATAAACATACAATTCTAGGAAAAGCACTATGCTTCCTATGCAAATACAGCTTCCACACAAATCCCTAACCCCTTCTTTGATGACTAAGGAATTGTATGCAGACATTTCTAAAAACACCCACCACACACTGGCTACTACTTACCTACTCATCCTGTATGGCAAAGAATGCGATTTCCTTGAAGAGTACACCATCTAGTACAGCACTATGCTCTTGTTAGCACTCTACATCCTTTGACTAACATACTCAGTAGATCAGAAACCTTTGAATTCTTTCTCTTAGTTCCAGATAAAACATAGTATTAGTGAAGAAAGAAATTAACAAGGTAAAAAGTAAACCATCAGAAGAACAAATATCTCACCTGAGGGGTTCGGGAAGAGCTGGGACTGCTAGAGGCTGATGAGACCATGCTCACATTGGGGTTCATGCTCCGCTCTCTTTCATCCTGGTATATGCGATCTCGTTCCACTTCTGGCAGATTGAGGAAATTCTGCATGGCCCTCAGGTTTACTAAAAGAGACTGAGAGGCTGTCCGAGGGTCTTCTTCCTTACGCAGAATCTCAGACAACAATCCCTAATGAGATGGGAAGAAAAAAACAGGTCCAGTCATATCTGCAGGGGTGTGTGGATGGTTTCTGTCTTCTGCCCCTCCCCCTATGATTATGTGGTACAACCATGTGGCTGTGATGCCAAGGACCCTAGTCTAATGCCCTAGGTTCTCCAGCAGAAAGTTTGTGTTGCAATGTGCCTGCCTTCTGGGGCCTGAACCTGTTTAAGGGCGGTTCTGTTCTGACACCATATCATCACTGTTAACAGACATGGCTGTGCTGAGATGCCAGTGAGCAAGGTAGGCGCTAGGGAGGAATTGTGAAACTGTAATTAGCACCAGGTGCCTCCTACAAGTATTTCAGGAACTGTTAGAACTCTCTCTGCTTGAAACTGGGAGCACTTGGCAGTCCTGTTCAGCTTTACAAATCTGCCAAGTTTGGTAAATTTAGTTCCGACATTTAAACAGCATGGGAGATTTACATCGACTTTAAAAAAAAAAAAAAGATTGGCTGAATTTCTGTGTGACCGGCCACTCTTTTCAATATAGATATTTCTTATGGAGAGAGGAGACAGAAAGATGGGGAGGGGGAAGACACAAAGAAAAAGAAATGGCAATTACTTGACTTACCCCCTGATAATGTCCCATGCTACATGTAAAATGATTACCATTGCATATATACTAAAAGTTACCCAAACCTGTTCATGAAGGCCATCAAGGGCCAAGCTGCAGCCTGCCAATAAAGCATGACAATGAAGGCACATCAGTGAGGGGCCAGAGCACAAGGTAAATAAAGTGTAGATTGGAGGCTGTTATAAGCTTAGACATTTTCCCAATGTGTGACTCAGCCAAGCGGAAAGCTTTAAATGGGAAATTAGTATGTTTACTATGTGGTCTGATGAGACAGAATTCACAAAGAAAAAGAAAATGCTAAGCTAGGGAAACACTAGTACATGCACAAGAAGAGGGCTGGGTGTCTAAGTCACAACATTGAAGCAATTTGGACAGATGGGTATCCAATTCCAGTGTGCACACTTAATGGATTATTGTATAAGGCATCACCTTATATTGTAGTTAATATCCTTTCTTGGGGTAGGAAGAAAATCAAGGTTTAGCATTATTCCCTGGGCAGAGCTGAGATACTAATTCTGTGTATTTGAACAGATGGGGGTAACACAAAATCATGAGAGGTTACATACATGAACTGGTACAAATGACAAAGATGTTTTCATGAGGGTGGAAATTAAAACACTACCCAATTCCCAATATGTATCTCACATATGAAAAGGTATTGAAAATCAGAATATATCATCTAGGGTTTGTCAGAAATTTTCAGGGTAAGTTAGGCAATGTTTTATAAAATAAACAAACAAAAAGTAATGCATTACAACATCATGGAGCCAAAGTCATTTACCAAAATATGCAAAAAACAACCACCGGCACTCCAAAGAAATAATTACCACTCAAAACATCCCATAAGACAATTGATTGTAGGGAACCCACAAGCAGTGCACATCTGACAGTTCTGCAATTTGTGGGTGTCTTAATACTTTGGTTAGAGAAATCCTAAGTAATATTTGGTAGAAGTGTAAAACCAGAGACGGCATTGTAGTGTAGCACACTAAGTCACTGCCTGATACACCAGGACTCCTCATGAGCCTGACTGCTCAACTTCTGAACCATCCAGCTCTCAGTTAATGTGTCCTGGAAGGCAGTGGAGGATTGCCCAAGGACTTAGATGAAACTCTGGGCTCCTGGTTCAGCCTTGGCCATCACAGCCATTTGAGGAATAAACCAGTGGATGGAAGATTCCTCTTTCTGTTGCTCTCATTCTGACTTTTCCTCCCTCCCTATCACTCTCTCAGTAACTTTACCTTTAAAATAAATTTAACATTTTTTTTAAAAATAAATGTATATATAAGCACTATAAAGAGCCATATGTATATGCATGTTACATATGTACATAAAGAAAAGGGCAAGGCAGGATGGATGTGCTTGTGAAAATATCCTACTGGTAAAGTGATTTGAGGAAGTTCCAGGTTTCTTGCCATGCTTTTAAAGGTAACAACAGAGAAACTTATCTTCTAGAAAACATTATACATTATAGGTACTGGCTTTCTTCCTGAAATTAAAAAAGTTAGTTCTGCTTTGAGTTATAATACCTTCCATTAACACTAAGCAAGTGGATTTGTTTTGAAAATCTAAAAATATATAAATTAATAAATAAAACAGTAACAAGGAAATGGATTTAAAACCACTACCAATTTCCAATACCAGTTAAGACACTGATATTTTATGAGCTCTCTTTAATGATGAAATTTTTATATTAAGAATGAGTTAATCGTCTTATCCTTTTTGCTCTCCACTCATTAATAGCATTGATATTTTAGTAAATCTCAAATGACTGAAAATTGAGGCAGTTGAGATCAACATGGATATGATAGCTATTAAGACTGCACTCAAGATAGCTCAAACTCAAATTTGAAAGTCTGTAAACTTACTCTTCCTTCAGGAAATTATTTTTATAAGTTATAGGATGTATTATAGCAAAGCTCTTCATACAAAATGGTGACATAACAACAAATATTATTGCTATAAATTCTAAAATTCTATTTGTTCATTCCTAATCAATAAATTAGGCCATTCAAAAGTATTTTAATTTGTGTCTTGTTTGGGTTTTCTTTTTTCCCACCTTGAAATGGTGTGGCTCTGGCCTCTACATTTTTTAACACATTGGACTGTACCTGGAAATTAATACATCCTCCTAAGGAAAATTAAGCCAAAGCTTACCATAACCTTTTCTCAAGTACAAAAGACCTACAATTTGTGTTTTAAGGAGCTAATGAAATATACTGCTGCTTCTGTTTGCCAACTGCTAGACAATGTCTCAAACCAGCAAGATGGCCAGGGCAACCGCACGATTGTACCCCCAGAGAACTAGGGCACCACTTCAAATTACTTAAACTCCCCTCTACGTAGCTGAAGTCCCATGGTAGAATCTTATTACTCCATTTTCAGTAACAAGTGGCTACCTATTGGTGCCAGGAGCGAAATTTCAGTTGTCTTGTTGAACCTTCGTTTTGGTCATTTATTAACTTCTTTTTAAATATCCCAGTTTCAAATACTTAGAAGTCTAAATTCTGCATGCTCAAATATACAAACTGAGTTTATTTAGTGAGCTGCAAGCCATCAGTGGGAAGAAGACCTACAGAAAAATCCTATAAATACCACAAATCATTCTGTCTAATTAGCAAGATAAGTAAATATTTGTCACATTGAAATTGTCTTGAAGAGAACATAAATTAATAATTTATCTCACATAAATATTTCTAAAGTCCTTGTCACTGTGTCATCTGGCATTTTAATTATCAACCAGCCACCCAGGAGGTGTCACTTGGACATTCCCACTATGCAGCCTGAGATACAGAAAATGTGGCATGGCACCTGGGCACCATGTCATTTACCAGAAAGAAAAAAAAAAAGATGTACCTTTATGAAACAAAAAGGTCATGAGTATTGACAATGTGCACATGGAAATAAGTTAATAAATTAACTAGTATATTGCTTATTAAACTTTCATATTAGTAATCATGTTAAAACACATTTTCAGTATTGAGTAAAGTGGTCAGTATTTTCCTCGTGGTAAGCAACAGAGCCTTCTCCAGGAACACATCAAAGCAATTTCCTCCATGGTGTTAGCTAAGGTTATGTAAGACCAGGAAACATGTTGGTTGAAAAGGAGAATAACTGACCATTTGCCCAAGGTGGAGCAAAGCCCTCCGAAATAGTCTCCAAATTGTAAATCAGTGGAAAAAGTAGGGAGTCAGGAAGTGAGAACCTCAATTTGATTTTATCTCCATTCTCTTAATGGAGAAATTTTGCAAGCATCATGTAATTTCTAGCAAAGAATGTATGACTTTGACACAAAATCATTCAAAGCAAAATAATTCAGAGTGCAAAATAGGAAATAATATAAAACCCTCTAGTTTGACTTGCTAATTTGATTGCAGGCTATCTCCACAAAAAACAGTCTGGACTGATCTTAAAATGCGAAACTGATATCCATATTTTGTTCTAGTATTTTTAAACAATACCTCTTTGCAACAAATTACATGACCTCATAGTTTCTTAATCTGTGTTTTCTGTTGATGAACATTTGATTCTCACACCTCTTTAAAACTTTGTATCTTTTCTGAAAACTTTGGGAAACGTTACCACAGCTGGCTGTGTAAAAGTCACTTCCAGGTAACTACTACCTCTGACTGCTCTTTCATCCTGGAATAGGGCAGGAAAGAACACTCTCAGGCAGACCAGGTTTTAGGAACATTAAACTTGAGCCCCTGAGAGTCACCCAGTGCGGTGTAAGGCTAACAGCTCCTAATTATCAATCAGATTTTATCAGATACCTTTTCTTCATGAATCTGAGACCTTTGGAAACTTCCTGAGATTAGAATATATACTGTCAAAAGTATCGAGGTGAGCTCCTAAGTCTAGTATCTACCAGTAGTTACCCAAGAAACCTCAAATTCCACATTCCTCGTCTCAAAGACAAATATGTCTGTTAATTCATATTACTTAGGACTTGGAACAAAGCTCATGGAATGACCAAAAAAAAAGGTTAATGACGGGTAAATTCTCCTCCCATTACATGATGGGACAAAGAAGGTTAGTAGTACAATGTAAACAATGACGAGTGTCACAAATTCAAGTTAGAACTAGTGCCATCTTGATTCAACGGAGGGAGAAGACACTCCCACCTGCAGAGCTCAAGCAGAACATTTTTGGAAAAGGTGAGACTTAGCTGGGATTTTACATCCAAGTATAGGCAGTGTGTGGACATAATAATACCAGTGAAAAATAGGGGATAAATTGGGCATAACTGAAAAAGAGACAGCATGCCTGCTTCAGAATCTAAAGAAGAGTTTCTGTTTCTTTAAAAGTTAAAAAAAAAAAAGGTGGAGGAGGGAAAAAAAAACACTGATAAAGTGACAGAAGACATTTGAAGTGAAAATAATATAGCCCACATTAATACAATTCTGAACTACTGGAGTATACACAATCTAACAGCAAACATTACCCCCCAAAATGAAGTGATATTAGATAATCTGTTCAGCCTTTTTGTCACCTGCAACAAATTAGGCTTTCAATATGCAAAACATCTTCCTTCCAGAAAAACAAATGATCATGATTCCATTTAATTGTAATTTAATGAGGCATAATTTATTTTTTAAAGTGATATACACCAGGTGTGTATTGGGGAAAGTGGCATAGCCAAACCCCAGTGCTTTGCTTTGGAAAAAGCCTCAAACTAGCTGGAGACGGCTCTCATTTGTGTAAATTATGTTTCAGTTTGTGGCAGTTGGAGTGGAAGGCAGAAAAGGTAACTTGCAACGTTACTTGCTCATTACAACATAAACCTCTGCAGTCACTCAATCCAAAAACGAATCATTTATTGTACAAAGCCAATTGTATAAAAGTGTTGGGTTTCAATATAAACAATTATAGATATTAAAAAGTTATATAAACCCCAAAGACTTTTCTATGCTAAAAGTAAAATCATATATTTAGAACTTCTTTAGAAACATTCCCACAATTCTAGAGAAAATGCCCTAACCCCATCAGGTATCTTAATTATTAATTCTGATATGTGTGAATAAATCATATATGGTATGTAATGACAATCCAATTCAGAAATCAAGTTATGCCTCTTTAAAGCTGTATGATTAAAAATCTATTACGTAGTGAGCCTGAACATATATTTTACTTTATCACTGCATATCACTGCAAAAAAAATCCAGTGTTATTAGCCAATCAGCAAGTTAAAAATCACACATAATACCCTTTGATAGATTAGAATAAATAGGTCAGAAGTAAAAGGGGATTTGACACTCACTGGGCCAACCTCCATTCTTTACCAAGAGATATGACCTGCCTATCACCTAACTCCTGGCAACCAAAAAAAGAAGACAAGCCAGCTTCCCTCAAAAAATACTCCTTATCCCACATGCTTTCACACTCTTCCTATGACCTGTTTCTTTTCATTTTCACACAATTCTGGAATGTCTGTCACGTAACATAATAGGAAAAAAAGGATACCCTCCTAACAAAGCCAGGTAGCATCAAATTCTTCATCCAATCATACAAAATAAACTCCTCTGCTTCAGTGGTTAATTCAGAGGTAATTCAAGCAGTGAAATCAGTGAGAGGAAGGCTATACCAGGTCCTGGTGGCCATCCATCTGAAAGCTGGCCCAACAAAACCAGTTCTCTCCTAATGCCCATCTCATTTCTTTCTAGGTGTCCCTAAGGGAGACTTCCCCACTCTGTTCACTAATATAAACAGATTTTCCCTATCCCCATATTCATAATCTACTGCTACCTACAAATATGACTGCTCACATTCATTTGTGTAAAGCTTCAAATACTCACCTCATCCCCCACCCCCCAGAGCACTGCTTAGCCACAAAGGCAGAGTACCCAGTCTGATTTGAATAAAAGGTATATAGGGCACAACAATGACAATTTGATTTTTATTATTAAAAATGATGTGTTAAATCCTCAAAGAAAATGTCGTTATTGCATTAGTTTAATAAAACCTCTCTTTTATTACAATATTTCTTTATTAGCAAAGACAGCCTATGCATGCGGCATTTTTCTAAGATCGGGTGGGTAGAATTGAGTATCTAAAGGGAATTGAGGCACTGTGCAAATATAAATGCATATGCTACCGCAGTCTTCAAAGCCCTCAAAGACTGTACATACTACATCTGCAAACATCTTCTCCTTCCTTTGAACAGAAAAGGCACTAGTTCTATTTCACATTTATAGCATTTGTCATCTTTTTTATTATGTTACTATAAACACCTATTTTCTTACATCATAAAATGCTAAATCCTGAGGATCAAAAAACATAATGCTTGCTGCCCAGTGGTTAGTGACAATACAAGAACATGGGTCCCTAAAGCAGTCTTAATGCCTATTTTTCACATTCCTAAGTATGGGAGTTCTTTTTTGAAAAAATCTTATTTGTTTGAAAGGTAGAGTTATAGATAAAGAAAGAGAGAAAGAGAGAACCTTGCATCTACTGAGTTATTTGGCAAATGGCTACAACACTGGTGCAGCTGGGTCAGGCCAAAGCCGTGAGCCAGGAGCTTCCTTCGGTCTTGCATCTGGGTACAGGGTGCTTGAGCCATTCTCTGCTGCTTTCCTAGGCACACTAACAGAAAGCTATATCAGAAGTGGAGCAGCAGATTCTCAAACTGGTGCCCAGGTTGGATGCCTGAGTCCCAGATGGCGGCTTTAGCCATTATAGCCATAATGCCAGCCCAGGGAGCCAAATTCTACTCGAGAAAACAAAGCAACAAAATCTGAACTTTGAGCCATGAAAACTCCACTTTAGAACAAATATTTCATATACTGAATCTGTAATTTATTAAATGAAACATTTGTCTCAGAAGCTTTTCTTTCCAGGGCATAGAATAAAACTTCACTTAGGCCACTTGACAGAGAAAACAGTAAACACCTAACACAAAGTGAATGGGCACAAGAGAATATTCTTGAAGCAAGAACAGTCTGCTCTCCAATGGTAGGTGCAATGAGGTAAACAGTTCCACTTCATCTTTTTTTTTTTCCTCGTTTTTTCCTCCTTGTCTTTAGAAAGTCTTAAATACTAAAAGAGGGGAGGAGGTGGGAGGGTATGCACAATCCAAGTTGAATTTTTCTAAACACATTACTAGCACAAAGTGAAAGCAAACAGAGAACTGAACAGGTTCCCTTTGGAAACATTTCACCAGTGGTGTTCTCAGCTCTGGGCATATTCATGGTTTCTACTCACACCTCAAGTACCTGGCACTACGACTATGACTATTTCATTCACAAAGTTCTGGGCCCTGGATATTCCTAGTTTCCTTAAGTGTTCTGTGAAACAACTGTTGGCAACCTGCCCAAAAAATTTACTAGCTTTGGCTACTTTGTCAAAACATTGGCAAAAATTGTATTTTCCTAAAACAAAACAAAATAGGAAATACGTTTGTTTGAAATTTATATCTCAAATGTATCAGATGCCTTCAGATGTAAGTAAAGCAGAGTGTTAAGACATGAGTTGACTCTGTCCTGACAGTTATAAAATGTTCTTTCCTGCTGGAAGATTTCTGTATTCACTTAGATCACCTCCAGGGTCAAAGAATCTTTTTCCTACATGGCATAAGGGAGACATCACAGGATTTATTAGACCACAATTGAATTATTGGTTTGAAAGTCTGTTTATGACTTAAAAAAGGGATTGTGTCTTTCATCTTCCACTCTAAAGTGGAAAAAATGACGATAAAGTAGTTAGAAGCATGAGCTCTGAAATCAGAACTCAAAATTGGGCTCTTACTGGACAAAGATCAGTTAATTTCCTTATGGCCCTCTCTCCTCATCTGCACAATTCAGGCAAATCCACATCATTCCCAGGGCTTCCTAAAGAGCTTGTGACAGTGTCTGATACTGAATTCAGGAAATGTCCGGTTTCTTGTGATAACTGTCATAGTCTCTGATGACAAGAACTCTGTGTGTTCCACTGGGTCCCTGCCTCCAAAGGAGAGGTCCTGGTTTGAGTTCCTGATTCCTAGACCGACCCAGACCTGGCTATTGCAGGCATTCAGGGAGTCACCCAATGGGTGGAACCTCTCTCGTTCTCGTTCTCATTCTGCATTTCAGTTAAATAATGGTAAACTCCAAAGACAATGCTTCAAAAAATAAAAACAGGTGGAATGAATATGTAATACATCAAAATAAAATTCTTATTTTAAATTTGATACTTTAAGGAGAAATAAAACATTAATTCATTTTTATTGGAAAAAGCAAACTCACAGAGTGAGAAGGAGAGACAGAGAGATCTTCCATCCATTAGTTCACTCCCCAAATGGCTACACTAGCTGGAGGTAGACTGGTCTGAAGCTGGGAACCAGGAGCTTCCCCTAGATCTTCCGCATGTATTCAGTTCCCAAGGACTTGGGCCACTTTCTGCTGCTTTCCCTTACCGCAAGCAGTGAGCTCCACTGGAAGTGAGGCAGTCAGGGCTCAAACCAGTAAACATACCAGATGCTGACATCATTATGCCATGGTGCCGGCCCAAACTTTAAGTATTAAAGCACTTAAATTATGTATTTCTAAATGTCTTCTCATACCCAAAGCAGAGATATAGATAACAACTTTTAGGAGGTAGGATAATCAAAATGTTTGGGTTACATTTTAAATTAAACAAATTACATTCAGTGAAATGACCATATGAAGATTATACATGATATTTATCTTATACCTTATTCTAAGAAAATTCTGCAATTATTTAAAAGAAGCCTTAATCTGTAGCTTTGTTTAAATGCAAGTTATAATTATTAGTGAATCAAAAATTCAGATCTCAACTAACTTTTGTAAAATTATTTGGCATTAAGAGGTTGGGAGGTACCTAGAGTGGTTTAGGCATGCTGTAAGAATTCATCCACAATGATTTTTTCTTTCTTTCTTTCATGAAGGCTTCAAGTTAGAAACTCTCAGAGAGGCAGAAAGAGGATAGAGCTACAGACACACACACACACGTATGTGTGCACATGCATGGCTGCATCATTTATTAAGTTAAAATGCATTTGCTAGAAGTACTGCAGTCACAGAAGTCTAATAATAGACACTGTAGACTAGACTGACCATTTTACATACAAAACATGTCTGTAGAATGAAAACCAATTAGCAATTGCCTATTAATTTCAAATTTATATGCTTAAAATTTTCTTGAAAATTTTCTAGCTTGTAAATTTAATTATTTGAACAAATACGCACTTAAATCCAAATAAGATGATTACCATTCCCAAGAATAGAGAACTTTTCCCTTCCTAAAGGCCATTTAGATATTTCTAATATAATTCATGGGCCATATATAAGTACTAACTTAAAAATTAACCTGCCGTAGACTTATTGATAATTGAGTTCCATTTGAGGTTGTCTTGGAAGAGCCAGACCAAAGATTTTGTACACCTCATGTACTCAAAAGGAAGATATTCCCTACTGCTAAAACCACTGAATAAAGAAACACTATATATGTTTTTTATTACTTTAAATAAGCAATAATGAAAAACAAATAAATAGTGGGATGAGTTAGTGTTGCCTTTATTTTTCTCATGTATTTATGTAAGGGGCAAAGAGCAAAGACAGAGAGAGAGAGAGAACATTCTTACATTCAGATTCATTCAACCAATCCAACAATCCCAGGCTGGGCTTAGAACAAAGCCAGGAACTGGGAACCCAACACAGGCCTCTCCTGTGGGTAGAAAAGACAGTTTACATGAGCCATCACCAGTGTCTCCTTGACCAGCTGTAGCAGGAAGCTAGAGACAAGAGCTGGAGCCAGGCATCAAACTCAAATGGGAAACTCAAGACACCCTAGCTCAAGTCTTCATTGTTAGGTATATTGCAAGATTCTCTTGTCATTCTCTTATGAAATTTATACTTCCGTTATAAAATATCATCAGGGTTTGGGGTGACAACCATAAATTTCCACAGACAACTACAAATTGCTACATTGACATATTAGCCCATTACAAAAGAAAATCTATTGAGGCTAAAGAACTCTTTTATGAGTGAAATGAGTGGATTCGGACCGGATGCTGTAGCCTACCAGCTGAAGATCTTGCCTTGCATGTACTGGCATTCCACATAGGTGCCAGTTCTAATCCCAGCACCCCAGCTTCCCATCCTGCTCCCTGCATGTGGCCTGGGAAAGCAGTCGAGGATGGCCCAAAGCCTTGGGACCCTGCACCCATGTGGCAGGCCCAGAAGAGGCTCCTGGCTCCAGATCAGCTCAGCTTTGGCCATTGCGGCCACCTGGGGAGGGAACCAGCATATGGAAGATATTCCTCTCTGTCTCTCCTTCTCTCTGTAAATGTGCTTTTCCAACAGAAATAAAATAAATCTTTAAAAAAAAAAGAAGAAAAATCAGTGGGATTGTTATTTGAAAAGGGTGAAACAGCTTCTAAAATCATCACAAACTTCAAACCACAAACTAGTGTCTTCTCTTAGTAAAAAAAAAAGAAAAACTTGATTTTTCTGATGAGTTCAAAAGTTAATTTTTAGGATGTATTTATTTCAAACTCAGCATTGCAAAGAAAAGCAGATAGCGGGAGCTGGCGTTGGGTGGGGGTAGGGCGGGACCTTCTGTCTACTGGTTTACTCCCCAGCTGGGTGCCTCAATTAGGATTGGGCTAGGACAAAATCCGCAGCCAGGAGCTTCATCCAGGTCTCTAGTGTGGGTGGCCAGGTCTCAAAAACTTGGGTCATCTTCCCCTGCTGTCCAGGCCATTAGCCAGGAACTGGGTTGGAAGTAGAACAACCAAGCCATGAACCCACACCCATATGGGACATTGGCATTGTAAGCCATGACTTTACTCACTACAGCACAATGCCACTGCCCCAGTCCCCCACTGGTAACTAATTTTGAAGGACTCTGCACACTAACTATAGATCAAAGAGAGAAAGGATGACATTAAGTCTGTTTCCTTGGATTCTTTGATATGTTTTATGAAGAAGGGAGAAAAATACTCTTCCCCACTCTCACATATGCAGGTTACTTTTTTAGAAATGAAAGAAAAAATTGTATATATTTAACAGGTATGGAATCAACATTCTTTCTTTTGTGGTCAATGCTGAGCACAAAGCCAGTACTGCCACCAAATCAGTTTATATTAGCCCCTGAATGTAACCAATGCATGCTTGTCAGCTGAGGTTGCCCCAAAGATACCACTAAACTACACAGTCTCCATCAATGCAGGAGCTGAAATGAGACTGATACCTGTAGGACCACCCTCAAGCCACCTAATAACTCAGAGATGCTGCTATCTTGGGAGATATTAATATTATTATAATCTTTAAATCTATGAATTCAAGTCAGTGATTCTAAAATGAAAGACTGTTTAGTTTATGAAGCATGCAGGACCATCTCTTCCCACTTTATTAATTTTATGTTCTGAAATCAAAAGAGGATGTATTATTTACTTCCAAACTCAATAACATGCTCATGCCTGATCTGCAGCATTTCATATTTACAGCCCATCTTTCAGTGGATGGACTTCCTCTTTCTCACAGGTTTCCTTGTCATTTTATAACCAGTTCACTGGACCATGGAGCCAAGATCCCTGGATTCCCATTGTGTTCTATTACCCTACAATTTGCACAACGTGCACATCTCTACTGGATGCTAAGAAATAATGATGACTAAGAACAGATGTCGGCTGACAAAGAATTGTGAATATCTTTGAGGTCAAGCTTCCAACCAATATAAACTCTATGTGTAATTAAATTGTGCCTATCTTTAACGAACAAAATACATAAACAAAACAGTTTCTTCTCCCTTCAAAAACTGACTTGTAACACACAACAGCTCAGACTCCCAAATATTTTTGGTTGCCAAGATTTTCTTTCTGTTGCTACATATCTTTTCCTGGCCATGCCATGTCAAAATATAACATTTAGAACGTTCTTAGATATTTCAACCTTAATAATCTGGGGCATGCACATACTATAAACATTATGTCAATAAAGCTAAAAGCAAAATCCATGTCAATTCACACAAAGACATTTACATTTCTAGCAGCTGACCTTACTGCCAACTTTCCTGATACATCATTCAATCTAATTTTCCAATCCGTTGAAAACATTCTCCAGTTGCTGAGTGACTTCATAAATTGTATTTATGACCCTTGTCTTAAGTTTCCTTAAATGATGTGGCTTTGATGAGTAAACTGCAGTTTTGTGTTTGTGCATGTGGGTATGTGCAAAGTCTCATATAAAAAATAAAAAGTAGTTGAATGAGGACAGGCCAACCAAATTAGTTCCCAAGAGATTTTTAAAATCATGTTCTCTGTCAGGTAAGACCAGGATACACATTTTTTTCAAGCAAGGCCTTTGTATAGGAAACAAAAAAAAGTAGTTCCAAAACTCTGTGACTTATTCAATGAACAGAAGTAGCAGCAAGGTAGCAAATTAGAGACCCACGTTTACAAAAGAAAACAAATTTTGCAAACCACATTTGAGATTCTAATGAAAGCATGTTTCTTCAAATTGGCTTGGCAGAACTCCCTGAGACACAAAATTAATCTGAACTTTGAGTTATGGCATGGTCTTCCATAAGAAAAAATAATCATACTATGTCATAATGAATGTGGCAGAAGTCTCATTTTCAAAAGACACAGGTTTTTATTGCTGAATCCTTGAGTGAAGATGTTCCCTAACTCTGTCACCAGAGAATGCAGGTTGAGGTACAGGCAGGGTTTGAGGATCACATCATACCTAATGTCTCTTCTGGCACTTTAATGCTCCCATTCATGATGTGGCAGGGCATCCATTCCACTGGATTTAGCCTGCTTTGGATCAAAGCTTCCTCTACTTCATTTAACAGATTTGCTCAAATGGAAAGTCTCAGAGGAGAAACAGTGTTAGTAAGTGGGGGGATTTCTGAACTGAGTATGTAGGTCGTTGGATTTTGAAATAGAGAATAGTTTATTAAGGAAGACTCACTGTACATATTTTATGAAACCATGCTTATTATAGGTCAGTGGAATCAGTACTATTAAGTCTTTTAAAATACAGTCGTGAACATTTTCACACTAGCCTATACTTCTGATTGATTGTTAAGTCCATAACGTAAGAAGAGGCAAGAGAAGGCTTAAGATTAGAATTACTGACTAGACTGTCACAAACACAAGGATATAATCATAGTAAATAACCAAGGAATTTATTTCATGTCGATAAGCCTAGTGCATGAAAGGGTGCCAACACTGAAGTGAATCTGGGATATGAGTAAGGGAGAAGGAATGTTTTAAAGAAAGAAAACGTATATAATACTGGTCTTATGTTTCCTAAAACCATTATTCTCACTGGGAAACAACAAGAGTACTGGGAAAGCAACAGAAAATAGCCCCAGTGCTTGGGTTCCTGCACCTACATGGAAGACTTGGAGGAGTTCCAGGATTGACATGACCAGTTCAGGCTGTTGTGGTCATTTGAGGAATAAACCAGTGAATGATATTCTCTCTCTCTTCCTTTTTCATTTCCTTCTGCCCTCCCTTCCTCCCTTCCTCCTTCTCTCTCTTTCCTTCTCAACCCCCAGTTAACTTTCAAGTAAATAAACACACTTTCTCTTAAAGTATGCACCATTTGTAGTTTCTCAAATCCAATGACTTTCCCATTCTCCTTTATGTTCATTCTCTCTACCCTTTCCCTTCCTACAATTTATCTGGACAATATCAATACAAACCCATTAAGTTGTTAAACTATAACACTAATGGAGGCTAAGGTAACAGCAATAACAATATTTTCAAAAGAAACGAATAGGGGAAAAGGTCTAAACTAGTCCCACAACGGTACTGTTGATATGTAAACTAGTGGAGAAAAAGTCCTACGCCAGCTCCATATTATTATTTTTATTTGTGAGAACAGGCATATAACTAAGGATGTGGTTTATTTAAACTGCTCCCCCAATGATGTGACCTATTTAGGCTAGCAGTGCTACAGATGTGGGATAAAAAGCAGATTGTGAAATAAAGATTCCCATGGAAAAGATGTATTAAGGCAGTGATTCCAAGGGGAATTCAAGAGGGAGTAAGAGAAACAGAACAGAGAACAGGAGAAACCCAAAATGCTAGCCTCACCCTTACCCTGCTGGGAATACTGGAGTGCAGGTTATACTACAGAGTGGCTCCTTCCATACAATGTGAGGAAACCACGCTCCCAACCTTTTATACTCTTGAGACAGTGTTAAGCATTTCCAGCTCTCTGACAGGGTGAGCAAAAGCAGAAACCAGTCATCTCATGACAGTTCATTAAAGGAAGAGCTCAGTGGCAGATCCAGGGTCTGGCATTGTGGCATAGTGAGCTAAGCCATTGTCTGAGCACTGGCAGTTCAGGTCCTGACTGCTCCACTTACAATCCAGCTTGACTAGGAAACAGAGGATGGGTCCAAAGGCTTGGGCACATGTACCCACGTTGGAGATCCAGAAGAGATCCAGAGAAAGCTTCAGACTCCTGACTTGGGTCAGGCCCCACTCGGCCTTTGCAGCCATTTGGGGAGTGAACCAGCAATCCAAATATCAATCACTTGATATTTCTCTCTCTCCCCCTTCTTCCCTCCCTCCCTCCCTCTCCAAAAAAGAAAAAGAAAGTAGCATGGAGCACGCATGGCAGAACATGGAACACAGAACAGTGATGCGATCTGTCTGTCTC
Organism: Ochotona curzoniae; assembly: GCF_017591425.1. Lineage (NCBI taxonomy): Eukaryota > Metazoa > Chordata > Mammalia > Lagomorpha > Ochotonidae > Ochotona > Ochotona curzoniae. Next base: position 54,646,948 of record NW_024465369.1, read on the forward strand.
TTTTGGAACCTGCCTTTCCTGCCTTACCCTATGATCACAAGTACATGCTATCTTTAGATGTATGTAATAGGATTGCCTGGATATTTACAACCAGCACAAAAAACATCATACCACTTTCACTTTAACATTTTCATTGGGTTTCACATGCCTAAAAAAATCCAGACAAGACTAACTTTCTTTTCAAAGCACTAATAAAGAAGCATGACAGGGCTGGCACTGTGTCCCAGCTGACTAAACTTCTGCCTGTGATGCTGGCATCCTTTAATGAGGCACGAGCTGAACTCCTGGGCAGCAGTCCTGGGGAGCTATTCTGCTTCTAATCCAGCTTCCTTCTAATGCACCTGGGAAAGCAGCTGACTTTATGATCCAAGTTTTTGGTCTTTCCACCAACCATGTGCGAGACCCAGATGGAATTACAGGCTCCTGACTTTAAGTCACTGCAACCATTTTAGACTGAACCAGCAGATGAAAGATATCTCTTTCTCTCTGGCTATCTGTCTACTTTTGACATAAGTAAAATAAATATTTATAAAAAAAATAAAAGAGTTATGACACTGGAAACATAAAAAGTTACTATCATCTATGGCACCAACTGTATCAGTCTCACACCCATCCTGGAGACCCTATGTCCTGGTATTACAATGATTACAATGTCAAAGGTGCTAAATCCCTCTCCTGAAACATGTGGCTTAATTTTATGTTCTTGGTTAAGATATATATGTCTGTTAGCTGTTCAAAAGATATGTAAAGGAAAAAATAATACAACATAAAATTGACAAATTTGCCTATCTCTGACCTCAACCAAAGCCATGACCTTGTTATGAATGATGAGAAAGGCATCATTTTACAAAACAGATGCATTTCCTATTTTTAAAAGAAACTATTAAGATAAAAATGCACTGAAACAAGCTCTTAGAAACAAAGCTATATGCTTTGTAATATTAAATGATACAATGATAACAGAGTCATACAAGGTAATACATAGCAGCTTTTTGGAGTACTGGAATTTTCAAATGCTTTCTATTATGAATTTGAGTTTTCCATCTGGAAATCTTAAACACAGAAACTAGTAAATAATGGGGTTAATTGTTTTACAATTTCAGCTTGATTTACTAATGCTTCCACATGATTCTGTTTTACACACACACAAACACACACACACAAGCTAGATTTATTGTTGGTATAAATCCAGGAAACAAAACTATAGGGTCATAAGATGACAAATTTCATATAATTTATTTTCACTAAATTTGATGATAAATGGGTACTAGAGATAATGAACTATTTCTGGAAAACATGAAATAGGCTGAGGATATCCTACATACTGCAGAAAAGCAACTCAGATTGACTTGCGTGCTCATCTAAAATGAATGGATTTGATTTGCTTTGAGGAAAAACATAAACTTATTTTCCATCCAAAGATTAACCACTCATTTATGTCATTATCTAGACTATTAATTTTTCTTTATTAATTACAGCTTACGATTAGTATATCACACATAAATATCTGGTTTCACTCCAAAAAAGCCTGAGTATTTTAGAAAATCCATGGTTGGTTTCATGGGGCATAGTATACCATGTTTTCCATTTAGCAGTGCTGCTAGTAAAACCACTGCCAATCGTGATGTTAGTGACTACAGAGCATACAGCAGAAACAATCTGCCTGCTGACCTTCTGCTCAAGTTCAAACTATGTCATTCTGTCAATACCATCTACCTTGATTAGGTTGGGCTTTATACACAACAGGTTATGATCCCAGAGGGATGAAAAGCTTTCCCAAATTAAAAGCAGAATTTTAAAAGGAAATACTCATACATTCCTCTGCAGTTTCAATTTGATATCCTCTAGTCTGGCCCATGAACTCAAGCTCATGTTGATTGAAAGTGAATGTTTCGTTCTGGGTGTAGCCATCCTACAAATTTAATGGCAGGAGGAAAATAATAAAATGTGTTCCATGCTTCAATTAGATTTTTTACAACTTGGCACTTCAAAAATGGCATTGCCAAAGAAAAATCATTAATCCATAAAAAGAGACAACAAAGATTGCGCAGAAGTCAGACCTCCAGGAATCTAGGGTCTTGGCAGAGCATATCTTCTCACTAACATGATCTGTCTTTCATCTGGCCTCATTGTGAGTTTTCTCTCATGCTTCAAGACACTGGACAAAACGTACACTGTACTGGCTTCTAACACTAAAGTAATACAACTACCCTTTCAATTTCACCCTTAGCCAAAGGATCCAAATACACAACAAGCAATAAATGGTTGGCTAATTATGAAAATGTCTATTCACGCACATTTATTACAAAAAGAAGAACACCCACACATACACACATTGCAAAGCTGCAAAATGCACAGAATGCATCCTTCAAGTTTGTATTTTACAACAGAATGCAACAGACTTGCTCTAAAGGATCAAGCATATAATAGTCCCAGTCTAGATAACTATGGACCTACAAATGCTGCCTAACTACTTTGATTGATAAGAGACAAATGGTAGGTGATGTCTGGAGTAGTGTAGGTCTCAGAATCCATACTCTTAGGTGATATAAACAGACTCTGTCATCAACAGAACGCATACATTAACTAGCACTCAAGGCAGCAAGAGATTTCCCTCCTCTTGGTTTCCTGCACACCTAATGTCAGCACCAAACCTGAAACAATCCTATAGTCCCAGCCTTGCTGATGACTGATACCAAACCACAATCTCTGTCTCTGCTGCTGCCTCGTGCTATTTAGTGTCAATGAGCCCCCATGATACCTGGAGAAATCCTTTGGTCACAAACTGGCATATTCAGGCTGTCCATGACTTTTGGCCTCCCTCTGAACACCAAATTGTGTACAGAGTAATCTGCTTCTGTATCTTCAACAATTAACTATAGTTCCCATTACGAGCAGGAAACACACTCAAATATTTGCCAAGGACTTCCATCAACCAATCCTCAAATTTTGTTACAGGAGGTCAAGCCTCCTCCTACACTTCTTAGCCTTCCACATGCGGACAACTCTCCCGGAAGCATTCTTGTCATGCTGTCTGTACGTTCACTCTGCAATCAATGGCTCCCCATTTTTCCATCTCCACCTACCCCATCTCTTCTGGCCTTTCTCCCATCTCTTTCCCTAGTACCTGTAATGATGGTGGAGGGGGTGTACCTTCCTCCTTTCCATACATTAACTCTTAAAATTGCAAATTTCAGGAACGATTTCTAAACTCTTATCCTGGTTCTAACAACCATTCTCACTGCCAAGCTCATGCTTTCAGTGATTGTACATCTTAACTTATTTAAGCAGTCTTGCCAACATTTCTATGTCAGAATGATCCAATCTGAAATCATCAATTTACTGCAGGGATTCTCAATGGCTTCCTTCTTTCTCTTAATAATTACACCTTTATTATTACTAAGCTCAAACCTTAGCATTATCTTTACTTTATCCCTCTTCATCCACTCACATACCTCCTGGCAAGTTTATTTACACAATGCTGAATTTTATATTCCACTTACATCAGTCTAGTTCAAAACTTTCACACAGTCTAGCTGGATTTTTAAGATAGCCTTCTAAAGGATAATACACAGTCTTTTGTTACCTTTGAGTTGAGGGGGGGGGTCTCTCCCAAGTTCCAACTCTGAGTATTGGATTGTAACGTACATCTACAGGAGCTTTTGAATAGTTTCCAGGGTCTTTAGGTTTCAAAGTTCTCGGCAAGGTTTGCAAGGCCATTACTGATTTGTGTTCTCTCTTCTACCTCCAAGTTGTAGTACCTAGTTTTATTATCAAGTACCATCTGTTCCCACATTTTTTATTCAATTTTGTGCTTATGAATTCCCCTAGCCTAAGATACCCTCCTTCTCCATCTTTGCCTCTTAAATTTTATCTAATCTTTAAAGATCTAACTCGCTGGAAAACTAACACTGTAGTGAGGTGTTAAAATATGGGCTCATCCATGATCTTTCCCACCTTTGCATCTGTACAAAATTCAGCATCCCAGTTTGGACGCTAAACTTAAGCCTACAACCCTTTGCAAAACTTACCAAGTTCAGCCTCCTGAAAGCATTTCTCCTCTCCAGTTCACCATAAGTCCAGTCATATCTTAGAGTCTCTTACATGCTGCATCATACTTCACATTTTGGTCTAACACTCTGGATACATTCTTTTACTACACGACTGTTTATCCCCTGAGATTAGCCCCCTTTGTATTTTTACTACTTGTATTAAGAGTTATATTAATGACTCTTGAAATGTAACGCCCTCCCAAGTCAGTAGTGTTAGCATCATCATTTTACTTAGGTGTGCTTAAATAGTTTCACAACTAGTTTTCTAAGAAGAGAAGGAGAAAATTCAAGATCAGGTTATATGTAGGGAAAACAAAGAAGGTGAATGAAACAGCACATATATATACCCAAGTCACTAGTAACATTTTGGATCCTAAGCTGGGCTTCAGTCATTCACATTAATTAATTAATTCAATAATTATAGAATCAAGCAAAGATCAATGATGATGATAGTTTCCCACGAATTAATAATTCCTTATCAACATAATAATGAGAGTTCTTAAACTCACAAAATTCTTAAAGAATGTTTCAAAGAAGAATTAAGACACATGATAATGCTGGGCCTAGTGTCATTCTTTCCCCTACTATGATGTTCACTGCTCACTGTACCTGTGTGCGATTGAATGCCACTCTTGCAAAGACAGCTTGGGACACACTGGCCCTCTTCAGCTCATCTCTGACTTGCTGGTAGATATCTGGAGAGACTTCCACAGAAGAGTTGGCTGGCTCTGGCTTAACTGCTCTAGGAATGGGCGGGTGATTCAGGAACTGCTGGTTGATGGCTTGAGGATGCTGGTGAGCCAAGAGCCGACTAACGGCAATCTGTTGGTTTATCAGGTGGGCCATGGCAATTTGTTGCCTAACAAGTTGTGGGCTGAGCTGAGGAGAAAGAAGACCAGGGCTCATGATGGGCTGTAATGCGGGCACTTGGTTTCGGATTGGAGTACTGTGATGGATTTGGCTATGAGGAGACTGTTCGTTGGTTTTCCCCAAGGATGCCAGCTGGTTCATATTTGGTAAATGCATTGGACGCTGGCCCAGAACACAATAGTCTGAAAGGTTTTCTCGTTCCACTCTTTCCACTGTTAAGAGATAAAAATTATAATTCAGTATTATTCAAATTGTTATAATTTATTGCCAATATAGATGACAGTGAATTATCATGTTTTGGCATATTCATGACATAAACTTTTTTCATACAAACCTGGAAGCACCAGAGTAAAAATGAGTTACGGTTTTCTGCAACATGCTACAAACTAGAGGTTTTTATAGAAGAAATGAAGGTAAAACATTTGCCTCTTTGGTTTTCCCAAATTCATAAAAGTAAACATACCACTTAATAAAGGATATGGAAATCACCACAAATCACAAATTCTAAATGCTCTCAATTTCCATCATGTCCCTTGCCACCTTGCCCCAAACAGGCACACAACTACTCTACCCTCTGAAGATAGGGTTGATGTCGTCATTCACGGTTTTCAGGAGATGACAACAACAACCTCTCTTTCCAAATGAATCTCCTAATAAAGGAAAATGTTCAAGGAGAATTTGTAACAAAAAACATAGCTCTCTACTCACTTCTTATCTTTATTGTATGGGAGTGTTTCTTTAAGAAATTAACATTTTAATGATGATGACATGTTCTAAGCTAAACAAAAAAAACTCTAAAATTAATATCACCACCTTGAATTACAATTTAAGATTTTCTTCCTCTCTAGGCTATCCTACTGAATTACACTTAATAAAGATGTAAAAGTTAACCTTTAAAGGGAAAAGAAAAAGAAAGTGAGTATATCATATGTTCAAACACAAAGGAAAGCTTTTGTTCTTTCCCTCAGATCTATTTCTCAAGAAATGGGGAAACACCTCATGGTAGCATCCCTATCCAAGTCTTTATTACTATATTATCTGAAACAAAGTTCAGCCTGGAGAAAGCACATCAAGTTGAAATAACTTCATCATCATCAGTTTGAAAAGTTTCCAGGAATACCTTAACAAGATCTATGTATGAAATAAAAAATTGTACACATAGTAATTGTACCTTCTACTTTCAAATCTTGGGTATGATTATGCAAGAATCTATTAATGGTTACCTTAAAAGTGTTACTTTGGATGGTTACATAATGAATAACAAAAGTATTCACCCACAGAACAAATGTTAATAGAGCTGTCTCCTTATTATGCTAATGGTGCTTGTAATCTGGCATACAATTTATGGTGACAAAACCATATGTATACCAAGGGGGAAAAACTACTTACTCTCAAAAACTTTAGGCAGAAGTCATGTGTGCTTGACAACCCAAAAAAGGGTGTTTTGCGATTTAAAAAAAAAAAAAGCACAAATATCAAACTACTTGTGGAGTACTTATAAATTGTGAGGGAAAACTATTTCTAAATATTTCTAAATAATATTTATGTAACATGTAATTTTTTAAAAATACATTAAGAAGTAAAGTAACACAGCTGACCTATTAAGTAGGTATTTGGGCATTTAATTCTACATGTCAAAAAATTTCATATGAAAGCTCCTTGGAGAAAACCAATGAACATCCCGATCCTAGGATTATGTTGTATGTGGATAAGGATAGCATCATTCCTAATCTTTGCAAAACCAATGTTTGCTTCACTTTCCTAGGAACTGCCAAATAAGACAAAAGTTTACTGCAAATTTCTTCAAGGCTCCGATTTTTAACCTAATCCATCCAATGTAATTCATTTCGGTTCTATGTCAACATTCCTCTACAAGTCTCAAGATAAACAAATTACTATCATCATATCCTTTAAAGGCCAGTATTTTCCCACTACTGTATTAATTAAACTTTAAAGTACACAGTCTTAAAAACAAACCAAGTTAAGTGTTAAGAATCTTCAGATAAGGTAATAAAATACCGTTTCCATTGAGCAGAATTGCACTTTCCTGATAAAAGTGCACGTAAAGAAACAGGGTCTGCCTCTAGAGGATGCTTGCTCTGGGGGAAAACACTTAGTTTCTTTAGTTTGCTTATTGGTTTTAATTTATCCAAAGTAAAGACTAACTTACATATTAAATTATGCTTTGGGGTGCTCAGTAAGTACAAGATTTATCCAATTCTTTTTCTCCTTAAAGCATACATTTGGGTCTGGCAAGATGGCTAAGTGGGTAAATTTTCACCTTGCATACACCAGAATCCAATATGGGTATCAGCTCCACTTCCCACCCAGCTCCCTGCTTGTGGCCTGGGAACACAGTTAAGGATGGCTAAAAGCCTTGGGATCCTACACCTGCATGGAAGACCCACGAGAAGCTCCTGGCTCCTGAATTCAGACTGGCTCAGCTCTGGCCATTGTGGCCATTTGGGGAGTGAACCAGCGTATGGAAGATCTTTTTCTCCGAATCTCCTTCTCTCTGCAAATCTGCCTTTTCTATGAAAATAAATAAATCTTTTTTTAAAAAAAGCAATCTACTTATTCTCTAACAGCCTGCATTCTTTGAACAAACATTCATTTTCCAAAATTTTAGTATTTTCACTTTAAAGACTCAGTTCAGTTCATTTTCCTGAGATTTATCTGAACTCCATCATCACTGCAAAGTGATTTCAAAGATAGGCTTAGTCATACATGTGACTGAGTGCAAATGTCAGAGCCTGACAAACCTGAGTTGGTATAATGAGAATTGAAATAACATCAGTCTACAGTCCTTCAGGGTCATACATAACAATTATTCCCATTCTTGCGAAGTCCAAATCCTCAAAGTTCATATAGTTCATATAGTGGTTATAGTTACCTGCTTGGAGACATGTGGTAACACAAAGTGCTACCTACATAGCAAACCATGAAGGAATTTTAAGTGTCAGTGACTAAATGCAAAGGTAGGTAACAGAGATTTCACCTACATGGGTACAAGAGCAAGAGAGCCTGCTCTGCTCAACAGGAGCAAGCCCCACCCTGCTCAGCTGGCTTTCGTTTCCCCTATGCTGATATTTCTGTAAGACATTTTATCAGAAAAAAAATTTAATCTGGATTTTTACACAATATCTCTTAATTTTTAAGCCCTGGCAACTAATTCCAATTTCAACATACAATAAAAGCAAAAAAAAATTTTTTTCTTACAAATAGATTCTGCTCATGGGCTACCAGTGCTCAGTCCATGGCTGCTCTACAGATAAAAGCCAAGTTCTTCATACCTGAACATGGGCGGAGGGGTGGGGAGATGGAGGTGCTGGTGGTACAAAAAGTCAGCATCGGCCTGTGAGGCTTAGGAATCAAACCCTCACCAACAGGCAGTGTCCCTGCTAACCGAGGCAACGTATGGTTTCAGTGATATTTGGCACAGATTCTGTCTCATTTGAAAATCTTCTGCATGTATTTCTGGATGTCAGTATTATAAAAATAATATCAGAACAATATTTTTAGCTTCTTATGTCACAGCAGGTAAAGTACAAACACTTATTAAAAAAAAAAAAAAAAGGAAGGCACATCAGAATGTGTCAGACTCCATCTGAAAAACAGCCTGGGCATTTGTTATTTCTTTGTCTCTTTCTTCCCTTCCTGTTTCCCTACTTTCCTTTCTCTTTCTTTTTAAATAATTTGTAAGTAATCACCATGGCTTGAAAAAGACCTAACAACAGTATCCACTTTCACATTTTTACTTCTTCACTCCACAGTGGAGATTTTCATGTTAAGCTTTTCTTAAACCTAAACTAAAACCAAACAAAGACATCATGCTATGAGAGCCTGTGTGCTTGTGACATTCAGCAGATCTGAAATCCTGAAAGAAAAAATGTGACGAATAAAAGGAAGTACTACCTCTGAGATAGAAGCAATGTTCATATCCATAGCAGAATATATTCAAGATGGAGTTAGCATGCTTACATGCTGGGAGACATTAAAAAAAAAAATCTACTCCTTCCAAGGCTTTAAATCAGAGTCATAATTTAACTTACAATTAACTTGACTCTACTTTGGTAAAGTCCTGTCGGTATGTGTGTTGTAGAGGAAAGTGGCTCGGAAGGAGTGATACCCTTGTGCTTGCTTTGGCAGAACATATACTAAAATTGGAAGGAGTGACACCCAACTTTGGATTAGTCCCCAAACAGAGCACAGCTTGAGGAACCTCCTCAAGCAATATATGTCTAGTATCTCTAAAGAAGTTTTGTGGCTACTTAGACCAAAAGTCTACTCAAGTTTCCGAGAAACTCAAGAGTACCAAGAGAATCTTGCAGATTGCTTAAACCATTACAAGACTAGTTAAAAACTGCAGGAAAAGCATCACCACGACCTAACCTCCAATTAAGCCTTTTGGATTCCATTTTTCACAATAGGTAGGGTGTTAGAATCTCAGAGGCTCCTGAAACCTCACCACATTCTTGGGGGTGCCACTGTCACCAAAAGCACCCTAGACCACTAGCTATCAATGTACTTGCTATTTGCATGATACATTTTTTTTCTAGCAATTTATATGCAATATAATCAAGATACCTGGTCCAGAAATATTATTGTACTTCAGATAATTTTGCAGCATAGCCAGGAAACCAATCATTTCTTTTAATTACAAATCCTGAAGATGTGTGTGTATGACAGTGTTTCAAGAATATTCTTAATATCAGTATATTTATACTGAATATTGCTCTATTCTGACATTTAGTCCTTTGCGTTGCAACAAAATTCCAATGCTCAAAATATATTAAATTGACAAAGTATACTTTCTGAGGATTTATGAACAAAAGGAGGAGCATCTGATTGACACAGATGTCTACCACTCACAGCAAGATATCACAGGATAGGCAGAACTGGGTAAAGTGAACTGGGAAAACCTAGGTTCTTAATAAATTGGTGATTTGTGACTAGCTGTAAGATGGGAAAGATTACCTGTACATTGGTCTAAAATAATACCCTTGCAAGTTACTTATTTCATAGCATCTTAAAGAATATTACTCAGGATGTTCAACACAATTCTTTCTCAGAATACTTGATGCTTCTACTTATTAATTCATCAGCAAAAATTTAAGATTCTGCAAGATATTTTGCCTAGTGAAGCAACAATCTCTAGAGTGGCAAGCAGTGGTAATTACATAGTCGCTCTTCCAGTCCATCAACATGACTAAAAGACTAACCATAGTTTTAGAATTGTGATTGTATAGTTTTACCTCAAATCTTAACACAGCTGCTTCTATGAAATATGTCCTGGAGTTTGTCCAAATATCATGGATAGAAAATAATAAACTGGGCAATAGATTTTGCACTGGGAAATTTCCAGTATCTCTGAGCTATGATTTTTTTTTCTTTCAGCTATTAGTATATTTAAGCATGTAAATGGAAAAGCATAAATGAACACTAATGGATGCCTAAATAACACTCCAGCATTCCCAGAACCTTCCTTGAAAATCCTGGGTGGAATATAAGCTAAATATAAAACTTCAAAAAAATGATGGCAGAATTTCTCTGTGACTCGTTCACCCTGTGGAAATGCTCCAAAAATGATTCTATAAACATAAGAAACACATAGACTTCATTCTGGCATCTTAAGTAGAAAAGTTGTAAAGTGCCTTAGTAATTTTGAAATGGTAACCAAACTTTAAGCACAGAAAAAAGCTTCTCTTGAGCATGATACTGTCCTAAATTTGAAAATCTCGACTCCAAGTTCCTTGCTTCTCACCCCAAGGGTTAACAACTTGAAACAATTTTCTTACAGAAAAAATTTTGCTTCCTATTTGCATGCATGTGTGCAATGCATATGTATATGGATGGGTTATCTGAACAGTAGGACTCAGAGTGATGGCTCAGCTATATGCTTTGTAACCCTTGTGAACAAAACATGGCTGGCATTGTGGCTTAGGACATAAAACTATCATTTGTAATGTTGGCATCTCAAATGGGTACCAGTTTGTGCCCCAGATGTTCCATTTCCAATCTAGTTCCTGGACATGGCCTTTAAAACAACAAAAACAGAATGTTTGGGTTCCTGCTGCCCATGTGTGAAAACCCAGTGAAGCTGCCACCTCCAGCATGGCCCATCTCTGGCCACTGAAGCCTTCTAGGGAGTGAAGCAGTGGATGGAAGGTCTCCCTCTGTGTCTCCTTTCTCTGTAACTATCACATTCAGGGTAATAAATCTTAAGAATGTTTTGGGACATGGAACAACGAAAAGTTGGTCAGTTATAAGTGGACCTTCATCAACAGTTGATTTAATTAATCACTAAAACAAAATTTTGCACATTTATTTTAAAATTTACATCATAAATATGTATTAATAAACTATTATGTGGTGAAATCTGATATTCATTCTGATTCCTCCCTCTGAATTGCACTGCATATTAGCATTCAACAATCCTACTGCCTACTCAAAGTCTTTCACCCTGTTAAATTCTTTTGAAAACATAACATTAATTTCCCTGACATGATAAAATAGCATCATATTGGTTGACACTGAACATGCCCAGTCAACAAAGATATTTCTGATTTATTCTTTCGTAGTCAACAACTGTAGGTAAAAAGTCGATTTGTTACATGAAAACCATTTTCTATGAACAAAACGGAGAAAGACATGATTGCAGGAGCCAAAGCTAATATGCTATATCTATCAGATATAAATCCCACATCACTGAAAACAAACAACACTCCTAAAAGACGCTATTATCAGAAGAATTCACTAAATGTAATTAAGGAAAATATGAGGAGTCTGAAACAGCTGAGGGGCAAAAGGGAAAAAACGAAAATAAAAAGCTAAGTCTTTTAGGACCAGCAAACTTAAAAGATTTCCCCCCCCCCCCCCGCTCTAAATTTGTTAAAGGGAATTTGTCTCTGAGTTGAGAACTTGCTTGCAAAATCGCTGCCTAAAGCAAGATACTCAGAGCCAACTTGTTAACTCCTAATAAAACAGCCTATAAGTAAGGGTACCAAGTAGAGCCGTGATAACACCATATGTCTGGTTTCCTTAGGTGTATTTTTCCCTTATCAACTTCCTTTTTCCACCATATTAAACTCCACAGAAACATACCTATCTACCATAAAGCAACTCAGATTTGGACCCCTGTTTCTTCAGGAATTAAATCCTATGGGACTCAATATGTTTCATGGAAAAAGTGACCCTTATCCACCCTTTCCAATCAGGGTAATCCCAACCCTCTGTAAGAATATGGCTGTCTCTTTTGGTTTTAAACAATGCTTCCATCACAGTTTGATGGCACTGATTACTTCATGTATTCCCATAAGTTTCTGAATTGCTGAATGTTATGCCTATTTACTCCCTTTAGTGATTTTAATTTGAAACTATCATTTCTGAGGTAAATTCTGTTTATGATGTAAAAATTATAGCAGAAACTTATTATTTAATTGTCTAGGAGTATTTTTTCCCTTGCCAGTTGGCCTTCTGGGTGCATTAAATTCTTAATTTATCTTTACTGAAGAAAAGTTAATCAAGAAACAATCAGTTTCATTCTTTTCCATTGATAAGTCTCTCATTTTATAGGACTTAAATATTTTAGGTTATTATTTTAAAGAAAACATGCAATAAACTAGGTGGGAAACTCTTCAAGGAATGTTTTTCTTAGGCTACATAACAGCCCCTAATTTGCACTTAATAAAAGTATTTCTGCTCCTTTTAGTAGAAGTGGCTATTATTAGACCTTTAACACAATAACAAATTAATAGAAAAGATTCTGCTTAATAATTTGCTAAGGATATTTGAATCAAACATGTAAAGATTCTTTCATTTTCCTTTAATTCATATCAAATAAAATTAGTTACAATAAAGTATGTACAAAATAAAATTATTCAAAGTCCATATATTCAAATAAGTCTACCTATATTACATTCACTTCTCTCTATAGTTTCTAAACATCAACAATATTCAAGGTCCCACGCTCATCAAACCCAGCAATCACAGAATGGATATGTCCTGTGAACCATACCCCCTTCCACATCTCCCTTTTTGCTTGTCTGTTTTTTGGTCAAACAGCTTTTGGCCTAAAAGAGGGATTGTTATATAATCAAAACTACCAACATACATGGAAATTTAAAAAGCAATGGCCTGAAAGGATCAGTATTAGACACTCTCAGCTGATTTGTACTCCAGAAGATTCTAGATTTATACCCACTCCCTTGGAAATTCAGGACTCCGAGGCCAAATAATCTTAATTTCTCCCAAAAGGTCAAATGAGTATTCATCATGTCAGACAAGTAGCTAGTGTACTGTCTTCCACTGCCATCCTTCCTGCCATCACACAATACAGTTTTAGATGGCAGAAGAATCTTTTATGAAATCCTCAGTATGACTAAACCTAAGGACTTTCAAAGTCACCAAACATGTAGTCTCTACCTTCTCCATACTATTTCCATCATTATAATACACTTTCCCACCCAGGGATCAACCACCTCTGTCCACTTTGCCAGTGCTTAATGACATCACTATCCCCATACCCACCTATCCTCTACCTTTTCTTCCTCACTGATCAGAATCAGCCATTGTGGGGACCCATAATGTTACAACACCATCATTAATGAACTACCATTCCAGGCATACTGGACAAGCACCTGTAACTTTCTAAACTCACCATGCTCTTTGTTTCCTGCACAGTTACCTAGAACATTCTTCCTTTTCTCTCCTCTTCTACTTGTCCTTAAGCTATAAAGCATGAGTTACCTCTCCACAACCACTTACCTCCAAGCCTGACATCTGGCAGGTGGAATTTATGGCTTTTTTTCCGTGTTATCACTGCACTGGTTTATACCAATACTACACATTTTCCAGATATATTCATGGAGTTAATTTTTAGACCCTGCTAGGCTAAAAGCAACACAACTAGACCTCTAGGAACCTTGTTCTAATGTGTTTCTGGCTGTCTTTCATTGCTTCAAGCACTGAATATATTCCACAGCTGAAGGATTCACTGAAAATTTGTTTAATTAAATTTATTTCTTTAATTATGACTATAAATTTCTTGTAAGAAGTGACTATGTAACGTGCCCACTGTTATACTCAGCCCTCAGAATCTCATTAAGTATATAAAATAGATGGCCAAATTTGCTTTTAAATTACAAAAGAAACATAACATTATTATTTCCTAAAGATTACAGGTTTTATGAAACCAGGAAATGTGTCTGATACAAATAAGAAGCACAATGATTGAATAGATGGAAGGTAGGGAGGAAATTCAGAAATTCACTTATTTTTTCCCTTTAATCCTTTTTTGGGCCTTACTGTTGTTGTTTACTTGTTTTGCCTGTTTTGAGACATACAGGGAAAGACAGAGAAAGAGACAGAGACAGAGCGCTTCCATCCTCTGGTTCATTCCCCAAATGCCTCTGAAGTCACGGCAGAGCCTGGCTAAAGCCAGGGGCCAGCAATGCAATCCAGGCCATCCTCTGTGGGTGGCAGGAACCCGGTTATGCAAGTGACCACTGTTTCCTACAGGTTCTGCCTTTGCAGGAAGCAGGAACCAGAAATCAAACCCAGGTACCCCACTGTAGGGCAGACACATCTCATTTAATGTGTTCTTAAAATGCATCATAAACTGCATAAATGCCAGCAGATAACAAGTTGTTTTTAATCTAGCAAACATGTTATTAATAAAGAGCAGTTTTCACTTTTTAAACATTTGGGTATAAATGCTTACAGGCTGAAAAAATAGCTGGAAAAAGTTTCTTAGGAGACTTGGGCCCTCCCAACACACCATTTTTAGGCTTCCTGGCACTCCCAATTAGTTTCTAACCAGGAAATCATCAGTGATGATCCATGAATATGTAACATCGATAGGCACAGTAAAAATTCAGCAGGTTCTTCCAAATGCTGGAAAACCAGCAAGAGAAGTAACTGCTTACAGAAATGATCTTTCCATTTCCCTAAATCCAGTAATTACACAGAAATCAAAGGATCTGAAGTTGGCATTACTTTCAGGCAAATACAGTATAGCAAGGGCAGACAGACTTCCTTGCAGAACACCTCCATTTATATCCGAAGGTGAAATTTTCAATTACTCACAAAAAAAAAAAAAAAGAGTTAGACAAAAGTAAGTTACTTTTACCTCATCAGAGCTAAACAACAGCAGAGGCAGAAGTAGCAGGAGTTGATTAAAGGCATTGTCCTGACCACTGATACCACCATGGCAAAGCCAGGGCTGCCTCATGGAACCAGGTCAGGAGACACTGATTTCTCCATTCAACTCTGAGGCACCACTTTGTAAATGACACGATCATTTTCGGGTACAAGAGGTGCTTTACATGTGGTAACATTATATCATTTCAGCTGTAATGATCATAATTACTTATTTCTTTTAATCACAACCCACTTAACCACTTTAGTACAGAGGACTAGTTCAAGGAGTTTAATTTTCATTCAACATCTAATCTTTGTGTTTACCGAAACCCTTCCCAGCTTTGTTTACTGCCTGGTTGCTGGACTACACGTTTGATCTTGCAAGAATAGATCAGACAGGGTCAGATAAAATACTGATTACTAGAATAAACCAGGCTTAGGAAGTCACACTAATTTTCAAATCCTGCACTTTCCCAGCTTTTTAAAATATTTTGCAAAATAAGCTCAAATAAACCAATAAAATTAAGACAACTAGCAATCACGGAGCTCTTGAGCAATGATTGAGAAAAGGAAAGTGACGGGGATAATTCTGTATTCTAGCCAAAATTTGGGGTTTGGTTAGATCCATTCATTCTAGTGGTATTATTTTATGACACAAATAATTTCATGAGAGCCACCAGTATTTGTGTGAACTTGCGGTGACCCTTCAGCTATTGAGACATTTGAAATAGCTGAGATTGACCTCACCAAAGATGAAAATTCATTTTGCCACTGGAATCAGATGAAAAATATTTTAGATATAAAATTATTTTATTATTTATTAACTGGAATACATCTATAATATGAGATCATCTTTCATTAAGGCAATTTCTTATTTTCATTATATCCTTTGCAAACATAGATTGCCATACAAATATAACTGGTGGTGCTATTAGATACATAATTGTTATTTAGTTTCATTAGATATGATTAGTCCAGTTTATGTTTAGAGCTCATGAAAAAGATTATTTGGATTTTTTTTCAAAAGAAGTGAAGAGATAACTCCCTTATAATCTCCCAGCCTTAGAAGCAAATCTATAATAGTATGAATTTTTCTAGGTATCTGTGGATCATCCCTATGCCCAAGAAAAAACAGCTGAATGTCAAAACTGTTAATATTGGTCTACCTTTTTCTCTTTTTGCCATTAAGTAATATATCATTTTTCTCATACTTGAGAGCTTCTGTCCTCTTCACTGTACATAGGAGTACAGGAGCAGCTCTGTGTGATATGATTAGCAATTTTTTAAAAACCTGTCCAGGGTCAGATACTTTCGGTACAGTAGGTTAAGTCCCAGTGTGGGATGCTGGCTGTGATTCTCCAATTTTGATTCAGATTCTGTTACTGCACTAAGAAGGCAGTACATGGAGACCCAAAAAACTGGGTACATGATACCTAATCGAAAACCATCACGCAGTTCCTAGTTGTTGAATTTGTCCTGTCCCACTTCTGACTGTTGCTGGATTTTGGAGAACGAATCAGCAGATTAAAGGATATCTCTCACCGTCTCTCTCTTTATCTATCTATATCTATCTTTCTGTCTTTTCCTCTTTGCTATTCTGCCTTGCAATTAAGTAAATATTTCTACAAAATGCTGTGGAAAACAGCCTACCACTCTATCCAACTACCCACCCACGCACTCCATGTTTTCCAATATCTAAAACTCCTGGGAAGCAGGTTCATGATTGCGGACCTTGAAACAAGAATATACAAACTCTGTCTCCCCAACTATCCTGCAGTAATGTTAATGCTAACTCCAATAAGTCTGTCAACCATGATTGTCTTTGAAATTAAAGGAAAGAGGTAAACAGAGTGTGCTTTGCTGTGATCATGGGAGAAAATAAAGTTAGCATGCTAAGCCAAACCAATTTAGGACTTTTTAAAGAAAAAGTGTAAATAGTTTAACTATAATAACAACAATTCAAAAAATTCACATTTAAATGTTTATTTCAAAATTTAGACAAGTCCATTTGTATACAGTTTTTACATCTGTTTTTAATGATATCAAATTATTGATTGTTCATTTTTCTCATATTTATTTAAGCATTAAGTACAGAATTTGAAACCTGATCTTTTTTTTAATCCTTCTAGTAGACTTTTATTTTTGCCAGGTTTTAGTCATATTTACTTTGATCTTCCAGAATATATAATTATTTTACTGTTTGTTTATTTCTATGAAAAGAGAAAAAAATTTTGACCTAGGAGATCTATATGTGGCAATTTGTAACAGAATCACATAGCTTATGTTTAGGAAATCATGGTTTTCATTAAGAAGCAACCATTTAGTTCCCACTGTTTTATTAAAATAGACATTAGCAGATAATATGAAACATATTTAACAGTGAAGCCTGCATTTAGTTTGGGACATCATAAGTGAACTAGAGCTCTTCTTGCCCACTTGCACACAAAACCGGTAACGTGCAGCAGCAAGGAAGGGGCAGAGAAGCAGAAGGGTGGGAACCCTGGGGGAGGCTGAGAGGGACCTGGAACTCTGATTTGTGAGTTCCAGCAAGAAGAGCCTCAAGAGCCCGGCAGCGTGGCCTAGCAGCTAAAGTCCTGGCCTTGAACACGCTGGGATCCCATATAGGTGTCAGTTCTAACCCCGACAGCTCCCCTTCCCATCCAGGTGCCTGATTTTGGCCTGGGAAAGCAGTCAAGGACAGCCCAAAACCTTGGGACCCTGAAGCCGTGTAGGAGATCTGGGGAAGTTCCTGGTTCCTGGCTTTGGATTGGCACAGTACCGGCCGTTGTGGTCACTTGGGGAGTGAATCATTGGACAGAAGATCTTCCTCTCTGTCACTCCTCCTCTCTGTATATCTGACTTTGTAATAAAAATATATAAATCTTTAAAAAAAAAAAAAAAAGAGCCTCTAAGATGTTCTGGATTTGCTAGAAACTAATTTCCAGATTTGAAAGTGATTCATTGTTTCTCTCTCCCTGTCTCTCTCTCTCTTTTCCATTTTAAAAAAACAGACACAAAAACATCTTAGGAACCCTTGGACAATGGGTCACCTATGCTAGGAACTCTCATAGCAACATGCATTCATAGCAAACAGCTTCTCTCCGATGAAATGTGCCTATCCAGGTCCAACACTTCCTTTTTTCTGCAGGTCGAAAGTTAATGAAATGCACTTCTCTGGGTGTTGATGTTCCGTACACCACTATACCTGTCATGAATTCTTTGTTTTTCCTCCCACTGCCTTGGCTGATGAATCAACACCACTTGAACTGTTTTATGGCAGCTTGTGTTTACTTCACACCTACCTTAACCTTCCCTTTTCTCCTCCTCCCGACACACACTCAGACACATGCACACACTTCTCCACAGCAGTCACTGGCTTCCCGTCTTTGAATAGCATATATGCACAGCACCTGACAGCCTCTTCAGGTGCAGGTCCTTGACCTACTGAATAAAATCAAGGTCTCCATCTGCTTTCACAGCATTTACAGATTTAACTGTGCATTTACTACCTTGAAAAAATATATATATAGCTTCAAGAACTGAATTTCCAAGACAAAAGAAAAGTAGAAAACATGAGTGTTACATGCATGGGTGTGCACTTGCACACACACATATATACCATGCACTGAAAATTCAGAAAACACTACAGTGAAGAGTTTCCGGTCTTTCTGAATTGGGAATTACCCTCCAGCCTATTAAAAAGGACACTCTTCCTTTCTTTTACAATAGTGAGTAAACAGGATTTGACAAATGACCTTGATGCTGCGTGATTCTTTTGATTTTTAGCCAAAGAGGACATGTTCAATTACTTTAACAATCCTACTTTGAAAGAAAAACTTGGAAGCCACACTTACAGAAAAGAACTGCTTCTGAATCAAATCATTATGTCTCATAATAGGGAGTTAGTCATCTTATCTTGTTTAAGGATGAATATGAATGTTCAAAAAGCAAGTGTTCGAACCAGAGTTTAAAGGAATCTAAGAACTTGGAAATAGGCTTTGAAAAGAAAGAACCAGCCGTTCTGCTTACAGTGCACTTAGTTTCTCCTGGGCAGCTCAACATTTTTCACTTTCCTTAGGAACTGAATATTTGGCACAAAAAGTTCTAACAACTTAGCACTTGGAAATGTGCCCCAAGTGCTGTAAGGTACATTTTCTCAAAAGGTAACCATGCAGCCAAGCTCCCAAATATTGAAGAGCCAGCCAACTAGCAGACAAGTGTTATTTCAACTCTGTCCCCCAGACAAAACCTGTAGGCACCAAAACAAGGAAATTCATCTTTCTCTTTCATCGACCCACCATAAACTGCCATTGGGCCCTCACAAAGTGGCCAGTGAAAAGTCAGCCAATACTTTGAAAACCTGTATCAAGTGTGAGAAGTCAGCAATGCTATGAAACCTATATAAAATGTAACAGATAATGTCATAAACATGCAAAATATGGTATTTTCATTATTTTCAGTCTTCATATGAATCCAGTAGTTTGTTCACACTCACCCAAATGACAAGAGGAAGACAAAGGTCTGAACACAGGATTACCTAACATGAGAATCTTTGCTCTAACCAAATCAACGTAAAATCAAAACGCCATTTCTGACCAAGGATCTCCTGATCCTATCACAATTCTTCCAATTTGCTGATCGGTACGCAGACTTAAAGTGCTGCTGGAAGCTAGAATGCCTGCCTTATATTTTCATTCTAAAGGACTTGGGCCTGATGATACATTTGTGAAAACCAGGAACCTGATAAATCATGCTAAGCCTGCTCCTCCAAACATCCCCCTGGTTTTAAGAGAGCCAATCTGGGCCCACAGAAATCATAATCATCTTACCATTGTAAAAAACTATGCATATGAATAGAAACATTACCAAACCAACATAAATTCCAAACAATCAATGACTTATAAACAGAAGAAACAGAAAACAAGCTTTGAAAACAAACAAACAAAAATTTTACCTTTAATCTTCTTGTACTTTTTATACCATCTCCCAAACTCCTGGCACTTGGTTGCTGACACATTGGCATAGTATGTGCTATTTACAATGGATGAAATCATACTCTGAAAAGAACAAGAATGAGTTATTCTTCTAAAATTATGACTATTCCTGTTTAGGGACAAGGAAGGGCACACTGGACTGCTAAAGGTACTGTCCCTTAAACTTATATGATACCAGTGCTTTTCTCCAAAAAGTTAGCTCTGGGGTTAACATTAAGGCTGAAGGGAATGTGATATGCAGATTACATGCAAAGGGGAAGAACAGTTGTGATTTAGGAACCCGAGCACAAGGTGAGACCAGACGCTCCAGCATCCGTAAGGCAAATAATGCCTTTCAGATGTTTCTGTTCTGCTTCCAACTGCAACAAGCTTACACAGCCAAGAATCTGAGAACATCCGTGCTACACACTGCAGAACAACGTTTAGGGAAATAAGTTAAATTAATATGATTTATAGAAACGTGTGATTAGCACTTGTGTGAAAATTCACCAAATGAAAAAAATTAACAGTGCTATTTTAGAGCAGAGGAAACTAAACATAACACTTGTACTGAGCTTCAAGCAAAAACGAATCAACGCAAAAACTTTCTGGCTCTCATGCACATGAGTCCTACTTATTCTTCATCTTCCTCTTCCTCCTGAGCTCAATTCCTCGGCTGAGCGGCTTGTAACTGACGTTTTAAAGCAAGGAAAGGGGAAGCATAATCTGATTTTGCACTGGAAAACTAAAATTGTAATTGCACACCTTGAATCCAATGTCCAACAGAGTGATGCCTGCTGCCAAGATGGCAGGCTGGGCCAACATTTGTGGCAGATGTTAACTTAAACCTGCACTGACTGTGATTTTGTGTGTGTGTGTTTTACAGGGAGATTTTGTTTCTGCAAATTCTGTCTGAAAAAGCAAATGGGCCTGCATAACTCAAGATTTCCAAATGAACTGCACCAGGTTTTATATCTTGCCTTGAAATCTCATCTTTCTCAAAAAGTTATCCCCCAGACATGAAGCAGTTCAGAGAAATCTTAGAACTTCCAAAGTAGTAGAGATAAGAAGAATAACAATAAATCAAGTCAATGGCAAGTTATTTACCAGGAGGTTCAAACGCCAGCATCCAGTCCTACATGGAGTCCTATTTAAAACATCTGACTCTCCACCTCCTTTTTTTAATCCCTATGCAGCACTGGTTGGGGGTGGGGATGCCTAATTCGATTCCCAGAAACCTTTTGGTCTTTTCTTCACAACAGACAGCTAGTCTCCCACCAGCTGCTGATTTCTACGAGACAATCTCTCTGGTAGTGGGGGGAAAGGAAAAAGAACACTTTTAATCCTGGGAACTGAACACAACAAGGCATTCAACCAATAGGCAGCACCCGAGTGTTTCGTAGAGTTGACAGGATCCTTGAAGTCCTAAGCACTGCTCTGCATGCTACTAACAAGCCAGCGAAGCAGGCTCCCACCCAGCCCAGTGAGCTTCCCTTCTGGGCTAACATTTTTTTCTTTGCTCCTAGACAGAGAGACTGTGAAGGACAGAGACTGTGTCTGTTTCATTTTTTTCCTTCCTCGTGCCTCACATAGTTCTGATGTAGAATATCTGCGTCACTGAAATCTAACACATAAAAAGGGACAGAGATGAAATTTAAAAATACCCAACTGAAATGTCATAATAATAGAAAGTTTAACATGGAAGTGGACTAATAATAGATGCGCCAGCTACACTGATATATGTGAATGACTGCAAATGTACTTGTCGTTTTTATAGGAATATTATACTCTGGAAAGGCACAGGATATATTAACCATGACAAGAGGCAGGGTTAAAGCTTCAGTGCAAAATGGTCTAAAAGGTAGATTAAAGTGGAAAACACTTGGAGCCTTCACTCCACACTCCTGGCCCATAAGGTTAGATCTCAAACCCAAGCTACACTGGCCCTAAATCATTCACATTTGCATTACCCCCTAGCCACTTCCACTTTGTCCTTGAGCCACCTGCATTTCGATGGACTCTGTGCAATGTCAATTTTAACACATGTAGCCGGGAAATGAGTATTGGTTGTTTAGTGATTCCATCAACAGGTCCTACATTTCCAACAACTCAACTGAAAAAGAGGGGTGGGTAAATTCATCCAATGAGATTTTTCTTCAGTGGCCTATATAAATGAGTTTCTATCACTAAACGACAGAGTGAAAAGTAAACAGATTTAAACTATGAACTGAGCAAAGAAATTAGGTGGCAAATAAATACTATCTCCTTAACACTTAGTATCTTTAAGTACCAGAAAGATCTCTTCCAGTCTGCAGCAGATTTTATTTATTTTATTTATTTTATTTATTTTATTTTATTTATTTTATTTATTTTATTTATATTAATTACATAGTTGATATCAAAAGTAGCTTTAGGAATAAGAATTGTTACAGTTTCAAAAGCAGAAAAGGTATATCCCGGAAATGTTTCACAAGCAAGGTCATGTTTCATGTAATTATTCCAGTCTCAAACATGAGCACTCATTCTCTACTCCCAAATCATTGTTAGAGTCCAAGTCTGAATCACTAGGACATATTAGAACACTCTGGACACATAATGTAAGAATAATTTAATATTAGTGCTAATTAGCTTTCTAAAAATCAAAACTTAAAAATACATGAATCTGGAAGGGCCTAACACAATCCCAGAACATGCTGCTCTTATTCTGGAGGAAGTGAATGACCTTCTGCAGAGGTCTAGGGTACAGAGTGAGTCTACACCACCCATTCTAAGGACACTGTTAAATAATCAATGCCACTAAAATAGTGATGCCTCTTAACATTCAATAACATCTTCCACCTGATGAGAATGCAGTTGGTGCAGAACAGGATGAGTAATGACTAAAATCCTTCCCACCCACCACCCTGCCAAAAAACATCTAAATTCAGTCAGAGGCTTTTTTTTCCCCCCTCACAAAATATGTGTTTAAGTCTGCAATTCATGTTAATCCTATGTTTTTCATTTGGACTTCCAGGATCCTCAGGTTTTTTGGGGTTTTTTTTTTGTAAAAGAGAATGATCTGAGTATATCTGACCAATGTATGTTAATATGAAGTCATACTGTAAATAATATAACTTTATAATAGAAAGACTCATAAAATGAACTCTTCATATCAACAAAGAAGATATGCATATTGGTATTGCTAGCACTTAGCAAAGCAACTATATTTTACTGAGGCTGATGTCAAAATGATCACACTTACTAAGTACACATCATTTTAAATAGACGAGGATGGTAAGCAAGGATGGAGGTCCACAGACACTGGGCAGCAGAAAGACACTACCAAGAATACAATGTAAACAGTGACTGCAAACAAGGCTACCTCATGAATAAAGTCATGTATTAAATAAGAGAGCCCAGCACAGTAGCCTAATGGCTCTTGCCTTGTATGTGTCGGGATCCCATGTGGACACAAGTTCTAATCCCAGCAGTCCAACTTCCCATCCAGCTCCCTGCTTGTGGTCTGGGAAAGCAGTCAAGGATGGCCCAAAACTTTAGGATCCTGCACCTGCGTAGGGGACCTGAAAGAAACTCCTGACTCCTAGCTTTAGATCAGCTCAGCTCTGGCCGTTGCAGCCAAGTGGGAGTGAATCAGTGGATAGAAGATCTTTCTGTTCCTGATCTCTGTAATCTGACTTTCTAATAAAATAAAAATATTTAAAAAGAAATAAAAAATAAAAATTGAAAATGTATTTTCAATTACAGAAACTTAAAAGAAAATTTCAGACTTTCTTTTTTATTTATGAAATTTTAAACATATTTTCGTAGAAGATAATGTCCAAATCTCCTTATTCAACCTGACACAAGGTTAGTCATTTTCCTTTCTATTTGAAAGTTATTTTTTTAGAAACTGGTATTTGAGAAATAAAAATAAAACAGAGTCCTACCCCAGTTAACCCAATGTTGACTAGCTGCTTTGATGTTCTCTAAAACAAATGGCAAGAGAATATCAGAATGTCATATTATAAATTTTCTCTTAAGTTCCTAAACAAATTTTAAGTTTACATGTTTGTTTTCTAACCAATCCATGGAACAGATATCATGTGAAATTATAAGTACAGGGATATCTGAAAAAGCTCATGGCAAATAAAATTAGAAAGCTTATTTTGTTATAAAAACACTTTAAACACATGCATAATTTTTTTCATGCTACATATTTCCCATAAAGTTTTTAAAGTCTCTCTGTGAGAATGAATTTCCAGGTTTTTGCATTTTAAAAAAATCATATATTTTTCAATTCCTTTTCCACAAACTTTTTGATGTGCCATCCCATAGTCCATCTTTAAAGCAAGGCCCTGGATCTCAGAAAGAAAGGCCCTCTCATCTCAAGTAAACTGTACTGCGAGGCACTACAAAGAAACCCGGCTACTGGGCCACACCTTTCCATGGGTCCCTTAAGGAGGGAAACTAACGAATAAAAGGAAGGAGATCACCACCAC
Source organism: Ochotona curzoniae (assembly GCF_017591425.1). Lineage (NCBI taxonomy): Eukaryota > Metazoa > Chordata > Mammalia > Lagomorpha > Ochotonidae > Ochotona > Ochotona curzoniae. Next base: position 54,671,461 of record NW_024465369.1, read on the forward strand.
CTCCAGCAGTCAGCACAGCCCAGTTAGCAGCTGACGCTGCAACCAGTTCTTCTGATAAAGTGAAAAACACGGTGACTAAAACAAAAAACACAAAGTTTATTTATTCAGGTTCCTTCTACAAGTTAATTTAGAAGCTTAGAATCAAAGAAACCTAAAGAACCTAAGGGAAATTTAGAATTTAATACGAAAGAACAAAACAGAAAACATGGAGTAAGAGGATTTGAACAACATACTGGGGAAAACAGAGAACCGACATCCCCATTCCCAAGAGTGAGACTGGAGAGACAAAGACAGAAAAGTATAAAATAGTTGGAGCACTTTGTGGGATCGATTTGGCTGACCAGTAAAGCAGATATACATTACACTTGCTCTGAAGACAACATTCTGTAACTGGAGTGATGGTTGTAGTTCTATCTCTGTCAAGTGACAATTTCCCAATTGGAGGGACAGGCAAGCACCTCTGGACCCCCACCCACCTCATCTAAATGAGGAAGAGAGTCTTAGACAGGCAATGAGTAATAAATACATTCCTTGTTCATTTTCAGCCTTTTCCCAGTTGCTTTGTGATATGCTAAGTAATATAGTAAACATTAGGTTATAATGATACTTCAATTAAATATAGTATAGGAAAAAAACTGATTTGGAAGAATACTTTGTCATGAAAAATTCATTTCAAGTCATTTGGCAGCATCCTAGTATCCTTTTGCCTTCCTGTTTCTGAGCCATAACATGAGAATGGAAAACTTCTGCTTGGGAAGAAACACTTTCTCAAGGCTCTGGAGTATGAAGAGGCCACGTCTGAGATGGCAACAGAATGGTTTGTATATCTGGAGGCCAGTCCCCCATCTATGACCGGGGACACTGCCACACAGGTCTCAGGGCTGAGGGGGGGATTCAGGGAGATGATTCCTGTGCTAGGGCAAGTCCCATGATGTGAACCCCACAAGTGTACTTTCTGTTCTCAATTATTTTTAATGCTCACTGCAATGCTCCAGTGAGGAATTAGTATGACTTCATGAAGTTGGGCTACAAACTGAAACAGCCTTACCTGAAAATAACTGAAACAGACAGTTGGGGCAATTGGCTAACATGAGACAGGACACATAACTGGCGTATGGCATGACTTATGGCTAAATGAAATGGACAGCTGACAACTGGTTAGCATGATATTGCTCCATGTGGTTGGTCAGCCACTTGTCTTTAGATGAGCCCACTCAATTTGTTTTCTTCTACTGACTTAACTGGATGCTTGATTTCACTGCCCAACTATTTTGGAATTAGGTCGATTAATGATTCCAAAATGGGTGACACTCACTTAAAATAACAGAAATAAGGCTCTTACAGTTGACTTTTACAAACTATATAAATGCTATATCACTGTCGCACTAAACAGCTAACTAACTTTTCTCAGTTTTTACTCAAATATTTGACAACAAAGCCTCAACAAGGGACATGGGATAAGGTTGGTTTCAAAATACAATTAGGGCCTGGCACATGGCATCCTGGGTTAAGCTGCCATTTGTGACAAAAGCATCCCGTAGAAGCAACTTGGATCAAGTTGTGGCTTCTCCCCTTCTGACAGAGCTTCCTTCTAATGAGCCTTGAGAAGTTAGTAGAAGATGGGCTGTGCTTCCCAATGAGAGAACAGAATGGAATTGCAGATTTACAAGTTCCTGTGACCACGAGGAGAGTGAAACAACTAACAGATCTCTGTGTTTGCATCAGTATGGGTGTGTATTCTTTTCTCTATTTTTCAAGTAAACAAATCTTTAATATATATTAAATACATAGAGATATATGGACATAAGTGCTAAGTAATATGAACTAGTACAAATGGGCAAATATTCTAGAATTTCACTTATTACTTTTCTATAAGGTTCCTCTATCAGCAAATTTATAAATTTATAAACAGAAAATAGAAGTTTTAGTAGAGGCAAAGTTAACAGTAAAATAGGAAATTGTGGCTTAATGGTTACACACTTTCTGCATGGGGTGACGAAAAAGTTTTGCAACAGATAAGGACGATAGCTGCAAAATATCATGAATGTATTTAATACATCTCAGTTACAAACTTGATGGTCAAAATAGTAAACTTAATGTTATATTTTTTTTCACAAAATTTTTATAAATACTTCTGGAATCGCGGAGAACACTCAAATGTGCTATAGGCATATAAGATGGTTCATGAAATTGCAAATTATTTGTTCTTTTATTATGATTTCAATTAATAAGACTATCTGTAACCATCTGTGTGATGACCACAGGCGGGAACTATTATTTTTATGTACTGATATGGATCAAAATCCCTGTGGTTTTGTAGCTTTATGGCTGAAATGCACCTTAACTCTTTCAATACTTCCTTGGATAAGAATGAATAAATCACAGAAAGATGTGTTCATGATGTGTCCAAATTGGAAACTTGATAAGGGAGGCCTGTGCCTAATATATAGCAAACCAGGTGGCTCGGGGCAGCCAACAAGTCGCTGAAGAAAGAGCCTGGAGGTGGTGCCTCACAGAAATTTCAGAGAAAAAGGAAGAGGTTGTCAGCATCTGAACATATTTTGAAAGGTGAAATCAAAAATAAATATACAGACACACAAATACAACCTATACTTTACAAGCAACTGGCCAGACAGAATGGCTAAATCATGACTTCCCCTCTGATAAATATATAGGCCTCTGGCTACAATTGTTACCCTTTTATGGACTTCAACACTCTTGTCTTCTGCCTTCAAGGCTGCTCTTTTGAATTACAGGCCTCTGGGATGCTCAAGAAAATATGTACCATCCCCTGAATCATTTCTTTATGCAAGTGCCAAACTCAAGTGGATTATATCTAATACAGTTTGCTTTTGCCTCCTCCTTTGATCCTCACCGGTCTCTTATTTGTGTGGAAGGTTATAATCAACTCACTAAAAATGGAAGATCATTTTTCATTATGCACTCTCATGGGTTGAACTTGCTACAAAATCTCCACAAGTCATGTCTGTGGCATTGGATAGGGCAATGGTTCAATTAGCCACAGAAACATTCCCAGAGCACGGCTGACCCATTCCATGCACCAAGGCCAGCCAGGCTCTAGGCATCAGCTGAGATAGGGGAGGTGAGGAGCAGGTTCTTCTTAATGCACACAGACCTACCTGCATCAGCAAGGGACCTGAGTGTTTCTTTATAAATCTCCATTTCCTCATAAAGTGGAGATTCACTGATCCCTGCCTCTCATAACATGTGTGAGAAGTTAATGATTATGTACAAAAACAGGTTTCAAAGCTCTCCAGAAGTGATAACTTCTACTCTACATCCTGAAACACTATAATCCCTCTTGATTTTTTTTTTCCACCTCAAATGTAGTGTGACTCTCCGTAAAAGACAGGGAAGACGGCAGTCCAAGTAGGGCTGCCACTGTTCTTAGACAGTCCCAGTGGTGTGCTCCGTTTCCCAGAGCCTCTTGTGAAGATACTGACCTGGGAGAGAGGGCATTCTTTGGCTAATGTGCTCTGGTTCATCTCTTTGAGCAGTTCCTTTAAGGCATTGCGCACTGTGGCATGGTTCCACTGCTCCGCAGGCAAGTCTTCCAACTTTGAACAACTGCAAGAATGAATGACACACAAACCTCAGGAAGAGTTGGCTGATTACAGAGGATGTTGCATGCTGGTCACTCCTGGGCCGAGTGCAAGCATTGTGGGAGCAGCTGAGGAGCAGGGCTAAAGGTCCCCCGGAATGAGGGTGAGAGAAGGGAGCAATACTACTTCTCCAGGACCCTGAGAGAGACTGGCGGGGTCTTGTAAAAGTAACTATCACCCCACTCTAAGAAAAGTAAGCATCTTGTCTGTGCAAACATACCATTTTTTTTATGTTATCTCTGCAATGTGTTGAAAGCAACGGCCCAGCAGTATGATGACAAAACTTGCCAAGCTTTGACAAACTCAATTGCTGGGAATTCCTTGGGTTAAATCTCAATAAACTTTCCAGACCTTCACACTCACAGAACAATTCAGAGATCTCACTTTCCTAAACGGCGGGGGGACGGGGAGATGTAAGAGAAGAGAAGAGTTAAGGAGGAAGGGCAGGAAGGCAGCAGTGGAGAGAGGGGAAAGAAGTTGATGAGGAGGAGTCACTTGCAGTGTCTCTGCAAGCTGTGGAATCCCTGAGATGGCCACCAGCAAAGAAACAGAAAGTCAGGGCATTCCTGGTGAGGCTACAACAAGAACCAAACCCATCCTTTGTAACACAGACTTGAGAAAAGAGGTGTTCATCCTTCAAATACTATGAGATAAGCAGGCCTAGTGGACCAATTGAATAAGGGGCAGTGAAAAGTTCCCCTTAAAAGGCCACAGATTTTTAATGATTTATCAAGCTGCGCCCTAGGTTACCACTTCACTGCATCTGAAAACAAAACATAAAACAGTTGGAATGTGGACTATAAAGGTCCTCTCCTCCCCTCCTCTCTCTCTCTCTCTTTTTTTTTTTCCATTTCACCAATATCTAGCAGCTAATGCATACAGGATGTGTTGATCTCTGCAGTGAATCCAGGGAGCTGCTCTGAGAGTAGGAAAGGAAAATGTTCAGAAAGCACTCACCTTTGTAACTGGATTTTCAACGTCACAACATGATAGACGTCTTGTAGCATGTCGGCCACTGTTGCGTCGGGTGCATCTGTCACGTAACTGAGGGGGAGAGGGTTCCACCTCCCCAGCTTGATTATTCCTGCAAGGGAAGAAAAACATAATAAACACATAGCTGCTATTTATTAAACCTTCTCATTGTTTGCCCAATGTGAAGAAGGTCATTCAATAGTCAACATTCAAGGTTCACTCCAGATATTTTACAACCCAGTGCAATGAGCTATTTCTTTCTGCCTGACAATAGAGTTAGTTAACTACACAGGAAGATGGGGATGAAAGGTTTGATTGTGGACAGGCCATTCTTTTATTTTCCCGTTTCTTAAATTACTTCGAAAACCATACAGACACACTTCCTTCCCTCAAAGTCTTGCCTTACTTTCTAACTTAAGACTGATGCTAAATATACAGGACTGCTGATTTTTCATAGACAAGGGGAAAAAAAGGAAGAAAAGAAAAAACAAGCTTTAAGTAAATACTAGATTCAGTTTTGAATTGTACAAGAGAATTCCTGTGTGTGGGCTCGGCGCGCAGTTACATCCTGACTGTGGTGTGATTCCCAGTGCGAACAGCATTTGGAGCCGAGGAGGCAGTGAGAGTTCATTTCCAGATCCACACTTCTCAGCCGGAGGGGTTGCTTTCCCGGGCCAAATGCAATAGCGCAAGGATTGACCACAGATCAGAAATAGCAAAGATGCCTTTAAACTTCCCTTCTTTTTTTAATCCCTCAGCTTTTTTTAGAGTGACAATAGTACCCTTTCCCTGTGGGTTTCCTGCTGCATATGGTAAACATGCATGAGAAAAAGACAGGAAAAATCTTGGTCAAACTTGGGCCACCCGGAGCAGCGATTTCAGATGTTGAGGAACACCCTCGTTACGGGGAGAGGGGAGTTCAGAAACGGGAAAAATGCTAACTTATCCAGGGAATGGGGCCCCACCTTATCTAGCACATGGGATACCCGTAACACGGATGAAGAAAATTGGTAAAACCCACTTTACAAACTGCACAGAGTAACAACAATTTTACTTACAGGCAACAAAAACCAACGATCCCTAGGATGTCAGAAACCGTCAGAACCACCCCCCCCCTTTTTTTTAAAGAAGTTATGTTTTACAGATAAAAGAAAAATAGCACTTTTATTCTTGACAATACAGGTAAGCCCAACTATACTGATCACTGAAACATTTTTATCATCAAACAGAGAGAGAATACCTGTATAATTCAATTGAACTTTTTAAAGCTTCACAAAAATGATGCTTTATTGCCACACAGCAAAATTCCAACAATAGGAAATGAACTTTCTGGTCAAGACATGTCCTGCCCAAGATGAAATAAATGAATGCGCAATACTTGACATAATGCTTGAAAACAGGGAATAAACAGAACAAAAATATTAAAATGATGCACTGTTTCAGTATTAAGATTTAACAATCTGGTGCTGAATATGCTGCAGTATAAATAGTGCCTGGACTCAGATCCAATAAAGTAACACAGCTCTCATTCATAGTACCGTATGTCTCCAGTTCTGGCTTCAGAAGTCAGATTTCACTTGCCAAGAAAAGCTGTTTTCTTGTGGGGATAGTTTTCTTAACATTTTCCCTCATGACAATGAAAAGTGCACAGCACACAGCATGCAGTAGTCATGAAATGAACATCTAGGCCCGCTGGACAGCCACCCATGAGAGGCTAGGTCTGCTTCCACGATTCTTTCATTCCTTCTGGCATTTGCAAATTCCAAGAAGATACTGTGAAAAGTGTCTAACATATTTCCCTCTTTAAAAATCATTATACAATTCTACACTGCTTTCAAAATTCGTTGCCACAGTCATCCAAACGTAAAGTACCCACTGACCATGTTTTCCAGGCATCATGGAGAAAGAAAATGGAATTGGCAAGGGTGTACCCTGGTAGGCAAGTAGAAGCCATAGATGTTATGGGTCATTTTAGTTGCTAAGAACATGAAGGGCCTCTGAAGAAAGCAAACTCCACATGCTTCCATGCAGACTCTACAGCAGAGTCCTCCATGCACTGTGTTTGTGGGTAGTTCATTCCTTTCATCAGGAGAAAATACTACAATTCAACCACACGTGACAGACTCTAATCTCTACGATATTACCTATATGAAATACAGGAAAAGGAAAGACGAAACTCCAAGTGGAGAGAAGTCAGAGGGCCAGGAGAGGGAACTGGAAAAAGATGTAAGCAGATTTTCTTATTTTGCCTGGAGGTTGAAAACGAACCAGATTCTCAATATACATACATTTTATTGTATGCAAATCATACTTCAATTTTAAAAAAAAAAGTGAGGAGGAGGAACTTTTACAGGAAACAACAGACAAATCACTCTATTGGAAATAGTAATCTCCATTTAGGTAAATTCTCTCCCCATCCTCATGAGCCGGAAGATGATTGTTTGGGCTGGAATTAGACACACAGGTGTTTTCACAATTCTTAATACCTCCAAATACTTCTACATAGAGCAGCTGCTCCAGGTTGGTTTCCACATTTTGGAAGAGATCTGCTGGTGTGTGCTATTTTCTTAGGCAATGGGAGATGGTGGATTCTTTCCTTCTCTGCAACATAAATTGACCATGAGAGTCTTTCTGGTTAAGGTCTGCTAGGAGGGCTATAGACAGCAACGTGGGGGGTTGGAGTAACTGGTTTTAATAAGCTTGTTCTCCAATCAGTGTCTATTTAATGTACTAATCTTCCCTAAACATGCTCCTTGGAATAGTCTTCCTTGTCTGATAGAAAATTGACTCAAAAACTGCTTGGAATAGTAGTCACTGGTAATTAACAAAGTCAAGCTGGGAAGCAGGATATCATAGGGATCAACAATAATGCAAGGTTCCTGGTCAATTTGCATCTGTCCAATCTGGACACCACCAACTACCAATTACGAAAGACTTAATTTCTCCATACAATCTTCTCATCTATAAAATGGAACAATGAAAGGATTAGTCAGTACTGTCTAGATCTACCTCCCTTAACTCATTTCCTCCTTTGTGGTTCCTCGGTGGTTCCTTTCCTTTTATCTAAAAGTAGGTTCAGATGTGATCCACTGTAGCCATCTCACTGTAGGTCTTCCCTGGCTTCATCAAGCCTATAAGCAAGCCAACCAAGTCCCTAATGGATCTTCACTCAGGGCTATGTGATTCTACTTCTCCCCTGAGAATACAGAGGTTCACAGGCTGAGTTACCTCAAATAATCAAGCTGGCATCTAGCAGAATCAAGAGTCACTTCAAAGACTACACTCTCACTCTTATCATCATATAAAATCACAGTGACTCCCGTGTGAAGTACACAAGAAGAAAAGACTACAGGACTCCACCAGCATCCCATATTACAGCAGTGGTTCAAGTACCAGTAATTTCACTTCCAATTACCTGCCAATGTACCTGGGAAACCAGAACACAGTGCAAGAAGCTGGGTCCCTGCCACTCATGTGAGAGACCCAGGAGGAGCCCTTGACTCCAGAGCCACTGCGATCTTCTAGGAATAAACTTAAGGAAGATTTTTCTCTCTTTCCCTTCATCCCCCTATCATTCTGTTGTTTTTTTTGTTTTGTCTTTTTAATCACTCTGCTTTTCTAATAAACTTGTAGAGGAGAGAAGAGAGGGGAGGTAGAGGAGGAGAGATGTATGGGAAGGAGGTATGATGCGAGGGGAGAGAAAATAGTGGAAAGGAACTTGGCTCTAAATTTTGATAGCCTTTGAATGCCTCACTGAAAAATACTCGGTATGTGTTAGAGAGTGTGACCAGAGTCTGAAATTGCAGGAAAGTTCATGTCCAGACTCTGCTTGTTAACTGAGGAAGTTTGGCAAATTACTTACTTTCCCCACACGTGAATTTCTACATTGGTAAAATGAGGAAGATAACACTGCCTGCCCTTGAAGGTTACTATGATATTTGAAGTGAGAATGAAGGGTTAGCACTGGGATTGACTCAGTCTAAGTATACAGGAAAAGTCAGGGGAAACCAGATGCTTGCAAATTTCTGAGTGCACTAACAACATCAAAACAAAGCTTTAAGAGATTAACCTGCTCTGGAATGCAGCTCTATTAGAATAGGGGATGCATTCTAAGCAGACAAAGAAGTACTGAAATAACTAGGGTGGATTTGTCTAATGGCAGTCTTAACAGCCTGTGAGAAAGGAGGGACACCACACCAAAGCCAGAGTGAAATCAAGAAAAGAATGGCGTCTGTTACTGTAGTGCAGTGAGTAAAGTCAGCTCCTGCAGTTCCAGAATCCCATGTGGGCACTGGCTCATTGCTCTAATTCTGATTCAGCCCCCTGTGTATGCACCTGGGAAAGTAGCAGGAGTGTGCAAGTGCTTGGACCCTGGCACCCAGAAAAAGCTCCAGGCTCCTGGCTTCAGACCAACCCAGCTCCAGCAGTAGCGTGCAAGGTTAAGCTGCTGCCTGCAAGAATAGCATCCCATTGAAGGGTAGACAGAGAAATCCCTGAGCCTACAGAACTGCATCACAAAAACCAAAAAATAAAAATAGGCACCCCAAAAGAATGTCAGTTCCAAAAGCTCCCTGCTAATACACCTGAGAAAGCAAGGGAGAATGCCTCACCCTGCCAGCTAATGTGGAAGACCAAGATGGAGCTCCAAGCTCCTGACTTCTGCCTGCTTAATCCAGGCCATTGCGAACATTTGGGGAGAGAATCAGCAGATGCAAGATATCTTTGTCTCCACTCTCTCAACCTCTGCCTTTCAAATAAATCTTAAAAACAACAACAACAAACAAAACAAAACAAAACAAAAAAACAGGCCAGGCATGGTGGCCTAGCAGCTCAAGTCCTCGCCTTGAACATGCCAGGATCCCATATGGGCACCAGTTTCTAATCCCAGCTGCCCTGCTTCCCACCCAGCTCCCTGTTCGTGGCCTGGGAAAGCAGCCAAGGACGACCCAAAGCCTTGGGACCCTGCACCCGTGTGGGAGATCCGGAAGAGCTCCTGACTACCAGCTTCAGATTGGCTCAGCTCTGGCCATTGTGGTCACTTGGGGAGTGAATCATTGGATGGAAGATCTTCTCTGCCTCTCTTCCTCTTTGTATATCTGACCTTGCAAAATAAATAAATAAATCTTTTTTTAAAAAACTGCCTTTCAAATAAATAAATCATAACAAAAAGCTAAAGTTAATGAAAATAGAAAATAGATAAATCAACAGATGTAAAATATGTAAAAAAAAAAAAAGAACATAAAAAGAAACTGTCACATGTCAAGTAGGGATAAAAAAATCTGACACAGCACCGGGCAAATCTCAATAATAATGGCATAACTATTAATACACAGAAATTAATCTTACTTCCAATGTACACACACACACACACACACACACACACACACACACACACACACACGGCCTATCCAGGCACATAGCAGATGCTTAGTACATGACATGCTGATTTCTTCTCTGTACACATATTATATTTTTACTGTCCAGAGTTCTAATTCCTGATATTTGCTTCTGAAAACCCAATATGCTATTTAAATTCTATCCTGGGAATAATTCCAACCCTGATAAATCTAACTGAAGTGATTCTTTTGCTACACACCTACAAAAGGAATTTTTTTGGTTAGTTTAGGTATCTTATAAGAAACTTACATTATCACAACATACTTGCATATTAATTTTCTAAGTTTACAACATGTTTTTCACAAACATGGTTCTTCCTCATGCAGACAGTAAGAACTCAGCATTCATTAAGCTAAAGAGTGACCCTTTACGGACCTCAGTGGGTGACCACCAGGGCTAGAACCAGGGTTTTCTTCTGCACATTCTTAAACCACTCTCTTTCTACTGGACTCCACAACTGCTGCCCATGTGCCAACGTAAGAGTCTCAGGCCTTAGTTCATTCAGAATTATATAGCAGGCAGAGTTGTGACTGACATTAAATGGTAAGCAAGGGAATAAAGGAGACCAATAAACAAACAGGCGACAAATCCAGAAAACCAAAGTCAACTACACTTGGAACTTCTCAAGGAAAAAAAATAAAGCCATTCCCCATACAGTACCATTTACCATTTCAGACATAAACACTGCTTCCCAAATTATCTTTATTATTTCCAAGAAATTTATCATCTGCAAACATTTAGAAAATGCCTGGTGTTGAGGACTATTACAGATGCAGTTTCAAGGTCTTTGAGTCACAATTACGAGCCTTTATTTTGGGGTTGAAATTCATACAAACGTTAACATGATTGAATTGAGCACAATATAAATAAAACTGTTTATATCCAGACAAATCTGTTCACTCTAAAATTTGGAGTGCCAATCCGTTCTTGGTGTAATGAGTTCAGACCGAATAACAAAATGCAATTGTAGGTAAATTTCCCATTAGTGACATAAAATTAGGTTGGGAATGGAAGCAATTTTTGTCTAAAATTAAAAAGATACAATAATGAGAACAAGTTTTTTACTCTCTCAATACATAATTCTGCTGGAGTCAAAGAGTTGACATCTTACAAGAAGAAATCTCAATAGCTATTTGTGTTCCCATGTTTTTGGTATTTTGTCAATTTATAATCCATCTCAGAGAAGCACAATGCTTTCCCAAATAACTGTGTAATTCATATCTTCTGCATTATTTGCCTCTTTCTATATAAAAACAGGAGTGGTGATAAATATATATTTTAGTTGCTCAATATTTGATCAAGATTATAGCAAGTACTTGTGGGAATAAAATATAATCAAGAGAACATTAGAAGGGCTTATTTAAGGACTAGCCACTCATTTATTGAACAAATTTCTGTGTCTCTAACTTAGGTCGCTAAGATGCAAAGATAACCCAATACACTGTCTATATTTTTGAAGCACAAAACTGAATAAAGAAGCTTATTGTTAAATACAAAGCTAAGTGAGAGCACTCTTAAAATAAAGCTGATAGATTTACCCTCTGTACCTGAAAACCAGAAATAGCAACTTTATATGACCTGCAACACAACACCCATAGTTTTTGCAGTCAGCTGTAGTATAAAGATAGATAACAACAAAATAGATATATACTATCAGATACACTGCACGAAAAGGCCAAAAACCAATCCATGAGCAGAAGCACACAGACACCAGCAGTGGGAACACAGGTTGGTGGCTAATTTTCTTTTATTTCAGGTGCATTTTAACATTAATTTAAAAATCAATGTGAAAATTAAGCCTGGGGAAAGAAAGTAAAACATTAGCTTTAATATCCAAAGCTGGGGTTTATTTATCTCTTAACTCCCTAGAAAAGATCTCAGCAAAAGAGTGTCAATAAAAACCCCAGCCTCAGAGTAAGGAAGCCTTAGGGCTGCCGGTTCTTGGTATTATTTCCACAACACACCAACTGCTGATGAAGCCCCTTGTAAAAATAGGAGAACTCAACAACACTGATTGCATCTGTTTATCCTCCTCTGAGCAGCTGGGTCCCTATGCTGTAACATATAATTTTTTGCTGTTAGGTTATGCTTTGCTCAAGAAATTAAAAACTGTCTGCCCTATATAATAAAAACATAGGCTTATTTATCCGTAAGTCAATTCACAGGAGAGAGTCCCCAGCAATACACAGTAACTCAGCCTGAGTTTCCAAACCTGTGGCCCGACTATGGTGATGTACCATCAAACTGGCAGTGACATAGCATAAAATCTAGTTAGAGCTGTTAAAATGGTGTTAGGAAAGACTTGACACTGAAAACAGAAAAAGGGGAAAACAAAAACGGCTTGTAAAGTACACATCTTTAATGCACAACTTAGCAGGAACCCCAATTTCTGTTCTGGGAACAAATTGAACTCTGCTGCATCTTCTGCATTTTCCAATGGTTTGCATTGAAGTGAGAGTAGTTGGAAAATGAAATAACACTCTACATTATTCAAGTGCCTTTATAATTCATACAAATTAATGACACCTCAAAATATCTTTGCCTGGGAGCCTACAATGCACTTAATCCTGTATTTATAACAATACAAAAGAAAACACCAGGACAAAAACTAAATAATTCAACAATTCAGATAAAATTTGGGCCAGTACTGCCATATAAACTTATCTGAAAATGCACAAACTCCTCTGCCTGCACCAAAGCAGAGAACGTTTACAAATATAAGCAAAGTAGGTATTTTGCAAAGTAGTTTTTAACTCTTTAAAAATATAAAACTTTATTTTAAAATCACATCTTGTTTCAGGGGAAATCACCATCCTGGAGATTATAAATGCTTAAAAAACTGAAAATAATTCTGAAATATTTTCTGAATAAACTGTGGTCATACACAGATGTATGCCACTTTTTTTTTAGCTGACTACCACGTCACACTGCAGAAACATTCTACTTTAAAAATATATACAATACCATTTGGTGCCCTGTAATTGTACACATGGCTTTTACATTTTACAGCATAAAGATTTTGTCTCATGTAATAGATGCTGTTTCACATTTGGGAAAAGTTATGTTACAACTCTGACTTTATTAGATTATTTAATATAAGCACTAAGTAACTAGACTAAATTAATAAAGACCCCATTGCCAAAAACAAAAAAGGGGGGGAGAGGGAAAGAGAACAAAATTATTTCACAAATTAAATAAAACTTTCTGTAGCTGGTATTTTAGAAACCTTTATTTAATTTTCAAAATTCCAATTCTTCTGAAAAGCAGCCAAAATATTGGTCAGGATATGAAAAAATTTGAAAAAGGTTTATTTATTTATTTCATAAAAGTGCCTTTTAAAAGTATTACTTGGAGCAACAGGAAAAATGAGAAAGAAGTGTTGTGAGAAATTGGGATTTGTTCTAAACCCCTGCCACTGGTTAGAAAATATTTCATCTGGTACATGTTTTCTTCTTATTGTTCCAAGTTTAATCGTTATCTAAGAGTTTCAAATTAAAGGACTAACTGTGACAGGTAACACAAACAAGCTTCATTGTCCCTCTTGCTTTCTACTCAGAAATACATGTGCACAAAGAGCCCTCCCTCTAGCATTTGTCTCCCTAAACTATCTTTAATAAGCAAAGACACCGAGGAAAAGTATATTCTTTTAAATATACTTCCTTGCATTCTCGCAGATGCTACTCCTAACTTAAGGTTGGTCAGTCTTTGTGCATCCTCTGGGGTAGGAGGTACAAACTCAAGAGCCAAACATAGTCGCCTCACATAGTTCACATCATAACTAATTACATGTATTCTTTTTATATGGGAACTAAGGTGTTGCAGCAAATGTTCCCAAGAGTCTGGCTTTCCAGGTATTCCATTATTAAGCTTAATATCTTTGAAAATTCTATCAATTGCATGCTCCCAATTACATATTCCAGAATTTTCCTTCAGGCATATTCTGTTTTCTATAATTTAAGGTTACATAATACCTGGTTTCAAGAGCAAGATTATGATGGCATGTAGATTATCAAAGAAAATATTACCATGCAATACGAAAGCCAAAAGCATAGTCACTCATGTTGTACTTTTTATTCATGTTCCAACTAACCTGATTTCACAGTAATTTGTTAAGAAACTACAAGACATGGAAACAAATATTTCTGTAATCCTTCAAAGTGCAACTGCTTTTTGTCTGGAGGCTTTTTGACTTTTGTTCAATTAAGAACATTTTTTTTACTTCCCATGCTTTTATATTTTTGCCTTAGGTACATGTTCATGCATACCGTACTATTAGACCTAATAATGTATTTATTTTTTCAGGTTTGAAATATTTCATAATCAAATATGTTCTGGTAGTTTCTTGATTTGCATTTGTTTGGACATGTTATATTTAAAGGCTGAAAACCATTTTAGTGGCTAAGCAGGAAGCCAATGGCCCAATACACACTCACAGGAGGTACCCTCCCAGTAGGAAACTGTTTCTGGAATAGAGTCAAAGTCAGATTTGTTTCAACACACATAGTGACGAATGATGGCAATGGTCTGTTTGAGCCCTAAACTATTCAGCTATGTCAGAAAAAGTGCCATATAAACCAACAAGTAACTGAACTGTGACGGAGACGCAGAGATTAGTCCTGATGGGATGTCTAGTTATCTCAGGGCAGCTGAAACAATTAGAGGTGATCTGGAGAGCAGGGCTAGATCAGAAATGGATTCCTTCATTGCCAGCCTCAGGAATTTGCAATTCAGTAAGGTTTGTGCTGTTCGGAGTGGTCAGACCAATAAAATGGGCTCCAAGGTCATTCCAGAGCAGAATGGGCCCTGATCGTAAGGGGTAAGTCTTGGAAGATGCTGAAGATGAGTGGGACTTGGAAATCACTGTTTAAGATACCGATGAGGACCTGACGTACTGACATGAATCCACTGGCTCTCAAGAGAAGAGCAGAAAAGAACTCCAAAATTCCTTACTTTTTCAGCCTATCAGGAATTACTCAAACTAACGTTGAGCAGGATGATAGAAGAGAAAGCAGAACATCACGCTACATTAAAAGCTAAAATGGAGTTGTGGTACTTGGTAACTGTGTTTTATTGTTGTCTGAAGTACAGGGGCTTGGCAGACAGATTTCCTGTAGTGCATAATTTCAGAAACGTTTTGCAACATATACACTACAAACCATCAAGAGGCAGAGGGCATGTCAATCAAACTTGTTTTAGTAATCTCAGTGACAATCACATGAGCCTGAAATAAAGGGGTGCATGGTGGGCACAGGACAAGAAAGCCCTTTTGCACACTGGGAACTAGAGACCCAGTTTTAGTTTTGGATTGACCTCTGTTGCCTGTTGTTCTGCATCTGTGGGTAATATTTGTTTCTCTCTCTCTTTCTCTCTGTTCTCCCCTGACTCCCCAGGTGATAATTACAATAAAATACAAGGAAAAGTACCATAAACATTATAAAGTACTACAGAAACATATACTGGCACTCATAAAATGTAAGTTAACATAAAGGAGGTAAGCATTCTATTTTTTAGAATGCTTTAAAGGCAAAGTTCCCTTTATTTAAGTAAAAACTTAAAATCTTATATCATGTCAATAGTTCACCTGTCAGATCATGTGATACAAGCCAAGGACCACCATGGATGCTCTCTCAGTGACTAAAGGCAGGAACTTAACACTGCCTGAGCCTCCATTCTGCCATGGTCAGAGAGCTGGCATGAGGAACTACGTTTTGCCTCTACCACCGATGATCATCCCAAAGTCCAGCCATACATGTTAATACTCAGCTATCTCACGTCTCCCTAGACGGAGAGGTCTGCACAGGGCACAGGGCACAGGACACAGTGCCTGGCAGACAATAAGAAAGGAAAGGGAGGAGGCTCCCCTTCTAGGGTCCATCTGCAGCACCAGCTCACTTTACAGAGAGTACTTTATGCTTCTTTCTCATTCTCTACCCAGTATCCTAACAAATCCCATACCCACAACACCCTGGACATCAGTTCGTGAAAACACAAATGCCTAAGGGGGCTGGAGCCCTCGCACCAAATCTTATGGAGTTCACAGCATCCCCAAAGTCGTTCTGATAATTTCCATAGCTCCTTCAGCTCTGACACTAGATCAAAAATGTTGCCCAAATATTTGGGGACTTAGTAGCAAGAGCTTTGATTACTTCATTTTAAGAACACAACAAGCCTTCAAAATTGTGAAAGTAAATTCAACACTGAATTGGTTGTTCTCTCATTAAAATTCTTCCTTTCTAAAAAGAAAAAAAAATTAAGCACCAGGCTTTTTGTTTTTCAGGGAGGGTTCATTTTTAAACTTTCAGAGTATAGTAAACAATTTCTAAATTCAGGATAATCAAAGGTTTGCCAGTTGGTGAGCAAAACAACAATGGCTTTCATACCAACCAAAAAAGGAAATGTGGCTCAATCGGTTTTTTAAAACTGAGTATCATTCTGACAACCGTACCTCTTGCTACATTAACAAAAGCTGTCTCCTACAGACTACTATTGAACTACTACTTGAATAGACACAATTATGTTATTAGTTCTTTAAATTAAAACTAGTAGCTAAGACTTTCCTAAAGGGAAAATATAAAGGGATCCCTTTATATTAATGAAAGACAATAACACAATTATTAGGATAAATAAGGTACTCTAAGTTGTTTTTCTATACCACCAAAGGAAAAAAGTCCATAAGCCCCACAAATAAGTAATTTCCTTTCCTTAAAGATATATTTGAATATGGCCAAATAAGGACCTAGCATAACCCACATGAATACATAAAACTAATTCATTCAGGAACTATGATCCCCCCCCCAAAAAAAGGAAGACAGAACTGAAATCCAAGATTATCTAACTACAAATGATAGTGATTTACTAGAAACCACTTTCATTTTTATTATTTTGTTAGGGAGAGCAGGTCATAAAGATGAGTAGAAAACAATTACAAGAGAGCTAATAACACAGATTTCTACTCTCATATTAGAAAAGCTGCAAAGGTATGCTAAGGACTAATGCATATACAGATTATTTCTCAACAATCAATCAGCCCTAAAATAACTTGAGTATTTTTTTTATTCTCATACCAAACTTTTGCTAACTTCTCACCTCAAAAAGAAGGTCCCAAGTCACCAATCAAATGAAGGGAGGAAAAAAAACTATTTTATCTCACTTTGCATTTTTGCTCAGTATTTGCATTGCACAGGAAGGAGAGCATAGCAAGAGAGCATAACCACAAGAGAACTGATTTCCTTCGTGCCTAATCTTTTTGTACATGATTCATCTCTTTATACTAATGAAACTTTAGTGGACCTAAATTTGCCTCGTTCACTTTTAGTTGTTCAAGAGTAGTGTCTGGTTTTGTTTTTCATTATAATCACTTACAAGGACCCAATTAAGAAAGTGAACATTTACTTACAGCTTATCATGGTCTTGCCATATTGCTCCATTATAAGAAAGTAGTTAACCAAGTTATCCACCATCACATCCAAATTACTTTGCACCAGAAACAGTAAGTGAGGAAGTTTTAAGCTCTGAGACAGTGAAACTTCTCTACATTGAAATGCACATGGACACTTGCTTATCAGTGTGTGGTTCTTACACAGTTGGATGGCTAGATCTCAAAGTTGGTCATAACCAACCAGAGATTCCTTTATTCGTCTTAGCACTCCAGTCTAGTGTTTGACACTTTAGTATAAGATGACAAAAACATTTCACAATGATTTTGAAAGATAGCTAAGTCACGTGAGTCCAAAAATGGTTGTGAATTTACTCCACAATCATATCTGTGTGTCACATAATTTTGGTATTTAGCTTGTATTTTGCCAAAAAAATAAGAAAATAAGAAACAAAAGCTTTGCATTTCTTGCCCCTGTTACCAAATTACTGAAGATATATTTTTTGTCCCTCTATGAAAAAGAAATAATTTGGATTAGAAAATGACCTCATACCAGCTGCTGCTCATGTTGAATATCTGGCAGTTTTCAACACAGGCTGGATATAGATGACTAACTCAGCTAACGCTACTTTCTGTAACTCTATGTATTCAAACCTGCAGAGGGGGCCCCAGTTTTGCCTTTTTGAACTTCCAGTCCTTGTGTGGCGCATATAAACCTTTTATTCTTTTCTCATAACATGTAATCATTAGTTCAACATATTTTCTTAAAATCTCCTTGGACACATTCATAAAGAGAAGCTTGAAACTTTCATACTTGCCAGCTCCATTATCATCGCAGATGATAATTAATGCTTTGCCCAGAGGCATTCAAAATGGCTGCTGCAATAATCCAAAAGCTCATTGGCTGAAGTCAGTATCCTGATACAAACATTCATTCTGGATATTTCCTTTTTGTAAATATAAGGCCTACGTATATGTCTTACAAACATGACAGAAAATTTTTGCATTTGGAGCATAGAGGAAAACAACCATCTCAATATCCACACCAAAAAAGGGGTCACCATCCCAGTGGTCTCTAAAAAGGCTGACGTTCCGGTGTAGGGGGAGAAAAACAAAGATGAAGGAAATGACAACTGCTGAAGCTACTTTGCCCCATCTTACACATGGACAAAGTGCTCTGCTGTGCCCTGAAACCTGTCTATCAGGGACCGTACTACCTCCACTGTTCAGCCACTCCTAGTAAACACATTTCTGTTTTAATAGAAAAGATTAGGGCTCACACTAATCAGGCCCAACAGGAAGGCCATATTAGCAATTTGGCAGGTGCCTGAGGGCCATACCTAATCTGCATAAAATGGAGCAGATTGCAACCGCCTTCATCTTTTTTATTTTTAAACTGTTTTTTAAAGCAGAGCATACATAAAACCTCAGAGAGAGAGAGAGAGAGAGAGAGAGAGAGAGAGAGAGAAAGAGATGGGAGATGGTAGTGCATATATTTTCCTTGTGTCTTTATTTCCACTCTTAATACAAACCATCTTCCTAAATGGCTATTCACCGAAATAAAGATAACTAAAAAAAAAGATGCCAGGAAAAGGCAGTAGGCAGTGATCACTATGTTACAGTTACACCTTTGGACAGATCTTCACAGTCCTCTACAGCATAATGTCACATCAGTCAGAATTGGAATTTAGTGTTTTAACACAATCTAAATGGAAATACACGCTGAAGTTGAAAAAAATGCTGACAGAAATTATTAATATTTAAATGTAAACCTATGCCCTAACACCTAAAATCATCATATCACTCTTATCATCTCAACTCTGGATTCTGCTGCTCATTAGAATAACTTTAAATGATGGCGTTCCTTATATCCTAAGGATTTATCATCAAAGTCATTCAGTTCAAGCATGGATGAATCTGAAAAAATAACTCAGCAACACTGGCGGTAACTAACACAGGTCATAGAAAATGTGAGAAAGAATACATGTAGAAAGTAATAAATGTGGGCCTGGCATGATAGACTAGTGGTTAAAGTCCTCGCCTTGCACACCCGGGATCCCATATGGGCGTTGGTTCTAATCCCGGCAGCCCTGCTTCCCATCCAGCTCCCTGCTTGTGGCCTGGGAATGCAGTGGATGGCCCAAAGCCTTGGGACCCTGCACCCGCATGGGAGACCCAGAAGAGCTCCTGGCTCCTGGCTTCAGATTGGCTCAGCTCCAACTGTTGGAAGATCTCTCCTCCTCTCTGTATATCTAGCTTTCCAATAAAAATAAATAAATCTTTAAAAAAGAAAGTAATAAATGTAAACATGTTGGATAATTTTTGCACAGAGATACTGTAGACATAGAGTCCCAAAAGAGTACATTAGGGAAAACCGGGTTTTTATATAAAGAGATGCAAAAGCAGTTAAGGCATGTGCAAGGAAGCAAAAGGATTTCACAAGTAAATCGGTCCAACCATTTCAGGGAAGTCATATCCTAACTGCAATTCATCCCTTGGCAAGATCAAAAACCAGGGAATGCTTGGAGGTTTTCAGGAAGAAGATAAGAGGATTTTGAAATTGCATCCCAAGACAGTGAAAAGCCAGAGGCAGGCACGAGGAAATGACTGAAAAATGCCAATCTACTGATAGCCACAAGAGGATAGGCATAAATGTTCTGGAGCTATGGCCTCTGGGTCACAGGAAACTGTTGCATAATCTGGGTCATGCTGGACTACAGCAGGTACAAGGCAGAGAGGAGAAAGATGCATATTGACAGCCTTAGAAGAAATAACTCCAAGGCAGCTACAATAATACTACAAAGATACTATGTTCCCCAACTACATTGCTTAACATATTGATGAAGACAATGTAGAAACAGGCATAGAGGTACCTACTAATAAATTTGCTTGCTTTACTGTTGCTAATTTGTCTCCTGTCAGTCTCTTTACAGGGCTTTAGCTGATGAACTCAGGAGGGTAGAGAAAAATTTGTCTTCCCCTATAGAATAAACTGGAAAGCTTTGGGTTAGAATCAGAAGATCAAGTCCCCCAACTCTCCATGTTTTTCAGCCTCCTTACCTATTAAAAAAAGATCACAATGGTGTCCATCTCCAAGAGGTGCCAGAGGGATTAAGTGAGATAATAGGGACTCCAGTTCTCTGCAAACTCGAAACTGCTAGCCACTTGCATATTGCTGTAATTACTGAATTTTAAAGAGTCAACAGAAGGCCAGTGCCTTGGAATAGCCAGTTAAAGCACCATCTGTAGTGTGGACATGCTATTTGGGTGCTGGTTCAACTCCCAGCTGTTCTACTTCCTATCCAGCTCCCTACTAATGTGCATAAAAAAGCAGAGAAAAATTGTCCAAATCACTGGGCCCCTGTACCTGTATGGGGGAACCTCAGAAAAGTTCCTGGGCCCATTGTGGTAGCTTAATGGTTATAGTCCACACCTTGCATGTGCCAGGTCCCATATGGGCATCGATTTGCACCCTGGCTACTCCACTTCCCTACCAGCTCCCTGTTTGTGGCCTGGGAAAACAGCAGAAGACAGCCCAAAGCCTTGGGACAACGTGCCCATGTGGGAAATATACAAGAAGCTCCTGTCTCCTGGCTTCAGACAGTCTCAGTACCAGCCGTTGTGGTCACCAGCGGAGTGAACCAGTGGATGGAAGATCTTTCTCTATATATTTTCTTCTCCCTGCAAATCTTTCTAGTAAAAATAAACAAATCTTTAAAAAAAAAAGAGGGGGGGGTGATGAAGCAGCAGCAACAGCAGTGGCGGCTCCTGACTCCTGGTTTCAGCCTGGCTCCCCCATCCCCAGCCATTGCAGCCTTCTGGGGAGAACCAGCATAGAATCAATCAATTGATCTATCAACCAATATCATACTCTGTCTTCTCTATATATAACATTGACTTTCAAATAAACAAGTAAATAATCTAAAAAATAAGTGAACAAAGGAAGTTAAAATGACTGATTTCTTGTTTGGACTCTTAACAGGAAGGACAGTTTTTTCTGATAGTAAGAGAGTGAATCCTAAGAACCAAGTAAATTCTCTAACAAACTAAGCTGAGGTGGTGATGAACGGCTGATCTTTAAATTTCTAAAGACAAAATATTTGTAAAATTAACAAAGTGAAAAAAAATTTGGTATATACCATGGAATCCTCGAAGCAGAGGACACATTGTAATTTCCTGATGTGCAGAAAAGGAACAAAATTATGGGTGACTGCAAGAAAGCTACATTTACAAATGTTCTTACAGATTCTCATTATATTAGTTTTCACATAAATCCTCTGACACAAATAAGAGTGCCCTGCTTTACATGAGGATATGTAGCTGAGTCACAAGGATACTGAGTGGCAGACATTGGAACTTAAGTTTGTTTGACTCCAAAACACAAACTGTCGCCATTTCAACAAAGTAACATTTACCCTGCTTAGCTTAGGGAATCAACTCAAACCACATTTCCAGAGGGAACTGCACTTTTCCTATGCTCCCCAAGAGAATTAATGTCACTGCACTTTGTACTGACCTAGGAAGCTTAAAAAAAAAAAAAACTATACAAGCCATGTATAAACTTTCTCTATTCACCTGCAGGCTACTCAGTGGACGTTCTTACTCTTCTTACAGCCCAGGTTTGAGCTGAGCACTCAGCATAAAATAAACATATTATAAATGCCCAGTATATAAGTAAATGAAAATTAAGGATCCTAAGGGGCCACCAAACAATTTGCTCAAAACACTTTTTGTGCTATTATACTTACTGGTTACCCTTATTCCTAGTTACTGACAGAGGGTCAACAAGGAGCCAGGTAAAGTTAACTGTAGGTGTAGTGCATTAACACACTTGCCCAGAAATTACCTCCTGAGTTGCATATCAAAAAGCAGAAACAGAAAAAGATTCAACACGGGCCATAGGCACATACCTGCTAACAATAGTACTGACAGTAAGAATATCATGAATTAACAGTGGTAAGCACAATGCTAGGGCTTAACATGTTTTGTCTCCTTTAATCTATATAACAAACCAATGAGGTAAGTGTTATCACCACATTTTTGCAGATGAGAACACCACAAGGCAAAACAGGTTAAGCAGTGGTCCAAGATTACACAGCTAACAAGCTCCATAACCATTCTTTAAACTCAGGGTTTTATGACTCCAAAGCCCACATTCTTTCCACTAAATGAAGATCCCTTCTACTATGTTCTATTATCTAAATCATTCATTTCAAATGCTTGCGATAAGCTATGGAGATAAAATAAATCCCTAATTGCTATTTAATCTAAGTTGGTTACATTTAATAAATAGATCAGTAACTAAAAGAGTACGCAAAGAGAGGGCCAGGGAAATAGTCACGATGTAATGTAACAGATTAAGTCATTTTTGTTTTGTAGGACCAAAAATGCCAAATTTCTCTACAAAATAAAAAGCTGTATTATAACAAATATTCTCTTCCTAAAGAAAAATCACTAAGCTTTCTTACTCAATTTTTTTTTTTTTTTTTTAGCATTTATGGAGTGTTCATCCAGGTACTAGAGATAGAGGATATTGGACAAGCCAGACCTGGGCCCTACATTCATGAAATTTAGGAATATTAACAGGTCTAATTAACAAGCAAAGATGGAATTAAAATTTTAACGAATGCTAGGAATGAAAATAATAAGATATTGTGAGAAAGAATAATCAAGAAGTCAAAAAAACAGCTCATGGGATGAAAAGCTTTGCGCATGATGAAAAGAGAGTTGTGGGCAACAAGACAGAAAAGAATGTGTGATGATCCCAGAGAGGGAAGCTGGGCTCGGTCAGAGGAATAAGAACAAGGCTGTGTGAATGAGGGAGCAGGCAGTGAGACCAGAAGCCAGGACAGATGAGAAAGGCTTTGCCGGCCACACCAAGGATGTGGACTGTATTCTAAAGGAGAAAGCTCAGAAGGGTTTGGGGCACATGGCCTAAAACTGTCCCAGGTGACTGGAAGAGTGGAGGATGGTTTAAATTGTCCTGGAGCAGGTTAAATAAAAAGGGTAAAAAGGAGAGGTGTCAGTTAGTAGGATGTTGAGGTAAGGAAGGATGAGAAGGAAACGTGGGCTAGGCCTTCAAGAAGCAGCGGAGACAGAAAACGTAAGACACTTGCAAATCTTCTTCAAGATCTGATCCATGAGTACTGAGCTCCTTGTCACACAAATCTTATAGAGGAAGGAGAACCCGCGGGAGTTCCAGAGACAGTGAGAATGTCCCATTTCCTAAGCAAATGGTAAGCTCCAGGGTGCTGCTTTTATTCTTTAACAGCGAGTATGTTTCTTACTCGTGTTCTTTCGTAAGCATGGTGATGTCACAATAATTTAAAGCTATCAATGATGTGAGTTTTAAATGAATATTATATCTTAGATTATCCAGTTATAATATTCAAGGCATGCTTTATAACTTCTTCAGGCTGACCTTCAAACTAAGACAGTACAGTTCTTCACAAATTCAAATTCTAATGAAATGACAAAAAATTAAATTTAAAATCTGAAACTATAGACAATGTTAGTATCCTAAATTTCAGTGAGAATGAGTCATCAATTTGTCAACTGGTAATAGTATCCAGTCTTAAAATTATTATTCAGTATCCCAATTAACTAATCATGAATGATACCCAAATACAAAGATATTCATTAAAAGTCACCCATAAAAATAAGTAACTCAAAACAATATAAATATCTAAAACAAATGGAATGGTTAAGTAAATTATGGTATATTTTCACCATGAATCATTAGGAATCCATTAAAAATTAATGCCATGGAAAATGCTTATCATATTCAGTATAAAATGAGAGTCATAATAGTTTGTTGCCTGTGAGCAAGGAAAGAAAAAAATACTGTGCTGGGTTTAAAGAGAACTTTAATATTATCAGTAAAAATTTTAAGATACAAATTATCTTGGGCCATAGGTGATACTAATGGGGAATTTATATTTCACATCATTTTGTATTTTTCAGTTTTCCAAAATGAGTATTTATTACTGTTAAATCACCATGCTTTCCTTGCAAATAAAGCAAAGCAGCCTATACACAAAAAGGAAACTTTCTGCATGCAGAAATCTCAGTTCTTTTATAAATTCTTGACTATTTTCAGATGAAAAATTCTCCAATTTAAAAATTTCTAGACAGAGATGTGAACAGTTACAATGTTGCCTATTAAGAAAAACTTCATATTCCACAAATTACATCAATCAAGTCAGTTAAAGCAAACTAAGCCCTTACCAATTCACCACCACCTAGTCAACAAACATCTATGCAGTGCCTCCTGGGGAAGGCTGCAGACCCCACAACAAGGTGACCCAGAGACTCAGACAATCTCTATAAGCCAAAAGTTATCTGTCAGGTAATGGAAGGACACCGGAAACCAGTAAAGGATTTACATGAGAAGTGGAGAAACACAAGGGGAGAGGAAGAACCCAAGCAGCCCCTGACACTGAAGGGAGAAGCTGTGCTAGTCCAAACTACCAGAGACTGCAGGGGAAGCAGGGGAAAGGGTACAGAGCAAGCACCGTGGACAAGGGAGAAAAGAACCTTCACAGGAAAGCCAGCAGGCCAGACTCCCTGGACAGCCGCTCTCTCTGACAGCCCAGATGATTATTATGTTAACAGACAGAAAACAAAAATACAAGAGGCAACTCAAATTGATACAACCCCCCATAACTCTCAGTAAACTGGTACTTACTTACCTTATTTAAAATAGTGCCTATTATTGAGAGGAAAGTTTCAAAATGTCACAGGGAACAGTAATACAAGACATAAAATGTCACAGTATCTTTTGGAGTGCAATCACAAAAGGATAACATATTATTTAAGTAGCAAATTATTTGCCAGAGATGTTTAGCATAAATAAAACATATTCATGTTAAACATGAACACTGTGACTACGGCTTTACAGATGTCTATCTTTGTAGCTGCCCCATGTATGTAATGTTTATAAAAACACTGCTTTAAACTAAATCCTATTTTCAATAAAATCACACAAATCTCAAGCAAATAATAATTTTTCAAAAAGTAATTCAGCATTCTTTATTTCTGCTTCTAAAACCTTAGATCATATTGAATGAAGTGCTGGACTTTCTATTTTTTTCTTTCTGATTCTGTCCTTAAAACAACCATAATGCTCCTGTAGCTTGGTGCTTTAAACTTGTAAATAACCCCTCCCAGAAGCCCAAATCTCCATATCTTAATATCATGAAAGCTGGAACTGTAAAATAAAATCTGTTAGCATCTGAAATCTTAATGAGGTTCTACAAAGAAGAGGCTTTTCTGCAGTGACTCAATGCATGGAAACAGTTGAGTAATTATAAATGCATGGGCTGAATGTGAGTTGGCAAATATAATACCACAGAATGTACCCAGAACTAGGGTTGTCCCAGTTCAAATGAGACTATATTCTTCATCAGTACAGACAAACAGCTAACCTGAAATGTCTTTGGCTGAGAGATAGGTGTGAGCCCATAAAATTATGTCCCTTGACTCCGCATTTACATGGCGACAATCTGTTCTGGCCTACCAGCAGCCTGTTCAACAACAAAGCACTTCAGAAGGAGCACTGCATAATACTGGTTTCCTCAGATATAATAGAAGCCAAAGACAATTGGACTAAAGCAATGACTATGACAGCAGATCTCAAAACAGGGGCAAAGACACACACACACACACACACACACACACACACACACACACACACACACTGCCCTCTACTTCTCTCTCTTCTCCAGGAAAGAACTCAAGAAAATGAAAATTCTCGGGGTCTGCCACCACCAAGGGACCAGATCTACCTAGTCTCTAAGGACCAGCAAGGTGCACTCAGGCATCTGACAGGCAAGCCGGACGCTTGGAGAAACAGGGGAAAAGTCTCTCCCTGAAGGAACTGTAGACCTGCAAGAAGTGAAATGCAAGCGATGGGTGGACCACGGGAACTGCAAGCCGGGAGGAGAGGAAGTCCTCAGCCACTGTCACTATTTCAGGGGAAAACGAAGCTGTTTCCTCAAAAGTGTTCCCTGTACCTTCACACATAGAACTGCAAACTCAGAACATGTCCTAGAAATATTTTAGTGCAATTATTCAGGGAAAAGAAATCAAACTCCACATGCTTATTTCTGGCATATATATATATATATATATATATATCCTTATAAAGGAAAAAGATGGGGGAAAACATCTTTCAGGACCAAACCCCTAATTCCATTCTTATTTAAGAATTACAAAAATTTACGAATGCTGAATTATATGAACATTACAGAGGCCAAAGTAAGTACCATCATTATTCTCTGTCTACCGAAGATTAAGGAGAAAAAAAAAAAAAGCAGTCTTAACAATTAACATAAAGTATGAAGATTTGAAGATTAAGCATAAATACAGTGAAGCCTTATATTTTCATGATTACATTTTCACAATTCTCATTTATTTTTCCCTAAGCCCCTTAAATTCCTGGTCCTATATGCTAATGTTGTGTTTTGTTTCCACAATGTACAATTCTGTGTAGAAGACCAAGGGAAATACCAACATCTCAGATGAGAGTCTACCCTTGAAGATCAGTTTAAACAGCCTTCTGAGAGTTTAGTATACTGAAAGCAATAGGCTGCCCCATCGTCATCTGGCTTACAGTACTAATCATGAAATACATAATGAATGCTTTCGAAGGTGAATTATGCTAGGCTAGAGAACAGACATGTGACAGATTTGAAGCTACAGGAGTCTTAAAAGTATAAAAACCCACTTCAGAAGGCTCCAGTAATGGCATTCTCAGAAAAGATATGCTTCAGACCGGTGCTATAGCCTAGTGCCTAAAGTCCTCGCCTCGCACACACCAGGCTCCCATATGGGTGCCAGTTCTAATCCTGGCAGCCTCGTTTCAGATCCAGTTCCCTGCTTGTGGCCTAGGAAAGGATGGCCCAAACACTTGGGACCCTATACGCATGTGGGAGACCAGAAAGGGGCTCTGGACTCCTGGCTTCGAGTTGGCGCAGCTCCAGCCATTGCAGCCACCTGGGGAGTGAGTCAGTGGATGAAAGATCTTCCTCTCCATCTCTCCTCCTCTCTGTATCTGACTTTACAATAAAAATAAAATAAATCTTTAAAAAGATATGCTTCCGGGCCTGGCAGTATGGCCTAGAGGCTAAAGTCCTCATCTTGAACACACCAGGATCCCATCTGGGCACCGGTTCTAATCCCGGCAGCTCCACTTCCCATCCAGGTGCCTGATTTTGGCCTGGGAAAGCAGTCAAGGATGAACCAAAGCTTTGGGACCCTGCACCCGTGTGGGAGACCCGGAAGAGGTTCTTGGTTCCTGGCTTTGGATCAGCGCAGCACTGGCCGTTGTGCTCACTTCGGGAGTGAATCATCGGATGGAAGATCTTCCTCTCTGTCACTCCTCCTCTCTGTATATCTGCCTTTGTAATAAAAATAAATAAATCTTTAAAAAAAAAAAAAGATATGCTTCCTATAGTTTAGAAAAACAAACATCAAAAAGCTGAATGGAAAAATGGGCATGATTGCATAAATGGAATTGTTTTGGGGACATAGTTTGGGGCCGTGAATGAGGCTGGCCAGCACTGCAGCACACAAGGTGAAGCTGCACCTCGATACGGCCATCCCACAAGGGCACCACTTCGTTTCCCAGCTACTCCATATCCGACCCAGTCCCGACTCACACACCTGAAAAAAACCAGCAGAGGATGACCCAAGGGAGCCCCCTGACACCCAAGAGGGAGAAGTGGGTGAAGCTCCAGATTCTGCCCTGGCCTGTCCTAGCACCAGGCAGCCACCTGGTGAATGAACTGAAGAATATTTTCGTGTGTGTGTCTCTCTCTCTGCAATTCTTTCATAATAAATCTTTTTTAAAGTATCCACGAGGTTATAAACATGTTTGTGTGATCACAATTACAATAAAAAAATGAATGGGCACTAGCATGAAAAATAATAAGAGCAACATTTATTAAGCACAATGCCACTTATTGGTCAGCAAAATAATGGCTCACTTCATACTTAAACCATTCCTACAATAAGGAGGGTTTCATACCACTTTATAGACGAAGTGTAGAGAAGTTTGCCATGTCCCATATCAGAGTGCCTGTGTTCAATTTTCACCTCTGGCTCCTGACTCCCGTGTCCTGCTACTAAGCTGCCCTGCAGGCAACAAGTGATAGTGAGGCGAGCCCCTACCTGCCACAGGGGAGACTTGGACTGGCTTCAGCTTGGCCTAGCCTGTCTGCAGGGACATGGGGCTGGGGGCCCAATGGATGACAGAGATGGACAGTGCTCACGCACTCTCATTTGATCCTTAGTCTCAAAAAGAAGAAAAAGAAGAAAGTGGAGAAGGAGGAAGAAAGGAAGAAGAAGAAAAGGTGAAGAAGGAGAAAAGAGGAAGAAGAAATTGGAGGCAAAAAAGTTCAGTTATCCATCCTTTTAAATTTTTTCTTTGAGAGCTTCAATCTAGAAGTACTAAAACAAAATTAAGCCCTTAAAAGTCACTATAAGAAATAAAATCATTAAAGAACATCTTGCTGTTGTAAATAACAAAATCCTGTCCCATTGAATTCACAACCCAAAGTAGCAGCATCTATAAATCTAATAGTAAAAATAAGACACATAAATAAATGAAACCATGGATAAGCAGAAAAATTGTAGTAAATCACATTTAGATCAACATTCAAAAATTTTAACAAATGCTTTCAGTTCACAAATATAATGTCCAATTGCAATTGTGTTCTTTCCAAGGGTTACAAAAGTGACAAAAATACCTGAGAAAGCCTTTCCTCACCATACCATTGGATTAATCTCAAAGTTAGTAGCCTGAAAGTCAGTCCTCGGGGCTGGGACCCAGCATTCTGCCATTGCCCCCAATTCCATTCAACATTCACCCAGCGATGTGAATGAAGACACAAAAGCTACAGGTTTCCCACAAAATCAGTACCATCAATGACAGAATTCAGATTCAAAATTATTTCAATGGGCTATAATATTTGACTAGACAAAATGAAACAAAATAGAACAGGAATAAATACATGAATATTTTTAAATATACATGTATATTTTTTATCTCGTGTGAATTCATGTAAGTAAAAACCCAAACTTGATGGTACTCAAGGAACCTGACGTGAGTCACTCTGATGACATCTAAAAAAGATTAATTGCATTTACTGAAAGTCAAGGTCACAATGAACAACTGGAAAGGAACCAGACAGAAAGGAGGTGTGGAGCATGAAACAACAGAACAGAGTGAATGCCTGTGCACATCTCTGCAGTTGCTTCAAATACCAGAGAAAATAGTATGAGGGGCATGCTCTTACTTTCCAAATATCGGAGTTGCAAAGGAAAGAGGATCGGTGCATTTTTCAAACTATTTCCTTCACAATTCCTAAGAATGGTGGGACTAGAGCAGTGACAACAACAGACTCACAAAGAGGTAAATGCTGGGTAGATTCCTGAATGTAGTGGGGTTGGAAAGCATGATCTTTAGTAGTTTTAGGACTTCAACTTTGATTCCAGCTTCTCTCTTTTCATAGCCACTTGTATAAACTCTTCAGCTACCTTTCTTAATGGTGAACTGTAAATCACTGGAGGGGAGGACAATTATAGCACATTTATTGATATAAAAGAGGAATCAAAGAAGGTAACAGTGACAAAGCTGAATTTAGATCAAATGTAAGCCTCTAGTGCTTTCCAGAGCAGTATTTGGCTGTAAGACACTACACGTAGCTAATTCCACTTCCCAGAGGAATAACTTTTTCCATTGACAAGGTGGTGAGTTAACGCATTTATCATGGCTCAATGACTCTGCGTGCCACCACTCTGCCTTCTTCATATTTTTCAAAACCTTTTACAAAAAACATCAGGACAAGATTTTTCTGTAGCACAGTGTCAGAACACCACCTGCAACCAATGTCAGGTTTTGGTGAAGGGGGAATTCACAGCATGGAATGTGCAGGCACTGTTTAGCACTGTTTTGTTTTTAAAGATTGGTCACAGTACAAGTTCCCTTTTTTACTGCAGGGGGTAATGTTAAGACATTTAACTTCAAAAGAATTTCTAGCTCATCTTCACAATGTAATGATACTGCTGCTAAGCCTGGATTTAATTATAAGTCTAAAAAGAACGGGGGGAGGAGGAAGTCGGGCAGCCCGACTCCCCTCTCCATCGCCAACCCTTTGCTCTACTGACTTTGCTTTTTCGTCTGGCTTGTACACACTCTTCTGGCCAGTCATTAATAACCTACTCACACTATTTCAGAGATTACAAAATTGTCTTTCCAAATGTTAGTTTACCATGTAAGGCTATTTTGAGGGATTTTAAAAACACTATAGAATAAAATATTTGTTTAAAAAAAATGTATGGTGGCTGGGTTGCCCTCTCAATCTCTGCTTCCAGGAAGTTAATGAGGACTCCTTGAACTCTGACCTGAAAGGACACTTGGTCGAACAGTCCTAATCCCGGGCTTTGAGATTGGTTTAATGATATTTGAGGGAGAGTGGATCAACCATGCTGCATTCTGTGGCCACTTGTAAAAGGAGCCATTGTTCCCCCTGTGGAATATTCTTGTCTCAGATGGTATTTGTGTTAAGCCGACACCACTGATTATCTGTTCTGCAGGCCAGATAAGTCCACAATCGGAATAGGACTGTATTAATGCCTCACGCATCAGATTCCAACATGCACTAGGATCACCTGTAAACTTTGCTTTTTTTCTCAAAGAATTGGGTCAAGAATGCCAGGAATCTTCCTCTTAATCAATCTTTTGATCTGGAGGTGAGATTAAAACTTTGAAAAGCTGTCCCCTCAGTGTTATGTTGTTTTTTAACTTTAACTGTGAGATGTTTTAGGCTGCAGTTCAAAAAGGATGAATGGCCCATTATTTTAACTGTCCATTCAGGGTGGTCATGCTATTTTTTAATGCAATGTTCTACACAGGAATGACATCATAAGGCTATCATAAAAAGCAAGTGTTAAAATGTATGATGAATTTTCCTACTATAACTATTCAGTTAATAAATGTAAAAGTAGATCTTATAGTCTGGTAAAACATTTACATTCATCTTTTCAAATACAAAAATAAGAAGTTATTTCAAAACCCATAAAGAGGTTTTTGCTGCTTACTCCTAAAACTTAGTGATCTAAGAGGCCAAGAGACCTTTTTTTTATTTTTATTTTAAAAAGGTTATATAGTAATTGCTAATACACAGCATTTATTAATCTTGGGTAGTTTCTTCTTATGATAAAGATCTCATGTGGGTGATATTAGCATCTATCAAATTTAAATCACATGGAATCATTTGCTCTCCTCTGCCACATACATTCCCCTGACCACTGATGAAAAGCCTCTTTTCAAGTCACATTTTATGTCTGGGGAAGAAAATCTGTTTCCACTTGCCAACACTGTCATCCACTCTCACTTAAACCTAACTCCATCCTTACGAGTGAAGGAGAAGGTATCATCCCGAAGGTTCTGAAGGACTTGTAGGCACAATCACCCCTTTCAATGTCTTGCTTTAAAATATATGTATATTTTTTTATTGGAAAGTCAGATTTACAAAGAGAAAGAGGGACAGAGAGAAAGGTCTTCCATCTGCTGGTTCACTCCCCAAATGGCTGCAACGGCCACAGCTGAGCTGATCTGAAGCCAGGAGCCAGGAGCCTCCTCTGGGTTTCCCTCATGGGTGCAGGGGCCCAAGGCTCTGGGCAGTCCTGCACTGCTTTCCCAGACCACAACAGGGAGCTGGATGAGAAGTGGAGCAGCAAGGATATGAACAGGCACCCATATGAGTTCCTGGCTCATGCAAGGTGAGAATTTGAGCCACTAGGCTACCACATCTTACACACTTTCTTGCTTTTATTTACATTCAAACAGCAGTAGAGAAGGAAGGAGGCAGCATTACCACTGAATTAATATTTCTTACTAAATATTCTTTTAATATGAATACCTACTTACTATCCAGGCACTATCCTAAGAATGCTATTGGATATCATTTCGCATTTACAATACTGAGATTGGATAGCATTTCTATTCATAAACTGAGGCTCACAGAAGTTGAGAAACCAGGCCTGGCACAATGACTCAACTGAGTAACCCTTCACCTCCAAGCACTGGGATCCTATTTGGGTACCAGTTTGTGTCCCTGTTGCTCCACTTCACAACCAGCTCCCTGCTTATGGCCTGGGAAAACAGCAGAGGATGGCCCAAAGCCTTGGAACTCTGTACCCGTATGGGAGACCTGGAGGAAGCCTCTGGATTCTGGTTGAGAAAGGACATTCAGAGGGTAAACCAGTGAATAGAAGATCTTTCTTGTTCATTGTCTCCCTCCCTCCTCCTCTCTATCTCCCTACCCCCCCGCCCCCGTGTGTGTGTGTGTGTGTGTGTGTGTGTGTATGAATCTGCCTTTGCAAAAAAAAAAAAAAACTTTAAGAAACAAAAAGTTGACAGACCTATCCACTGTCACAAAACAAGCATATTAGGTAGTGCCAAATTAGGAAGTCTTGCACTGTGACTGACTCCAGACCCATACACTGCAGTGATTATGATACAGCACAGACTGCACGAGCCAGCATGAGGTGTGGATGCAACCTAGTCCATAGACTAGCAAAACACAAAGAGAGAAAGAGACAAGTAAATCATTAACTGTAATCTCTTGCATTAGCTATCATTCTGAAGATAAGAGGCAAGGGAACATAGAGAAGAAAGCAATTAATTTCATTTGTGCAAAAATATCTGGAGGGTGGGGCTGATTCTCTGTAGGTTGATAGACTCAACTATAATTGGGCCTTAAGTTTTGCACGTAAACTGGAGAGGCACAAGCAGTTCAGAAGACCCGTAACTACAGATGCAAGGACATTTAGGGACATCTGATGAACTATGGGACTCAGCTCAGACGGAGGATAATAGGTTTGAAGAGTTACATGGTTTGAAGGAGCTAAAAAGGCAGACCTGGATTAAATACAGGGTCCCTAAAAGAGTGAACAGAAGAGCTGTGTTGACCAGGGAGTGAGGGAACTCTCTGAGTGGGTGGAAGTGAAGAGGAGTGATGAGGGCAGAGGGGACAGTGAAGTGTAGTAGGCAGCTAATCCTGTTTACACTGCCACCATCCTATCTGGGCGCCAGTTCAAGTCATGACTGCTCTGCTGCAATCTAGCTCCCTGATTGTGGTCTGGGATGGCTCAAGTCCTTGGGCCCCTGCATCCACATGGGGGACCCAGAAGAAGTTCTTGGCTCCTAACTTCAAATTAGCTCAGCTCTAGCCATTGTGGCTATTTGAAAGGGAGTGAGCCAGCAGATGGAAGGTGTCTTTTTCTCTCCTCGTCTCTGTAAATTTACCTTCCAAATAAAAATAAATCTTTAAAAAAGTGATGACATACTTTGAAAAACATTTACCAATTAAAATTAAAAATATAGTGTTTGCTTAGGCCAGTAAGCAAATCTTAAGAATATCTGTTTTAGCTCAAGAATAGTTCAATGGCCCAAAGAGCCAATTGGAGAGGTAGAAATAAAAGATACAAGAACTCAGGGAGAGTCTGGCACAATGGCCTAGTGGCTAAAGTCCTCACCTTGAACACGCTGGGATCACATATGGGCGCCAGTTCTAATTCCAGCAGCCCCACTTCCCATCAAGCTCCCTTCTTGTGGCCTGAGAAAGCAGCCAAGGATGGCCCAAAGTTTAGGGTTCCTACACCCGTGTGGAAGACCTAGATGAAGCTCCAGGCTCCTGGCTCCAGATTGGCGCAGCTCCAGCCATTGTGGCTGTTTGGAGAGTGAATCAACAGACAGAAGATCTTCCTCTCTGTCTCTCCTCCTCTCTGTATATGACTTTACAATAAAGAAAAAAAAGTCTTTAAAAAAAAAAATAAAGAATTCAGAGAATGAAAGTTAAAGCAAGAGTCCCAAAACAGAGACAGTCAGCAACTGAGGGACTAAAGAGCATAACTTGGGCAGGGAGGAACCCCTCACACAGCTGCATACGCCCTCTAACACATGCAGACCCAGACACTAAAGAACCTGCCCCATCCCTTCAAGATGCCCTCTCATGCACTCGCACTCCCATCTATTCGCTCCTGGGGTTTGTATTCTGTTCTCTACTAGGCAGTAGGTTCCGAATAGACACAGGCCACCTTTGTATTTCTTTTTATCTTCCTTCACATTATTTGAAATGATTTTTTATCATTTATTTATGTGCAAAGCAGTGCTACAGTGGCGGGGGGACACACAGAAAGAGATTTTCCATATGCTGATTTGCTTCCCAAATGGCCACTAACAGCCACGCCTGGGCCAAGTGAAGCCAGGAGGAGCCTAAAGCTCCAGCTGGGTCTCCCACACGTGGCAGAGGCCCTAAGCACTTGGATTGTCTTCTGCTGATTTCCCAGGTATAAGAGCAGAGAGTTGGATGGGAAGTGGAGCAGCTGGGATAGGAACCGACACTCATGTGGGAGCAGGCATTGCAGGTGGAAGCTTAACCTGCAGCCACGTAATGCCCACCCCTCCCTCCATATTAAGCCCATGTGGACCAGTATGGGTTTGTCTTTCGACAAGGTGGGTTGAGGAGGAGGTCAACAATGAGGCAAAAGAAATTCCCCTACTTCTGTCCAGAGAACAAATCACAGATGAGAAACAGTAACCTTGTACCTTCACCTTGAGTGGGACAGGCTGCCCCAGATGACACTAGAAAATGCAAGCACATTCCTGAGCTGGCTACCAGGAAAAGTCTGTGTCACAAACTGTCACACTATGAATAATCCTGTCAGAGCAGCGACCCAGGAATGAATCTGTTACTCTCTACGTCTCTTTCCATAGAGAAATGCAAGTGTGGTTGACAACAGAAAACACCAGTGCCAATGAGCACTACAGAGGGCTGTTTGAAAGATTTTAAATTAATACATGAAATATTTTTGCTAGTTCTTTGATTCTCCAAACTAGGAGAAAACAGTCTCAATAAAATTTATGTTTCCATAATCTGTATTGCTTATTTTCATAACTTACTCAGAGTAGTGCTTAATCTGAAAATCATGTTTGAAAGCACATATGCGATTCTTTCTTTAGCATCACAGGTTAGAGCTCACAGGCTCTGAAGTCCCCAATTTCATAGACACGAACACAGGGGCTGAGAGACGCGGCCTCTCTCAGCGTCAGGGGCCAGACTAACAAGTGAGGCCAGATTTCAAGTCTCATTTTCCTAAGGCACTGCCCCATATTCTTCCATGAGAACTGATCTGAAATGGAAAACGTACTCTGAGATGATTCCCTTTGACTTTTATCAGGACACCCTGCCGGCACTGCTAGCTTCCAGCTCCTCCACTGTCCTCCCTGACTCCCATTACAGACTCCTAAGCAAGCCACGACCAACATGGCTACAAACCTACCCAGTGCCCAATTTTTCCATTTTTTAAATTTTGCTTTGTTTTTTGCTTTTGGTCTCCTAAGCAGCACTGTGTCAAAACAAAAAAAACCAAGCAAATAAACAATAGCAACAAAAAACCTTTATTTACCAGACTCCCTAGGTCTCAAACAGAAGTAAGTGCCAAACATAATGGGGGAAAATGTCTACTCCCAGAACACTATAGGAGAAACTTCATGAGAGGCATTTGGCCTTTTGTCCCCCTTTTTGACAGCCTCTTTCTATGTGGAATCTATCTGAACTAGACTTTTGGAAACACAGTAGTCGTTAGGCAACCACAAGAGAAGCCAGAGAGAGCCAGGGTCCAGTCCCTCGTGGCATGATGGAGAGACTTTTTTAGCCCCAACTGGTCACCTACAAAGACAAATAAAGCTCCTGCTCGGTTACACCACTATTATATTGCTTATGCTTTCATACAGACACTTGAACCTTTAACTGATGAATACATAAGCTAAACTTTAATTGGCACTGACATATTCCTGACATATCATACCACTGACTCAAAGCCTTTCAAAGGTATCTCAAGTGGGAGACCACTAGACAAAACATTAACTCCTTAGCTTGGCGTCCAAGGTTCTTTACAATGGATTCTTGAGATTTGATAGGTCCTAAGCATATCCTGTACATCAGCCAAACAGCACTCCCTGCCAAATGCTGTCTCACCTCATCTCTGCCCATCAAATCCTGTCGCCTTGGCAAGGCTTCTGTCAAACCTCACCTCCCGCACCACTCTGAACAGATCCCACCAACCTTAGGAGATGGCTCCCTCTTTCGAACTCTCAAAAAGCCAATTCTGTAGACTCCTCTATGCTGCTCTTCATGACAGCCACCGCACTTGTGCGTGCCCCTGAGCGGGAGGCACACTGAAATCTGCAGACATTATCCCAAGGGTATGTCCTGCCCCCGGCAATTCCCCGAGACATAGCAGATGATAAACAATCACATCTTAACCTGAATTAATAAACACTTTCCCCTCTCCTAATGCATCCTTGGCTAATCCCAGAAACAGTCCACGCCAACACTAATGACTTACGAGGGAGCCTGTCTGACAGCAGGAGGAAGCCGAGCTGCAGCTCAAACTGCTGTATTGTTTTGACACCAGCACAAGTGATAATGGGCTGTGACTCTGTGTGTCAAAGCGCTCCCTCAAGACTCCCTCACCAGCCTCTCCCGCTTGTCACAAGCCCCAGTCTACAAAAGCCTTGCCTTTTGAAGCACCATGTGGCTTTTGCTTAAGAAGTACCTATGGCTGGTCACTCCTCAAACAAAACAGAGTGACTGCAGCAGGAGTGGGGTATCACTGAATCAGTCAGGTGCCTGTCTCTCCAGGATTGATCCCTGGCATGCATGTAAGGACACTGTGACAGGGACCCAGGCTCACGGGCAAAACAGCAGAGTTTTCTACGTCACAAGTAATAATACTTCAGGTGGCATTAAATTCAGATTGTAAAACATTTGGTATACAAAAGAAAAAAAGTTCACAGACCAAGTGCATTTGGGACTGTGTGGTCTGAATAATATAACAATAATATAACAATAAGTTAGAAAAGAATGAAAGCCATTAAAATTCATGTGACAAAATTAGAGTTCAAAGTGAGAAACAGGGACAGGTACAACATCCAAATAACTTGGGTTTCTGGTTGGGGTGCCCATATCACATATTGGAGCACCTAGTTTAAGTGTGTGCTATTCTACTTCTGATCCAGCCTCTTGCTAATACATTCCAGAAGACAGACAAGATGGCTCAGGTGCTTTAATCCCTGCAACCCAAATGGGAGGCCCAGAGTCCTGGTTTCAGCCTGGTTCAGCCCTGCCTGTTGCAGGCATTTGGGAGAATGAACCAGCAGAAGGAAGATCCCTCTGTGTGTGCGTCTGTGTGTGTGTCCCCCTACCGTTCTGTATTTCAAGTATAAACACTTTTGCGGAAGATGCACTTATTTACTTGAATGGCAGAGTTACAGAGATAGACAAAGAAAAAAGTAAAAAATCTTGCATCCCCTGGTTCACTTTCCAAATGGCTGCAATGGCTGAAGCTGAGACAGGCTGCAGGGAAAAGATCAGAATCCCATCTAGGTTTCTCACATGGGTGGCAGTAGCCCAAGCAGTTGGGTATCTGCTACTTTCCTAGGCTTGCTAGCAAGAAGCTGTATCTAAAGTGGATCATCCAGGACTCAACCTAGCACTCACTCTGGATATCAGTGGCATCTCAATCGGCTGAGGCATAATAATGGTCCTAAATAAACAAAGAATAACGTGTACACATAAAGCAAGAAACACACTGTCCTTTACAGCACAGGACTATAGCATGTACCTTCTAGAAGAATGCCTCAAAAGTTTTGGAAAACAAAATTAAAAGCAATGTGAATTTTTCCATGAACTTTTTAAAATCCCTTTGCATATACATAAATATATATACATATACTCACATAAATATATATGTCTGTGTATTTGTGTATTTTTATGTATCTGTACATATGTATGCAGGTAAGACTATAACCACAAAGAAAAATGTTATCTTCAGTATGGAAACAGTTTTAAGTTTGCCACCGATCCAAGAGCTATGAGTTCAAATAAATAACTGCTTAAAATGACAACACAATATAGCTTCCCAATAAAATTAATTGAATGAAGACCGGCAATTGCACTAGAATAATACAGGCAAGTAATCTGGTGGGACAGGAAAAGTGATACTTCCTTCATTAGAGGTTTTACTCTCACCTTCCCAGCACAACTGTGGTGTGCATGCTTGGTGACCAACAGCCCATCACCCGTCTAACACCTCCTCACATAGGTCTGCTGCATTCATGCACCCCTTTCAGATTAGAAGCTAGACCTGCGGTGGCCTTCACGGTGGCCCCACTGTTCTTGCCCTTCCAACTTCTTAGTGTGCTGCCCATCCTGTTCCCGAGGACACCTCAAGGAGGCCCCCCAGGACCAGCACCACTGCCCTTGACCCAAGTTCTGCTGGGTCCTCAGCGCCGCAAGCCTGAATGCAAATTTGTAGTATCATTATTGTTCTCACTGCTACTGCAAAAGGCCAGAGGGTAGGGAGGCAGAGCCTGAATGGGTGTGAGTACTGGGCAAAGGAAAAAGAGATCCACAGGACCAGGAGGCAGTGTACTGCAGGACTTGGCAAAAGTCACATTATAACATTTGGCAGCAGGAACATTATATTTCTATTTCAGTGTGTTTCAGTTATTTCCATACAGGTGTGGTTCTATTATACCAAACTGGGGTATTTTGTCTAGGATGTAGTGGAGTATACTTTATGGGAAATTGGACAAATTTTTAAAACAGTGCTTTGTGTACAAATCTATGAATGGATAATTATCAAACAGAAGGCTATCCACTAATAATTATATTTGACTTTGAGGTACACCATGCAATTTTTGATACAGATTTACCTTCATAATTATACTTTTCTTAGAGTATTATTAGCTTTCAGTTGGTAATTCTAATATTAAATCAGTTAAACACAGTGGGACCACACATCTACTAGCTGGCAGGAGAAAGGTCTTTTTCAAATGCTGTTTTCCTACAATATTTCATGTTTAATTTTTTTAGAATGGAATATTGCTCATAAAAACACAGAGAGACAGAAAGAGCTGAAATACTAAGAAAAGAAAGTGAAATAAAATGGAAGACTAGAAAAGTGAAGGGAGAAAATTTCAATAAATCAGAATTAAATTTGCCACCATCTTATGTTTTACTGTGCTGTTTACAAGCTAACTGCCTTATACTGTAAAGTAACAGAATACAGCATAAAGTGGAACCTAGTGTCTTCATCTAGTTGGAGTCTTCAGTCACACAAATATTACTATTTATATGTGTTAAAGCCAGACACTGAGGGAAATCTTTACCAAAATAATGGGATTCAGCCATGTAGCTCTCCCTGCAAGAATGAGAAGATGATTCAAGGGTGACAAGGTCAGTTCTCAGTGCATTCAAATTTTCCAGTATACAGAAACCTGCTCATAACATGTGCCCACAGGAAATCATTTACATTCCCTTTTTCATTGCACCCCTTCCTCTCCACCCAGCCCTAGATCTGCTGGGAAACAGTGGTGGTTCCCACGTGGACACCACTAAGGAAGACCAAGAAGACATGAGCCACTTTCCAGTGACTTCACGGTGGTCAAAGGCCAGATGATGGGGGAAGATATTACACTGTCAGCCTAAGGAGAATACAGATTGTTTTGAGGAAAAAAAGAGTGGGATAGTGGCAACATAAAGTATCAGAACACAATCCCTGTATGTCTGCATCCTTTGGACTGGAATCTAGCAAAAAAATAGAAAATCTGTCATATGCAGTTTCATCTTTTTTTTTCTTTGACTCAAAGAACTGGTCTCCATTCCTACTCATCAGATATCAAAGATCACAAAGGGGGCCAGGGAGCTCTATGAAAAATCTGCCACTTCACAGCTAATCCAAGGCACACTCCAGTGTGTGGCCCTAAGCCATCAACCCCACCCCTCACGGAAGACCAAAGACCGGAAGACAGCAGTCGCATTTGCCTAGTCACTAACCCTACAAACAGAACTATTTTGGTTTCACATATTTCAAAGCTCTTTTTAAATTCAAGTCAAACAAATGACGGTGGCAACTTGGGAACACAAGTCCTTTGAGAAATGATTTGAGTTTTCATTTGCCACCACCACGGTGACCTGGGATGCACAGTTTCGAGTCCGATGGGGAAGCCAAAGAATTCCCACTTGGGCTCGCTATGAATAAATCGCCCTCAGAAGACATCAACACACATACCTTCCAGGAAACTACTGAACACCCTACGAGAGAGAATTTTCTAATCGGTGTCCTGAAAATGGTCTGTTCTGTCCACAGAACAACTTACTCCTGAGAATTAAGTTGAGACAAAAGGGGGTCAATTAAAAAGATGCATCTGTGTTCCAAGACTTCAGAAGTTGAACCTGTGCTCTGCTTGACAGCATATTTTAAAACATCCTTTAGCACAACCATAAATCACCTGTGGATGGCCGTGCAAAAGCAGCGTAATCCGGGAACGCTTGCATCCTACAGCGGCACCCTCAGCTGCTCTCTGCACACAAACAGCTCTTGTCATGAAAACACTGCCATCTATCTTGATTTGTCAGGGAACAAATCAGTTTTATCTGTTCATTTGGTGGTTTAGTGTCATAGGTATTTTAGAAAATATAATTTATAATTCCTCATGCAATTATATATGAAATTAAATCATCTCACTTTTCCAGGAGCAGCAAAATAGTTCAGATTAAACAGAACACACTTGTAATGTTTCTGGAGTGCCCCTTTCCTTCCAATCAATCCCATGAAGAGAAGAAATAAGTGTCAGAAAATGGGGGACAAATATGCAGGCATTTTAATGAGTTCATCTGGTTATATTAGGTCAAGCTTTTACAGTAGCTTTTCCTGACATTCTTAATCATCCTCTACTATCACAATAATGTTTTCATTACTCCGTGGAGAGGTAGGCATGTGGCATTAAGCCCTGCCTTGAGTAGCAGATTGCCTAGGTTTGAACATCCGGATCCTGGCTCCATCAATTACTTGCTATGTGCCCTTAGGTCACTTACTTAACCTCTCTGTGCCTCTGTTTTCTCAACTATAAAATGGTGATAATTATACGTGTGCCACACTAAGTTGGTGAGCATTATGCAAATAACACAAGGCTGGGGGTGGCATGGTATGTTTAGCCTATACTGGAGTGCCAGTTAAGAGTCCTGGCTGCACCCACTTCAGATCCAGTATTTGGCTAAAGTGTCAGGGAAATTAGCGGATTATGACCCAAGTGATTGGTTCTCTGCCACCATGTGGGCAACCTGGATAGTGTTCTAACTCCTGACTTAAGCTTGGTCCAGCCCAGACTGTTGTGGCCATGTGGGAAGGAAGCCAGGCAGAAGATCTGTGTGTGCCCATGTGTGTATGTGTGCCCGTGTGTGTGTGTGTGTGTGTGAGTAACACCCTTTTGAATAAATAAATGTGTAAAAAAAATTTTTACAAACATATGTAACACACACAGAATAAGTACCTAGGAAATTCTATGTTCACAAGCTTTCTAATGAACAGACATGAGAGCCTTATAAATCTATGTTTTACTGTCTACAACTCAGATATTTTAACAGAGATTTAAAAAAAAATTTTTTTTTTATTGGTAGGTGCTTGTTTGGGAGACAAATTGTTTTCGGAGAAACTCAGGATGATGTGGCCAGGATCCTTCACTAGGCTCTCAGTAACTACTCAGGATCCTGTAAGAAGCCTCTTCATTTTTAATCCCATTTTGCAGGAACATTCAGAATCCTCCTGAAATACACAAGTTGGGCTTATTCCTGTTAATTTTCCTGGTGTAACTATTATCTGCTAGGAGATTCAGAAAATTTCAGAGCCTCTCACTAGTCATAATAAGAAATTCTCCCTCAATAAGTAAGAGAGAGCCTGCCACAATGGCTCAATCGGCTACCCCTCCCCTTTCAAGTGCCAGCATCCCCTATGGCCAGTGGGGGATGGCTCAAAGTTTTTGAGACTCTGCACCCACATGGGAGACTCAGAAGAGGCTTCTGGCTCTTGGTTCCTGGCTTCGGATTGGCTCAGCCCCAGCCATGGTGGCCACTTAGAGACTGAACCAGCACATGGAAAATCTTTCTGTCTCTCCTTTCTAGAAATCTGTCTTTCTAATAAATCTATTTTAAAGAAAACGAAAAGAAAGAGAGAAAGAAAGGCAACTGTTTATCTTAACTGTATTAGTTTAAACTGAAAATGGAGAGTTTGGTATCTACTGGGGGCTACAGGCAAAAAGGAGCAGAGTAACAAATTACAATTCAACATGTTGCACAAGTATCTCTGAATTGCATGTTTATGGTAAAACATTGGCTTGATAATTAAAATTTTTTTCTCGTTTAAAGTGATATTTAAAATTATTATGAAAATTACCTAAATGTTTGGTGAAAAATACTTCTCCCTTTGCTGGGGCCACCAACACACTCACACAGGAAAAGAATAACCCCTAACTCTGAGCAGAGACCTGCAGGTAAGCGGAGAGACTCCAGAAAGGTACAGAGAAGGGAGACAATAGAAGCAGGATGCATAGGCAAACAGGTGCACATTCTACCTGGGTCCCTCTCACACCAGTCAAGCAGCAGGGAAGGGAAGACCTACAAAAGGCAGAGGGAGACCCTAAGATGCCTACTGCTCTCCACATGCAGCAGGTCTCAAGCATGTGAGCTGCTCTGATTTGCCGCTTACTTCCCTATTTCCAATAATGGGCTGTCCTCAATCAATTCAAATGCAAAGAAAAGATTCCCAAAGAGGTTTCCCCAACAACTCTTCATGAAGTCTCCATCCTGCTGCACATAACAAAAAGCGAAGGCTAACAAGTAGACAAACTGTCATCGGTTCTTAATTCCTGGACCAAGGGACATCTTAACACAGGCCTGTCATTGCGACACTGGTAAGCACTCAGTAACTAACCCACACAATGCTGTGTGTGTGCTTTCCACAGAGGAAAAAGACCAACATGTGGGTATGAACAACACTATTATGAAAACAAAATATGAAATCAATTAACTGAAGTTGCCCTAATGGCATAATGTCTTTTTGCCCTTTTTCCACGTTAAAAAAAAAAACAACTGCAACTTAATTCTTAAAAAGGCAAAGGTAGGAAAAAAAATACGTCAATGCCAAAAACTATCTTTTTTAATAATTAGCTTCTCACCTGCAAGGAAACAAATGAAATTTATTTTCAAAGGACAACTGTATTTGCACATAAATCTTAATGTAAATCACTCTGATTTCTCAGCATGTACTGAGTACAGTCTCTGCTGAAGAATTCCTAATTACTTACTGACCACTCCCAAATCAAAAGAAGCTAATGGATCACCCTTAATTTCAAAACCAAAGGCTTTATGGCTGTGGGATATTAGAAATAATACAGGGCATGAAAAAACATGCATTTTAATGTAAAGGGAATGTCGCTGGTGAAAATGTTACATTATAAATTATCTCAACCACATAAGATTATACAAGAACCTATAATCCAAAGGAAATAACCCAAAATATTACCCACAGGAGGCACCTCTGTCTCTTTTCTTTTTTTTAATTTTTCATTGTCTATAACTCACAAGCATGGCTGTATTATTAGAAAAAAAAGTTTTTATAAATGTAAAATAAGCTTAGTTATACAAACATGGGGACTAATAAACTTGGTTCTTATAAAAAGCCATCAAGCAAATTTTGCTTGATTTTGTTATTTAAACTCAAGACAAGCTCCCCACACGACTTAAAAACATACAAGGGCATTCAAAAATGTTGATGGGAAATGATGTTTATTTTGGCACCAAAAAAAATTTTGTAATCTCTATATATGAGGGGGTTCTTTACAAAGTTTATGGAGAATATATGTTATGAACAATGCACTAAAATATACTTGCCTATTTAAATCCATTTGTAGGAACTTTCTGAAATAGCCTAACAAATTTCCTCTAGTTACCAATTCCAAATTGTTGATCTTTACTATATAACTGCAAAGCATAATTACTGTTAGTTTGAATTCTAGACTCTACTGACAGACTATAAGCACAGCA
Organism: Ochotona curzoniae; assembly: GCF_017591425.1. NCBI lineage: Eukaryota > Metazoa > Chordata > Mammalia > Lagomorpha > Ochotonidae > Ochotona > Ochotona curzoniae. The sequence continues at coordinate 54,715,785 of NW_024465369.1, forward strand.
CCAACAAATAGGATCCTGGTTAGAGACACACGTTTGGGATCCACCTTTCGGTGTCAGTGAGGCCACTACTGCTCTGGATTCAGCTTCCTTACCGGTAAAGTGTGGATAAAACGATATACTTCATGGAGTTTTTACAAGGATTGAATGAGCTAATACATGCTAAGCACCTGTAACAGTACCTATTACATAAGAAACACTTGATAAATTTAGCTCATTCTAAATATATTCATAATATGGCTGACTGCATAAAAGTTTCAGTTTTCTTCACAAAAACAAAGTCATGAGACTTGGTACAATGGCTCAATTGGCTAATCCTCCCCCTTCAAGTGCTGGCATCCCATATGGGCACCAGCTGGTGTCCCAGTTGCTCCACTTCCCATCTAGCTCCCTGCTTATAAACTGGGAAAACAGTGGAGGATGGCTCAAAGCCTTGGGACCATGTACCCAAGTACAAGGCCCAGAAGAAAATCCTGGCTGCAGATCCGCTCAGCTCTGGCCATTGGCAGCCACTTGGGAGTAAAGTAAAGTAAAGATGACCTTCCTCTGTCTCTCTGTAAATCAGCCTTTCCAAAAATATATAAATATTTTGAAAAATATGAAGCTATGGTTTAATAACAGTTAATTCTAAGGATACATTATATTTATCCAAACTTTAATTACTACATGCAGATAAATTTTTAGAGAATAAAAACTTACCTTTAATGCCTATATCACTTTGTTTTTTAACCCTCAAAACTATTCAAAACCTTTAATTGGCTGGTTATTTTCCTAAAACCTAAACTAACCAAAACCCTAGTTCTAAATAAGATAATACAGGGTCAGCACAAGCACAAAAGGATGGCAAGTCCTGCTAACACTTTTGGTATGTATTGTATTGTTGACATTTTAGTCTTCCTACATGCAACAATGTTAAGTATTTCTAAGACAGGGCAGTACTGGTTCTTTACTGACACCCCAACATCTGGAACAATGCTGGCATTTAATACAGTCAATATACCTATATATAAATATATAGATATATATATAGATAGATATGCATAAAGTAGATACATATTTATCTACTTTCATTTTAAAGGCAAACTTTACAGAGAGAAGGAGAGACAGAGAAGAGATCTTTTGTCTGCTGGTTCACTCCCCTAAAATGGCCACAACCACTGGAGCTGAGCCAATCAGAAGCCAGAAGCCAGGAGCTTCTTTCAAGTCACCCATGTGAATGTAGGAACCTAACAACTTGGGCCACCCTCTACTGCTTTCCCTGTCCATAAGCTGGGAACTGCATGGGAAGCAGAGCATTAGCCTCTTGAGCCACTGTGCCAGCCCCTCTGTAGTCTTCCTCTCCGCTGTCTTAAAACAGTAGCTCAAAAAAAATCTGGGCCTGGCACAATGGCCTAGAGGTTAAAGTCCTCGCTTTGAACGTGCCGGGATCCCATATGGGCGCCGGTTCTAGTCCCGGCAGCTCCACTTTCCATTCAGCTCCCTGCTTATGGTCTGGGAAAGCAGTCAAGCACAACCAAAGCCCTGGGACCCTGCACCCCCATGGGAGACTTGGAGCAGGTTCCAGTCTCCTTTGGATCGGTGCAGCATCAGCCGTTGCGCTCGCTTGGGGAGTGAATCATTGGACAGAAGATCTTCCTCTCCATCTCTCCTCCTCTCTGTATATCTGCCTTTGTAATAAAAATAAATAAATCTTTTTTTAAAAAAAGACAAAATCTCCAAGGAGCACATTTTCTTTAAATAGTTCTGATATCGCTTCCAATGGAAGCAGGACCCCTTAAAATAAATCTTCTGCTCTCTAAGGAGTTCCTGTCTTCATCACAACAGAATAAGATGTGGAAAACAGGCATTTGTTACCAAGGCTCTGGCACACACAGTCTCCGGTGTCACTTCTGACGCTGGTCCAAGTGCTCAGAGCCCTCAGACTGCCCTCTGAACTTGCCTCCCCGGATGGTTGGCTTCTAGCAGGGACTGAGTTAGGCCAGGGCAGAAGGAAGCCTGAGTGATGCTATGAGCTTCCCAGTACTCCATTCTCTGACTTGGAATACTGGTAGAAAACAGGGGGGAAAAAAAGAGAGAAGCATCTCCGAGCTGAGCTTCAGAGTGATTTGCATGCAGCCTGCTGCCACCTCTTTCCACCCAAGTAGGGAGCTTGTAAAACAGCAGCACCGGTTAGCTGCTCTGCCCCGCGCGGCTTTTCTTCCAACCAGAGACACAGAGAAGGGAAAACCTTTGTGCTTTCCCTCATTGACACAAAGAACTTTGTCAATTACAGCTTTTGAGCAAGCAAATGGCACATGCTCTGGAGCCTTGACTTACAACCCTTTAGAGCTCTCAAAGCCGCCATCGGAAAGCACTGCCTTTCAAAGTGCTGGTTTCTAAATGATCATCAGGGTCATGTGCAAGCTCTCTGGCACCTAGGAAACCAAACCCAGGTGCCCATGTGTGACCAAGCTGCCAGCTGGATTCACTCCTCACCCCTGCCTCCCAAAGCAGAGTGAAGCGGGTTTCCTAACAGTCCAGGACCCCATTCACACTGCAAGTTGCCAAAGCAATAAACTCCCCACCTACTGATACTTTGCAGATGAATGAGTTATGATGGAGTCGAAATTCCATAAGAACACACTCACTGAATCTGAGAGAATCAGGGCAAATATTAAATAAAAACTGAAACGTGAAGTGAAAGACCTACAATTATGAAATCTAAAATTTTGCAAAGAACTAACTGGAATTATAAAATGTCAACAATATCTCTTTTCCACATTGAAAAACAGGAAACAGGGAATTTTAAGGAATCAACATTATAAAATGTCCTGCAGCCAAGACAATCTTACTGAACATCATGAAGTATATAGTTTAGAATGGAAATATGGTGGCATGACAGCAAAACAGTTACAGCAATGCAAAGCTTTAAGTGCAAATAACCTGCCCCTAAACCAAAAGTACTTTTGAAGCATTTATAAATGATTTAATGAATGCACTTTCACCAAAGTTGTTCCTTGAGTGCAATCTACTACATCAGGGCATAGGCGGAGGATGATCTTGAGACCCTGCAACCACGTGGGGACCCAAAAGAAGCTCCTGGCATCTGGCTTCTGATTGGTTCAGCTCCAGCTGCTGAAGCCATTTGGGGAGTGAACCAACAGATGGAAGAACTTCCTCTCTTTCTCCTCTTTGTAAAGCTGCCTTTCCAATAAAAATCATTTGTTAAACTTTTATTTTGAATTTTATGGTACAATTCTCTAAAGTCTGGATCCCTCCCCAAATTTCCACACTCTGACCAATAAAAATAAATTTTTTTAAGATTTATTTTATTTTTATTGGAAAGGCAGATATACAGAGAAGCGAGACAGAGAGGAAGATCGTCTGTCCAATGATTCACTCCCCAAGTGAGTGCAATGACCGATGGATGCTATGCCGATCCGAAGCCAGGAGCCTCTTCCGGGTCTCCCACACGGGTGCAGGGCCGTCCTCAACTGCTTTCACAGACCATAGGCAGGGAGCTGGATGGGAAGCGGGGGCCGCCAGGATTAGAACTGGCACCCATATGGGATCCCGGGTGTGCAAGGCGAGGACTTTAACCACTGTGCCATCGCGCTGGGACCAAAAATAATTCTTAAAAAAAAAAAAGGAATCTACTGCATCTCTCTAAAGAACACAGGTCTTCAGCAAACAACTCCACCTTGCATTTATAATTCATGTTAGTAAAAGACAGTTTTGCTTTAGAAGATAACATGAAACATATTGTAAATGACATCCCAGAATCACTAATTTTTAGGCTACAGGTGTCAATTCATAACTCCTCAAAGTACTATATTTAAATGAGACACACCTTAATTATCACATAAGGGCTGTGCATCTCCATGGGTCATTTAGCTTAGTGATTTCACATGAATTCCAGAACAGAGATGCAGACAGTTAGTCCATTTCTAGTTGTGGCTATTAGTGCCTAAACTCCTGAGAAAGACTTGCAGTAGTTTTTAGAACAGGCACTGGGGACAGGCACTGAGGAGCAGCAGTTGGGTCATTCCTGGCGACAAGTGCCTGGTTTCAGTGCAGCCTCTCTGCCTCTCTGTTAATGGATACCCTGGGAAACAGCAGGTGCTGATTTCAGTATTCATATCCCTAACGCACTTGTGGCAGACCCAGGTGGAGTCCTAGACTATTGGCTTAACCTGGTCCAGCCTCAGCTGTTGAGAACATATAAGGAGTAAAGTAGTAGATGATATCTCTCTCTCTCTCCTTCAGATACACTAAGATTCATTAATTTTTACAGAAAATAAAAATACACTGGGGTGAACAGGTGGAGGCCCAGCAGTTAGGACACCTCATTCCATATCACAATGCCCAGGTTCAAGCCTTGACTCCTGACTCCAATGTTTTGCAAACTCAAACCCTGAGAAGAAGCAGGCGAAGGCCCAAGCAATTGAGTTCCTGACATCCATGTGGCATGGGAGACTTGGGCTGAGTTCCTGGCTCCTGGCTTTAGCCAAGTACAGTCCCAGCAGGTGCATTTGGGAAGTGAACCAGTAGATGGATGGAATCTCTCTCACTGTCTTCCTCTCCAAAATAATCATCAAAGCAAACTGTTACCAAGACCAACTGTCCCCCAAGAGAACAGACAACTGAAAACAGTGGAGGAAATAATGCATCAGCCTTTTTGTAAACAATTATTTACAGTGATAGGATATTCTCAAATGAGTGTTCAAGGAGAAAACACCAGGTCAAAGGTAAAATGAAATCACCCTTTCATTCACCAATCCTAACAGCTTTATATTGAAAATTCCTTATTTAAAAATCAAGCTGGATCATCAAAAAATAAAATATATTTTTAAAATAAATCCTTTTTTAAAGATTTATTTGTTTTTATTTCAAAATCAGATATACAGAGAGGAGGAAAAACAGAGAGGAAGATCTTCCATCCTATGATTCACTCCCCAAGTGGCTGCAATGGCTAGACCTGAGCCAATCCAATGCTAGGAGCCCTAAATCTCTTTTTTTTTTAAAAGGCGGGGGGTGGGGGGGTGGGGAATCAAGTTGGAAGGGCCAGCACTGTGACCTAACAGGCATTACGGACTCCTGCAATGCTGGCAGCTACTTTTCTTTATGGTGCAGCTCCATACTGGTGCAGCTGGAGAACAAAGGTGGCATGGGTACTCGCACCCCTGTCCCCACCTCGGAAGCCTGGCTGGGGTGCCTGTGCCTTGCCTTTGCCCTGTTCAGTCCCTGGTACTACAAGTATTCCGGCGGGGGGGTGATAAAGCAGATAATCCCTACTCCCTCTCTGTGACTCTGCCTTTCAAATAAGAAAGAAAAAAACAAAGATCCTCTACAAATTTACATACTAGACAATAGTCCCTCCATGTGACCTACTTATGAGCTGCAATCACACATGTATAAAATGATGCATAACATAAATAGAGTTAAGATATATAGAACTGTAAGTAAATATATTAAGTAATCAATTTAACCATGTTAGATAAGGAAACAAGATGAGCATTAGTTTTCCTTTGACAGGAAGTTAAGAGTGTTTTATGCTTTGCTGTGTGCATGTGAGCATGCATATGTGTACACACATGTGCACGCATACACATACATATGCGAGCGTTTAACTAGGTAGCAGAGGCGGGGAGAACATGGTGTGTGTCTGTGTGGGAGGGTGGTCTGTTAAGGAACTGTGTTTTACATTGGCTTATCCAGCCCTAATGAGGGCTGAGACATGGTTAACAGCAATTTGGGGTAGCTCTTTCAGCTCCCTTTTTGGAACCACAGAAATTTTTAAAAAGCAGTCTGTTTGTTAAAAGTTTGCTCCAAGGTCTGAAATTTCTAAATATGCACCTTTTTTCAACGTTGCCCTTATAAAGAAAAAAAAACTGCTGAAAGTCTCCCAAACATGAGAGTTTAATTAAAGATGGAAAAGTGGAAAAAAAAAAAAAGGCACAGAGAGAGAGTGCCAAGGAAAGAAGTGCAGAAAGCAAGACAAGACGGGAGATCATTTTAAACATTTTCAATCGGGAAAATGTCAAACTTTCAGAGCATGAAAAAAACCTTTTGGCTCTAGAAAACATATGTCTTTTAACCATCCTCCCTTCAAAAAAAAGTGTGAATTTCTTGAGTTCCTTTTTGAGGCTGTGAGTGAGCTTGCTAATTGTTCATTTGAAAATCATAATATGTGAAGGAAATCATGGGGTTAAGGTTACTGTTAAGTTTAGCAAATAAAATGCCTCTAATCTAAAGCAGAAAATAAGTTTACATAAGAATTTTTAACAATTTAAGAGGTGAAAAACCCATAGATTCAAAAGATTTAAGAGACGCATCAAATGAATGCAATTTGTATGGTTCCTAATTGGAATAAATCAATAATTTTTAAAACTGTAGAAAACTATCACAAAAATTTAAAATTTTCTTTTCTTTAGGTACCATTATCATATAGTGGTTATATTTTTAAGGGTTTTTACCTTCTAGAGACATGATGGTAGATTATTTGGATAAAACATCAAGTCTAGAATGTACTTTAAAACAAATCCAGTGAGGGAGAAGCGACAAGCAAGTGTGGGCAGATTTCAGACAAGCGTGGCCATGAACTACTAATTGCTGACCCTGGATGAAGGGTTAATGAGTATTTAATGCTTAAGGCTCTTGCTTGCTCAGTCTGTTACATGTTTCCATACAAAAACATTTTAGATAATTAATTTAAGAAAGAGAATTTCAAGCACTGGACAATTTAAATGGAGAGATTATTCATTTCTAATGATGCAATTTCCCTTAAAAGTAGCTTCTACGTAAATCTTGGTACCAAAAGGGCACTCGAGAGAGTTAGGTCCGTGGAGAGGACATAAAAATAAATGAATACAGAGAGAAATTAGGAACAAATGAAACTTTCTTTTTACAAAAATATCCTTACTATTTTTTGTTTTCAATCTTGCTCTATATATTTATTCTTGTCATTGTCTCTATTTCACAGACTGATTCATATTTTCACTACATACAATGCCTGCAAAGAGATGAGAAATAGATTAACGCAGACAAAAATCCACAGTTTGATCAAAAGAATTTGGATGTAGCACTCAGAAGTGCCTTCTGGATAGTTACCTCTCAGGATTCTAAAAGGTCCCACTGTAATACTTTGCCACAACGGGCATTAGCAAAGTGTCCATGCCACAATGGGCATCGCTAAGGTGTCAGCTCTAAGAGGATAGCCTGCAAACTCTGAGAATCATAATAGCTGACCAAAAAAAAAGTCAGATCTCATTTTACTTCTGATAAAAATAGCTAATCCGTGAATGGGAGCCAATTTCTTCAAGAAACAAAACAGGGAAAGATTTTTTTTCATGGATAAAATACAGTAAAAATGAAACTTAAAAACTTTGACTCATTTGATCCTACTTGAGTCCTGTGAGTTTCACATCATGCTATGTATTATTCTTTTGTAAGGAAACAAAACAGTTTCCAATTTGTGATTTCAAATCTAATTACTGACACAAGTTAACAGATCCTTTTTGGGATCATGCATGCTTCTCCAAGGTGATAAATAATATTCTCAAGAATGTTTGCCCATTCTTCTGGCACCAATGGATGCCAACCACAAGTGCTGCCCTTATCTCTGGAAGTCACGGCGCCTGAGAGCAGAAGGGCTCCCTCTGTAAGAGCCAAAACCTAAGACGGGTCTACTCAGAAAGCTGGAAAAACAATGCTGACAACTCATGGACAAAGGCTTTTTTCTGGTACAAAGCAAAATTTTTCTAGAAAATTTAATCCATACCTCCCATCTTGTTTTATCTACTGTCAATGACTGACAAGAAGGAAGAGAAATTCTTAAGCATTTTTCAAGGAAGGAGTGAACATTTAGTGATAAATTAGCACCATCCTTATAAACAAATGTTTGATCCATTTACATACTCCAAGCTTCAGCATTTGCTATTTTTGAGCAACGAAGATCAAAAAGTCACTTATAAGGTAAGGTTCAGGAAAGCAGGAATTTTTTTCTGTTTTCTATCTCCAAAAGTTAGAATATGACTGACATATGATAGGCATTTCATATTGCTGAATTAATTAATTTGAAGGCCAGAATTGCTAAGGAATATGCACTTTTCATACCAGGCTTATTCTTACCTCATAAGCAAAAACTGTATACTTGAATTAATCTACAATTAACTGTTTACTTAGTTTTAGAAGTTGGCTTCAACAGGCAAACTTCTTTGGCGGGTTTGTTTGTTTTTGGTTTTCAATGATGTCTATTCAGTCAGACTGAAAAAGCAACTCTATATATTTCTTTACGGAAACAACACGTCTATGTTATCCTTATCAAATATATATTACTACCAGGTAGTTAGTAAGCACCCAATCCAAAAAGTATTGCATTATAGGACTACGACACAAAGAATAAATACTAAGTAAGAGTTGGTGCCTGTGCAACATCCAGCTGCAGTGCTAAGATGTTCAAAGGCCAGCTCAGTGGTTAGGGACCCTGACTCCACAGGTGCTGGTCAGTAGCCTGTTCAGATGTTCAAAGGCCAGCTCTGTGGTTAGGGACCCTGACTCCACAGGTAGTGGTCAGTAGCCTGTTCAGATGTTCAAAGGCCAGCTCTGTGGTTAGGGACCCTGACTCCACAGGTAGTGGTCAGTAGCCTGTTCAGATGTTCAAAGGCCAGCTCAGTGGTTAGGGACCCTGACTCCACAGGTGCTGGTCAGTAGCCTGTTCAGATGTTCAAAGGCCAGCTCTGTGGCTAAGGACCCTGACTCAGTGGGCTGCAGTCCCTGGTTCCTTAACCCACTAACCTGTGTCCTGGGGAAAGTTACTCTCATTCTTTCTTTACCTCATTTTCTTCTTCAGTGAAATGGGAAAACACGAAAACTCACTTCAAATGGATGTTGTGAGGGCCCAGTGTGACAGCCTAGTGGCTAAATCTTCACCTTGCATGCGCCAGAATCCCATATGGGTGTTGATTCATGACCCAGTTGCTTCACTTGCCTTCCAGCTCCCTGCCTGTGGCCCAGGAAAGCAGTGCAGGATGGCCCAAAGCCATGGTACCCTGCACCCAACCAAAAGAAGCTTCTGGCTCCTGGCTTTGGATCAGTTCAACTCCAGCCATCAGCAGTCACTTGGGGAATGAACCAGAGGATGGAAGCTCCTTCCCTCTGTATCTCATTCTCTCTGCATATCTGCCTTTCCAATAAAATACAAAATACATATTTTTTTCTTTAAAATAAAAGGATGTTGTGAACTTCAGACATATACTTTTTCTGATAGAAGGAAATTCGATATAATAACACCATCTACTGACATTTTAATACAGTTCCTTTGTCTTCCTATATATGCAGCATTTTATATAAGACTATATTTGACACTTTTCAATTTGCATATCTTGAAAACATTTTTGTGCCGCTTTTTAATGAATACATTTTTGCATCACTTTTCAAAAAATATCATTTCAAGTTGATTGTATAAATACAATTACTCAAACATAAGAAATAATGTTAATTAGCATACTTCTTCCTGAACCTGTAATTTCAATCTCAAAAATATCCAGCACAAGAATTTTTGCTTACTTACTCCCCAGCATGTTTGTTTTCAAACAAAATTATTTGGTTGGCAATAAGTTGTAATTTTTCTTTAAAATTTATAGAAAGTGGGAGATTTACAAATGAAATCAAATGTGCACAGTGAGGTATCACCTTGCCATCTCAGCCAAGTCCATCATCACCTCGGCAAGTTTGCATAACTAAATCCATGGGCTAAGGAATTCTCCGGACAGTGTGGGGATCTGCATGGCTATTACTGAAAGCCTTAGTGGGCAGGAATGAAAGAACAAAAAGAAATGAGAAAAAAAAATAATGGAAATGTAACTTTCACATGAAGAAGGGGGACTGTAATGTCCCTGTGTACACAAATGCCTCAGAAACATGTTACAGACACATGTCCGTGGCCAGACTAAGATGTGTGTGTCATTCAGTAGTCCTTAATCTTCTCACTCAAGGAAAAGCAAAGAGTAACCAACTTTTCAGCTTTTTTCATAAGCACAAATCGTCCCACATTTCAAAATATTCTAAGTATGCATATTAGGTAGGGCCAACTAGGGGGAGTTCTCATGACTTATGAGAGTACGATTTGCCCTTATTCTCTCTCAGGTTCTAATTTTTGGCTTTGAAATAGAAGGTCCTGTTAATGCAGGGTGGGGTTTGCCCAGGAAGGCTGTAATCCCTGACCTCCATTTTAGCAGAATTTCCAAGGCTCTATGCAAGCAAGCATTCATTCTTCATAGAAGTGCTGAAGTTCACCTGGAGGGTGCATCTTTTCAGAAAAAGAAATTGAGTAGCCCATGCTTTAAGAGCATGGGTTCCCCGCCTTGTCCTTGGGACTTGAGTACCATTCCAAAACAATGGCATTACTCATATGTTTTTCACAGGCAAGCTGAAATACTATTCCAGCTCAATTATTGAAAACTCTTTTCTTGTCATGTCAAAATGAAAAACCTCATTTCAAGATCCCCAGCCTTTTAAAAACAGGACCAAATAATGCACTATCCTTGCACTATAGTTCTGTCCAACTTTGCCAGTACAGGAAGAAAAGGTTAAGGAATGCTGCGGTTTCTACCCTGAAAATGCATTTGCTAGGAGGTTGGCGACGAGTCCCCCTCCCTCCCATCCTGAGGAATAACATAACTGCTAAGCAAACAAGCAAACAAACAACAAACCAAAACAAAAAGAAAATGACAACAAAACCTCCTGCCTCGCATCAAAAAGTCATGCTGAGTCCTACCTCCTGTTTGCTCTTCCTCTCCGATGCTGACTGTGCAGCCCAAGAATAACCGATTTTTTTCATTCATTCTGTTTAAATGGTATACTTTAATAACAAAGATCTAATACAGTCATGTCAAAATAAACAATTCTGCTCGTGCATTATCCAGAGCAGAGATCAGCAGACTAAAACAAGATAGTGATTTCTTTTCTCTGTGAGATTATAGTAGAGTTTGGTGAGAATACCTTTACTTGCTTACAAAATAAAGAACAACTGAGATCTAGAGCATATTCTGCATGTTGACTCAACTTATAAATGTTTAATATTTATTATGTTTTTAACCCCAATTTTCAGAAAATTTGAGGAGACAAAGAATCACCACTGACTTGTACCTTGTTTAACCATCCACCATGCATGATATTTATTGCGTGTCCCTCTCACCTTGGTAAGCAGAACTCTCTGTCCACATCCCTAAGGAAGGCTGTGACTCCCTAGTGCAAATTTCCTGAGAGCCCCTTCCTTCGGCATGTGCCAAGAATCAAATCTTGGCCACTTAGTGCTCTGTGTTCCACATGTGAGCTCACGACGCATTGAGCAGCCGTGCTAACTGAGATGGATAGCCCTGTCAAACAGGAAGCTGGCACACCAGGATACAAGCAGTGGGATACAATGACCTTTACATTCAGAGAAAAATATCCTTAAAATGGCATGAAAAGTTTATGGGGGAAAGGGAGGGGTGATTCTTTTATTTCATTTAGGCACATAGCATGAAATAAAAGCAACGGTGCCCAGGATGCAATTTGCTCGGGATCAAATCCTCAATCTCTCATACAAGAAGGAAAGTCGTCGCAGAAAGGAAATGAATCACCCTTTATCACACTGCTTTGAAAGCATCAGACTCCTTGGAGCAGCTACAGCAGTGAACCCAGACTGTACCAGCACTGCAACACAGATGCTTTCACACCGCAATAACCCATCCGGCTCAACCTGATGCAGGAAAGTCTCCTTGACCCACCCTGGTTTCAGATGGGCTGCCTTCCTAGTGAACCGGAAGTATAATTTTAAGAAGCAATGATCTGCTTACCAAAACAGAGTCAAGAGCTTGAGAATTTAAACTTTGTGTCTTTGGTGACCATACAAGTAATTTTTTTAGTTTATATGAATGCTTAATCTCTCAGAGCTTCCTCATCACAAATGAGGAATAAACGGAAGTTCTGCTTGAGAGCTCCTAGAAATTGTATGAAAAACTCAAAAATAAACAAAATAAACAACAAAAAAAAATTTGGCACACATGGACATGTTAAATAAAGCTGGTAATATAGAACATTAATACATAAAACAAGACCTACAAGGTGTGTGTGTATATATTTCTCTCCATCAGTTATAACCTTAAACTATATAATTCAATCATTGCAGCTGAAAGACAAGGATAATAATTCCATTGGATAAAAAATTTATTTTGCGTTATTCAAGGTTTGGGGTCATTTTTGTTATTTGTCAATTCTCTGACATAAAAGAACAATGGGTTATGCTTCAGAATGAAACAACAGATGCTCAAAATGAGCTCCCCAGCGTTGCACAATAGGCACTAAAATAATAACACAATTTTAATAATTAATTAAATAGATTAAAAAATTGTTTACAAAGACACTGCAATTTTTTTAAATGAATGGACCACATCAGAGTTACAGGAGAGTTTTCAAAGATACATAACAGTAAGATGCGTTCATTTTTTTTTCCTGTTTAATTAAAAGTTGACTGTAAAGTACAAAAGTCATAGGCCCAAAACAATAAATAAATTTAGAAAGTTGAATCAGGCAAGGTGGGAGTCAAACCTCTTACCACTGGCCTTGAAATGCCACGTTGCTGACTTAGAGAAAATGACAGAATTATGAATTCTTTAAAATGCAGGTCGATTTGGGTAGTTCTAGAGGTGCTGATCAAATGCTTCCCAAAATAACAAGAAAATAAGGCTGCAAGAAAAATTTTTTGATGCTCACTGCCTAAGAAGGATGCTAACTTAACATTTCTCCGTCAAACCTTTTTTAAAGAACTATTTCAGGGAACACAGGAGGCCTGGAGGGGAGGAGGGGTCTGCGTGATTACCTTGAGCCTGGGCAGCAGAGCTGTGGGAATAGCCCAGGGCCAGGAGTGCCGTCTCCACCAGCTGGCTGAAAAGCACGTCTTTTCGCACCAGGACGAACTCAGCGTGTTCTTCTCTGTTGTCATATTCAAGAGAACCGTCCAACTGCTCCACCACACAAAACACCGGAATCATCAAACCTGCAAGGACAGAATGCAAGAGTAAAGCGCAAACATTACCCAGCGAATCACAGTCAGCACAGTGAGAAGGAAAGTTATAAAAGTCATTCGTCTGTGATCAGCAATGGTTTAGATTTAACAAGCCTCTTGGGCCTAACAGAGAGTCCTGGGTTCCCCCTCTGCTGGTGCTGCACAATTGCCCAGGGCAGTGGCAGAAGATCTTAGAGGCCAGTCCTTCAACCCAGGACACCTCTGAGTTGTGTGTTTCAAGGTGATCTTACAGACCTCCAATCTTTAAGGTCTATAGGTTTATCATGAACTGCTAATCACCTCCAGTATTTTCAGATTAAATATGCTCTTGCCTAGAAATGTATTTCATAACTTCCAGGTGTCAGATACCTAGTAGACAGGCATTTTGATCTCAAGGCCTAACGTGTTGTGTAAATGTGTGTAAGGCAATCAATAAAAAGTTAAAGAAGTGCTGCCTGGTGCAGGCATTGTAGCACAGAAGTTTAAGCCACCACTTCAGCGTGCTTACATCACATCTCAGAGCATTCATTCAAGTCCCAGTACCTGACACTTCCAATCCACTTCCTGTGAATGCATTCTGGGAGGCCACCCATCATGGCCCAAGCAGTGGGTCCCTGCCGCCACATGGGAGACCAGGATGGAACTCCTGGCTCCTGGCTTTGGCCTGGTATACATACAGCAGCTGCAGGCAATTGGGGGCATGAATCAGTAAATGGGAGATCTCTCTGCCTCTTCTCTCTGTTTACACTGCCTTTCAAATAAATGAGTAAATCTTAAAGAAAAAAAAAAAGCAGTGACTCCTGTGTGTGTTTTTGAAAACTTCTGATAAACAGGTCATCAATTAGACTGAAAATATCCTGATCAGAAAAGTTTTAACACTTGTGTCAAAATACACAAACACAAAACTTCATCTCTTTTAAATCATTATTTTATACTTCAACACCAGTTTTGACTGAAAGGGACTATCTTTTCTTGTGTTTGCAGAGAAGAGAAATAAACTACCCTAAAGTATAAAGCAAATTAGTCTAGTTGAAAATCTGTTGAAATCTGTTGTCACTGAAATATTTCTCTGCTTTGTATCAAAGTGTGAAAAGCTAAAAAATGTTTAATTCACCAAAGATTTTTTTAACTGTTTTTTTTTATTTTTAAAAAAGTCATACAGGCACTTAATCTAAACATAGCCAAGACAGAAGAAGATCAAAGTTTCACTAACATACAAGTAATAAACATGGACTCTGCCCCATGTAATTCACACAATGAGTATTACAGAATAAGGGTCTGTTCTGGGTATTCTCTTGGTACACAAAAACCCGCAGTACAAAGGATGGGTTAGAGAGACGGGAGGTGAGGAGAAAAAAGCCACTTGACAATCAAAGTGAGACCCCTACGTGAGACAGCTGCAGGGGAGTATGGTCCCTGACACAGAGCAGCCACCGCAGTCTGTGCAGAAGCCTCCAGACTCACTCTAATCTGAAAAGCAGAGGGTAGGAGCAGATACTGAAAACCACTGGGTCACAGATTTAGATTTTTGTTCTAAAGATAATACAATGGTATAACTGGTTCCCATGTGCTAATTATTATTATTAAAGATAATAAGTATTGGGTGTAATTATTAAATATTATTATTAACAATAATAATACTCATTAAGAATCGTTATCATTAAAGATCATGGTAATTATTATTAAGACTGCACAACAGTCTAACAAGTCACACCATTCCCTACCTGAGATAGCCATTGACTCAATGCTCACTCTTGAGAACAACAAAGCCACACCACTGTCTGTAGCACATACACTAGCTGCAGTATAGATTTTTGGGAAAATACAAGTGGACTGATTTTCTCACATAAAGAAGATTATTTAACCCTGCCATATGATGCCTTATGAAATGTTTGAAACTGTGACCACTGCTGGTACACGAAACTCTTATTTCTTCTGAGTTTATTCCTAAATATATTTTTTAAATGGAATGAATAATATATATTAATTTTTTCCAAATTGTTTCTATAGTCATTCACTTGTCTCGCATTTATTCACTGAATAGCTGCTATGTACCAGGTATCACCTGTGACTCCACAGGTACAAATGGGAACAGACCTGATTGTAACCCCTGCCCTCAGTGAAGCTGAAGGCATTATAAAATCCTCCTAAGCAAGCATAAAGGCAGTTTATGAAGCCCATTCATGAGAGTCCTTACCCGCAGGCAATAGCCCCCATTTAGACCTTTTACCTCTCACATACTGGTATATAATCTTTGCCCAAGGAAGCAGGCTGATTTCTACCTTCAATGATTTAAGCATAAGCACACTTAAGGCCATGCAGTGCCATAAGCTACTTCACCACTAATACCTGTGTGTACATAAGTTTCGATTCTGAAATCCATGTTCTGTTCCTAATGTCAACATCTGAGTGTCACACATCTGGGAATCACAGATAAGATCTTCAAATGAATCCAGTTGCTCCATAAGCTATTATGTGTCCATTATTTAGGAACCATAAACCTTTTTCAAGTCTATGATCAACTGAAAAAACTTAGAACCCTATACATTCTAAAAAATAATTTTAACAGCTAAATATGCAAAAAATATAAAATATAACATGAAAGCCCAGGGATCTGTAACACATACCAACTTGCATCCTGCACCTGCCAATGGCTAAAATATTCCCTAAATTTTTAGCTCAGTGACTGAAAGCAATTCATTGAGAAGATAGTAGTAACTGCTTAAAGTCAAACAGAAAGCGCCAGCATCCACCCCCATAAATATCATCTGCTTTAAAAAGGGAGACAGGATTTTGACATCACTCATAAAATTAAAACAAAATATCAATAGGAAATGCATGATGATAGGATTTCTTCTGGAACTCATATACTTAAATATGAGACAATAAAGATACCACAAACAGGTTACATTTAACCTATGGAAAAATCTACCTCCTTACCAGAATTTGGCCAAACTAAACAATTATGGTTTTTATAATGAAGCACAATTTCTAAAAAAGAAGAAAAAACAGGAAAAACAGATGCAATTACTGGTGATAATGAAAGAAGCATGAAAAATAGCCAAACAGTTGAGGTCAAGTGTGGGAAGAAGAAAATTAAGGCATAGGTTTAAAAAGTCTTTAAAAACAGGAAATTCCCAAGGAAAGAATAGTATAAGGAGATGAATGGAAAAAATATACCCCCAAAATGAGATATTTAGACACTTGGTCCCATCACTCTTTTCGGGCAAAGAGTAAAAAAGAAGATAAAAGTGACAGTAGATTGAAAGATAAGGAAGGTCTCTGAAAAGCACAACAAAAAATAAATAAGAACAGGAAACATTTGTAAAGAAAAAACACCAACACGATAATTAAAAAGATTATTATTTGTGATGAAAAAAAAAGCAATGTAAAACAAAATGTATTCACAACAAAATGTAGAAAATAAAAAAGAAAATCTCTTGCCCTAACCTGAAGTCTTGAGCTCATGACACTACTTTTCCTTTATTGTAGCACAGACCCATTTCCAGATGGTCAAGTAGAGAACTTTGAACCTTCTGAGGGTAAGCCTTCTAAGCCTTTTACAGCGGCAGCAGGTAGGCAGGTAGCTGAACTTGGCGGACCAGCACCAAAGCTCAGCTGCTTCCTAAACATCAAGAGCTGTTCTGGCAGCTGAGAGAATGCTGATATCATGAAGACAAAATAAGCCCGGAGCTGTTGTGATACTAGAAAAAAATGCATTTTTCCAATTGTCATTAGTGCTGATGACAATTAGCACTTTTCGGCATGACGTTATTTTTGAAGATGAGCACATATTCATAAAGAACTCACTGCTTTTAATGCCATTCATGACAGCTACGTGGGCTAAGACACGGGAGAAGCGGTGAGATGTGACAAACAGCACAGAAAAGACGCAGGCTATTCTGGGGTCTAATCCTGATCCTTGCCTGTGCCAGTGATCTTGGCTAATGCATCTGATCATTCAAATTCCTCCTAGGTAAAATGCAAATAACAACAGCCATGTCACAGTATTGTTGTGAGACCTAGCCAATGGAATATACTCAAGTTGTCTCACAGCTCTTAAACAACAGAATCTGTTTCTCTTTTTTCAAAATCAGTGGGAATGCCATTTTACAAAGAACAAAAGAGAAATCAGTAATTTTACTCAGGTTCTGTAAACAGAGCTCATGACTTTTACTGAAAAGCATTTCTTCAAAAATAAAAACACTAATTATTAAATGGCCTAAAGATACTAATAGGCATTAAAAGGCCTATTAAATAATGGCTTGGGTGGGGAGGGTGGAAAAAAAAATAATGGCTTGAAGAGTTCATTCACTGCATCCCTGCCGAAGAGGTGATCACTGCATATCATTCTTGCACTGCCGCTCCCAATGGGGCAGATCTCAAATGAAGATGTCTTACAGTATAAAATATACTGTGAATTTTAATAACTTTGGACCAATAAAAAAATTAAAAGCAAGGTACCATGAACATCTTTAAAAAAGATTATATAGAAATAATACCTCTGATACACTGAATTACATAATATACATTATTAAAATTAATTTCACCTGTTTAACTGTTTTTTTAAATGTTTCAACTAGAAAGTTTTCACTGCCACATGAGGTTTGTACTGTATTTTCTGTGAAACAGTACTGCTCTAAGCAATTTGCCAATGCCATCACAAACAACAATTGTTCTCACACAGGATAAACTCTTGTGAAATTGACACTGAAAACTGTGGAACCGTCATGAGCATTTCTTAGATGCCCCTTGGGATACCCAAAGACATGAACCCTTCTGACTAAACCCCAAAATCCAACAAGACGCCTTCTTTGCATCATGAAGCAAGTGGTAGGCTGTTGTTGCTTTCTTTAACACGTTAGAGCGTCATCTTTAATAAGGAAAAGGCTTTCTGTCCTACAGGAAGCACCCTACCCACGGGCTATGAATGTGAAACTGAGGAAGAGTATTTTCCAATGCTCTGGACGTTGAAACTGGACAATGAAAGGCAAAAGCCAGCCCAACAACCTGGCGACTAGATGGCAAGATATGATCAGCTTCCAACATAAATCTCTCCTTTACTTTTGTTACATTTTTAAATTTATCTTGACAGGCAGAGAGACAGAGGCTTTCCATCTGCTTGTTCCTGCCCCCAGAATATCTGCAATGGCCAGGGCTGGCCCAGGCAGAAGCCAGGAGCCCACATCTCCATCCGAGTGTCCCATTTGGACAGTAGGGACCCAACTACTTCAGCCACCACCACTGTCTCCTACAGTCCTTCCAGGTAGAAACTGCAATCAAGAGGAGAGGAGAGGAGAGGAGTGCCTTGGCCCAGGCACTCCAGTTTGGGACACGGGCCCAGGAGGCAGGGTCTTAACTGCTAACCCAACACCGGCTCCTCGATCTCTCCTCTCCTAGCTCAGCACTTGCCATAAGACACCTTCATTTTCCTCTCTCATCGACTTCTCTACATGTACCTTTTAAGAGGGTAATTCCTATTCCTGTCTAATAAAGAAATTGAACTTAAGGAAAAATAAGTTACATGCCCCTAAGAAGCAGGGAGAAGTTAAGAGCAGTTTGGGTTATCTAATCTGAATTTCAAGCATGGTGCATTCCTAGAAGAGGGATACAGCACTCCACCATTCATGCCCACAAAAGTTTAAGAGCCTGGGGCCTGGCACGATGGCCTAGCAGCTAAAGCCCACCTTGAACACGCCAGGATCCCATATGGGCACCGGTTCTAATCCCAGCAGCTCCACTTCCCATCCTGCTCCCTGCTTGTGGCCTGGGAAAGCAGTCGAGGATGGAACAAAGATTTGGGACCCTGCACTCGCATGGGAGACCCGGAAGAGGTCCCTGGTTCCTGGCTTCGGACAGCATAGTACCGCCCGTTGCAGCTCACTTGGTGAGTGAATCATCAGAAGGAAGCTCTTCCTCTCTGTCTCTCCTCCTCTCTGTATATCTGACTTTGTAATAAAAATAAGTAAATCTTAAAAAAAAAAAAAAGTTTAAGGGCCTGGCCTCTTAGGAAAACACCCTGTGCCCCCCTCTCCCCGCCATGTCCAGTGAGTGTCCTGCTCTGCAAGGAAATTCACCTTTGCCTGCCTGCCAGCTGTCAGGTGCTGGGTTTGGAGGATCCACAAACAGTTCCTCCCTTCAGTTCTTGACAAAGGTGCACCTGAATGGCCCACAGAAGGAGCCCGGTATCCAGCCTCCTCCCTGGTCACTCTGTCTACTTACCCACTCTGTCTCCGGAACTGCCTCCTATCGGCAGGAGCCAGTGGGACAGGACAGCTGGCCAGCCTTTCTCCTCTGCTCTTTCAAAGGGCCCCTGAAAGGAAGGCAGCCACAGCGCCCACTCCTTCCCAAAGCGGCCTATCCTTGAGAAGGTTCTACAGCTAATAAGAGATTACAAAGCTATAGGGCAAAACTTCTCTTATCTGTTCTTCCTATAAGGCTAAACCTGGAGGAAAGAAAGTCCTCTCCCAACCCCCCAGCACCCACCACAATAAACAAATCCCAGGAAAAGCCCTTTAGAACACTTCAGCAAATGCCACTACAAACACCAAGTAGCATCAACGCCTTTCCCAGGACCTTGAGAAGAGGACTAGCTTCTCCTATTGCAAACTGACTAGAAAAGCAAGGCAGCATATTTGCTGTGTAAGCCCATATCCTCTCCTCTCACAAACACACGTTCACACACACCCTGAGTTACAGACAACAGCAGGAGTAACTGGCCAAAATTAATGTCCAGTGCTTTCTTACAGCATAAAGGCCAGGAACTGTGACCATAAACAACCTCGTTGGGGTTCCAGGCAAACTTTCAAAGTACAGTTTAAATGGTTATAGTTTAGCTGTCCCTAACCTCCTCGGATATAAACTCAATGAAAAAAAAAAAGATTCTTCAAAGGGAAGAATTTCAGGTAGTGTCACAAATATAATAGATACAAGATTTGCACCAACGTTGGGGGAAGAAATAACACAAACAATACACAAAGAAGGCATCCAAGGGCCCATGGTCAAATGTGTGTCTCTAGGCTCCCTAAGTTGCTCCAATTTCCAACATTCCTTCCTGTCCTTTTCCTGTGAATGATCCAATCACTTGTGCCTGCCGTTGGCTTGTTTTTTCATCTAACTCTTACTGTAGAGGAGGCAGGAGCTGAGACAGAAGCAGAAGAGCACCAAGTTCTGGGTGGTTCCCAGGAGGGGGCCTGTAGTCAACTCTCCAATGATGAGGGAGGGAAATTCTTGCTTAAAATAAGTATTCTGCTTAAAATAATTACTCTAAGGTCACACACAAAACTATATGTGCAATCATTCAATTGCATGTTCATCCATGATACAGCCATCTGTATGTCAGGACCAGAGCTTCAAGTGAGGTTTCAGCAGCAACACTCCCTGATGATTCTCCCACCATTTGTGTGTGTGTGTGTGTGTGTGTGTGTGTGTGTGTGTGTGTGTGTGTGTGTGTATGGGGAAGTTGGGGATACCTAGTGCAAGGGAGTAAGAAATGATGACCAAAAAATACTGACTCACAGAAATCTCTCTAATAAAACCAGATGCACTGTGCATCTCCTGAAGCAGATCTTGACTGAGAGAATAAACAGGCCAGGGATGCAGATGGAGAGGATGAATTCTTGGTCCTTTCCCACAGATCACCTCACAGGCTCAAGGAAAGGAGGTGGGCTGGGGCCTTCCATGCCTCTTTCAGGCCTGTCTCCTCTCCTGTCCCTGCAACCTGAAACTGCCTGAGACTGCCTGAGACTGGAGGACAAATGCTCTTCAGTTATAGAAGTTTAGAGGCAGGATCAAAGAAGCATGGCAGTTTGCAAAATGGGATTTCATGGGCACACAGGAGGCATGCTGCGGCAACCTACCTAAACATGAAAGCCTGAGCAACACCCAGAAACTATGCCACAGGACACCTGAGCCACAGAGCTGAATTCCCTGATGTGTCAGGAATACGGGGCCTCTGTCAGGCATCATGGAGAGACTCACCTTTTTCCTTCTCATCTACAGCTGGACTTAGGTAAGTCTTCTGCCACGACACTACCTACTCCCACACTGGCCCCCACAGCTGACCTCTGTTGGAGCCAAAATATATGTCAACAAAGTGCTATAACTCCAGTTAGGCATTAATCACCATCATTAATTGGTGGTGCCAACTCTGGTTTTCTCCCAGAGCTCCCCAGCTGTCAGACTTGTCCACATCACATTGGTCCTCCTGCACTGCATTCTGCCTCAGCAGACAAGGAAGCTGTCTAGGAAATGACCAGCACATGTGGATTCAGGCGCTTGCAGTGTGTGGATGTCCAGAGCGGAAGCGGGCCAGCCCACAGGACTCCGTATGACCACTGTTGACAGGAACAGTCGGTACACTGCCATGGAGGTATCACCGAGGATTGGGGTGTGACTCAAAGTGAGGTGCTGCACTGTGCCATATGAGCACACAACTCAGGAGCCATGGGCTTCTGTGGGCCGCCCTGCCCGTGTCCTGCATTGACGCACCGCAGCATCTTGGAACCACAAAGAGACAAAATGCTTACTGGCCCTGAAATTTTAGAAAAGAATATATTTAAGAAGAATTACAGAAAAGCTTTCATGTCACAGAAAAGTTCAAACACAGAGCTTATTTGCTAAAGGAACCTGTGTTGAAAACCAAATTCTTGAGGCTCCTTTTGCAGTATGTTAAAAATGTATATATTGATAATTCTTACAAATGAATGGCATACTAGAAAAAAAAATTTTTTAATGAATGGCATACTAAAAATCACTGTGCCATAATTTATGAATACCAGGATTTCTTCTCTGTTAAGTGAAATTTTATTCTGGAGGATTCTGAGAGGATAATTTTTAGAATAGTATTTCTGTGGAAATGCAGCTGCATTTTGCCAGTCAGGGCCTCATGAGTCAAAAAAAGGCAGTTGATAAAAACTGTCTTTATACTAACATTTGCTTTACAAGCTGAGGTTTTAAGTACGGCCTGAACATTATTTGATTTAATTTAAACAATTTAAAAAAAAAAACTTGATTAATTTCTCCAATGTCACATTAAAGACAGGATAACTCTACTACCGTTCTCTAGCAAGGAATTAATAAAGGAATCAAGCACTCAGCTCTCAATAAGCCTAGACTACCCAGATTTCTAGTGGGAATACTTCATAGCACAAGCATGTTTTCTTTGGGGAGTTTAACTCACAAAAATTATTAAGGATTGAGATCAAACACTGGTGTAAAGCCTCCAAGGAAATCATACTAGAGTGGGAAGATTTTTATCAAATAAAAAAAACTGAAAAAGCAAAGTTTTTATAGTGAAAAATAAAAGGCTTTCTCCCTCACTGTAAGAAAACACTGCCACTGATATTTAGGGTTCACATAGCAAAACGGTTACGGATACTAACAAGAAGCGTGGAAATGATCACTGTGAAACGAGTATAGATTTCACAAAGCCGAACCTAAATCAACAGGCAACCATCACCTCTCTTCCCCAGCCGCTAAATCCCACCCCTCACTCTCCATCCAGCTCCCCAACCACCGCCTCCCTAGACAAGCAATGGCAGCCAAGCCCCTGAAAGGGCTAACAACCAGACGTGGAACAGAAAAGAGCTGGAGGACGAAGAACAGCAAAGTCAGAATCCTGGTGTGTATTTTCCAGTTCCCTGGGGGACACTGAGGTCTCTGGCTTGCAATCTGTAGGATATTATTATTGTGAGTCAGATCAAGCTAATACAGCCCGTCCTACAGTCCGGGAAAACTGGGGTCTGACGGAACACTCGCCACACAAAATAGTTTAGGTATGTGTGTACCTGCGTACTTTAGAACAATCATTTAAATATGAAAAGGAGCAGAGGCAATTACTACATTTTTATTTTTCACACTTTTAAGACATGCTCTTCACACTATATAATTTTCAAAATAAAATGTTAAATATAAGAAACAAAGAGACTAAGTCAATGCACAGAAATCTACAGAAAATCTTATTTTCATCCTCAATACGTTTATTCCAAAGCTTTCACCCCAGGCAAGGGAGGACTGTCATTCCACTTTTTACTGCCTTTGAAAAGTGTTACCAAAGCCTAGAGTAACTGATTTATCTCCTGAACAAAACAAAACAAACAAACAAACAAAATGGAGAAGCCTACCTTTTTAGAAAACAAAAAACCCTGAAGACAATCAGAACATTTTAAATTGTGAGAATGGGTGGGGGATTTTAGATTACAAATATCTCAGTCTCACTCAGGTCTCCTTTCCCCCTCAGAATCCCTTGGACAAATTCTTCAACTCTAAGATAATTTCTGAGCAAAAAAAAAAAAAAAAAAAAAAAATCAAGCTTTTCAGTATTGCCCCTCCCTGCCAAAGATCATAGCTTCAGCCCCATCCCAATCGTATCAGTTCAACACACAATGACCAACAGAGAGCTCAACACACTCTAACTCAAATTCCTATTGAAGAGAACAGGGTTTCCTTTAGGGTTAACCACAAGGCATAGGCTTAAGGCCGCTGATGAACTCCAGTGTGGCCAAGAGGCACAAGCAGCTGTCTTAGCACCATCCCTGCCAGAGCTGGATCAAGAGGCTAAAGAGACTATACATAAGTTAGCAGGAAAATGAGTTCATTTCTCTAGTTTGTTAACAGAAGTGGCCTCGACAAACAGATATGTTTTCAAAGAGCAAGTCTTGTGTTTATTGTGGATGAGAGACGGCTTCACTGAGTCACTTCTCAAAGGAAGAGAGCTCGTCTCAGAAGCAGTCCTTGCTTAAAAAGAGCTGTCTCTCTCAAACGTGCTTTCAAGCTATACATCAATCCTCCATATAATTATGTTTGACAGAATATAAGCTCTTGGCAGTTAACTTGTTTACAATAAATGCTTAGTTTGGGTACATGGACTGTATTTCAGTCTTACAAATATCAAACATAAACCTACAACAGTCTCATTATGGGGCCGAGAATTATTTTGCTATAAATCTTTTTATTGGGGGACCAAGGGAATCACTTTGCAGCTTGTTTTCTACTAACTGCTTGGAACAGTGTGAAAAGAGGTACATGTACACTCTGACCCTGGGCTAACAGGAATTCTATACATTTCCAGGGGGAAGTGTTTATTATCAGCATTGAACATGCATGTTCACCCCCACCCCCCTGTTTCCTCATAAGGCCAGGAACACACATGAAATGAACAGTCCTTACTGAAGTCCTGGAGTTTTCCTATCGTTCTGTTTTCTCCACTAAGTCTCTCGGGAACTAACGATCGTTTGTAACAGCATTGGCAGACTTTCAATGGTAAGCTCCAGTTTTGGGGGGTTTATAAGGTGGCTGTAAAAAACGTGCTTAGGGCTCAAACTTGCCATATGAATGGGCTTGTAAACAGAGTTAGTTTTACTGAATATCATCTAAAGATTCATTTGAGAAGCAGACCAAAAAAAAAAATCAGGATCACCTTATTTAGTCTTGCAAAGTGGCAGTTACCTGGGTCTTAAACATGTAACAACTTCCCATCCAAGAGAACAATGTGCTCTTATTCTACTCCATTAATAATAAAAGGTGTTTGATGTTCTAAGACCGAATCTTGTCCGCATGAAGCCTCATAAACGCAGCCCTTCTCTGCTGCTTAGGGCTTCTATCCCTGGAGCTAAGACTAGCATTCCCAACACCTGCTTCTCCAATGGGACAGTTCATCACTGCAGGGCGCCCCCACTTCTTTTTAAATTCTCCAATGATGACATTATCAGATTCTTACAATCATTTAACATTAGCACAGCATAAACACACCACAAAACAAACTTCAATACTCTGATTTTTCCTAAATAACCAATATTGGAAAATTCAGTCACATTATTACTTTGAGAGTAAAGTTTCTATTTCTTTCCTGTAGCAAACGTTATAGCTACAGATGACATGAAGACTTTTTTTTTTCAAATCTCCCAGTTTATTATAAAGAAAACAAGTAACTGACTTGTAAGTTTCAATGGTCACCGAAAATTATTTTATGAAAAAATATTACTACATGGCTTTTTTGTATACAGGAGAAACACACACACACACAGGAGGAGAGGATGGGGGAAAGGAGAAAGACACAGAAAAAGAAAAAAATATTTCCACTGCAGTATCACTTTACAGATCTTTCCTGTTAACATCAAAAGCACTGGTGTGCAATATGAACTAATGGAAAACTGTTCAATTCATCTGAGTCACTATTTTTTTTTAATTTAAGACACCTTTTAAAACCTTGACTATTTAATTGCTATTTATTCAGCAGAAGGAGGACATGGAGGTGATTGTATGAAAAAGAAAAAACACTTTTTTTTATTGTACAACAAAAATTCCCTGCAAGGCAAAAGGACAGTATGCCAAGTTCCACCCAGAATTAATGTTTAAGTTTAAATTATAAAGTCCAGAAAAAAACAGAACCACTAATAGACCCTTAAAGCTTGTGGCATTCATTGACGCTGTTAGGTTATGTAAATGTTAAAACTGAAAAACCCTTTGCTGACAAAAGTATTTTAACGAAGGCACTATTAAGTGGACTCTCTGGGCTGAATGAAAATTTTAAAAAGCTTTTTTTGGGCTGTTCGACATAAAATCTACACTGAAGGGAATGACATTACGACTGGGGCACTTCTGGGATTACGAGACCTCCACTGAGAAGTACTGCCTTTCTTGCTTCTTTCACTTTGCCATCCTGAGAAAGGATTGACAGATCAAAGAAATCTTCTCCCTTAGCCAAGCAACGGACACTCTCAGGCACTGCAGATCACCATGATAATCAGGGGACCTGGGCTCCCAGCTCTGCCACCACCCACCCAGGTTTCCGGGAGCTCAGCCGCACTAGCCCCCTGTCTCAGCTGCTGCCCTCCCATCTCCATGGTGCTGCTGAAAGCAGGACACCAGGCACTGGGAACTGGAGGCCCAGCAACCTAAGGGCTATGGATTTAACAGTCCCAAGGACAGTCAACTGAAGTTGAGTCCTCTGCAACTCAGGAGACAGTGCACATAACCTGAGCAGCCACGGCGACCCTGCCACACCTGGGTGTGTGTGGAAGAAGTGAAGACGCTGTGACTCCCTTCTCTCTCCCCTTCAGCCTGATTCGCACTGTCCGAGGAGGACAGCAGGCCCAGAGGCCACACCTGGGCCCACACCCAGGCCTTCCCTGCAGAATCTGTGCAGCGAGAGACCCATTCCTTATTTTTGGCTTCAACTGACTCAGGTTAGACAAGGTGGGAGGGAAAGGTTAGTCACACTTCAAGTAGAGTTGATTAGAACAGGATTTCCATGGCCAGACTGTCTATGAAAACAAAGTCGGTGAGCACTTTCACTGCCTCCTGGGGGATGCCCTCCCAGGGGCTCCTCTCTGAGCTTTCCAGCCATGAGCAAGGACCAAATGATCTCTTCCCAGAACAGACTGCGGATGACAAATACTACAGAACAAGCGAAAAGCACTCTAGTGATTCTGCGTCTTCTCCAGGCCTAAAAATTTGTACGTTGTGACAGGTCCACCTCATTTTTCTTAATGATGTTTTTATTATTCTTTCACTCAATTAAAGCAGAAATGGATATTGCATCTTCTGACTGTATAATTGTTATTGTAATCTGTTTTCGATCACTGCTTGGGAAATGGGTCCAAAACAACATAAACTCTCCACTGGCTCGGCAGACAAGTCATTTTCTTTTACTACGACACTTAAAGAGACATTTGTCACACTGCTCTGAGAGCATCCTAAGATTATGACAAAAAAAAAGTTCTTATTCTGTTAACAAAACTGTAATAACGATTTTTCAAAAACACTGCTATTTGAGAGTTCTGATGTGAACTCATTTTCCTAATAAGTCATTAAAATATCTCAATTTTGTTATTTCCCCATATGCATAAACCCTTGAAACAATAAAATGTTCAATTTTAATAGAGACCAGAATTGGGAATTCTAAATATATGGTTATTTTCGCGACATGCCTCTAGTCATATCCCAAGAGTCTTGGGCATAACATTTAACCAAATTTATTTTCTTTGCCAAGAAAACATTTTCTGATCTAAAAGAAAGAATATCAGTCATAATCAATTGTATTTTTTAAAATCAGATCCATACTTTCCAAACAAATATAAAAACATACAAAGAAATATCTTTGAAAGTAAGAAAAATGTATCAGTGTTAAATATGATGAGATTTACATTGTTTCTATGGAAAAATGTCTCAGTTCACCTCTGTAGGTTCTAAGTGCTTTGAAAAACACACTGGCGTCTATTATCTGCCCCTCCACACACACACACACGCACGCACACACACGCACACACCTGTGCAAGTCTTCAAGGAAACAAAGACAGACACTGGACAGCTGTGCACACTTGAGGAGGTGTGCAGTCATCAGTGGGCACCAAGCAGCTCTCCTGGTGTGAAACGGGTCCCCTGTTTTGATGAGTAAGAGTTGCCAGTGCTCTCCCTTGGTTTTTTCATCTTTGTTTTGAGGCTGTGCTACAGTTTAGTAACCAACAGTGAGCGCGTCCCAGTGATAAAACTAACCAAGAGCAAACTGAATCTGCCTAATACACTGGCACCTAACAGTAGCAGGAGCAACTCAAACTAAAATGTACTTGCCCAAAGGGTTTTATTATCCTAACGTGTCATAACCACAGATAAAGAATATGCTTGCCATTAGGCTGATACAGTTCAGTGAGAATTTTATGACAAGGATGAAATTCGTAAAATGTCTATTAATACATTTGCTACAATTTAGGCATTTATCAAACTGGGAACTAAAACATCTACTTTTTTTTTTAACATTTTAAAGGGACAGGCATCAATCAAGAGGGGGGACAAAAGGACACATTATAAACTCAACTGCCATAATTATGTATCTAAGGCGCATTTACTGTGTGTGTGTTCCTTCACCTAGTCCTTTTTCAAAAACACCTAGACTAAGTAAAACTTTGCAAAAGAGAAGCAAAAGACACGAAGTCATAGAAGGCAATTTCCAAGGCAACCTTTCAGTGCCATTTAATTACACTAGTTCGGCACAATTTTTAAATCACCTACTATTAAACCAGAAAACAATTCTGTTAATTAAGGAATGCATATGCTGATAAGAGTTTCATGATTTTGAAAACTCTACCATGGAACATTTTTTTACAAAACCATTCCAGCATTCCATGCTTACAGGGCTTACTTCTATGTAAAAGAAGAAGAGCAATAGCTGGTCTCTTGCAATAGAGCTAACAACTATGGTGGGTTTTTTTTAATTATTTTTTTTAATATAAATCCTCCACTGGCTTTTGTTTTAACCACACCTCATTTCCACTCGGGGTGTCTACTTACATACTGGAATATCCGTCACATTACCTTCAAGCAGTAGCATGATAAGCCCTTTGTATATAACAATCCTTTTTTTTTTTTTTTCAAACACAGGCATTTTCAAAACCTGCACTCTGAAAACAAGAGCTTCACACCTCTCCTTCGTGGCCCTGTCAGTGCTGCAGAGCCAGGGGTAACTGTCTGGGGAAGGACCCAGGCAGGCTCAGTCACCACACGGGCATCACTCACTTCCAAACTGCTATAAAGGAAAGAATGGAAACCAAAAGGCAAACTCCCTTCTTCATTTTTTGAGCTTAGCATAAAGGTCTCCTACTTGAAACCATTTTCAGCTCTTTACTTTTTTGTCCAAAAAAAAAAAAATTAATGAGCTAACATGTATGGGTTAGATCCAACGTTTCACTGCTGTTCTTATTCTTGGGGAGTAGGGGTGGGGAAGGAGGACTTGCTGCCAAAGCTTCTGAACAGAGAGTTTGAGCTGCTAATTTTCCGTTCACAAAATCTAAATTCCCCTTATGCATCTCACACAACTCATGAAATAATATGAAACAGTACTATATCACTGCAAATTGAGACATTTTTATCAAAATAAAGAGTGATGATGCCAACATTTCATTTGTCATTTCCCACTTGTCACTTTTCACTGACAAACTGTTAAACATACAACTTTTGTCAAATGCTCTGTCTTTAAGTATGTTCCAAAATGCCATTGTATCTCAGCATTCACGTAAAGAACATTGCAAAAATCATGATGCTATCGCATATCAGTTACTTGGGCTTTAAAAAAAGCTGCTTATTAAATAAGAGAACATAAAAGAATCTTTATTGATTTACATGCGTGCTAAAGAGAATGAAATTTGGCTTCTTGAAATAAAACAAACTCTGTACATATTTTAAATATCTAATGTGAGATCATTAAAGAAACTTTTTGAGTGGTGAAATTTGTCAATTTTATCTCAAAAGAAATGTTAAAAATTCTGAAAAATAGGTGTGACCACAAAAAAATCACATCTAGCCCTGTAATTTAACATGTCTTTTAAATATAAACTGTGCTATACCGAATTTTTTATAGACAGGAATAAAGCAGAATCAACAAATGTCACCGCTTTACACCTTGCCAGCTATACAAAATAATCACCACAGCCTTGCTGATTTCTCTGTTCTTCAAATGACTCAAACTCAAATTCTTAGCTAGCTAATAAATTAGTCCAATTTCCTTGCCAATAGGGGTACATGGAAAAAAAATATTCCAAGCAAAAAGAAGGGGGGGGGGGGAAACGAAGAATTGACATAATAGCGCAGAAAGTCCCAGTCCCTACAGAAGGGATGATACTGCTTATTTTCTTCAGGGGTTAAAAAGCAGCTGCCTTAAGGGACATCTCTGTCATTCCAACACACACACACTTGCATTTCACTGCACATGATCCTGAATATGTAATGGTCAGTGGGGTTTCTGTTGATGGAACATAAGGCTTCCAAAATTACTTGAAACATCAAATTACGCTCAGGACTCTGAGGGGCGGATACCCTATGTTCTGTTTAATGTGTATGTTCCATTGCATATATTTTTTTAAACCAAGTATATCTTTATTTTAATAACAGACCAAGGACTAAAAACACTTTAGAGAAGGGCTATTTTTCTACCTCAGCAAAACTACAGAGGACACGCTAAATTGTTGGATGACCCCAAAGCCAAAGTTCACTCTATTTAAAACATCTTCAAACCTTGTGAAAAGAAAATATGGACAGGAAAGGGAAATACATTCTTTCCTCCCAACAGGATTTCTCTAAGTCCTTCTTAGAAGCACCACAGTCCTCATCCTTGGACATGACCCTTTCTTCATTTCTTTTCCTCCCTCAGCTTGAGAAGTTGCATTTCCACATTTCTATTCACTCTGTGCATTTCAGTACACAAATATCTTTCATAGCTGCACTCCTTCCAAAAAGACCAATGTCTCTACTCCAGAGAATGAAGGCAACTCGCCTACCTGGCCTGCGTTTCTCCTCCTCTTAATTTGCAGGGAAATGTCCCACATGTACACAATTTAACTAGCCGTTGTTCTAGACAATATTCAGCCCTGAATGAGGTCCTGCCTCCAACAACCCTGCTCACTTTTGCCTCCCTATTTGAATACAACAGTGAGGATCGCATAATGGCTTTTCCCCTCCTTGCAAAAAGGACAGTTATGTTCTTGAAAGGACTGCCCTGTAGCAAGCAGGACAGATCTACTTTGGATGGGCTGGTTATAAGACCATTTCAGTGGACAGTTTCTTAATAAAATTAAATGATTATTTTTACAAATAAGTGATTTGAGGAATAAGAAACATTTTTTTCTAAAACTAGTAACTGAAGAATACTGCAAAGAGTTTGTGAGGATGGAATTTAAAGATAAGTTTATTGTGGTACACAAATTTTACGAAAATCACACCAGTTTTTTATAAGCCGTATTTTCCATAAACTTTCTGAAATCTTTCTGTGTCTTCTAAAAGATATTCCCAAGCTTTAAACATTTTTTTCCATAAAATCTAGAACATTTAACACCAAAAAGGTCATACCTAAAAATCATAGGAAAATGAAAAATCTAAGAAAGATTTCTGATGTTTAATGCCTCCTATCAGCAAATACACCATCTGGTATACTGAAGTGCTGTTCATTCAGCTTAAATAAAGCTGTCTGAAAGCTCTTCTGTGCGCCAAACAGTAAAAAGCGAAAATGCCTGTGTTAACAATGAACGAAACACAGTAATTTATTGTCATGAAAGCACCACTGGCCCACACCTTGCAGCAGGCGGGGGGGTGGGGACAGGACACCCTGGCTGGCAGAACTTTCATTTTATGCTGCAGGTTGCATTGCTAGAGCACGCCTTACAGCCTGTGCTGAGGGTGGTGGAAGAGGGTCATCTGACTCTGGTGTTTGAAAGTCTGTATAGTCTCTTCTTTTTCGAAGTCGTCCTATAGATCTGTAAGTTTTAATCAACAATTTCACAATATAAATTTCCCCACCATTAATCATCCTTTTTCGAAATACTTATGGAGTGAATTACTGGCTGAGAGGGGAACGCCAATTCTAGTAAGTGAATGTTACCCAGCAGGGATATAAAGCTGTCAACACCACCGTGCTCTTGCTTGCTCTAAACTCTCTCCCAGCCTGCCTTCATATGTTTTTTAAAGAGATATTAGCCTTATTTTTTTCTTCCTGAGGACTTTCCATAAAAGCTGACTGTCATATACATCTGAGCACTTTTATTTTATTACACACAGGCTTTATAACAGTGCTTGAGGACAAGCGAAAACATCCTAGAAAGTGTTAGAAAGAGAGCAAAACTGATCTTGTTTCCAACGAGAATCTTCTAAAGCTAATCACATTGTAAACAATGTACTAACTTTTAAGTCCCCTATTAAAACACAACCATGAAAACAGCGGTAGTGTGTCTACAACCTCCCAAGTTAAATCCAGACACTAAATTAATGCCCTCCTTTTATGAATACGAAGTTCTCACTTCACACACACGCACAAAGTCCCTCTCCGCAAAAAAAAAAAAAAAAGAGTAACCACAGCAGAATTTACTATTGCAATCAATGCATTCAGAAACATTTATTTGCCTCACTGCTTATCAAAAGTAGCAAGATCAATCGCTATTTTATTGGGCCAACAGTTCACTTAATGATTTCCCCTATTCCTGGGTGGACAGCTTTCAAGAAAAAGAAACACTAAAGACTGACAAATATACAGTCCCAAATTTTAAATTATATTTGCAAACACACTTATTTTATCACACCAATCTTTACAGCATTAACAGGACTGTAATATGTCCAAAAATGGTAATAAATGGTGTGGAGCTATAAGTATCTTTGTAGTTACTTATGCTTATTATATTACTTTACAAAACAAAATATAAATAAAGGGATTCATAGAGGTGGAAAATATAACATATTATATATTTATCCTATGATCCACAAAAAATAATTTTTCAATTATAAAGTGTCTCTAACTAGAAATATATTTTTTGGCCTTTTATTTTTTTAATTTAGAATGTACTTCTAAGGGGGTTTGGCTTTGCTCCTATACACACCCATATATATATGATTAAAAGTTAGAAATTGAATTATTAACATGAACATTTGGAAGCCATATAAACTTAAACCCACAAAATAATCACTAACATTCAATAACAAAATTTTGCCTATCAAAATTTTATATTCTAAGTATTGTGAAGTTCTCCAAATTATCCTTTTCAGGAAACAACCATGAAAAATCCACACATACAAACTGTTTTATCCACTTATACTATTAAGTATCACAAATGGTACATATGAAAATGCCATCTTTATTTTCTGTTTGGAAAACAGCTAAAGAGATCTTTGATATGACTAAAACCTCCAAGCAAGTAACTAAGGCAGGCTGCTGAAACGAAGCCATTATTCTTCATGGATACAGGTTGTCTGTAACCGACTGATATGAAGTGGTCACCTATGAATTCCAGTTTCTGAAAGGCAACCCACTAGCTAACACTACAGGTATCCCTACTCAACAGAAAGAGGCATTTCCTTTCATGGTTTCACCTGATACCGATGAAAACAAAAGCCACTTTCTTCAAGGGATACACACTTGTCAATAATTACATTCTAAAATACTTAGAGGTTTCTTTCCATTTAGTGAATTATATTAAGTCTTTGGAAAGAGACTGAATTTTTAGTCCAAGTTTTTCTTTGCTCATAAGGCCATTTTAAGAACGCTGTCTCCAAGGATTTTCAATGATGTTTCAATCAGACCTCAGCAATACTTATCTCACATGTGGATTCAACATATTCATGACATATTTTTCCTTCTTACATGCATCATCAATTGGGAAGTCCCAGTAATGGCTCCAGTCACAGGGTATTAAAAAGCCCTACTCTTGAAAAGCAGGTCACATTACTATCCAGTTTCCTTTTGCTTCATTAATTCTATTTTCCAGTCTTCAAACAGACAGATACCAGCCTGTACCATCTATGGCCAAATCTAATGTTTAAAACTTTGAAAGTTGGGAAGGGGAAACTTTTCAGAAAGTTTATCATAACCAGCACCAGGAAGAAACAGAGGAGGCAAAATAAGTAAAAGCAAAGACGTGTCATCTTGTAAAATGCTTGTTTTTAACTTTTTTAAAAGGAGGTGGCCATTTGCAGTTTGGTATTTAAAAACACACAGACACTTGAAATATGGGGAGAGAAACTTATCACTAAGTTTTGCCAGGGCTTTATGCCTTTCAGACAGGTCAACATGAAGAATTCTACTAAATAAGCTACTGTTAGAAAACGGAGGGAGAAATGCCTTAAGGTCAGAAAAAAAAACCTTCTGATTTACCCCCAAACACACCAAAAAAAACAAAAAAACAAAAAAACTGTAGACTTGTGCACTTAAATATAAGACATTTAAGTAAATAGCATGCAAACAAACTTCCACATAATTTAATGTTTAACTTTCTATCTTTTTAAAAAGAAGACTCCTTTTTCTAATCACTGAAAAAGGAAGTAGCTGCAGTAGCAAAAGCAAAACAAAACAAAAATTCTTAGGAATGGATACAGCATGTAGTCAGCAGGCTCTGCTGCCTTGAATTTTATTTTAACCTACTGTCCTGTGATTCCCAACAAGGTCACAAACGCATGCACAAACTCATAGACAAGAGCAGCGGCTATTTTCTAAGTGCCTCTTAGATTCCTGAGGATTCCTTATTTCCCACTTTGAGATATTACAGGAAATATTCGCAGTTGTCACTCATTTGCCTGGGAGCACCGTCCTAACAGCAGAGTCAAGCCAAGCCTCTTGTTCCAGCTCTGGGGTGCGCAGGAAGCACTACTCCACACAAACCAGAGTGCCTAAACTTCATCCCCACAGCCGACACTCTAAGGCAAGGCAAAAGAGTTAAAGCACTAAAAAGCTCTCTAGGAAAATCTAGAAACAGTTAGCTGGCTGTGACATAAACCTGCCAACACCTCAGCACACAGTGGCAAAGTGCCCAAAAAATGCCACCCTCTGGGTAAACCACTTTCTTGTTTCAACTCAAGATGAAGCTACCAGTTGCAGATGAGAGGCGACTAGAGCATTATTTGGCAACCTGGAGTTGACTTCCTGTAATCCTACACCGAGACAGCACCTAATCAACCTGAACCCTGACACCCGGACCATTATCACTGGGCCGCGGGCTGCGCGCGCCTCCCAGCTCTGGGCTGTTACCTCCCACGGCCTTGGCCACGGCGCCGTTGGGCCTCCCGCGGGCTCCCATGGGGCTGCCGTTCTGCTCCAGCCGGGCCACCTTCACCGGGGGAGGCCCCTTGACGTCGGGGCTGCCGCTCCGCCGGTCGGGGCTGTCCCGCAGACACGGGCTTTCGCTCCGCCGCTCCATGCTGCTCCGACTCGGAGACAAAGTTCCCACCGGCAGGTCGCAATAAAACGCGCAGGGACCTAGGGAGGGGGCGGGGGGAGGGAAGGGGGAGGGAAAAAAAAAGAGGGAAAACCGCTCACACACGTGATAGACGTTCAGGCCAGTGGCAGAGCGCGGCACCACAGCCACGCAAACTTCCTCCCACGCTACCCGAGGGGCCCAAGCCTGGGAGCAGATCTACACCTCAAGGCCGCGCCGCTGGGAGCCCAGAGCTCGGGGTACCGAGGCGCATACTCGGACGCGGCCAGAGCCAGCGTGCAGGTTTGCCCATTCATTAGGAGAAGCAGAAACCCTTCCGGGGATGCACCAGCCTCGCTGTCCCGAGAGGAGGTCAGGGTTGTGGAAGTGAACGTCACAGACAGATTCACTCCGGGAGCGTTTGTGTGCATAAGTCTGTGGGTCACCGAATTAGTCACCTGACAAATGCGCCCAGAGTGGCTAGGCTGGAGCCAAAGGCCGAAGAGGAAGAGGACCCCCAGATCCCGGCTTTTTACCTCTACCCAGGGGCAAGTCCTGAGACAAGCACACTTGGCGTTAAAACTGATTCTCCTTCTACATTAAGACTCGTCGGAAACCACTCCGAGGCATTACCACCCCCGGAGTAAGGTCCGACACTAGGGCAGGAGCTACGGTCGTTAGCACCTGCCAGCGTCCTTATCTCCATCTGATCCGCGGGCCTTTTTAAAGGTCCTCGGTTAAAAAAAAAAAAAGACTCAAAAGCAAAAAAGTATCTACATTCTTAGGTGCACAAACAACTTGGCCACCGAGCACCCGGCCCCACGCACGACCTCCCCAGTTTAGAATTGCTTTGCAAAGTTTGTCTCCAGGTTGGCATCGCGCTCTGCAAAGCAGTCGCGGGTCTCGGCCACCCCTGAATTTGGAGGAAGGAGGGGGTGGCACCGCAGAAGGAGGGGAGACACCTGAGGAAGCGGCGCTCGCATTGTCACCGCTACCCGCGGGAGGCAGGAGCGCCGCACCCGCCGTGCGCCGAGTCCTAGCGGGCGCTCCCGCCGCCGAAGGAGCCGCGCCGCCCCGCGCCCAGGAGACAAGGTGGGGGTGGCCGGGGGGAGAGCGAGGATGGCGGGAGGGCGTCGGAGGGCCGCGGGCGAGGTCGGCCCCCGCACGGTGCGCCTGGCTGTCCCGCGGGGGACACTCCCTAGCCCCAGGAGTGGGAGGTGGGCGAGGGGGAGTGGGCTTCCCCGGACAGGCAAGCGTGGTGCGGGAACCCTCGCCCTGTGTACTTACTGCTCACGGTCTGCCTGAAACTTGGCTGGCTGGGGCTCTGTCCATGGAGCAAAAGTAGAGAATCCAGGATGGAAAAGTTTCTGGTGCTGGGCTGTGCAGGCTCCCCTAAGTCTTCCTTTTCTCTTCCCTGCGGCCCCTCTCCGCCTCCCCAGGTCCTAACGTTTAAGGTCCTGGGTCAGGGTGTCTTCCTCTCGTGCGGAGATGCTTGTTATGATGATGATGGGGGGCGGGGGAGGGGGAGGAGGAGGAGGAGAGGGAAAGGAGGGCTCCTCCGAAGGGGCACCAAGGGAGCGGGGGAGGGGACGTGGAGGGGGAAGGAGGCTGAAAGAGCCTTTTCACACCTTCGGGAAGGAGACCCGTGCTGGAGAGAAAGGGCTGAGGACCGGCCGGCGGCGGCGGCGGTGGCTGCCGGCTCCAGGGCCTCTGACTCGCCAGGAGGCGCGGCTGGAGCCGCGGGGCCGGTGCCACCCGGAGCCGAGCAGACGCGGGGGGACCCGGGGCCGCGCGCCGGAGGAAGCGTGCCGGCCGCCCAAGCTGTCACCTCCAGCCTCTCCCCTCGCGGCCGCCGCTGCCAGCAGCCAGAGCCGGACTCACTGACAAGCCGCAGAGAGACTCTGAGAGGGAGATGATTATTAGTTGCGTTGAGTCATCAGGCAAAGTGAGTCCTTTTGGGTTGTCCTCGGTTTCCGATTTCTCCCCCCCCTCCCCCTCCCCCTCCCCGTCCCCAGATCTAGCGCCTTCAAAATAATAATTTGGGGGTGGGGGTAGGGGAAGTCTCTGGGTTATTTCGGGATGGGAATGGGGGGAACGGATCTAAGCCCAAGCCAGACTGGTCCACCGCAGGGAAGGAGGGGAGTGGGGGGCGGGGAGGAGGGCTGGGGAGGTTGCGGGGGGGAGGGGGAGCCCCGCCTGGCAGGAAATTAAACATCAATCAATCAATCGCTGCGAGCGCGGCGACCCTACGGCGGCGGCGGGGCTGCGGACGAAGGCAGAGGGACCGGCGCGGCGGGAGGGGAAGCGGCGATCCGGGAGCGGGAGGCAGGGGAAGAGAATCGGCGGCGGGAGCGGGTGGCGAGGACCGAGCGCGCGGGGCGGCGGCGGAGCGCGGGGCAGGGGCACGGAGCGCGGCGCGAGGCGGCCGGCGCGGGTGGGAGCGCGCGGGCGGCGCCGGGGCCAGCTCCGGTCCTCCTCCTGGTGGCGGGTCCAGGGCGCGGCCGCCTCGCCCTACCCCTGGGCGCACTGGTCCCTGCGCGGAGGCGGGTGGCGACCAGGCGGGCGCCGGGTGCCGCGTCTCCGGGGAGGCGCAGGCTGCCGCGGCGGCGGCGGCAGCAGCAGCCTGTGCGGGGGGCTCCGCGCTCACCACGCCAAGTACTTTCGACTTTGGAGATAGGAGGGCGACCGCCTCCCCCCAGCCCCCACCCGCCGCCTCCGCCCACCACCCCCCGCCTCCGCCTCTCCCGGGAGCAACTTTTCCCGGGGCCTGGGAGGCTCGCCCGGCGCGGGCAGCCGCGGGTGCGGGGCGGGCCGAGCCCGTGTCGGAGCCGGCGGGGTCGGAACAATGGCCCGGGGCTGGGGGTGGGTGGGTCGCCCCGGAGGCGCCGAGCCCGTGGGCAGCGGCAGGGACCGGGGCAAGCCCGGACGGCAGCGCGGCGGCGGGGGATGCCGAGCTCGGGCCGCCTCGGAGGCCGTGGGGCGAGGGGAGCAGCCGGGCTGCGGGAGTCCCGAGCGAGGGCCGGGGCGCACGGGTCCAGCCGGAGCGCGGGGACCCGGCCTCCATGTCCACGGGGGCGGCGGCGCGGGCGCGTCCCCAGCCGGCCCCGCCGGAGCGTCCCCGACACACCAAACTTTTGGCGACTCGCGCGGCCGCGGCCGTCCGCCGCCGGGGCTCCGGCCGCCGGGGCTGCTTTAAGGTAGCGCGGGCCCCCGCCCGGCGGGCCCGGCCCCGGCGGCCGCGCTGCGCTCCCCCGCGCTCCCACCCGGGAGCGGCGCCTCCTTAAGGGAAAGCACGTGGGCAGGGGCCGCGGCCCCCACGAGTCGCCCGCGGCGTCTGCGGACGCTCGCCCGGACCTGGAGCGGGAACACGTGGACGCGTGTCCCTCGCCCCCCCTCCACGCCGGCCTGCAGGCCCGAGAAGGCCACGCGCGCCCCGACTCGCGGCGCCTGCGGACGCCCCCCGCGCAGCGCGGCTCTCCCTCCGGATCCCCTGGACCCCGAGGACGCCCCGCTGCAGCTCACAGCCTAAGCCTCCGGTCCCCCTTAAGAAGCCTTCCCTGTACGGCGGCGCCAGAGGGCCAAACCAAGTGCGATTTCGGGAAACGCGCTCCCGGGCAATTCTGGAAAAGCCGGCCCCGGGCCAGGAGCAGCTGAAAGCCGCGTCCCGGGATCGCGCCCGGGCGTAGGCCGCTGTCCGCCGGCCTCGCCCCACTCCGTGGACTTGTGTTCACGTCGCCTGCGGGGCCTCCAGAGCCTCTGGAAGAAAAGGGGGTGGGGGTCCCAGAAAGGAACACCTGCCCCCGGCCTAACTCCGGGCACCCCGGATCCCGGCGGACCCCGCACCCCGGCGCCGCCCACCCGGGGCCCAGGGAGCCCGCGGCGACCCGGGAGGCGGGAGTCCGGCGGGAACGCCGCCTGCACGGGAAAGCTGGGCGGCCGGGCCGCGGTGCAGCCCGGGGGTCGCACAGCGCCTTCCTGCTGTGTCTCCCCCCTAACCTGTCCTCCCCCGCGCCCCCCGCCACCCGCCTCCGCCCCAGTCGGACGGGTCCGAGAAAATGCACAAATGCCAAGTCGGGGAGAGCAGTGGCTGAGTCCTCAGCACGTGGTGGTAGTTAAAAGGTTTTGGCAGCAAAGAAACAAACTGTAAGTTTGATCGACAAACTTTTTTTTTTTTTTTTTAATTTGTAAAGGGGATGTTGAAGAAAAAAACTACCCCTGCCAGCCTGAGCCGCGTTCTAGAAAGAGCGGAGGCGCCTTTCTCGCTGCTACGTTAAGGTTACTCTTCCCTTCCTTACCTTGGTCTTAACTGCGGACTCTCCCGGATCAATGTCCCAGAACTTAGAATTGCTGATATTAGGACGTCAGGACTTCTGGAAAGAAAAAGAAAAAACATGCAAATGGTTTAGCCAGGCTCGTTCCTGTGTGATTCGTCACTATTATTATATCAGATGATGCGAATGGCTGGAGCGACCCGTCCTGTCATTAATGAGCTATTTGATCCACACCACCAGCGAGCTTTTCACGTGCATTTGGCTAACCTGCCCCCGGCTTGTGTCAACAGCAAGAATAGGGGACTAAAGCTGCGCGCTCTCATAAACAACACGGCCGCATTGTTAATCAGTTAATATTTTATAAAGTGTAAATATTTTATTATGTTTTGAAGGGAACTATTGATTCTAAATTAGTAAACCCCTTAGGAAGGGGATATTTAAATAAAGGATACAATTAAGCACAATTAAAAGTACATTGTGGCTTAGTTTGTTTTTGTAGTCTACACCTTTTTAAACTCATGGCTTTTCATCTCATCTCCCACTTGGGGCAAAAGAAAAAAGTCTAAAAACGGTTCAAATCGCAGGGAGCAGACAGGGAAATGTCAAAGACGGTGACATTAGCAAACACGTACTTTGAAAATGTGTACATTCCTGTGTGGTAATACATCTTACAAATTTCTTCGATTTAAAAAAAGGGGGAACTCTAGCAAGTTGTGCGTCTGATGCCTGCTGTGGGATTCCTCCCCCCCCCCCACCCCTTAGTTTTGGCCCCTTTAAAAGCCTTCTCTGTTTCAAATTACTTATGCTTTTTAATGCACAATTTTTGTATTGACCTTATTTCAACTGAAGTCAGCAATTATTTCCAGCAGGTTTAATTTCTACAACAAGAGATATTTTAAATAGCCTTTTTACAAATCTTTCCCTAGGATTTCTTACATTTTCAAACAGTAAATAAATAAATTTGATGATGAATCAAGATTTTTTTGTTTGGTTTCGTTTTGTATGCCTCACGTGGTTTATTTCCAAACATTTTTTGAAACAAAATCGCACTCCAAGGTTGGTTTAATTACATTACTCTTTTTTGATAATCTGACCCAAAACTGTACGTAATTTTTGCCCGTTTGGAGAAAACTGGGTTTGTTGTTGTTGTTGTTCTCCTAACAGTTCATAGATGAGGGACGTTTAGGTCCCTCGGTTTGCTTCTCATTGATTTTTTAGTAGGAAAATCTGCTCAGACTTTCCTTCTCCCAGTCTCAATTCGATTATGATTATTATAATCAACATTGCCACTTCGTCAAAGGTCGCCTGCCTTTCAGGATCACGCTGAGATGTATTATTTTCCAAACCAACGGCTCTATGTAATGCCTAGCTTTTCCTCTTTCCCCCTTCGTCCCCTTTCTCCCTCTGTCTAGTCAGGTCTTTCTTTTACTCCTAGGGCCCAAACGTTTGAACGATCCCGTTTTTGGATTTTCTCTTTGCGGACACCAAGGTTTTCGCTGTGCGGGTCAGCCTTTGCCTGAGCGCCCTGGCCAAAGGTGCGGGGTGCGGGGCACCCTGTCCCCCGCCGGGCCGCCCTCCGCGCCCAGGCTCCCCCACGCAGACTGGGAGTCTCGGCCGCGCAGGCCCGGAGGCCTCGGGCTTCTGCTGCCTGCTTGGGAACTCCAGCCGCTCGTGCCGGGCCGGGGATGGGGGAGAACTCTGCGAACTGCCCGCGCCCAGGCCTTCGACGGCTGCTGAGAACCAAACCCCGAACTGGGCCTGCCTCCCTCGTCCCCCACAGTTTGCCCCGCTGCAGGGTAGGAGGAAGGCAGGAGAGGAGAAATTCTTTAAAAAAAAAAAAAAAAAAAGAGAAAGAAAAAGAAAAGAAAGAAAAAAGAAGAAGCAACAGTAGCCCACGCCAGATCTGAAGCCAGTTTCTGCAGCTGGCTGTCGGTGGAGAGTTGGGCAACACACACTTTCACCAACAGCACAGCGGAGTGGCTCTCGGGCTGGAAACCAGCTGTGCCAGGAGGGCAGGGGGCCTGGGCCAAGACCTTTCTGCCCGTAGGGGCTATGCCTGGAAGGATGGGACGAGCAGGGTGGGCTCCAGCTCTTCCCCAGTCCGCTGCTGGGCATCTGGGGGACTGACCAGCACGAAGGGGCAAGGCGCATGGGGGCGGGAGGGGGCACTTACTTCGTTATCTGCACGCCTTCCTGGTTGGCATCACAGCCGGACAAATCCCAACCCGCGCCAGGCAAAGATAAATTACTGCTGGCTCCTCTGGCGGCTTGAGGGCCTGGCAGGGGCGGAGCGGCAGGGAAACCGTCGGGCCGCCCGGGACCAGGACAGCGGGACCTGCCTCCTCCCTTCCGCCCACCGAGCGTGCCCCTACGAGAAGGGTGGTGGGCGAGCGGTCGGCGCTAGGCGGGCACCGGAGAGGTCGGGGTGGGAGGTCGAGGTTCTGGGAAACCGCGCCAGTGTGGAGGCCTAGTGGGTGGAGAGGGAGGCGCAAAGGTGGGTCCTGAGCTTCCTGCACTGGGATGGGGGCTGCGCACCGCCCGCCGGGGGGAGGAAAGTGAGCCGACAGGTTTCACAGCTGGGACAGTCGTGGTGGGAGATGCGGGTAGCCGGCCCCCGCATGGCCGAGGGCCTACGGACCGTGAGCGCTAGCCGAGAGGCTCGGGCAGCGTCCCCCGGAGTTCCCGGGGCGGGCATCCTTGTTCAAGAGCCCAGGGAGTTCTAGGTGGACCTCCTGTAGCCGCCGCCGCGGGAGGAGGGAAGGCTCCGCCAGTCTGATTTGTTACTAGAGCACGACGGGAGGAACAAGGCCAAGTGGGAAAGAAAAGGCATAGCCCGGGGGAGACGCCGCTGCTTGGTCTCCCCGCTCCCGCCCCGGGGCTTCAGGAGTTAGGACCGGCAATCGCGCCCTCGACCCGCTGCCTTTTCCTTCGGGAAGCGCGCGGCGCGAAGGCCGAGGCACAGGGGACCTAGGGTGGAGATGGAAAACTCCTCAGGCCTCTGCGGGTCGGCGGGGTCGCGCGCCAAGCTGGAGCCCCGTCACCGCCCGGGTCCCGGCCGCGACCGAGGCGACCTCTCCCCGACAGCGCCACCGCGTGGGCCTCGGCCGAAACCTGCGGCGCCGGCTCTGCATCCCCCGAGCCATCCCCCGAGCCATCCCCTTCCGCATCGCCGCGCGTCCCGGGGCCCGGGATGCGACCGGGGACACGGGCAGGTCCCCCGCTCCAGGTCCCGCAGCGGCCCTCTGCACCAAAACTCTCGAGCGTGCGCTCCACACCGGCGCCCGCAGTTCCTCCACCACCACCACCACTACCCTCCACCACACGCACACACACCCCAGAATGAGAGGTGCACCTGGAAAGTCCAGACCACGCCCCCCCCCAAAATCTGCACCCTAAACTCCAGACGGGCCAGCTTCGCCAAGTTGGCGCCCACCTCTGGATGGGACAGTGAGTTCCAGAGGCTGGGTCCCAGGCGGCCCACGGTGGAGCGAGTTCCCGAGAGCATCGCGCCTTTGCGCTCGTCTTGGATGAATCACGTTCCACGAACAGGCGAGAAAACTTGCTGAGAGTGCCTGCCTGTGGTCTCGGCCGCTTACTGGAACCGAGGACCGGGCGGCCGGCCGGGCGGCCCTGCGTTCTAAACCCATCGGCCATCGTCGGGAATTTGGAAGGCTTCCCGGCCTGACGCCTCCACTGTCCCCTCGGTGTCACGAAGCCCCGTGGACACCCCGTCAGTCCGTCATGGCTAGGCCCCACCCCCGTCACCGGCCCCGGTCCAGGTGGCTTAGTTGTTTCCCACCTGAGCACCTTCCCTCTGGCCCCGCGGCCAAGGCGAGCCGGACATCACCTGGCGGGGGCCTGGCGCCTCGTCAGAACTTGGAAGGCCCTGGTCAGACTTAGAGGACTTTGCTTGGGAGTAGCTTGGGGCTTATTTCAAAGCGATTCTACTGTTTGCTTCACACGCGCACCCCAGCGTCTCTCTCTCTCTCTCTCTCTCTCTCTCTCTCTCTCTCTCTTCTCTCTCTGACACACACTGTAGGACTGTCCCCTATCAAAAGGGACAACAAACCAGACAGGCGCAAATTCACCTGCTGCCCACCCAATTACCAACTCCCCAGCCCGCACAAAACAGAACGCATGCTGGACGCCCGGCCGGTGGTCAGCAGAGCGCCTGCGAGGCTCGGCA
This sequence comes from Ochotona curzoniae, assembly GCF_017591425.1. Taxonomy (NCBI): domain Eukaryota; kingdom Metazoa; phylum Chordata; class Mammalia; order Lagomorpha; family Ochotonidae; genus Ochotona; species Ochotona curzoniae. The sequence continues at coordinate 54,758,928 of NW_024465369.1, forward strand.
CTCCGCGGCGGGTTGGCCTCCCAGCCCACACCCTGACTCTTGGCCGTGACCTGTTGGTTTCTGCCAGCCAAGTACCACCCGAGTCCCACCCGAAGCAGTGCCGGACCGCCTGGCACGCAGCGTGCCAAGCCGGTTCTCCCTGCCAAGTGGCTCACCTCTGCTCCCAGAGCCTGCCTTGGCCCCCGGCGCCCAGGAGCTAACGCGGGGCGGTGGTAGGTCAGGGCGGTACTTCGGCAGTTCACCTCCAGGAGCTGACAGAAGGTGCCTGCGGCGTCGCTTGTCCAGCCCCGGGGCTGATTTAAATAACTAATAAGCTCAGAGAAATTTTATGAGGGGAACTTTTCCTTTTAGTATCAATAAAGCCTAGTAATTGGGTTTGTTAGTTACCTAAGCTCCTAACTCCTGTTTCTCCCTTGCTCTCTCTCCCTCCCCAACCCCCTCCCCTTCCATTTTCACAAATCGACGACTGTCTGCCTTTCTGTGGGGTGCGCGAGTGTGAATGTGTGAAAGTTGTTTCAAAAGTCCTTGCCTGGAGAACAATCATCATTGTGTCGCTGGGAGAAGAGTTTTGAAAGGTGAACTGTTGTTGTTTCAGAAGAAAGAAACACATTGACAATAACTCAAGCTTCACAGAACAAGTGTAATATTTGAGGGATGGAGGGATTCCTAAGGATTTTCTTTTTGGATGGGACAGAAATCCGTGGTGTTTCCTTAATGGTTCGCATTTTAATTAACATTCAATGCGTTCTGACTTTAGCTCATGGATTGTGGTGAGATTTTGTTGTTTTCCATAAGGACTTTCATGCTGAACGGTACATGCTAAGTTTTTGTTTTGATGGTCCAATTTTTGGGAAAATTTGTCCTTGATCACAAAGAATTTTTTCCCCACCTGAGAACCATGGTTCAATTAAAAAAAGATAAAAGAGCTTTCATTAAAACAGCAACTGCAGGCAGCCCACACGTTCGTGTCCATGGAATTCGTAGTACCTAAAGAATTTCTCCGAGAACGAAAACTAAGTGTATTTCTCTCCCATTACAGCAATGTCTATCCATGTATTTATATATTTTTTCTGCATGGAAGTGAGAACCCTAGTTAAAAGGACTTGTTAGAAAAAACAATGTATTGAAACACACCTGGGCTTACATGTCTCACAAAATACAATATTTTTAACTATTGCGAGTAAGCTTCTGCGAATGTCAGCCTAACGAAATAAAGAGTTCTCGGCATCAGATTACTGTTGAGATCAGAGGATGGCTAGTTAATGGGAAGGTAGCTGGGATTCAAAGTGGCACACCCCCATCAAAGGCACCCCTGTGGTCACGGACACGCGCATCTCCCACACAGACAAGCTATGAAAACCTTGTGTTTCCCACTTTTAGCCAAGGAAATATTTTGGCTTTAGGTGTCCCCTAGTTGATCTGATTTAGACAAGTAGATCCAAAATCAGCTGAAGTTTGCCTCTACAAGGTGAACTGTGCAGCCAGCCCCAGAGTAGTTCAGAAACAGACCTACCCACTTCGCACATGCCAAGAGGAAAAAGACCTAAGTGCCCGCCCTTTCCAGCACTGCCACCCCCTAATCTCTCCTACCTTGGGGCAGAGGACTCCAAAGTGACCCTTCCTCCCTCTTAACAGCATCCCCTACCCTCCTTGGTGCTTGGCAGTAGACCCACTGGATCTGGGATGTGTGTGTGTGTGTGTGTGTGTGTGTGTATCTACACAGCTACTGCTTTCCCAGATAACTTTTCTTTGCTTCAGCTCCCAGTTGGAATGCTGTGATGACCACTTGCCCCAACTGTTGTCTTCTTCTGGCTCCTAGCAAGGAATCGCAGTACAAGTAGCCAAGGCAAACATGACAACCACTCCTTTATTCTGCAAGCTGGCAGTGTCCAGGGAGAATGCCTGGGAAGGGTCTTCAGAGCCCCAGGACCTTGCAGGAAAGATGGGAAAGAAAATGTAGGGCCAGGTAGGGTGACAGAACCTCCACCAGTGGCACCTGGGACTCTCACGGACAACCTGGGGTCACCCCAGCTCCCTGCCTGTCCAGTACCTGTCCAGGTTCCATCACTCTTGATACTGCCACGACTCTCATTCCCTCCCTGTTATCCTGTTTTTTAGTTTCAGTTCATCTGTTTTCTCAAGTCACCGCAGCCACATGGTCTCTTTTCTGCCTTTGCTTCACATGCACTATTTTTTTTTCTTTTAAACAGCATCCCCCAAGCCTAGCTTCTGCCAGACCCCATGCCACCATCTCTCTAAGCCTTGTACGCAGAGCAAGAAGTGATTTGTCAGTTTACAGCAGGTTTAATTAAGATAGTTATGTGCCGTAAACTCCTTGGGCCACAGTCAATGCACTTTGATTTGAAAAGTCAAATCAAATCACATCTTACACGTGGGGACTCCCGCTGGCTGCCTGGACTGAAGATACAGGCTGGTTGACCGTCTCCTCTGGGCTCACTGGTCCTGCGGTTAGTTTCTTGCTGGACTGGCAGGCCCACAAGCCCCCAGAGACCTCACAGCAGGTTTTCTGGCCCGGCCGAGGCCCTCCCGGTCAGGGAAGGGGGGAATGAAGGGCAGTACGTCCCAGAGCGCTCTGGGAGGAGGCTGCCTAAGGAGCCTAGAGCTGGACTCTGCAGATCCACCTCCCTGCCTGCGAGAGCGCTCCCTAACCTAAGGCCTTTGTCTCTCTCTTCTCCTAACCCTAAAGTTTGGCGAAGGGAAGGAGAGGTGGGGCGGGCTGGGGTGGCAGGATAAATCTCCTTTTCCCAAGTTCTACATCCAGCAGTCTTCCCATCCCTCAACTAGCTTAGGCGGCTTAAAAAAAAAAAAAAAAAAGTCATCCGTAAAACCCTCAGACAACCGGAATACAAAACTTGATTTTCAGAGAGATGTGCTGACTTGGAGGAATGAGCGCAAGAAGCCCAGAGCTGAGGGAGGAGGAGAGGTCTTTGCGGGGGCGGAAGGGGGAAGGCTAGCTCCTGTGTGCGCTCCCGCTTTTCCCTCCCCGCAGCCCAGCTGCACCGCTCACACGCTCCCAGCTCTCATTCGCTTCTCTTTCCCTTGATCCGCAGAAGGACCCCCCTCCCCCCGCCCGGACTGTCTTCCGCCCTGGGAAAGGAGAGGCAGTCAGGGTCAAGGTCTTCGTGAGTCTCGCCTCCTCCCTGAACCGCCACAACCTTGGCGGAGGTCCCCCTGGCAGCGCTGAGATGCCGCCTTCAGGAATGCCCACACTGCACCAACTCCGTGGTATCCTCCAAAATCGACCCTGTAGCTTTCCAGAAGACCCGAGAGCCCACAACAGCCATCGCTCTCTCCTCTCCCCGCCCTCCGCCCCCTTTTAAGGACTCCGGGCCTTAAGAAGGTTCTGAACGCGCCTACAGGGTCGAAGGAGGGCCGGTCGGTCGGCAGAGAAGTTGTCCAGGGGAATGCTCCAGCGAGGTGTGCAGGGGCAGCTCCAGCCCCGAGGACACCCGACGGCCTCTCACAGCCAGGATCCAGGGACTGGGGGCGGGTGGGTCAAGTGTTTCCTTTTATTTCAGGCTAAAAGAGCTCTTTTTAATTCCTCTTGGGAACCAACCAAATGTGTAGCTGTGGGTCCCGAAGGGGTCTGTGACCCGTAGTGGGGCCCATCGAGTGTAGGCTGTAAGAGGCAGACACGGCAGGGCCTCTGCTTTGGGCCGCAGCGTCTAATCGAGGCCCCGCGCGCGCCCCCCACCCCGGCTTGGGGCGGGGATGGGGTTGGGCTGGTGCCGGCTCCACGCTCGCAGCGCCTCTCCCAGCCCCGCTCCGGAGGACTCGAAAGAATCTAGGAATCGGCTGCTCGGGGTCGCGGAGCTGCCGCCTTTAGTTCAAGGAGCTGCGGGCAGCTGCGTCAGACTGCACTCCACCCCCACCCCATCCCCGGGGGGCCCACCTCTGGGCTGGCGTGAGGTGGCCCGCGCGAGCCCCGCCAGCAGCCCCCCGCCGCTCAGGCCGAGCTCCGGCCCTGGCAATCTCTGCACTTTGTCATCACGCCCGGGTATTTGACATTCGCAATTATCTGCAAATACCCTGATCGGTTTGTATATGAAACACTTTTTTTCCTGCCTTAAGGTTGGAATCTGGTAAGTTTCAGACAAGTGGGGGGGGGCCGGGGGAAGTGACCCAGGGGATCGCGGGGGACCGGGCCAGCGAACCCGATTCGGCGAGGTGCGTGTCGAGAGTGGACAGGGTTGTGAGCAGCCGCCTGTTCCCCCAGCCCCGCTCCTAGCAAAGGCCCAGCAGGAGGCTAGAATCTCGGGTCCCTGCTGGAGAGGAACACCCCCTAATACGGGGGAGGGGGAGGCTGAAGGCGGGAAGAGACCCCATCACAGGCGATGCCCCAGGTTAAAGGTCTGGGTAACCCGAGGGGGCGCTCTCAGCTGGGTGGCAACTTGGAGAGCGCCTCCAGCCTTCGACCCGCCAGGACGGTACCTGCTCCGAGAGCCGTCCTCGGCAGCTCCAGGCTCCCAGCTCTTTTCCCTACCCTCTCTCTTCCCCTCCGCCCATCCCCAGGTTGGAGGGAAGTAAACCTGGGCCTCCCTCAAAAGCAGCGGATGCCCCTTTGACCCGACCCCCTTTCTGTGATTCATAAATGTCATAGTTGCCTACCACACCCATGAGGCAGTTCGGGGGCAGCCTACCCAAGGCACACACCTCCACCAAAAGGGAAAGACAGAACAGAAACGGGGGCCAGGGACTGGGGGAGAAAGGAGAGAGACCTCTGGCCTGAGTCCTGACTTTCTTAAGAGCCTGGTCCTGGCCACTGACAGAGCCGGCTCCCTGCATCCCACCGCAGGTCACCTGAGGGAGGCAGCTGACTTAGCTCACTCCAGGCGCGCACTGCCTGGATCCTCCGGCCTAATAAGTCCACAAACCTTTGTCCCCGGGCTACAATAGCAGCAGCAACTTTCCCTAGGCAACACTTGAGCAAAACCCCTTTCCCCCACGCCCTTAGCCTGCAGCTCTGCCCCAGGGTCAAGCTCGGAAGCCTTTCACACCTGTGACTACGCTTCCGGGAAAGTGGACAAGGCGGAGTTAGAAAAAGGTGTGTGGGGGAGGAGGGGACGGGTGTGCCGCACCTGCAAGGAAAACGTGGGAGGGTGAATAAGAAAACCTAACATCCCAGCCGCCAAACCTTGGCGATTTCGAAAAAGGTGGACAGAGAAGGCAAGCGGGTTGCTGATGGAATTTCTCCTTCCTCTTCTCCCACTGGCGCTCCGAGACTCGGTCCTCCACGCGGGCTGGGAACCCAGTGCGCCCCGAAGACAACGGCTCTCTGCGCCTTGGGCTCGGCCCAGGCTGGCCAGAGAGCCAGTGTGGGCGGCTCGACAGTCTTCCTTGCCTCCCTGACGCCCTTGACCCACGACAGTCCCTTACAAGAAAAGTGGCTGAGGCGACTTCTCAACTCCCAGGTCGCCTTGCCCGAGGATCCCCGCTCAAAGGTGCCTGCCTGCCATTCCCCTGGGATCCCAGGGCGCGCTCTGAGCCACCTGTGCCAGTGGCTGTGCCTGCAGCCACCTTGGCGTGCAGGGCGAACGGGCCGCGTAGGCCCCAGGCTGCGCCTAGGCTGGCGGGTTCAACTTGGGTCATAACCCGGGGGTGGGGGAAGTGGGGTGGGAAGCGGGCTGGGGTCGAGCGGGTGACATCTACTGCCCTGAACCTGCGGGGGCGGGAAGTCGCCTGGCAATTCATACCGTCCTGCTTTTATTTCCGATCTCTGCTTCCCTGTCTGAGTCTTTGCTTTATGTGACTGACTGCTCTATCCCAACTGCCTATTCCGCAGAAAAAGCCCCGAGGACAGGATTAGCCTCGGCTTGTGGGCTTTGCAGTTGACAGCTCCTCAGGCCTCTGCGCAGTCCGCACGCTCCCGACCGACCTCACAGGTGCCGGGGCCGGCCGCTCACCCTGCGCCAGCCCCGCGGGGGCCCTGGCCCAGAGGCGCGCGGGGCGCCCACCGCACCTTGGCCCGCACGTGCGCACTCGCAGCAGCAGCAGCAGGAGCGGACACAGGCCCATCCGGCTCGGAAACCCGATCGCTCCTCGGCACCTCTCACCCATACCGGCTGGGCCCCCAAGACGCGGGAGGCGAGACCTGGCAGCGACGGCCAGGTCCCGGGAGTCTCGGCTGCTCACCTCAGTCCTTGACTTTGAAGGCCTCGATTAAGTCCCTGCTGGCTGCACTTGGCGAGATGGGCTCTCTCCGGGGCTCCGAGGCTCGGGATGGGTCTGTGGCTTAGACAAGGCGAGCGCAGCTCCCAGGCAGGGGACAGGGCCGCAGTGTAACTGGTTAGGGGGCGCTGGGTTCCCCTCTCCAGGGACCGGTCGTGACTTTGTCGGTAACTTCAGACGCGCCTCTGAACGCGGGGAGAGTGTGCGGGGACACCTCCCTGCACCCATTTCCCCTCCCCTCCCCCTCCGGGCTCCTACTCTGGTCCCGACTCTTCCCTCCCTCCCCCCCGCGGCCCCGCCCGTCGGAGACGAGCAGCGGGGCACTCGGTTTACAGAACGCCCTTTCTGATGTTTATTTGAAGCTAATTGCGTGTGCTGGAAAAACGCTCGGTGCCCGGGATCCAGCGCTTCCGCCGGCGCGGGCCGACCCTGACGACGGCAGCGCGCCGATCCCACCCGCGAAGCCGCCGGGGAGGGACTCGGCCAGCGACGCCCCCCCCCGTGGGACCCCGAGACCGGGGGAGCCCCGCGGGGCGCGGGGCCAGGCCTGGGGCCGGCCCGGCTGGTGGGCGCCCACTCCCAACGCCGAGCACCTGCCCCCCACCCTCCCGTCACCTGCCCTCCAGACCGCGAAGGGAACAGAGCGCTCCTGCGCCTCTGAATCCCTGATTGTTGGCAGAGCAAAAGATGGGATAGAACCAGGTACACTTTTTGGGTTCAAAGACAAGCTGAGAGAGCTTTAGAGATCACCTCTTCCGTATATAAATAGACCCTCAAACACACGAGTTTGTGTGTCCGCAAACACACGCGGCTCCGAACTGGCTTCAGTTCTACAAATTCTGATCTCTGATTTACACCTCCAGACTCTCTCAGCCCCTGTAAAAGTGTATTCTTTTTTCCTCCAAGAGTTTAGGCGGTCCCAGCACAGAAATAGCTCAGATAAAACCGGCTAAAGTTGCCTTTGTCAGAGCCAGCCATAGATTTGTCCGACCTAAGTAACAGTTTAGAAGCTTTCCGCTTAAGGTACGGCCAGCCTTGAAGAACACCGCCAGTCCATGGGAAGGCAGGTAGGGGCACCTGGAACCCACTGATGGCTGCCCTCCGCCTTATGTGCGGCTCTGCACCTGAGCGGTGGAGTCCGCTGCTCCTTGCACAAGCTGTTCTTCCATGTACATCCATCCAAACCAAAAGAACCCCGAACTTTCCGGGGCTCTGCCAAAGCTGAGCCATCCAAGCCTCTGCAGAAGCAAAGGATTTCGGACTTGGAATGAAACAGAAAAACCACCTAGTGGGTTGTCGGTGCGTGGGGAGGAACGAAGAACCACGCAGCAGGTCAGAAAGCAGCCCAACGCTGAGCTGCTAGCTCCAGACCAGCCGTCTCGTCTACTAACTACGCCCCCCCCCCCCTTGTGATTACTGGGTTCTAAGCATTCCTTCAACACCACCACAACAATAAAGAAGGAAGATCTTTATGTAAGTCAAAGAGTCTTATATTTGGTTCAAAGGGAGTCTGCTTTTTAGAAATGAAGTTACATTTAACATTGTAGTATTATTTTATCTCAATTTAAGAGTATTGGGTGTATGGTAATATGAGTGTGTAAGTGAACAAAATAGAACAAAAAAATGTGGGACTGTTATAGAGACATTTTCCCACATTGCACCATTTCTCCCCCCCCCAAAAAAAATCGGACCTTGCAAGTGTTTAAGTGGCTATGAATTTTTAAGTGTTGAATTCTGATGCTATTTTTCTATTCTTTTGCTTTGCTTTTTGGTGTCCTGAAAGGATAAAAAAATAATTAATATTTGCATTTCTAAAATCAGATTTGAAAGAAATAAAATATAGTTTCTAAAAAGTTGATTTAACAATATTTTTTGAATGAAATAATATAGGGCAAGCCCAGAATACTACAGACTGGATTATAACAAGCCCTGGGTTAAAAGTATTTCGTCATTCTCTACCTATAATTAGCTAACTTCTTTTTGTTTTTTTAATAAGGTCGACACTAAAATTATTATTCACAAGGCCCCTTTACTGTTCTTTTTTGTATTCTTATTTACAAGAACAAAGATACATTATCAGATGGAAATGTCTTGGTCTCTTTCTGAAACTAATGTCCAATCTTTAGCAAATGGTGCTGTGATGTCATTGAAATGGGTATTGGACTAGGTACCCATTGATTTATTGATTTCCCTTCTTCAAAGTCCTTTGGGAATGGAGAAGAAGGAAAGCACAGGTTGGCTGAGATGTGCAATACTTATTCTATCACACACACACACACACACACACACACACACACAAAATTACATTTCACTGATCAAATTGACAAACCTGAAGTACTGCTTCCTGCCTTTCATAATGAGCCGACATTAGTCCACTCTGCTGATTCACCCACCTTCCCCTACCCTGTCCTTCTCATCCTCCCAACTGCACCCTTTTCTTTTACTGTCAGAAAGCACTACGTTTCCAGGTAGCCTCCACTCCTAGAGAAAGGGGAGGAAATGGAGTCTCACTGTAAAGGAAACAGAATACCCACAGTGGCGTCCACACAGCCTCATAAACTCTGTTCTTGTGTTCCACAAGCTGGACAGTATCCCCAAGCTTGGCACCCTCTGTAGCTCTCTTAAGGGATGTCCCTGTCTCCCTGAGTTTCCTGTGGCCTAGCAGGAGTCAGGGCTGCTCCGACCTGTCTTGGGCTTTTCATGTGAGTGTTTCAAAGCAGAGCTCAGGAGCCTCCATTGCTGAACTGGTTTTGGAGGAGAAAGACTTTGTAATCCATGTCCTGTCAAAAACGCCAACTCAAACACCTGGTGAGATTCCACACTGAGCATCTGCCTAGGAATTATCACACACAACAGTGTCCACTGCAAAGCTGAACATTAAAGAAGGAAAACAAACTTCAGACTTCCTCTGCCTTGGACCTCAGCATGGGTGAGCTGCGTTGCACAGGAGAGGTTTACCGTGGTTCCTTCTAAACGCAATTGCATGTTACCTACTTGTTTTTTTTCGCCCACCCTGTGTTCTCCCTCTAGTTCAAGAGGAATCGAATACTTTTGCCTTCCCTACTTTCTACTCATTTATCTCAATCCTCTAGCTTTAGCACCGTCTTCCGGGTAATCCCCATTCAGCAAGGCCGCTTGACTACTGTGTGACTTCTGTATGCTGGAGACCTCCTCCCTCTCCCCAAGTCTCCACCCCAGAGGGGGCTGCACAGTGCTAGCAAGCCCTCCCTTTGTGTCCAGAGGACCCCCTTCCTGAGGCTAAACTCCAGGCATTCTCTAGGTAGCTGAAAGAAAATGGGTGATGTCCAGAATGGAGGCTCTGGGACACTGCCTCCACGTCTCTTCCCAGAAGGAAGGCTGGAGGCGATGAGGGTGTTGTGTCTGAAAGTGAGAATGAGGGGGGAAATCTCTGACTTTTAAAGTGTTTGCCCGGAGCCAGTGCAGGAGGAAATGGCTTTTTCAAAGAATACAATTATTTAGACAGTACTACCAATCTTCCTGCACTGACTATTAAAAAGTCTTAAAGCTTCTGTAAATGCTGGAAGAAACAAGGCATTACACTTCTAGATTTTAACCCTACAGTGTTTATCAGTTCCGTCTTTGCCACATAAGAACTGTGTGACTGTGAGGAGGTCAATTGAGCCTCTCTGACTTTCATTTGCCTCATCTCTCACATAGGCATAAGACATAAAATTATAAGGATTAAATAAAACGTCACCTGTATGTTATTTAGAACAGTCCCTGGATCATGGTTTAAAAAAAAAAAAAGAATTATTCACAATATTATTATGGTGCAGGAATTGCTGGTCCAAATGGACTTTCTAAAATTCATATCACAAATTACTGAACTTGATCAAAGAGATGAAGGTTGGCTCACATTGTTCTTCCGGGCAAAATGATTCAAACTACCCCATAGTTTCCTCAACAATGAACTTTCTCTGGAATGTTATCTAGCATTTTCAAGCACTTTTCCTTCTTTCTCTCTCCTTTTTTTTTTTTCAGCCTTTCTTCCCCTGTTTTAGAAGCTGCTCAACGGGATGCATTGGGCCCCCAGATTGCTAGGACTACATGCTGGGAGATCATTGCCAATGCATCTGCTCAAGGCTGTGCTCAGCTGTATGCACCTTTCCACTGCGCTGTCCCCTGGGAGAGGCAATTGTTGTGGCACAGAGCAGAGAACAGAGACCTAGGCTGTGTCCTCCCGGGATTCCTGCTACAGGGATGCACGTTGTCATTCCCAAATGGGTGGTAGGCCTCCAGGCTTATCTTGAGATGAAGTAGGTTTATTTTCAATATTATTAGTTTGCTATTGACAAACAAAGAGAACATTTTCATTTCTACTCTGATACAATAATCTGCATTTGTGTAAGAACATGGCTCCACCTGGCTGGATTGGACAATACTGCCTGCCTAGTTTCTAAATTCCCATGCTGATCTCCCTGTCTGCTTTTGCTCAGGCTCTATTTGGCTACACTGAGAACACCCACAGTCCCAGGAAGGGGGGCAGGAAAAAGCAGAGCAAGCAGGAGTAGTGATGTCAAACGTTCTCCTCACTTACCTGCAGGACCAAATAGGAAACCCAGGGGCTCTGCGGGAAGCCTCCAAAGAGCAACCATCCCAGCCTTTAGAAAAAGCAGACCAGATTGTAGGAGTTTCAGCCAGAGACCCACTTCCTCCCCCGTGGCTTTGTGTGTCTTTTCTGAGGATTTCTCAAAGTCCACACACTAAGCCAAGTCAGCTGTCGGCAGGCTCTTTATACACCTGGCCTAACGTTGCCTTTGATTTGGGAGATAGGCAGATTATTAAAATGCAAAGAGTTGTTGAGACCCAGGAAGAGAAGTCAAAAGGCAAACACCCAGGATGGCTGCTCGGCCTGGTTTTCTCTTTGATTCTATGTTTTGTCCTTTGTAAACCGTGCTTGGATACTTATGTCAGTTTGAAACATTCAGACAATAAAATCGCAGTGACCTTGCAGACTGCATTCCCTCCCACAAACCAAACATAAATTGATTGCTCTTTGCCAATCAATATTCTTCGGCAGCTTGAGAGGGCACTGGGCTTGGAACCCTAGTGCCAAGATGAAAATCCTCAGGCTCTTGGGGCAATGGAGCTGCCACAAATGAACATGGAACTGTAGAGTTCAGGTAGCAGCTCTCTTTTCCCCTCCCCTCCGGCATAGCAGCCACTTGGTTTTATTGCTTCTGTGGGTATTTTTAGTTCGGAGAAGCAAGGAGTGGAAGAGGATGGCTCTGGAGAGCAGCCACCAAGCTGAATTTATTGGAAAGTTCAGGCTTCTATTGACATCAGGGACCTCAAAACAGGGAGCACAGATTCAATTCAGTCCAAAAGAGATGCTGAAAATAAAGCCAATGATCATTGGTTTTATTGCTTTCTATCTTGAGGAATAATGAGAACAACTACAACCATCAATGTTACTGTGTACTCTGTGTGTATTGCCTCATTTATTCATCCCAAAAATCCTCTGAGTAAGGTACTATTATCACTCACATTTTACACTCAAAAGTGAGTTCAAAGTTAAGTGTTAAGCTTGGCACTTACCTTGCAGCTCATAATGCCTTCATCCCACAGCAGAGTGTCTGGTTTGCACCCTGCCTCCTCTGAGTCTAGTCCAGTTTCCCTCTATTGTGCACCCTCTTAGGCAGCGAGTGATGTCCCCAGTGCTTGGGTCCCTGCCATTCCTTGACTTCTGGCCTCAGCCTGGTCCAGCCATGGCTACTGTAGCCATTTGGGGAGGGAAGTTCTCTTGGTGTCTGTCTCTGTGTCTCTGCTTTTCAAATACAATGAAAATAAACATTTTAAAAGCAAATTCAGAGAAGTCATGCTGCTAATTACAGGTGGAGCTATTCAGACTTTCCTTTCAGTGAGTTCCATCATTAGCTTAACAGTGAGAAGTGAGAGATGAGTTTTTCTGAAAATGACCTTGTTTGAAAGCACCATTTAGCCAGCATTTTAAGATGCTTTTGAGCAGTGGCTCTGAAAATAAAAACAACATTGCATCCACTCAAAGCCTACAATCTACAATCTAACATGAGCCATTGATAGGATCACATCCTGCACCTGCAAATGATGGGCAGAATGCATGATTAAGAAAACAATAGCTTTATTTTATTTAAAAAATGTATTTATTCACTTATTTATTTATTTATATTGAAGGCAAGTCAGCAGAGACACAGAGAGGATTTCCATTTTCTGGTTCACTTCTCAAATGAGTACAATAGCTAGGGCTGGCCCAGGCTGAATCCAAGAGCTAGGAATGCCACGGGGTGTTCCTCCATATGGATGGCAGGAACCCAAGCACTTGTTCATCATCTGATGCCTTCCCTGGCACATTAGCAGGAAGCTGGATCAGAAACAGAGTAGCAGGGACTCATGCAAGTGTTGACAAATGAATCCCAGCTGTAATATGGGATGTCAGCTTCACAAGCCACAGCTTAGCCAGTTGTACCCTAACACCATCCCCCAAAATGGGTGTCTACAAGGGGCTGGGGATTGGGCAGGGAGGAGGTTCTAGCACAGACTAGAAGGTTCAGAGCAGCCAGAAAGAGTCCAGGGAGAGTGGTCTGTAGGCTAATCAGAGCAAAGTTTTGTTTTTCCAAGGCCACACAGCTTGTGGCGAACACTTGAGTTCCCACAGTAGCTTTCAATTCCTTTGTATTCATGACCACCATCCCTATGAAATCCTCCTTCAATTATATGTAGAAAGGAGGCTGACATGTATCAAATCATTCCACTAAGACGTGAAGTTTTTAAAACGTTATTATCAATGGATCACCTGTGATGTGTTTGGAACTCTGACAGATGGCATGAGAAAAGCCAGAAATTCACAAAATTTCACCCTTGTCCTGAAACAACTTGGGAATCGTTCAGGAGATAAGGTTCCCTCCAGGCTTTCAAAAACAATTGGCAACAACTGAAAGAACATCACCCAATTTCCAAGAGGTATGGCACTGACATGACTAAAATGTCATTGAAATGACAGAGATGCTTAAGAATTAAAACAGTCCAGGGAGGTAAAATTGTAGCTCTCTCTGGAATGATGACTAAGTTTTAAGTAGGCTGTGAGGATGAGGTTGGATAAGAGCAGAAGCTGAGTGCTCTGGGCAAGCTGACTGGATTCTCCCTTCACAGCCTACACTGCAGAACTGAGGAAGAGCACATTCAATAGGCAGGAACGATTATTTATAGCGGCCTTGAACAAGGCTCACAAAGGCTCAGACTTGGCGACACAGAAACTTGAGCCATCATAGCTTGCACTTGCAGAACTTTGTCTTTTTAAAAATCATTTGTTTATTTGAAGGAAGAATGAGAGGGAGGGAACGAGGGAGGGAGAGGGATGGAGAGAGAGAGATAGAAGAGATAGAGAGAAGAGAGATATTTCCTATCCACTGGTTCACTTCTTCAATGGCTGCAATGGCAAGAGCTGACTTATGTTGAAGTAGCAGCTGGAATTACATCTGGGTTTGCCATGTTTGGCAGGAACTTAAGCACTTGGCCAATCCTGCATTGTGGTTTTTATTTGTATTTTCCTTACTATTGTATTAACTGTCTGCTAACGTACCTGCAAAGGTACATTAGATTAGAAGTGCAACAGCTGGTCAGCTCCCTAGCAATAAGGGAAATACAAATAAAAACCACATTGAGATTTCACTTAACCCCAGTGAGAATTGCCTACATACAGAAATCTACTAATAACACCTACTGGCGTGAATGTGAGGAAAAAAGTACCCTGCTCTGCTGCTGGTGGGATTGTAGGCTTGTGCAGTCATTATAGAAGTCAGTATGAAGAGTGCTCAGGCAACTGAAAATGCATCTACAATATGACCCAGCAATCCCACTCCTGGGAATATATCCAAAAGAAGTGATACTTACCTATGAGAAAGCAACCTGCATTCCTATAATCATTGTGGCACAACTTATAATAGTAGAAATAGGGAATCAACCTAGATATCCATAGAAAGAGTCCTGGGCAAAGAAGCTGTGGCACGTCTAATGTACGGAATACTACTCAGCCAATAAAAAGAATGAAATGCTACCATTTGCAGAAAGTGGTCCCAACTGAAAGCCAAAGCTCAGTGAAATAAGCCAATCCAAAAAAGACAAATATCATATGTTCTCTCTGATATCAGATACCTTTCATCTAAAACACAAAATGAAAAGATACAAGGGTAAACAAATATGTATATATTTGTAATCTCATACACAAATGATGTAATGGAGACCAGAGTATCAGGAATCAAAGAACTGAGGTAAGTATGTCTCTACTCCCAAATAAAAGTAGACCCCCCCAATAAAATGGTTACATATTCCTTAAAAACAAAACATAAAACTCTACCATTGCTTATACATGCAACATCATAACACAAGTAAAAGAGCAGAATGTTAGTCAAGATTACTGCTGAGGGCCTGGCATCATAGCTTAGTGGCTAAATTCTTACCTTGCAGGTGCCCAGATCCCATGTGGGTGCCAGTTCATATCCTGGCTGCTCCACTTCCCATCTACCTCCCTGCTTGTGGTCTGGAAGGGTGGTGGAGAATTGTCCAAAGCCTTGGGACCCTATACCTGCATGGGAGACTTGGAAGAGGCTCCTGGCTTCTGGCTTCGGATTGGGTCAGTTCTGACGCTTGTGGCCACTTAGGGGTGTGAATCAGCGGATGGAAGATCTTTCTGTCTCCTTTTCTCTGTGAATCTGCCTTTCCAATAAAAATAAATAAATCTTTTTTTTTAAAAAAAAGAATACAGCTGAAGGACTATATTTTTCTAAAACACAAGGGACAATGGGGAGGGGAGAAGGGAGAGGGAAAAAAGGGAGGGGAAGGGGGAAAACCCTATACCTACAAAGTTATAAAATGGAGAATAAGGATAAAATAAAATAATAAAATAAAATTAAAAAGTAGAGCAACCATGACTCAAAGCGATCTCATATTGGACGTAGTATCCCAGGTAACACCACAATCCACTGCACCACGACACTGGCCTCTTTCCCTAACTTTGTGGGGCATTAAAACTGACTTCTTCATTTCCTTGTCACAGTTCACAATGAGAAAAAGTGGAGGGACATATGACAGCAACAGGCAGGATGATTTTGAAGCACACAAGCCTGGGTAGTGAGATAATAAGCTTGGCACAGAATGCAGAGGGCCAAACCCAGAGCAGTGGCAGCAGGATGTGGGGGACAGGCTGACCCTGAGACACCTGCTGGAGGGAGTGCTGACCACCAATGGCACCATGTCCTTCAGGGGTCTCTGCTTTCCACGCACCATCATGGGAGTCCTTGCCTGGATTTCCCATCCTAATCATTTTCTTGAAGAGCCTGGACTATGTATTGTTTCAGAAATTGGCCTAATCTTTTTAAGCATCCCCAAAGACCAGTGTAAGAGTAATAAACATATAAAAATTTACTTCATGATAGAGGCCCTGAAAATGCAGTTTTTCAGGGTGAAGGATTCAGACTTGCAATAACCCCTGGAGGGATTCTGTAATCTGAGCAGGTGTAGGGGTTGCCCTGGGGTTAGCTATGTGCTGGATAGACTCTGGAGTCATCTGCTGCTTTTCTCGGGTGGTTAGCAGAGAGCTGGATCAGAAATGGAGCAGCTGGGACTCAGACTGGTGCCTATATGGAAGACTAGTGCCACAGGCAGTAGCTTTAGCTGCTTAGCAGCCCCTACCAGCATTTTTTTTTTTTCTTTTAAAGATTCATTTATTTTTACTGGAAAGGCAGATCTACAGAGAGAAGGAGAGACAGAGACAGAAAGATCTTCCATTCACTGGCCCACTCCCCTAAGCAACCACAAGGGCCAGAGCTGAGCCAATCCAAAGCTAGCAACCAAGAGCCAGGAGCTTCTTTTGGGTCTCCCATGCAGGTGCAGGGTCCCAAAGCCTTGGACAATCCTCCACCACCCTTCCAGACCACAAGCAGGGAGCTGGATGGGAAATGGAGCAGCCAGGACATGAACTGGCACCCACATGGGATCTGGGCTCCCACAGGGCAATGATTTAGCCACTAGACTATCATATCAAGTCCTGCCAGTAATTTTTTATTACTTGTTGTAAAATTAAGAACAACCTCCAAACATCTAAATTAGATTTTACTGAAGTTTTATTTTATTTATTTATTTAAAAGTTATGACAAAAAGAAAGGGAGAAACAAAGATTGTCCATGTTCTGGTTTACTCCCCAAATGACCATTAACAAGCAAGTTGGCCAGGCCAAAACCAGGAGCCAAGAATTCCATCTAGGTCTCTCATGTGAATGGCAGGCACCCAAGGACTTGGACCACTAACTTTCTTCATAGGCAAATCAGCACAAATTTGACTGGCAAGTAGCTAGGCTTAATCCAGTGCTCTGATGTGGAATGCTAACATTGCAGGCAATGGCTTAACCCACTGAGCCACAAAGTCAGCCTCTTAAGTTACTTTTGAGTCACAAGACTAGAACCACATTGTTTTGCTAGAAGATATTTTTCTGGGTAATTTACTTATTTATTTTTCTTTGTGAAAAGTGGGGTGGATAGATATCCAGAAATATTAGCACTTATGTTAGTTGTGACAGTAAGGAGATTATGGGCCCGGCACGATAGCTTAGTGGTTAAAGTCCTCGCTTTGCTCGCGTGCTGGGATTCCATATGGGCACCGGTTCTAATCCTGGCGGCCCTGCTTCCCATCCAGCTCCCTGCTTGTGGCCTGGGAAAGCAGTAGAGGACGGCCCATAGCCTTGGGACCCTGCACCCGCGTGGGAGACCCAGAAGAGTTCCTGGCTCCTGGCTTCGGATTGGCTTAGCTCCATCCGTTGCGCTCACTCGGGGAGTGAACCATTGGATGGAAGATCTTCCTCTCTGTCTCTCCTCCTCTCTGTATAGCCATCTTTCGAATAAAAATAAATAAATCTTTTTTAAAACAAGAAATTATGATAGTCTCATGTAATCATTATTTTCATTTCTTACTTTGATCACATACATGCCTAGTGGTCTCCTATAGTTCCCAACTCCCCTTGCAGCTGGGTATTCCCATGGGATTAACTTGGAATTGGCTGACTGTTGTTGCTTACCTCTGTACTATCACATGAAATGAAGCATGTTTCAACCACCCTGCCAAGCAGTCTTTCTAAAGCCCAATTAGTTTTGCACTGTTCTATAGATAGGGAAATCACAAAATTATATTCCTTCTAAAATTATTAATTTTTAATTCACAAACAGAGAGATACAGACATCAAGATAAGGACAGAAAGAGATCTTGCATCTGCTAGTTTACTCCTGGATTGTCCACAACTACGGCTGAGCCGATGAACAAGATATTCCATCTGGACCTCCGGAACTATGCAGCAAAGGACCAAACAAGTTGGGCCATCCTTTAGGCCGCACTGCCTCCCAGAGGCTCATCCGTAACAAACTGGACCAGAAAGCCAGGAACTTGAATCCAGGCACTGTGACACAGGAGGCAGGCATCCCAAGCGGCAGTCTTTTAAAATTTTCTTTAAGAGTTATCATTTTTATTGAAAAGGCAGATCAGATTAATGGAGAGAAAGAAAAACAGAGAGAAAGATCTTTCATCTCCTGGTTTACTCCCCAAATGGCCTTCATGGTCACAGCTGAGTAGATCCAAAGCCAGGAGCCAGGTCTCCCATGTGGGTTCAGGTCCCAGAGGCTTTGGACTGCTTTCCCAAGCCACAAGCAGGGAGCTGGATGGGAAGTAGAGCAACACTGGGACAGGAACTGGTACCCATATGGGATCCTGGCACCTGCTAGGTGAGGATTTAGCCATTAAGCCATTAAGCCCCTCCCCCTAAGAAACAGTCTTAATCACCACGCCAGACTTTGGTCCCAGAATGATATTCCTTTCT
Source organism: Ochotona curzoniae (assembly GCF_017591425.1). Lineage (NCBI taxonomy): Eukaryota > Metazoa > Chordata > Mammalia > Lagomorpha > Ochotonidae > Ochotona > Ochotona curzoniae. Next base: position 54,776,974 of record NW_024465369.1, read on the forward strand.
GCGATCCACACACTAGTTCATAGAAAGACTAATAAATAGGGTACAGTCCAGGAATGCAGAGATGTGAGTAGGACTGAGAGAAGCCACATCATGTAAACAATGTCAAAATCCCACAAAGAAAAATTTAGCTCTAACAATGATAGCACTTACCACTTGCTGAAGGTTTACCAAGAGCCAATGTGCTTTATAAATGCTTTGCCCTTATTTTTCCTCTTAATATTCACAACAACGTTTCAAGGCACGCTGAAAAAAATTTTTTTTATTGTATAAATGAGGACACTGAAATCAGAAAAGTTAAATAAGTTACCCAAAAAGTGTTGGTTGTCAGAGCCCAGATTTAAAGCCAAATCTGTTTCTTTCTGTAGCCTTCATGGTTGACCAGATGTTGACACTTCACCATCTCTGGTTTTTGGCCCATATCATTCCTGGCTATGTGATTTTTTTGGACCTGTATTTCTTCATGCTGGACCTTCCTTTCCTGCTTTATTAAATGAAGGCATTGGTGGGCCCGGCGCGGTGGCGCAAGTGGTTAAGTCCTCGCCTTGCACGCCCGGGATCCCATATGGGCGCCGGTTCTAATCCCGGCAGCCCCGCTTCCCTTCCAGCTCCCTGCCTGTGGCCTGAGAAAGCAGTCGAGGACGGCCCAAGGCTTTGGGACCCTGCACCCATGTGGGAGACCCGGAAGAGGCTCCTGGCTTCGGATCGGCATAGCATCGACCCGTTGCGCTCACTTGGGGAGTGAATCATCCGACGGAAGATCTTCCTCTCTGTATCTCCTCTCTGTATATCCGCCTTTCCAATAAAAAAATAATAAAAATAAATCTTTAAATGAAGGCATTGGGCAAGACCATCCTTGAGTTTCTGTGAACCACACCACTGTGGTGAGTGACTCTGGCGCCAAGCTCAGCTGTGCGGGCATTTGCCGGAATCTTGGCAAGTAGCTGGACCTATTTTTTTTTTTTTTTCTAGAGGTACTAGTCAATGATCACGGTATTCTAAATACATCACAAACGTGTAGATGGGATTAACAAGATAATTTGTGGCACTGGCTTACATTGTCACCATTTCCCTTCAGTTTCGCGTCCTCTAACCTTGTGTTTCCCTCTCATTCCCTGCTTGTTCTCAGCTGTCATCTAATGGCCTTAATACAAACAACAGCAGAAACAGAACTAGCACCTATCCCTCGGAATACTTCCAGATCACAGCACACACACCAGGTGAATCAAAGCCTCTGTTATCACCAGGGTCATGGTCACTGTCATCATCTTCATTCTACTGATAGGAAAACTCTTACAGCTTCCCTTTCTTCCGCTGCGTGGCCCTGTCCCACCCAGAAGTTGACTCTCACACCCTCGCGGGGCTCCCTCAGCAGCTTACAGCCTCTCTCCGCCTCTGGAGGAACTGGCTGTTCCCCCCACCCCCACAGGCTGCCAGGGAGGTCCCTGAAGGAATTAAACAGAAGTACTGACTACAAAGCATTCCTGCTGAGTGTAAAAGTAGTGCTCCAATTAGTCCCCCCTCCCTAGGCTCCTGAAAGACCATCTCTCCCAACCTTGACAGCCAAGCCCCCTTAATTACATTCCTGATATTTAAAGGGACGGACTTACTTGGGTTCAAGAAGCTTTCGGCAGACTCTTTTGCTCACCTCACCTTAGTCACCCTCTGCAAAGTCACCCAAGATTAAAGCCAAGGTATCCAACTGGATTGTCTATGCTCCATCCCCTAATTCTGTCACTTAACAGATTTCTAAATGCTGGTCAATGGCACTTTTTTTTTTTTTTTGTTTCTTTGCTATAACATATGGATAAAAATCCATACATGCCTCACTTGCCTCACAAGATGTTGTGACAATAAAAAGTGATAATTTGCTGAAAAGGACATTGAAAACTGTAAACCACTATGCAAAATCCAGTGACTCCTGCTTTGATATCAGTGTCTGTGCATCAACTCACAAATTTACTTTAGGAAAAAACAATTTCTAAAAATTCTTTCACATCAAATGCATCACCTGAAATTTGTAAATCAATTTGAGAGTCATATTGAGCTCATATCAAATGTCTATATGGTCTACAATGTAGATTCTACTGGTAGAACCAAGATCAGAGGCGCAAGGATCAAATCAGCTTGGCCCCTAAGGAGATGTGTACCTCATCCTTACGCCATTCCCCTAGCACAAGAATCTACAGGAAGGAGGCCAACCTACCACTAGGCTGGCAATGCCTGTGTGCCTGGAGAGGCTGCCAACCCAACCTGTGGGGGAGGTTGGTTATTTCTCCTAAACCAAGCCCAGCAGGCTTTTTTTCTCCTGACTGGGTTCTGCCTTTGCAAGCTCCTTCCTGGCTCACCTCTGTCCATTCGCTGGACTTCAGCGCCCTCTAGGGTGGGGTCTATTCCCTGAGTCACTGGAGCAAGGAACCAATTGAAACGTAATACACTTAAGTAGTTCTAGCAGCCATTTTCTAGAAAGAGAAATAGAAATAAGTTGAGTTAAATTTAATTATGCATTTTCTTTTTTTAAAGATTTATTTTTATTATTTTTTATTGGAAAGGCGGATATACAGAGAGGAGAGACAGAGAGGAAGATCTTCCATCCGATGATTCACTCCCCAAGTGAGCCGCAACGGGCCGATACTATGCCGATCCAAAGCCAGGAGCCTCTTCCGGGTCTCCCACGCGGGTGCAGGTTCCCAAAGCTTTGGGCCGTCCTCAACTGCTTTCCCAGGCCACAGGCAGGGAGCTGGAAGGGAAGCGGGGCTGCCGGGATTAGAACCGGCGCCCATATGGGATCCCGGGCGTGCAAGGCGAGGACTTAACCACTTGCGCCACCGCGCCGGGCCCTAATTATGCATTTTCTTTAGCTCAATACAGGCAAACTATTTTTGGAAGGTAATCAGTGCAAACCATTACTGAGATATTTTATATTTCCCCTCCCCCTTCACTGTTTTATCTTGATTTGGACTAGCTGAATGGCAAGGGCTCAAGAGCCATAGGTGACTGCTGGCTACTGTATTCGGCAGTACAGCATTCCAGTGTGTCACTGTCACATCGGAGAGCTCCACTCAGGGCCATTTTGTTCTTCTATCCTCAAGTAATAGTTCCAAGCTTCTAAAGCACCAACAAGACAGCCTGAAAGAAAGTGTGTGTAGCTCAACAGTCAGAAGAGAGACTTAGAGAAGTTCAGTCTACTTAGAGAACTTCTCTAACCCTCTCCTTAATAACCTCCTATCTCCGCTACTCATCCATCCATCTCCCTTGAAACAGGGAGCTTTCCTCCTCTCTCCCGAACAATTTACATTCCGATAGTCCCTAGTTTACAATGGCTCAGCTTACAATTCTTAATTTTACAATGGCAGGAAAACGACAGGCATTCAATAGAACTAGCTCACATTTTAAATTTTGTAAAAAGTGTTTATATGTTCGCGTTATTTATTTGAAATGCAGAGAAACAGAAAGAGAATGAAGTGCTATCTTCTCTCTGTTGGTTCCCAGACCAGATCAGCTCAGGAACTCTCTTAGACACCTCCTGGGAGTGGCAAGGACTTGGTACGTGACCATCATTCACATACATTAGCAGGAAGATGGATGGGAAGTGAGGTGGATGCTATGCTTGAAGCTGGGCACTCTGACATGCGATGCAGGCATGCTAAGTGGCAGCCTAACCTGTTTATCCTCTAATACTGAATTCTGGGGTTTCCCCTGGCAAACAAGCAGTGGCACAATCCCTAGTCAGTCCTGGAATCACGAGGGAAACCACAAATTCCCTAGAATGTTTTTGTACCCCTCTGTTGTGATGTCAAGGAGGTATATATTCAGTGCATTTTCAAAGTATGTTTCTACCTATGATGGACTTATTGGGATGCTGTCCTATCGTGAACTGAAGAAACTCTGTGTCAATGAGTACAGTAGCATAGCCCAAAAATAGTATTGTGAAAGTGAGAATTTCAGGTCAAGTTGCGGAAAAAAAGAAAAAGCACATGTACCGAGTTTGTGGGGGAAAACTTAGCTGGGCTCCTCAAAGCAAAAGGTGTGGGAAGCCAGCCATCTCCCTTTGGGTTGAGACAGGGCTCCCCAGGGCAACGGCCAGCACAAGTGATAAGCACGGGTTCCGATGATTCTAGGACGGCAGCGAATGGAATCACCTCGAAAGTTTCTTGGCTCAGAATTTAATTCAACAAGCATGTGTTGAGTCTTTACCAGGAATCCTGCTAGACAGTGGAAACCCTGGAAACAGAGACCATCTCTTCCCCATCTCCGTATGGCCAATGTCTCAACTGGTGACGAGTTTATACAACTTCAGCCAAAAGCAAAAGACATTTGATGTTTTCATTTTTTTTTTCTGTGCAGTTTTATTTCAGATAAGTAAACATATGGCAGTTGGGAGGCTTTTTCAAACGTGGAAATCCACTTGTGAACCTGGGTTTCTACCTTCAAATTCTCCTGGGTGTGGGCAGGTGGGATCTCCAGGGCAATGGACAGCAGTCCAACTCTACTGCCTGACAAAAGGGAGGGGGCTGAGATCACTAGCTCCTAAATTCATCTACAAAGAGCTTTTTTAAACAAAAATATTTTTAAAGATTTATTATATTGATTTGAAAGGCAAAGTGACAGAGAGAGTGAGAAAGGGTAAGAGAGATACAGATCTATTCTATCTCCTGGCTCACTTACCAAATGACCTCAACAGCCAAGGCTGGGCCAGGTCAAAGCCAGTAAGCCTGGAATTCCTTCTGGGTCTCCCACCTGGTAGTAAGGGCCTGAGGTCTTGGCCATCCTTTACTGCTTTTCTAGGTGCATTAGCAGGGAGCTGAATAGCAAGTGGGGTGGCCAGGGCTGAACCTGAAACTCACGTGGGATACTCGTGTCCAGGGCTGCAGCTTAACACATTGAGCCACCATGGGGTGGGACCTTGGGTGCAGGGGACAAGATAATTTTGAAATAGGTGATTTTCACAAGAAGGGTGGGGAATAGTGGATGAGTCACAGAATCTGAATGAAGTTTAATCCATTTCATTTATAAAGGACCCAGGCAGAGTGTCAGGCTGCAGAAAGATCACTAACAATCCTGAGGCAGTTCCAGGGCCCAAGGGGTCAAAGTAGATGTCTGTACTCTAGAAAGGACATTTCGCACGTGGTATCCTTGCAGGCTGCCACAATACACTCCCTGGGTGGCTTAAAAACACAATATAGCCAAATCTATCCATAGAGCATTCCATAGAATACCCACTACAGGAAAACTTGAAGGAAAAAGGGTATTTTCTAGGGATTCACAAACTTTCTTTAGAAGACAGCAACATCCAAGCAGCTCCTCTGTGGTCCCTGTGACAAGTGCCTGAAGACTCATCCCTAAGTCCACTGTTGGAAACACTGGATGCGTTTTCCTATAGCAACACTGCTGTTGATTTAGTTCCCAGAATATCCCACAAGGACCATTTAACCCAAAGCGCTGCTGAAATATGACACTTTCATTATGAAAAATAGTAGGATGCAATGTCATTGCTAGGAATGAAGCACCAGAGGAAAGTATGTTAGAAAGGAGCTTGATGCTGAGAATCAAAGCTGAAGCCAGAGGGAGAGATCTAATGCATTGCTTGTCCAGCAACCCCTCAACAGGTAATCCAGGATCCACTGCCCAGGCCTGATGCATACACCAGGGGTTTGGGTCTGTTCTTCAGACCTTGCTGCCTTTCCTGGCTCTTCCTGAAACTGGAGAACCGATTCCTAGCACTGGCTGGCCCGGGACAGATGTGGTTCTTTCCTCAATACTGCCCCCTTCTGGTAAAAGGAACCGTGTCCCCAAACTGCAGTCCAAGGTAAACGTTTTTTCTTGAGTCAGCAGCGCACACCAGACTAGGAGGGAAAAGGAAGTCTTTAAGTAATTTTCTAGGTCAAGCTGTTTGGGGAGTGTTTCAAGGGGGGAAGCCAAAAACGGTTTGGCATTGTTTGCTCAACCTGAGGAGGAAAGAACGAAGGAGAATGCATGGTTCAACAATGAAGCATTTGTAAATATTGAAATCATGGCAAATGAGGTTGATACAATGCTCCATTCTATATGGATCTTACTTCTCTGAGAGTGTTAACTGTTTAAACGTTTTCACTGAAACATAAAAACCTTGCATGTTTTGGTACCATGTGACATTTTATAGGTATATAAGAAAGCTGTGTTCATTTCAATGCTTTAGTTTTATTTTGATGTATTAAAAGCATTTTCTTTTTCAGATCTCAAGTTTCACAACAGGGCCCAGGAAAGCTAAAAAGCACCCCAAAGAACTGTGCCTATGACCAAGCTTTCCCAGCTTTACAGGATATAGGAAAGTTATTAAACAGAAGGCTGGGCTTATTCCTGGGTTAGTATTAGCCATCGTTAGGATTTGGTCAAGAAATAATTGACAACAATTTAGGAAATTCCCAGGTTTGAGTGCCAACATCTAGAAGCGGCAATAAAATGGAATTTAAAAAATGTCAACCTATAGCAAAATTAAAACGGAATACTTATAGTGTAGGAAATACAGAGCTGAATTTATACAGGCTGCCTGCAGCAGTGGATGGTAATAAATGGTAATGACATAAAGCTTGCCTGGACTCTTACTGTATGCTGATTCCATTTGTGCAGCTATTCTTTGTAGCTTTCCCCTTAATAGCTGCCATGCAGCCAAGTTCCTGCATCCTTCTGGGTCTTAGTTTTCTCCTGGTAAAAACAGTAATAACAATGGAAGCTACACCAGCAGGGATGCAGAAGGAGGCACAATTCCATGGAGAAGGGAGAGGAATGGTGGCCCTCCATACTTGTCCAGTGTCTTTCTCTGTGGCCCTGAGCATCAGGTCTGTACTTTCTGCAGCCATCAGTTAACAAGTGACACTGGGCTGAGTTCACACCTGCTCCTCCTTCCATGCACCGAGCCTGGGCAATTAGGCCACCTATTTGTGCCTGCTTCTGCCTCCCCCTTGGAAAAAACCTCTCCCAGGTGACCCTTTGTCTGCCTTGAAAATAGATTGGTAGTAATTCTGCCCTACCAGACATGCTCAGACTTGCCAAGTTACTACAACTGCAAGTACAGTATGTTTGTGTTTTTGGTATTATTTCCATGTAACTTATATTTTTCTTAGGCTTATGTATTTAATATTTGAAAGGCAGAGTGACAGAATCTTTCATACAATAGTTTACTCTTCAAATGCCTGCAACGGCTGGAGCTGCACCAGGCCAAAACCAGAATCTGGGAATGCCATCTGGGTCTCCGAAGGGGTGGCAGGGACCCAAATGCTTGAATCATCATCTACCACCTTTCAGGGTACACATGAACCTGAAGCTGGGGCGGAAACTGAAGTGGCTCACAAATCCAGGCACTTGAATGTGGGATGCAGGCATCCTAAGCAGTGGTTTAATCCAATGTGTTGCATATGTTATTATATATAATTTTATTCTTTTGCATAATTAATTAATATTTTCCATTATTTAAAAAGGCAAATAGAACACGAGTACAACAGTGACCTTGAAGTGTTCCTTTTCATGCCTCCTTTTTGAAAAATTTTAGAGACGATGGAGAATCCGAGACTATAAATCTCCCCTAGTCATTCAGCTAATGAATGTTGGACCCAGACATGAGCTTACCAAAAAAATGCACATAAAAGGCCTGGCTCATACTCACACTCAGCAGGTGTTAACTGGCCATATTCATTATTCTTATTTTCTGAGGCTCCTCCAGAGTAGGGAGAATATCTAATGAGCCACCATGTCCCCACATCTAGGGCAGCATCTGGCACAGAGCAGGTGCTCAGTAGAAGTTTGCTTAATGATGGGTGTGGTAGGCATCCCTCACCTGCAGCAGCACTTGGTTGAGCTGCTATGAGGCTCTCGGTGTCCTTGTCTGTCACCCAGCTGGCCCAGCAGCATCAGCACTACAATCTTATGCAATACCATGGAGCCCTTGATGCCAAAAGCTTGGGTGTACACCACCCATTAGTCATCACAGGATTGAAGTAGAATTTCTTGTGTATGTGGGTCATGGTGACCTAAGACCAAGTCTTAGGGCTGACATTGTGGCATTGTGGGTAAAGCTACTTCCTGTGATGCTGTCACCCTTAATGCCGTTGGCTCCAGTTCCAGATGCTTTGCTCCCTATCCAGCTCCCTGCCAATGCTTCAGGGAAAACAGCAGAATGTGGCTCAAGAGCTTGAGCCTCTGTAGACACACAGGAGATCTGGAAGAAACTCCTGACACAAGTCTGGCCCAGCCCCAGGCCATTGTGGATATTTGGGCAGTGAACCAGCAGATGGAAAACCTCTCTCTCCGTGTCTTCATTTCTCTGTGTACCTCTGTCTGTCTGTCTGAATTTATCTATTTTTATTGGAGAGGCAAATTGACACAGACACGTACACACACACACACACACACACACATCTACCTATCTATCCACTGGTTCACTACCCAAATGGCTGCAATAGCTGGAGCTGAGCTAATCCAAAGTCAGGAACCAGGAGCTTCTTCTGGGTCTCCCACGCAGGTGCAGGGTCCCAAGGCCTTGGGTCATCCTCTACTGTTTTCCCAGGCCACAGGCAGGAAGCTGGACAGGAAATGGAGCAGCTGGGACATGAACTGGTACCCATATGGGGTGCAGCACTTACAGATGGAGGAATAGCCAGTTGAACAATCATGCTGGCCCCATGTAATTCTGCCTTTCAAATAAACAAAATAATTTAAAAACACATATACACAAGTGTTAGAGCACTTGCTAGCAGTATGAGTTCAGATTCCACTTCAAGTCACTCACCTGTCTTCATTCCTATGAGGATAAAAGTAATTAAGTTGCTGAAGTTTAAAAACCTTCAGCTCTCAGGGCCCAGCGCAACGGCCTAGTGTCTAAAGTCCTCGCTTCACACACACTGGGATCCCATATGGGTACTGGTTCTAATCCCAGAGGCTCTGTTTCCCATCCAGCTCCCAGCATGTGGCCTGGGAAAGCAGTGGAGGATGGCCCAAAGCCGTGGGACCCTGCACTCACGTGGAAGACCCGGAAGAGGCTCTGGGTTCCTGGCTTTGGATCAGCGCAGGTCTGGCTGTTGTGGCCACTTGAAGAGGAATCAGGGGATGGAAGATCTTCCTCTCTGTTTCTCCTCCTCTCTGTATATCTGACTTTGCAATAAAAATAAATCTTAAAAAAAAAAAAAACCCAAAACTTCAGCTCTTTCTTCATCACAGCATCATTCTAATCTATGACTGCAGTAATTCCCAAATTTACCTCTTTATCTGGGTCAGAAACTCTTCCAAGACAGTTTTTCATTCATTCAGCAAATATTTGTTCAGCATTTACTATGTGCCAGGCTCTGTGCTAAACACTAGAATGAGAATAGTTAACAAGATGCATTAACCACTTGAAATTTATTTTTAGTGGGAAATAAAACAGAAACATGATAGATGTTTAGCATAATACTGGTTACTAAAATGAGCTGCAAAGGCAAAAATTCTTGAAGAGAGGACAGAGTGAGAAGTTAGGAATCTTTGCTGTTTCATTTATAGAATTTAAGGCCACCTCTGTGGAAGTAACATTTGAGCAGAACCCTAAATCAAGTGACTACCTGTAAGCAAAAGTGAGGACTGGGGAGAAGATGGCTCCAAGAACAAGAAGCAGCAGGTGCAACAAACCTGAGCCAGCAAGAAGTTGTGAAGTTGTGTCTCAGAAGAATTGGGCAGGTCAGCATGACTGGAGGATGAGTAAGAAGCAGTGTACATGGGGGCAGGCATATGGAGTAGCAGCTATAGCGTAAGGGTTAATGTGCTGTTTGGTGCACCCTTATCGCACATCAGAATGCGTGGGGTTGAGTCCTGTCTCTGCTTCCCATCCAGCTTCCTGAAGCAATGGTAATGGCTCAAGTAACTGGGGTCCTAGAATCCCCATGGGAGATCTGGATGGAGTTCCTATTTCCTGACTTCAGCCTGCCCTCAGTTGTTTCAGCCATTTGGGAAGTAAACCAGCAAATGGGACCCCCCACCCATACCTCATATATCTGCCTTCCAAATAAATAGATGAGTGAAGGAATAAATTCAATATCATTAGGAGGAGAAGACCACAAGGAGAGGGAAGCAGGGACCTGAAGTCCATGAGAAAGAGTCTGGGCTTCAGCATCAACAGTGAGCTATCGGAAAGGAGTGACACACTTTAATTTTTAACAAGTTGAAACTGGCTGCTGTGTGGAGAACAGGCAGTATGCAGTGTGGGGTGGGTGGACTGAAGGAAAACAGTGAGGAAGGGATGGCAGCCTGGGAAGGTGGCAGGGGAAGTGGTGATGTAAATTGGGATTAGACACTGTTTGGGATGAGAGAATCCACACGTTACTGAAAGCTTGGCAAAGAGAAAATGCAACACTCAGTTTATGTTTTGGCCCATGTGTTCAGATGAGAGGAAATGAGTGATCTTATATCTTTCACATTTCTACCTTCATGCTTAATACATGGCACCTTGTCAAGACATTTTTCTTGAAATCTGCCCTGTGACCACAGTTGCATGACTTTTGTGTCGATGGTGCTATGGACCTATCCCGTTTGGTTTAGTACTGTGAGGAATGTTCTTATCTTGACACAGAGTTGACGAGTCTGATGCTGGAACCTCTCCTTCAGCAGCGGCGCTCACGTTCTGAGGGCCACATTTCCTGTGGTCGGGTGCGTGCACGCACATGTGTCGGCACGTGTTTCTGTTTGCGCAGAGTGTGGCTGGAAGAGAGCTCAACATCTTCATTTTAGGTGTACTTGGTATTTGATTTTCTTACAGTGTTTCTGGGCTTTGAAAGCTGTCCTGCAAGGGGTTGTGAAGACACAGCAAGGCATGGAAAGAATTCAGCAAAGCCTCTGAATGACAGACCAGTCACACACACACACACACACACACACACACACACACACACACACACACACACGCTTTTATTCCTCTGGCATTATGCCAGATAAAATGCATTACACATGTTTGGCTAACCTTATCCACAATTTTGTGACATGCCACATATCTGACAAGGCACTCCATTAAAATAAAGCAGAACAGGGCCTGGTGCGATAGCGTAGTGGTTAAAGTCCTCGCTTTGCACACCCAGGATCCTTTATGGGCACTGGTTCTAATCACGGCAGCACTGATTCCCATCCAGCTGCCTACTTGTGTCCTGGGAAAGCAGTGGAGGATGGCCCAAAACCTTGGGACCCTGCACTCACATGGGAGACCCGGAAGAAGCTCCTGGCTCCTGGCTTCAGATTGGCTCAGGTCCAGCCATTGCGGCTGCTTGGGGGAGTGAACCAGCAGATGGAAGATCTTCCTCTCTGTCTCTCCTTCTCTCTGTATATCCACCTTTCCAATAAAAATAAATAAATCTTAAAAAAAAAAAAACACAGAACATTAGGTCGGTGTGGTAGCCTAGCGGCTAAAGGCCTGGCCTTGCACACATCAGGATCCCATATGGGCACAGATCCATATCCCGGCAGCTCCGCTTTCCATTCTGCTCCCTGCTGGTGGCCTGGGAAAGCAGTCAAGGACGGCCCAGAGCCTTGGGACCCTGCACCTGCGTGGGAGACTTGGAAGAAGCTTTTGGCTCCTGGCTTCGGATCAGCTCAGCTCCAGCCATCGGGGCCACGTGGGGTGCAAATCATCAGACAGAAAATCTTCCACTCTGTCTCTCCTCCTTTCTGTATACCTGACTTTCCAATGAAAATAAATACACCTAAAAACAACAACAACAAAAGCTGGAACACCAATAATCTGAAAAATCACTTCCCAGTTTCAAATCAGAGTCAACCTTCATCTTCACCACAGAAGATCAATTTTGTTATTGTTCCTTTTCTGGTAGCTTCTGTTTCAGAAGTGAGTGTTATCTGATGCAACAATATGCTTCTATATTGGATAAGGAGTCAAATAGGAGACCGGGGCTTCTTACAAAATGCTAAATTTAGTGGGGGCTGGTGTGTGGCAAAGTGAGCTAAGCCGCCACCTGCAATACCGGCACGCTATACTGATTGAAGTTCTGGTTGTTCTGCTTCAAATCCAGCTCTCAGTTAGTGATCCTGGGAAGGCAGATGGAGAATAACCAAAGTACTTGGGCAGCTGCTTCCCACATGAGAGATGCAGATAAAGTTTCCAGCACCTGGCTTCAGCCGGTATCAATCCAGGTCATTTGGAAAATGAATCATGGACGGAAAATCTTTCTCCCTCTTTCTCTATGACTCTGCATTTTAAACAAATAAATAGACAAACATATCTCCTGCGAAAGGCAATGCAGAGATCTGAAACCCTCACTGAAGACTTCATGACTGCAAGCAGGCCCGTGTGCACTGGGCTTCATTCTCGTCACTGCTGCGGTGCTGTGCACATGATGTGTGCACTCCTGAACATGTGAAATTTTTAAAAACTGTTGGTCTCAAGACATCAAGGTTTGTATAGAAAATACAGCTGGCAAACCACTCAAATGCTATAGGATTTTATTATGAGATCATAACCTTTGTATAACTTTCCATTTTTTGAAAGATTTATTTTTTTTTTAATTGGAAGGGCAAAGTTGCAGAGAGAGAGAGAGAGGGAGGAAGGGAGAGAGGGAGACAGGGGAAGAGAGAGAGAGAGAGAGAGAGAGAGAGAGAGAGAGAGAGAGAGAGAGAATGTGTTAGTTCTTCCATTTGGCCACAATAGCCAGAGCTGGACTGATCTGAAGCCAGAAGTCAAGTTTCTTCCAAATTTCCCAAGGATACAGGAGCCTAAGGACGTGAGCAGGGAGCTGGATGGGAAGTGGAACAAGCAAAACTCCATCTGGTGCCCATCTAGTGCTGCAGGTGGAGGCTTGGCCTGTCATGCCATAGTGCAAGCCCCTAGTATTATTTTTCTGCCCTAATATTACTTTAAAATATATGGTAGAAGCTGGCACTGTGTCCTAGTGTGCAAAGCCACCACCTCTGGTGCTGGCATTCCATATGGATGCTGGTTTGAGTCCCAGCTATTCCACTTCTGATCCAGCTCTTTTCTAATGCTGGAAGTGCAGTGGAAGACAGCCCAAGTGCTTGGGCTCCTGCACCTATGTGGGACATCTGGAGAAGCTCCTGGCCTAGCTCTGACTATTGTGACCACTGGTGGGAGTGAACCAGGGGATAGAAGAGCTCTTATCTTTTCCTCACTATCCCACTATGTATCTCTGCCTTCAAAAAAATATACTCTTATAGGAAACATATTAACATAGGAAGCACTCCACAAGAAATAGACTTTGGTCAAGACATTTCACAAATGTCACAGGTGGCCAAAGCCAAAATAAACAAATGGGACTACATCAAACTAAGAAGCTTCTGTTCAGTAAAGGAAATAATCAACAAAGCAAAGAAGCAACCAACAGAATGGGAGAAAATCACAACAGATAAGGGACTAACATCAAGGATTTACAAAGTGCTTCAGAAACTCAGTGACAGCAAAAGAAACAATCCTGTTAAGAAATGGACAATGACATGAGCAGGCATGTTTCAAAAGAATGGAATCAAGTGACTAGTAGACACATGAAAAAAAAATGCCTAGGCTCTCTAGCTGTTTGGGAAATACAATTAAAAACCACATTGAGGTTCCATCTAACTCCAGTGAGAAAATGGTCTACATTTAAAGATCTAACAACACCTGCTGGCATGGATGTGGGGATAAAGGTACCCCACTCCAGTGCAGTGGGGAGTGTTGGCTATGCAGTAACTGTGGAAATTATTACAGAGTGCTCAGACTACTGAACATTGATCTATCATATGATATAGCTATCCCATTCCTGGAAATACATCCAAATGTAGTGTGGTCTATATATGAGAAAGTGACATGCAGCCCTATATTTAGAGCAGCACCATCCACAAAAGTGAAGACAAACAATCTATCCAGATGTCCACTGAGAGAGGAATGGATATTCCATGGAATACTACTAGTCACTAAAGAGAAGAGTTCTATCATTTGCAACAAAGTGGTCTCAGCTAGAGTTCATTATGCTTATTTCAATGAAATAAGCCAATCCTAAAAAAGATAAATATCATATGTGCTCTCTGTTATAAGGTAACATTTATGCAAAATACAAAACACACATATACAAGTAAACATGTATCTACATATACTGTCATAGATGAACTGGTCAATGAAACTAGCATACCATGAAGTGAGGATACACAGCCACATGCATCTCCCTGCTGGACAAAGGGAGGGCACTCAGTGAAACAGTTAAATCTACCTTGACAGTATGATTTTCTACCATCGTCTGTAATTACAATGTTGTGATGCACTTAAATAGTAGAATGTTTTGTAACTGCTACTAAAGGACTATACTATTGTAATAACATAGGGGGAATTGCGAGAATGGGAAACAGGAGGGAGGAAGGGGAGGAAAGCAGGGCATCCCTGTATCTGTAAAACCGTATCATGGAAAATAATAAAAACGATAAAAAAGAAAAGATGTGCTAAGTTCTTACTAAATACAGTTCACACACTAACCAACATCTTTACATTTTAAAAAGTAAATTAATTATATGAAAAGGACTTAGAACAATAAAAAATAGCTGCATAGTGCTATTTCTCCTATTGAAAGAACCTAGAAGCCCCTTTAACGCCTTCACTGATAAAATACAACACAGTGAGGTTCTAGCACTTTTTAACTTAGGTCATAGGAAGGCTTGGAGTGACCCCAGACTCTGGAAACACTGGTGCTGAGAGAAGCCGGTCTCCATGGACCAAGTGCAACCACCTTGAGACCAGCAGGCTGAGGGGTAGGTGGGGGAGGGGGGAGTTGAGAAGGCAGAGGAAAACCTGGCCTGCTTTCATATATTCCAGCCCCTAGCTGTCGGAGCAGCACTAATCTCAGCTGTTGTGAAGCAGTGAGAAGTCCCCTGCCAAATCTTGCCAAAATTCCCAAAGATCAGTAAATCATGTATGTTGTTTCAAACCACTAAGTTTTGAGGTGGTTTACATAGCAATAGATTGATTTAAAAGGCTAGAAGAAACATCTGCAATTGCTGACCTATGGAGAAAAATGCAAATTACATGGTGATGGGGAAAATCAGCCCATCAGGTAGTTGATCTAAGGCAGACCATGATTCAGCTGGGCAGCATATTGACACCTATGACTGTGGCATATAGCTGTATTGGGTGTTTTGTTTTCGGTACTTATTACTTGTTGTTTATACAAAATGTTAACCTACTAGGGAAAAATCCACATTTAAATGAGCCTAACTTCTGCATTATATTATTATTATTATCAAATAAAAACCAGGACAGGCATTTGTGCAGTGATCCAGACATGGCCTGTGATGTCCACTGCCACACCCAGATTCCAATTCTAGTTTCCTGCTGATGTGCACCCTTGGAGGCAAGAAGTGATGGCTCCAAGCCGGAGTCCTCACCATTCATGTAGGACACAGATTGGATTCTGGATTCTTGACTTTGGCCTGGCCCAACCCAAGCTGTAGCAGGCATTTGCAGGGTAAAATAGCAGATAGGACATTTTTTCTCTCTCTTTTACATAAGCACAACTAAATTTTAAACACTAAAAAAGAAATATAGATTGCAGAAGAACAAATTCCTCTTGCATTGGCAGTTCATTTGTAGAAGTGCAAAGCATAGAAAATAGAAATGTCTTGTTTGATTCTTTGAATTTTACACTTTGAATTGAATTCCCGTGAGTCACTATGCTAAGTCCAGGAGAGAATAAAGGGTTTCCACATACAGATAGGATGCCCCTTTTCATCACAGGAGAATAGAAAAGAGGAGAAAACTTCCTAAAGAGATGCAAACATCTCTGAAACACCTGCCCACAAGTTACCCTTGTGTAAGTGATGAATGGCTGGATGCTTTCTCTCATTGCAGTGACAAGACAGGCATTTCTTACTGTTTGATTTAGTGCTAAGCTAGAGCATCTAGCAAGTCCAGTAGAAAAATAAAAAGAAATTCAATGCATAGAAATCTTATGAAATCAACCAAAAGCCATTACAGCATATAAGAGATTAGCAAAGGTTAACAAGAAAAATCAACAGTCCAAAAATTAAGATCATGATAGCATAAAAAGAATACAATATTAGTAACACATTTAACAAGCATAAGATCTATATTGGGGCCAGAATCATGGCAAAGTACATTAAGCTTCTGCCTGAAGTGCCAGCATTCCATATGGGTGCCAGTTTGAGTCCTGGTTGTTCCGCCTCCAATCCAGCTCCCTGCTAATGTGCCTGGAAATGCAGCAGAAGAGGACCCATGTCCTTGGACCCTTGTACCTACATGGGAGACTTGAAAGCAGCTTCCTGCTCCTGACTTTAGACTGGCTCAGCTTTAGCCATTGTGACCATTTGAGAAGTAAACCAGCAAATGGAAGATCTCTGTCTCTCTTTCTGTAAGTCTGCCTTTCAAATAAAAATAAATCTTTAAAACAGAAAATTACAAAATCCACTGAGGAAAATTAAACAAGATGTAAATAATTGGAGAGGTATTACATGTCCATGAGATAATTCATTGAAAACTGATGTACAATTGGCAGCGGTCGGGGGAAGACCAGCCTGAATCTGTCCACGTCATCCACTGGCAAATCCAAGCACCAGAACAGTGTGGGTCGAGCCAGTGTGGGTTGAGCCAGTGTGGGTTGAGCCAGGTTCGGGCGCAACAAAGACTAGTGCACAATACGGAATGCCAAGGTGAGGTTGCCTGTACCGGAAGAGACCGCAGTGCCCAACCAGCAAGCATGAGAACAAGGAAGGGAGGGGGCGGAGCCAGCAGGGGAATAAGGGGTGGTTCCTTTGCTGGACAGCTACTCCCGCTGGAGAGCACGAGCTGGGATGGGGGCAGACCAGACTAGGCAGGGCTACAACACCTGTGGGCCTCATGTGGACTACATCAGGGAAAAGCCAGTCTGGGCTGATTATTCCTACTGTTGCAAACAAAATTAGAGTGGGTGAGGGTTGTTTGGGCTTAGCTGCAGCATCAGCTGGCAGAAGCTGGCACTGGGGGCTAATTCTGTCAAGTCAACCACAGAACCACCTGGAAAGTGCATAATCTGGGAGTGGGAGAGGCCTGGAGGGAAATAGTGGGCTCCTCCTTCTTGGGTTACCACTCCAGGGAGGGCATAAAACTAGGACAGCGGCTGGGGTGGAATGGGGTGTGGGACAGACTGCACTACTGCTACACATACTGGCAATCCAGGGTAGGGGGCGGGCCTGGTGGGGGTTATTGTGGGTTGCTCCAATTAGGCTCCAGCTCCCACTGGTTTATGTGAGGGCCGAGTATGTGCTGGGCAGAACCAGGCTGTACTGCAACACCCATTGGTTCCAGTGGAAGTCGGGAGTGAAAACAGAACCAACCCAGCAGTTGCAACCACCAGCTGATCAGGGCAATGGACTGTGCTGGGCCAGGTACTTGCCAGCACATACAAGAATCTGGTTTGGGAACACCTCAGACAAAGTTTGTTTTAGGATTTCCCCAATCGGACTGCCAGACTCAGAACCCTAACCAAGAAAAGAGGGAAGACAGAATAGGTCAACGAACCATCTCAGCTATATCTTGGCAGCGAAATAGGGGGCAAACAGAGACTCTATGATGGATCATGTCAACCAGTGGATTCTTCAAAGACCTCATAGTGCTTGGAGTGGCAAGATTGGCAGTGATTCATAATGGTTGAAATATCAAAACTACTTGAGCAAGAACCTCAGAGCATACCCTATATCCAGGATCTGGGGAGTGTGGGAAATTGGGTGGTCCTTCTCCCTTAATACCCCCCTTTAAACATGAAGGAAATAATATGGAAAAAAAATAATAAAAAAGATAAATGTTCTAACATAACTTAAAAAAAAAAGAAAACTGATGTACAAACTCACAATGATTCCCATTAAAGTTTAGCAGCTTACTTTTATAGAAATGATCAAGTGACCCTTATAATTTACATGGAAATAAGAAGAAAGTAAAATAAAATAACCCAAAAACAATTTTGAAAATGAACATGATTAAAGGATTTACACTGATTTTAAAGCTCATTATAAACGTACAATATTCAAGGTACTATATAAGAATAACATTATAGGTCAATGGAGTAGAAAAATATTCACAAGTAAATCCTTAAATTCATGACAAATTATTTTCTGATATAAGTGAGACAAAAAAAGGATAGTCTCTTCAACATGTGGAGCAGAGACAATTGAAAATTCATGAGTGACACAAACTACAAAAACCTGGGCTCTTACTTCACTATATACACAGGAGAATGAAAGGACAACACCCAAACTGGCGGAACATATTTACAAATCACATACGACGGAGAACTTGCGCCCATAATATATTTGTAAAAGCCTCTTAAAAATCAAACCTAAAGAAACAATACATTTACAAAAAGGCAAAATGTTTGAAAAGACCTTCATCAAGGACGATGTACAAATGGCAAATGATGTACAAATGATAATATATTCATTATCATTAGAGAAGTTAAAACCATGAGATACAGTTCTCAGCTATTAGAATGACTAAATGAACAAAACCAAAGAGATAACATCAAGTTTGGGAGAATGTTGTGAAATAACTGGAACTCCTGTACTAACACAGAGGACAAGAGTTCATCTGCTTTGAAAAATATTATTTATTTATTTATTTATTTATTTATTTATTTATTTAATTATTTAGTTATTTATTTTAGAGGTAGAGAAGGGGAAGGAGGGATGGGACACACACACACACACACACACACGCGTGCGTGCACACACACACACACACACACACACACACACACACACATTTGCTGGCTCAGTTCCCAAAAGTCTGCTCATCAATAGATGAGCCAGACCAAAGCCAGGAGCTCCAAATTCCAGCTAGGTCTCCCAAGCCCTGGAGCTGTCATCTGCTGCCTTCCAGGATATGTGTGCTGTGAGGCTCTACTATTGCCTTCCAGGATCTGTAGTTATTGACATTTGAAATCAGAAGCCAGAGCCAAGCACCAAACCTGATGGGATGTAGGATGTGGGCTTCTTAACGTCTAAACACCAGAGCCTGAAGCACACAACATGTTCCTTCTTTTTCTAAAAAATTATTCACTTGAAAGAGAGATGGAGAGAGAGAGAGAAAGAGGTAGAGAAAATCTTCCATTTGCTGGCTCACCCCACAAGAGAGAGTCTGAGTCAGACCAAAGCGCCCATCTGTTTGAAATGTAACACCATGATGTGGAGACTCATAGCAGTATGCATCCCTACTTCTGAATAAAAGATGGACTCCCAACAAAACTGTTAAATATATCTTGACAATAGAATGCTGGACTTAATACCATTCTTTATACCTACAATGTCAGGATACACTTATATAGTAGAATGACTACTGTTGAGGGACTAATCTGTTGTTACAATACAGAGGAAAACAGTGGGATGGGGGAGTGGAGTGGAAGGGGAAATTTCTGGGCCTAAGGCACTGCATCATGAAAAAATAAAGAATTAAAAAAAAACAAAGAATCCCATGTTTGAAGTGCCAGTAGTAGTTGGCAGAACCCTCACACATCACTGGCAGGAAAGTAAAATAATACTGCTACTTTGGAAAAGGATATGGCAGCTCCTCAGAAAGGTAAACAATTACCATGTGATCCAGTAATTCTACCTTTAGATCTATATCCAACATAGAGAAAAACATTTATACGGCCACATAAAAACTGTACAGGAATACTCACACACACAGTGGTAATTTTTCTAAGAGATTAAAAAAAACTGGAAACAACCCAAATGTCAATTAATTGATGAACAGGTAAAATGTAAAATAATAGCCACAAATTGGGATGAAATAATGATACATGTTAAAACATGGATGGACCTTGATAGCACCATGGTAAATCAAAGAACCAGACCAAAAAAGGCCACACTGTGGCCCTCCATCTATACGAAATGTTCACACTGAGGAAATCTACACAGACAGAAAAGAGATTATTGGTTTCCAAGATTTGGAGAGAACAGGGAATGGAGAGAGATTGCTAATGCATACAGAAAGTTCTACTGAGAAAGTGAGTTGCCGTAAAAGTATTCTGAAACTGGATAAAGGTAATGGTTGTACAACTCTGTAACCCTCGAATATATATAAACCACTGAATTATGTTTGTGGTCTATTAAAGTAACAGTTATTAAAAATAAGAGACAATGGTAACTTTTACAAAAAACTTGATCATTATCTTTTTCCTGTTTCTCAGCTCACACCTAATATGAACTCCTTCATCCCTGCTTACTGCTCCCAAACTGGGTATTTTTTATTTGCTCTCTCTTTTTAAAAGAAAGTTATTTATGTATTTGAAAGCTGAGTTACAAAGAAAGGAAAGAAAGAGATTTCAACTGCTGCCTTAGCTTACCAGGAGCTTCATCAGGAACTCCAGTATGCGTGGCAGGGGCCTAAGCACATGAGTCATCTTTTGCTGCTTTCCCAATGAATTAGCAATGAGCTGGTTTAAAAGTGAAGCAGCCAGGACTCAAACCAGCACCCACAAGGGATGCCGACAGTGCAGGCAACAACTTAACCTGCTACATCACAACACTGGTCCCCAGTTTGATCTCTTTGGAAAACTCTTGTCTCCTCCCGTTGTGCACCTGAAAATTGGAAGTCCTTGAGAGCAGTTATCCTAAAATATAGACAAGATGATGTGCCATTTTCACAACTTTTGCCATCGTAGCACATTATTAGGTATTATTTCCATTGATTCACAGGCAGCATTAATGCCTAGTCTAGTATTACCTCAGCAAAAAGACTGGTGAAATCAGAGATTTGGCACATTAGTGTGTGGTTTCCACACTACATTTACACACTTTTAATGCACCTTCCTTTCAAACGTACTTTCCTGCCCTTGCACGGGAACTGCCTTGAGCAACTCACTGGAAATGAAGAGAAGATGACAAATGTCAATGTATGACTTCCAAGACCAGGTCATTAACACTGTGACTTTTTCCATGTTCTCTCAGACCACAAACTGAGAAAACCAGCTGGCATATCCAAAAAGCATTCAAATAGTCTTAGAAGGAAGCTCACAAAAAAATGCACCTGGGGCCTTCTTTCAACACTTACATGGTTTGGCCATCTTGAAAGAAGGTCATTAGCCCTGGAGAGGTCTTTGTGTGACTGCAGCACCTGCCGATCTCTGACGTGTACTTCTTGTTGGTCCTGAGCCACAACGCCAGTGAAGCTGTCTCCAGTTTCCAGCCCAATAAAGTATGGGAAAAATGTTTGTTATCCTCAGCACTAAGGCCCAGGGTAATCTTTTATACAATAACAAATAATACCATTTCTGTAATGATAATTAATACCATGAATATTAATTAAATGTATGACTACTATTAGATATTCTTCTAGAATACATCATATAGAATAGAATAGAATTAATTCTATAATCTGAAAGTGTATTTTTTCAACAGGGGTTACGTAAGAGAATTAGATTAATTGGAAGGATTATTTTTCTGAAGCTACTAGGATGCATATTGTATGCTTAGGGATGTTATATACCTGTGTGTATTTTATATATATGTATGTATATATATGTGTGTGTGTGTGTGTATATATATATATATATATATATATATATACACAGTTGCACATCGCATATTTATAGTATAACCATTGTAGCAGACCAGGTAACTCATTATACATGATGGATGACATAGAGCTTTAAGGTTTGTTTCTTTTAGGGTATCCTAATGAAGAAGGGGTACAGTCACAGTGGACAGGTTCGAATCCAGGCTTTAAACCTTGTTGAACTAACAAAGACAAATCACTTGATGTCTCTGTGCTGTAAATTTCTATCTATAACAAGGGATGATAATATTATCCATCCTCTTCATGAAACTGATATGTAGATTATATAAGTTTATAAATGTAAGACATTTAGAACAAAGTCTAGCACATCATAAATGTTGCTTAAATAGAAGATTTTCCCACTAAAATAATAAATGTTTGCTAGCCTACCAGTTAAGCTTATCTTACATTCTATTAGTAGCATAGCATACATATTTTACAGTAGCCTGTAAATCATTCCTTTTCCCTGTTACTCCTCTTCACCAAGGTTCTTCAAAAAACATTGCCAGGGCCAAGCATGATACCCCAGTGGCTAAAGTCCTTGCTTTGCATGTGTCGGGAGCCCATGGGGCACTGATTTGTGTGCTGGCTGCTCTGCTTCCCTTCCACCTCCATGCTTGTGGCCTTGGAAAGCAGCTGAGGATGTTCCAAAGCCTTGGACCCTGTTTATTGGCTTCAGATTGGATTGGCTCCAGCTGTTGTGGTCACTTGGGGAGTGAATCAGTGAATGGAAGATCTTTCTGTATATCCTTCTTTCTGTATATCTGCCTTTCCAATAAAAATATAATTAAAACACTGCTAGATCTTTTTAATTATTTTACTTCTTTTTAAATTATTATTATTGGTTTATGATACAGTACCATAGGTCCTGGGATTCCCTTTCCCCTCCCTACCCACCGAGTTCCCCTATATAATTACTATAGCATAGATCCTCATTAACAGTCATATGTCCATCATTGTGGGCATGGACAGTGGCAGAAAGTCCAGAATCCTATTGTCAAGATATAGTGAACAGTTTAATTGGGAGTCCATCTTTGTCTGGAAGTAGAGATGCATACTGCATCGTATCCTCACATCTAGATATGATAGTCTCCATTATACAGTTACTATATATCCCTTTAAATGAAAACTCATAATACAAAATCAATAACAGGAAGAAAATAGAAATTTATGATGCCCTGAAGTTAAATAACATGCTACTGGACATGACGGTCTCTGTTACACAGCTACTGTACATTCCCTTAAATGAAAAGCCATAAAACAAAATCAACAACAGGAAGAAAAATAAAAATTTACAACACCATGAAGTTAAATAACATGCTACTGAATGACTAATGTGTTGCTGAAGAAATGAAAAGGAAAATCAAGAACATTCCTGAAGAAAATGATGCTACTGTATGATCTATGAGTCAGTGAACAATTTGATGAGAAAGTGTTTTTGAAGAGATGAAACTTAAAAAAAACACAAAATCCATGAGAAATAATTTCTGCTGATCTTTGTTGGTGAAATGTGTCTCCTGTAGACAATAAATAGAATAGATGGGCTTTGTTTTTTAATCCAGTTTACTAATCTATGAAATTTGATTGATGAGTTTAAGCCATTTACATTCAGGGTGGTAGTTTGGACCTGTCATTTTAGCAATGGGTTGTTCATCGACTTAGTCTTCTATTGTTATTTTATTGGAATGTTCTTTGTATTTGTCTTTGGTTTTGGTGGGCACTATTCCTCTTCTCTGTCAAGAGAACACTTTAAAGTATCCTTTGTAGGGCAGGTTTGGAAGAGGCATATTCTTTTAACTTTTCTTTACTGTAGAAGAATTTTATTTCTTCTTTTATTGCACAGAAAGCTTTGCTGGATATGTTATCCTAGGCCAACGATTTTTTGCTTTTAGAATCTGGAATATGCCGCTCCATTTTCTTCTTGCTTGTAGAGCTTCCTGTGAGAGGTCTCCTGTGAGTTTAATTGGTATTCCTTTATATGTCAACTATATTTTTTCATGTGCACATTTCAGGATCTTTTTCTTATGTTCCATGGGAGAGAGCTTGATTATCATGTGTTGTGGGGTGAAGATTGCTTTTAGTCAACCCTGTTTGGAGTTCTGTGCCCCTTCTGGAGGTTGTTTCCCAATTCTTTTTCTAGATTATGGAAAATTTCTCTTACTATTTCACTAAATACATTTTAAATAGAGCTTCTCTTTGTGCACCTTCTGGGACTCCCATAACTCTTATATTTGGCCTTTTAGTAGTGTCTTTCAGCTTTTGAATTTTTTTTTTTGTTTAAGCTTAACCCAGCTCTGCTTCCAGCTTTTCGTTTGTTTTTCCCCTGGTGACAAGAAATATCTTGCAATTCTGAGATTTTTTCTTGTGATTCATTCATTCTATTTTGGAGACTCTCCACTGTATTTTTAATTTGCTCTAGTGTATTCTTCATTTCTGCTATTTCAGCTTTCATTTGACTCATTTCCAGTGTGACATATTCCTTAAATTCCTTGAACTCCTGATTTATGTGCTACTCATTTTTGATAAGACGTTTTATAAAAAGTGTTTCGAAGTCTGTACCCCCATTTTCTTGATGTCTTCCTCAGTGAACTCTGGGGTTGGCAAAGGCTTTTGCTCCTTTGCAAGGAAGTCTTCAGTAATATTCATTCTGCCTTTGTTTCTTCTTTTGCTCTTGGTCACTGTACTTCAGGTTATCAGATTCTTCTCCTTGGGTCAGATTTCTTTTTTTATATTTTTAAAGATTTTTATTTTTATTATTTTTTTATTGGAAAAGCGGATATACAGAGAGGAGAGACAGAGAGGAAGATCTTCCGTCCAATGATTCACTCCCCAAGTGAGCGCAACGGCCGATGCCATGCCGATCCGAAGCCAGGAGCCTCTTCCGGGTCTCCCACGCAGGTGCAGGGTCCCAAAGCTTTGGGCCGTCCTGGACTGCTTTCCCGGGCCACAGGCAGGGAGCTGGAAGGGAAGAGGGGCTGCCAGGATAGAACCGGCGCCCATATGGGATCCCGGGCATACAAGGCGAGGACCTTAACCACTGCGCCACTGCACGGGGCCCTTGGGTCAGGTTTCTAAGCTGTGTCACCGATAGGTCTACAATTTGATTTTGCTTATTGTGGTTTGCACAGGGCTCTTTATTTGTGGTCACTTGTGCCACTTCCACCAGTGAGTTCCAGGTCTGGGTTCTTATTTTAGACTTTCACTGTGATCTCTGTAGCCCCAGCTGCTGGCTCACCACTCTCCACCTCCTGTGATCCCATGGTGAGGCTGCACCAATGACTGTACAACCTTTCTCCAACTTCCAGTTCGAGCAGTTTCCAGGATTAGGAAGACAACAGGTGTCCTAAATAATGAGGTTGTTGGTGGTGCTGATCTTACCGGAATCTATTGGCTGTTAGGTCTGAGGGCTATACGGACCTATTATTTTCCCTGTGGGACCAATGCAATGCACTGAGCTCAGTGAGTTCACGCCCAGCTCAGTGCATGTGCAGGTCACTGTTGTCCTTACAACCTTAAAGCCTTTTCCACACCGTACAAAATGGCATCTGATGTGCCACTACTAGAGTTCTTGATCTGCTGGCCATCAGGTCTGAGGGCTACCTGGACCTATTCTTGGGTGGAACCTGTAGGATGATACATTGTTGCAGGTCACTGAGCCAGAAATTAGTTCACTCCCAGTTCAGTGCATGCTCAGTCCTATCCCATAACCTTTAACTCCCTGCACAAAATGGCACCTGATTTGACTCTAAGGGGTGGATTGGGCTGTGAAATCTACCCTGTTTCCCCAACTGCCCATCTGTCTCTGCTACTGTTCAAATCAAACAGACCAACACGACGAGCAGTTTTTTGTCTGGGCTCATCTCCTGAGTTCCTGGTGAACGTCTCTTCTCACCTTGTTGCTGTTGGAGTTCTGGCTGTCCGTGCACTTTAGATCACTACTTCCTGAATGTCGCTGGGGTATCAGTCACTGCAATACAACACCATTGTTTCCTCTGCTTTCCTATGTCTTTCAGTCTCTAGGTGCCCCTCTGCTGGCATTTTGTCCTCTCCTATTTCCTGGAATGTGCCCTCTCTGCTTCATACTGGCTAATGTTTCTCGTCTGTTTAAATATGTCCTTACCCTGTTCTGCCATCTTGATTCTCCAGCATTGCCAGATATTTTAATTTACCAGAATCCAATTTAATCGGTAGCTGCTTTGGCCCAAGCTAAATGATTTCTGAAAGCCCCAGTACCTGCTCTTCCCAAGACCACAGACCAAAAGTGGGGAGAATCACGGCTCTACCCAGCTCTGAATTTTTCCTGAAGTTCTGTTTCCAAGAAAGAGCAATGCACATCTGCCCCTTTCTATTCTTGCTTTTTCTTTTCACCATTTCTAAACTTCACAGAGACGGTAAGCACCTAACTGAATTGGCTTTCTCATTTTCAAGTTTGTAACATTTCCTCATCAGAGGCCTCAAAGAGGTTTTACCCCTTGTGTAGGCTGGACTTCCAGAGAGCACCATGTGTTGGGACAGCCTGATGCAGGGCCTGATGCATGGAAGGCATCCAGTTATCTGAAATGGAAGAGTGATCCTATGTTTGAAGTGCCAGGAACACTTGGTGGATGACAGCCATTCTACAGCTGTGTTTGAAAAAAATTTTAAACTAACCCTACTGTGGGCAGGGCTCTTGGTGGGTGCCTGAGTGCCAGTTTGAAGAGGAAAAAAATGTGTGTATGAAGCATGTGATGTTTTTGCAGTGGTTTGAGGGCTGGGTTTGGTAATTATACTCTCGAATGCGAAAATCCAAGTGGCGTAATGAAAAACACACCTCTGTTCTCCTTCCAAAACTAATGCTAAACACAGGGCAGGCTTTGCACAGGCTGACCAGGGTCCATAAAGTGTGCAATAGCTCCACGTTGGCACCCATAAAAACATTGGGACAAAAATAAGTGACATAAAAATGTGAGTGGCCACATCCCCTTCATTGCTATTAACTCTTTTCTTCTCAATGCTCTTGTCTGGAATCAAGCGCAAAATTGGGTCTAACAGAAAGAAAAGCAGTCATGCGGTCAGAAAACAACCATGTGGTTCAAGTCATCATCATAATAAATATTATTCCTTAAGTATCCTGCAGAACTACAAAAGGAATGCTTTAGCCCCATGAGGATTTTTTTTAAAATAAAGATTTATTTATTTTATTGGAAAAGGAGATATACAGAGAGGAGGACAGACAGAGAGGTAGATCTTCCATCCACTGATTCACTCCCCAAGTGGCTGCAATGGCCGGAGCTGAGAATATCTAAAGCCAGGAGCCAGGAGTCTCTTCTGGGCCTCTGACATGGGTGCAGGGTCCCAAGGCCAAAGGCTGTCCTCGACTGCTTTCCCAGGCCACAAGCAGGGAATAGGATTGGAAGTGGGGCCACCAGGATAAGAACCAGCACCCATATAGGATCCCAGTGTGTGCAAGGTGAGGATTTTAGCTGCTAGGCTACTGCGCCAGGTTCCCTCATGAATATTTCAATATGAAAGTTGTTTTTACACTACAAACTTCTTGTTTTAAAATTTAAATTTTTAATATTGTTTACATAATTGGGAGGGAAGCATGCCCATGTGGGTCTGCAATTAGTGGGAAGAGAGTCAAAGTGTTGAGGAAGATGGGTAAGACAAATGTTTCAATTCTATTCTTTTTATTCTCCTGGCCTACGAGTGGGGAGGGGAAAACACTTTTTGCTATGAAACTGCATTAGCAGCTGGGGAAGAGAGATAGTCATTTGATGACATCTTAGAAATCCCAATGTGGGAAAGAATGTTCTGAAGGTGTTGCTTGGGTGGTTTCGATAGTTCTGACATGTTGTCTGCTTCATTGCACCAGGGTTGAGAAAATCTTCCTAAGTTCTATTGACTGACTGAGTCCACCTTAGTACATTCACAGGTGCAGGAACATGTTGCAAAGCTTGGCCAGGATAGTTGTCCAATATGTTCTGTTTTCTATCCTGTGATGACGCATTCAACATCCTCTAGTACCTAGATGAGCTGGCTGTCATATTCCAAGTGCCTCTGGGGATGCTATCAACTGCATAGGCATCAGCAACTAGGGAGGCCTAGCCCTGATACATGTACCCCAAGGTTTGACCACTTATCTTGTGGCTTTTCCTTGTGGCCACAATCTGATTCCACAGATCTAGTTGGGAAGTCCCCCAGGAAACATTGCCCCGGGTGACCTCAAACTCCTCTCTTGTAAGCTCCAGCTACTGCAGGCTCAGGCTCAGTCCATCACCTGCAGCAGTCAATGCATATGCCAGTGTATACAGCTGCCTTGTCAGTTTTACCCCCAGCCTCATCTTTCACATGAAGTGACAGGTGCTGTGGCTCAGACCAGCCTAGCCTATCATAGGCCCAGCCCAGTCCACTTCTTGCACACCAGTGAGTGCTGTGGCCTAGTTGGGGTAACTCCCAGTAACTCCCATTAGGTCTGCCCTAGCCCTGGTTTTTGTGTTTGCTGGCATGTGCTGCAGACTAACACAGTATGTCTTACATCCCATCTGGCTCTTGTGCATACTTATGGTGCTGCAGCTTAGCTCAGCCTGATCTGTGTCCAGACCTGGCCCACATACTCACTGATAGGTACTCCTGCCTTGACCAGTGTGACCTATCCTCAGCGCTGGCTCTCATGGTCACCAGTGGGAGCTGCAGCCCAGTAGGGGAGTGCCCATAGTTTCTTTATCAGGCTTGATCTCAGCCCTGGATCTTGCACCTACCAGGTGGTATTGCAGTCAGCATGACATGACTTGTACTCAGTCACAACACTTGCCAGCAGGTGCAGCAGCATGCTCAGCCTGCCACTCCCCAGACCCAGTCCAAATGCTAGATGATTGGTGCTGCAGCATTGTCCAGATCAGCTTGCCTCAAGTGCCAGTGCTCACATTCATCAGTGGAGGCAGAGGCCCAGCACAGGTGTTCCCAGGTTCCCCTGCTAGGCCCACTCCCAGCCTGGGTCTTACACATGCCAGCTGGTGCTGTGGCCCAGTTTGAGGTGGTCTGCCCCCAGTCCCAGCTCTCTCCAGTAGTACACAAGCCTGGCCAAACTACCAGCAGTTCACTCTCATGTGAACTGTCAGATGTTGCAGTCCAGTATTGTACCTGGCTCCCACTTGTGACAGTGTGTGCTGCAGACTGATCCAACCCATCCCACCTCCAAACCTGGCCCACACATATATTAATAGGTGCTACAGCCCAACTTGACCTGGCCAGAGCCCAGTCCTGGCACTCACTGGCAAGTACTACAGCCTAGGTCAACTGGTTCACCCCCACTTCAGGGCTCACCAATGAATGCTACAGCCTACCCCAGCCTGGCCCACCATAGACCTGGCTCTCATTTGACTCAGCAGGTGCTGTGGCCTAGCCTGGCCTGTCCCACACCCATTCTGTCTCTCACAAATGCTAGTGGGTGCTAGAGCCTAGTTCAGTCATAAGACTGCCCCCAAACTCAGCCCACACACATGTATATGGGTGCTATAGTCTTGCCCGACCCAGTTCATTCACAGTCCCAGTTCTTACATTTACCAATTGTAGCTGCAGCCTAGGAGGGGAGTCCACAAAGTCCCCCTATCAGGCCCATTTTCAACCCCAGATCTTGTATATGCTGGCGGGTACTTCGTCCCAGCCTGCTATAGCCTACTTGCAATCTCATTCTCATTAGCAGATGTTGCACCCTAGCCTAGCTGGTAGTGGCCCACTACCAGCCCACTACTGTCCTGGCTTTAATGCCTGGCCTGTCACCAGATCTACCCAAATGCAGAAGAGTGCTGCAGCCCTGCCTGGCTGGCCATGCTCAGTCTCAGCTTTTGTATTCTCCAGAGGGAGTTACAACCTAACAGGGGAATTCCTCAAGTTCTCCTACCAGACCTGCTCCCAGCCCCAGAACTCATGTGTGCCAGTGAGTGCTGTGGCCTTAGTTGGCACAGTCTGCCCTCAATCCTGGCTTTTGCATGTGCCAGCAGGTGCTGCAGCCTGGACCAGTCCAGCCTTCTCCCAGCATTGGCTCCCATGAATGCCAGGTGAGTTCTGTGGCTCAGCCTGGCTTAGCTCGTCACCATTCCTAGCTCTATTGCAGGTGCTACAGTCCCACAGAGGGGAGCCCATAAGTCTCCTACAGAACCTGCTCCTAGATTTGGTTTTCTCACAAACTGGTGATTACTGCAGTCCAGCTTGACATGGCTCATGCCCTGCTCTGATATGCACAGGTGGATACTGTGGCCCAGCCCAACTAGGCATGCCCCTTAGTACCAGATTTTGTGTGTGTCAGCAAGCAGCAGATAATGCTACTTTGCTTAGCCCAGGTCTCCCATATTGGTGGGTGCCTTGGCCTGACTCATACATGTCCTCTGGTTTCCCTCTCTAGACTAGCCTGACACAGCACCCTTGCCTACCCGTGAGTACAAGGCCCAATTCATGGAAGCCCGAAGAAGTCATTCTTCCAGTGTAAAACATACCCTCAGCTCACTCACACACATAACCAGACACCCTTCTCTGGGGAATCTGTGACCTTTCTACCTGAGGTCTGGGGTGACAAGTTCCCATCTGGCATTCCCCACCTTCTCCACATATATACACACAAGTTAACCTAGGCAGTTGGCTATAGCTGAGGTACATTATAGCATTCTCATCCAAGCCCTCCCTGCAATGTCAGACACTTGACTACAGAAACCAGGTGAACCAAAAATCACAACATGGATTTGAGCCATATGCCCTGTATATTTATAACTTCTGCCTTCCTTAGCTAGTAAGTTTACTAATCAAGGAGAAAGAAGTAGGTGCTGTGGTTCAGTGCATTAGGCTGCCACTTAGGATAACTATCTATCCCATATTGGAGCACCTAGTTTCAGTTCTGGCTCCTCTGCTTTTGATCCAGCTTCCTGCTAATATCTCTTGGAGACAGCAAATGATAGCCTGGTTGCTTTGATTCCTGCTACCCATATGGGAGGGCTGGATGGAATTGTTGGCTCATCTTCCGCTGAGCTCACTTCAACCTGGCCTAGCTCTCACTGCAGTGGGTATTTGGATGAGTGAACTAGCAGATTAAAGCTTTCTCTACTTCAGTATGCCACGTTGCATTTGAAAAAAAGAAAGCAGAAGGAATGAAGGAAGGAACGAGGAGGGAAGAGGGAAGGAATGAGGAAAGGAAAGAGGAAGGGATGGGGAGGAGGGAAGAGGGCAGGATAGATGGATGGAGGGAGGGAGGGAAAGGGGAGAGAGGGAGACTCATAGCCAGATAGGCGTGTCTCAAGTGGCAGTCTCAAGTCTGGTATCTGTTGCCCCAAACGACACATGTCTGTCCTGGAGGGAAAAGTCCCAGCAATCGCCACGCACATGGGCACACAGTTGGCCATTGGTTATCAACCAATCCATGTCACGTTTCTTTGGCTAGAGTGCAGTCTCAAGGAGAGAGGGAGGGAGGGAAGGGAGAGAGAGGGAAGAAGGTAGATAGACTATTTTGCCTGTTTTAGGGCTGAAGAAATATGAGATAAAAACTAGTTCAGGAACATTTCGATGACATATCTGTGGATCTGCAATCTGAATACAGCTATTGTTGACATAGTTGTCCATGCTTCCAACTTGTATGCTGTGAGGCTCACACTTCATGCTGAATGCAAAGTAAATCTTGGATAGCAGGGGATAGGACAAAATGTTTAATTTCACAGAAGCAAACCATGATGAGATTGTCACAGACAAGATCCATGCAGCCAAATTGCGTAAGTCTGAGACAAATGGAATTCCATGATCCAACTTTTCCACAGCATTTAAGAAGCTACTTGGGATACCCACATCCCATTTTGGAGTGCCTGGGTTTGAGTCCCAGCTCCACTCTTGTATAAATAAGCTTCTGGGCAAGGTACAACCTGGGAGAGAGCAGTGATGATTAAAGTACCTGGATGCCTACCTTCCATGGAGGAGGAGATTCGGACTGAGTTCTTGGTTTCTGGCTTCAAACTGGTCCAACCTCGACTGTTGTTGACATTTATGAAGTGCATCAATAGGTGGGAAACAGCTCTAAGTCTCTGCTTTTCTTTCTTTATTTTATTTTTATTGGAAAGGCAGATATATAGAGAGGAGAGACAGAGAGGAAGATCTTCCATCCGATGATTCACTCCCCAGGCGGCCGCAACAGCTGGAGCTGAGCCAATCCGAAGCCAGGAGCCTCTTCCAGGTATCCCACACGGGTGCAGGGTCCCAAAACTTTGGGCCATCCTCAACTGCTTTCCCAGGCCATAGACAGGGAGCTGGACGGGAAGCGGGGCTGCTGGGATTAGAACCGGTCCCCATATGGGATCCGGGGGCGTGCAAGGCGAGGACCTTAACCACTGTGCCATCGCGCCGGGCCCTATGTCTCTGCTTCTCAAATAATTAAGTTAGTTCATAATTAAATTAAAAAATTGAAGCACTTAACATTATTTTGAGAAGGAATCCATCATAAAACTTCTTTAGTGACCTTGAAAGATGGTGTGATCTGTGGCAAAGATTATTGTGAGGTCAACAGAATGGATTCTTCGTTCTGGACACAGGGCAAGCTTCATCCCCCATTCTCCCTTGCCATCAGATGCAAACCTGTGACTGCACTCTGGCCAATGAATTGTGAATTAAAGTGGTGCACTCCACTTCTGGGCCCAGCCCAGAAGTTTTCTCAGCTGAGGAGATGTCTACAGTGACCTATTGTTATGACACATGTTAGGATTCTTGTGAATTTAACTCAAATGGTATTTTAATTATGATGAATATTAAAATGTTTTGACAGCTCTAACTTCACTTTGAGCTTTTAAAAATCTCATGAGAAAAGCTGTAAGTGCACGACGTGGCTGGAGGATAACCACCCTGGACACGGATCCAGACTTGAGACTGCCACTTGAGACACGCCTATCTGGCTATGAGTCCACTTTCTGCAAGTATTCACTCTGAGAAGGCAGTTGCCACCAGAGGCTTTGATTTCCTGCTGACAACAGAAATCTGCATCCATTTGAGTGTCACCTTGAAATGTCTGTCTCTTGGATCATTTAGACAGTTTCTTTTGCAGACATGATGTTTGGTTCATTGCTAGCACTCTACTAAAATAATTTTCTTTTACTGAACTATTG
This sequence comes from Ochotona curzoniae, assembly GCF_017591425.1. Lineage (NCBI taxonomy): Eukaryota > Metazoa > Chordata > Mammalia > Lagomorpha > Ochotonidae > Ochotona > Ochotona curzoniae. Next base: position 54,809,605 of record NW_024465369.1, read on the forward strand.
TCTTTAATTTCATTTATTTCTTATTCTGTTTTTGTATATATTGCAATAAATGAATTAATTTGGCAGTGATCTCTGTTCCTTTTGACTTGTTATTTGTTGAGAATAAAGAGTTGGTCCTTGTGGGGGAGTGACAATGCCCAAGGTGAAAATCAGCACCTGGGGAACCAGACCACACTATTGCTCCAGAGAAACATCTTGGAAGCTACATTTTTATTTTTATTTTTAATTGCTTTAATTATTTTGCATGACAGTTTTGTAGGTATTGGGATTACCTCCTTTGCCTCCCCTTTCTTGATACCCGTTGTCCCTTTCCTTCCTTCCTCACCCCATGTTATCTCGGAGAGTCCTTTAGCAACAGTTACAAATTTAACATTTACTATTTAAGTGCATAATGGAATTGTAGATGACACAACCTCTATGAACTGCTATAGGGAGTCACTAAGGAGAACAAAAATACTCACTATCCCTTCGCCCCTAAATTCCTCAACAGATTGGAACCACTGTGGCTATTTTTGTGAGCAAAGGATAGACTTATGTTTGATCTACCTTATGCGATATGTAACTCAGAAACCCAGTATATTCTATGAAAAAGCATGCAGGCAAGCTTCAGGGCTTACAAATTTCCAAAGTCAGGCTCATTTCTGCACCCCAGACAGAGCCTGGATGCCTTGTGTTATCACTTTTCAGCCTTCTGGCTTAATACCAAGTGTGAATAGCTTGTGTTGACAATTTCTAGAAGTACGTTCTGTAACTTAGCCAAGAAAATGTGACAACATTAGTCAAGGAACCCCTCTTGGGATACATAGGGTGGTATTCACTAGGTCTCAGTTCTTAAGCCTCCAAATTTGTTTTCACTTGATCTTGTCTATGTGAGATTCTGAAGTGATAGGGTCCCTTGAATTTCACCTCCACTTTCAGCTCTGTAGGCACAAGGATTGGTGCTGAAAGTTTGACTGGCCTCTGAAGACTTCAACATGGCTTGCCTCTGTAGCCCTCCACATTGCCTCTACCATTCATCCCATTTTATATTGAACTACTCCCACTTCATGGATACTTTTCTTGAATCTGGAGAAACGGAGGCTTTGACTTCTACCATATCCAATTTCCTTCTTTTCCTTGCAACTTACTTATTTACTTGTAAGCCTGAATTACAGAGAGAAACAGAGGGAGGGAGGGAGGGAAGAAGGCGGGTGGAAGAGAGAGAGAAGAGATTGAGATTCAACCTGCTGGTTCACTACCCCAAATGGCTGCAACAGCCAGGGCTGTTGCCAGGCTGAAGCCAGGAGTTTCATTTGTGGGAACATGGACAGGTGCCCAGAGACTTGGGTCATCCTCCAATGTCTTTTCCAGGCCATTAGCAGGGGGCTGGATTGGATGTGAAGAAGTCAGGACATGAACTTTAGTTATTATTATTATTTTGATGATCTTTGCAAAGAGTCAAGGGCTACAGAAAAGTGGGTAAGACCAATGTTCCCACATTCTCTTTTTCCTTCCTGTATCTGGGAGTAGGGGGAAGATAAAGGGAGAAGCTTTTCTCTTTCTCTTTATGTTTATCTAGCCTCCTAACCATCCCAGGGTCCTCGATGTAGGGCATGCTCTGAGGGCACTGCTCAAGTGGTTTTGATAGTTCAGCAGTTCTGAATTACTGCCATTTCATCATTCCAAGTATGATAAAATCTCTCCAGAATCACTGGCTGACACAGTCCACCTTAGAGTTTCTGTTTGCCCAGATTTTCATTGCCAACATGTGGTTGGGGCAGTTGATAAATTTGTTCTGTCCTCTGTCCTCTGTTGTGGTACCAGGTGTCCTCTGCAGGTTCCTATGAACTGCCATATCCTCCATGTGCATCTGGGTATGCTGTCCCTTGCATACCCTTGCTTCTGAGGAGGTTCAGCTTTGACAGTTGCACTCCATGGTCAGACCATGGAACCTGCACTTCTCTTCATGGTTGGGGTTCTGAGTTCAGCAGTTCAGTGGCGGCATTCCTAAAGAAACTTCATCTGAGGTGATTCCAGACCTGATTCTTGTGTGTGCTTGCCAGCACAGAGTCTATCACAGTCTGGCACCCCAATCAACTTATGCATATGCTGGTGGTGACCATTGCTGGGTCAGTTTTCTTTCTAGCCCTGTCTTCTACATGAACCAATGGGTGTTGGAGCCCACCCCAATCCTGCCCACCATACAGTCGGCCTTTACACAAACCAGTGGGAGCTGCAGCCTAGTTGGAGGGACCCACAATAACCCCCATGAGTCCTGCCTCCTGCCCTGATTCCAGTGCCTGCCAGTATGTACAACAGACTTGTCCAGTATGTCCCACATCCCATTCAGCTCTCCTACATGTCAATGGGCATTGAAGCCTAGTTCAACCCAACCAGCCCCACTATCTAGCCCACACATGTGCTGGTGGGTATCACTCTGTCTAGCTATGCCTTCCCTTAGTCCTGGTTCTCATGCTTACCAGTGGGAGTGGCAACCCAAGAGGGAGGTGCCCATTGTTTCCCTTCTGGGCCTACTCTCACTTCTGTATCATGTACTTGCCAGGTGGTTCTACAGCTTAACTTAATAGAATTAGCCCCCAGTACCAGCCTCTGCCAGCTGATGCTGAGGTAAAGTCCAACCAGCCTACACCCACTTTGACTTACGCTTGCACCAGTAGGAACAGTCAGCCCAGAGTGGCTTTTCCATGGCCAAGCTCACATGAGACCCACAGGTGTTATAGCCCTGTCTGGTCTGCCCCAATTCTAAATCATGCTCTCCAGTAGTAGTGGTGGTCCAGCATGGGAACCCTCCACAGCCCCCCTACCAGGTATTCCCCGCCCCCCCCCGGTTCTCTCATGTGCTAGTTGGGTGCTGCAGTCTGGTCTGGCATGGTCTGCCTTGCCTCAGCATTTGTCAGTGAATGCTGTAATTTGGTATGGCCCAGCCCATCCCCAATTCCAGTTCCTGCTGGTGGGACATACCCCAAATTATGCTCATCAATTTATATATCTATTCATATTACTACATTTTAAACTATTTAAGAACAAATAACTCTTTTATCTTTGAACTATATCTGGCAGCTCTGTATCTCATACTTAATCTATGGTTAATAAATGTTGGAATGGTAAATTACAAGTAATTTATGTGATAAAAGCAGAAATATTCATGTTACTCATACTTTCCACTTCACTGATGATCTAATGATGGCAGAGAAAAGTCCAGGGAAAGATTGTGGCAGATGCTTCCTCAGTGTAGATGGTGCAGCACAGATCCACATGCTTCGAGTACCCCAGCTGGCTGGAGTTAGAATAGCATTTGATTCATCATATACTTAGACCTGAGGACATAAACAATACATTTGATGGGTACTAAAAAAGAATTTGAGAAAAGTGAACACTCATTTTTAATAATAATTATCAAAGAGCTGGAATTGATACTTCTAAACATTGAAAATAACCAATAGGTGGGATTTGCAAGGGGGTGGGGGGCAGAATCCCAGTCTCTCTGAAATTGTACCATAAAATTCAAAAATTAAAAATAAAAATAGTAAAAAGAAAATAACCAATACTGGACTCATACTTCATAGGAAACTTAACAGAGGTTGGTGTGGCATCCCATATGGACACTGGTTTGTGTCCTGGCTACTCCACTTCTGATCTAGCTCCCTGTTCCTGGCCTGGGAAAGCTATGGAGGATGGCTTAAGCACTTGGGCTCCTGCACCCACATGGGAGAGCTGCAAGAAGTTCCTGGCTCTCAGCTTCCGACCAACCCGTTTCTACCTGAAGCAATTATTTGGAAGAACTCTGTCTCTGCAGATGTGACTTACAAGTGAAATAAATCTTTTTTTTTTAAATAACAATCTTTAAAAAGCTTTCTAAAGTCAAGAATATGACAATAAGGGGATTGGGAGCAAAGTTTAAATGAGTCTTCTCCAATAAGTTACTTTTACAAGAGCTATGGGAGCCAGGGAAAAGACCACATGCTTGGTTTTAGTATAATAACAGGGAAAGATGCATGAAAGAAAGTGGGAAGGAAGCAGTTGCCCACATCTCTTCCCCCAGCTTCAACCAATGCAGAGAAATGTGCTTGGGGGAGGACAGAGATGGAATTAATTGCTGACCTCAGGACTGAAAATCAGTCCCAGAATGCTATGTTACAACAGTTACAACAATCAACTCAGAAATGCATGGAAAGGGTTGGCATTGTGATGCAGCAAGTGAACCACTGCTTAGGACACTGGCACTTCAGAAACAGGTGCCAATTTAAGGTCTGGCTGATTCACTTCCAATGCAACTCCCAGCTAAAGCACCGAGGAAAGCAGCAGATGATGGCTTGAGTCACTGCAATCGTGACACCTACCTGGGTGATCCGTGTGGAGTTCCATGTTCCTGGTTTGGGCCTGGAACCCTGTGACCATTTGGAGTTATCCAGTGGATGGAAGACCTTTATTTCTGTCTAAATCTGCATTTCAAATATAGAAAAGTAAATATTAAAAAAAGGAATTGAGGGCCTAACATAAGATCTGAAATTGTTAAAACTGAATCTGTTCAAGCCCACTAAAATCTTGTGTGAGGTTCAGTGGCAAATCTTGTGACACCATCTTACCACCCCATGTTTGCATGCACATTGTTGAGAAACTTATCATTTGTCAGTTGCCTAGTAATGTCTTCAAGTGGACAAAAAAGGGATTGCCCAGGCATTTCTTAGTTGGTTAGAGAACACCAATGGGGAAGGTCTTTTGCAGGTTCCCACCCAGACAAAGAGAAGTCAGGGGACCCTTAAGAACCCAATACATTTCCAGAAACCTCAGTGTCTCTCTCCTTTCAGGAGATGCCCCATCTCCAGCATCTTGCCTGGGAGGTGTTTTTGCCTTCCTTCTTTTCATGTTCACTTGTTCTCTTCGTAAATAAAACTCCTCTGTCTGCAACCAGTTTCCAGCTTTTTATTTCTACACTCATGTGGGAAAAGAGCTCACTGAACTTTCACAAAAAGAAAAACCTATTGTGAGAAAATATAGGAGATGCTTCAGGAACCTAGAATGATTAGGAATTTTTCCTTGGACAAGACACCCAAAGCACAGGAAACAGAAACATAAATAGATTAGCCACAGCAGTTTGCAGCAAAAGAGCACAATTTGATAAAGAAGAGCAGGACAGACTTGGAATCTTGGACTCACAGATGGCTGGTGCTGGAATGGAAACCATGGTCAAACTCTGGGCAATGGTCTGCAGGTAGGTAGGCAAAAATCTAAGAACAAGGTCTGTGAGCAAAGGCCTGTAGCAGGCCACAGTTTGTGCACACAGAATGGTGTGCTTTAAGAATATCCTCCTACTGGAGCAGAAAAAAATCGATCAACTATCCTAGCCAAGTGTTGGCAGTAAATATCTAGGTAAATGGAGACTTTAAGGTGGACTATGTCAGCCAGTGATTCTGGAGGGATTTCATTGTGCTTGGAGTGGTGAGATTGGCAGCAATTCAGAACTGCTTGAACTATCAAAACCACTTGAGTGGGACCCTCAGCACATGCCCCACATCGTCGACCCTGGAATGGCATTCAGTGACTGTCTCACATCCCAGGGTATGGAGGTGGTTGGGAGGCTGAGTGTGGCTTTTCCCCATACCTTTCCCCTTTCCCTAGATACAAGAAGACAAAAGGACAATGTGGAAACAATGGTCTCACCTAGTTTCCTCTAACCCTTGACCCCTCCCACCCTAATCAACTATGTAAATATTATCCAAAAAATAAAACTTAAAAAAAGTTTTAAAACTTTTTTCATTATTTTATAGTTTGGACAATCTTTACATAGTTAATTAGGGTAAAAGGTTCAAGGGCTGCAGGGAAGTGGGTAGGACTATTATTCCCGCATTGTTTCCTTCATGTACCTGAGGTAAAGCAGGATATTAAGGGGGAAGCCCCACTCAGTCTCCCACCTACCCCATGTCCCTGATGAGGGGCATGCTCCGATGGTCTTGCTCAAGTGGTCTTGATAGTTCGACAGTTATGAATTGCTGCCAATCTTGCCACTCCAAGCACTATGAGGTCTTTGAAGAATCCACTGGTTGACATAGTCCATCTTAGAGTCTCTATCTGCCCAGTTTTTCACTGTCAACATATGGCTGAGGTGGTTGATCCCCTTGTTCTGTCCTCTGTCTTTTCATGGTTAGGGTTCTGAGTCTGGCAGTTCGATTGGGGAAATCCCAAAAGAAACTTTGTCTAAGGTGTTCCCAGACCAGATTCTTGTATGTACTAGCAAGTATCTGGCCTGGCACAGTCCATCGCCCTGATCAGCTGGTGGTTGTAATTGCTGGGTTGGTTCTGTTTTTAGCTCCGACTTCCACTGGAACCAATAGGTGTTGCAGTCCAGCCTGACTCTGCCCAGCACACACTCAGCCCTCACCCCTCACATAAACCAGTGGGAGCTGGAGCCCAATTGGAGCAACCTACAATAACCTCCACCAGACCCGCCCCCTACCCTGGTTTGCCACTATGTGCAGCAGACTAGTCTGGTCTGTCCCACATCCTGTTCAGCTCTCATACATGCCAATGGGTATTAAAGCCTAGTTCCATCTAACCAACTCAACTTTCCAGCCCTCACGGATGTTGTTGGGTACCTCTCTGTCTAGCCATCCCAGCCCCTGTCCTAGTATTCGTGCTCTCCAGTGGGAGTGGTAATCCAAGAGGGAAGCGCCCACTCTTTCCCTCCCAGGACACTCCCACTCCTGGATTATGCACTTTCCAGGCGGTTCTGTGGTTTAGCTTGACAGAATTAGCCCCCAGTGCCAGCTTCTGCCAGCTGATGCTGCGGCAAAGCCCAACCAACCAGCACCCACTCTAATTTTAGTTTGCAACAGTAGGAACAATCAGCCCAGTGGCTTTTCTCTGATCTCTTCCACATGAGGCATACAGGTGTTGTAGCCCTCCTTAGTCTGGTCTGCTCCCATCCCAGCTCATGCTCTCCAGTGAGAGTAGCTGTCCAGCAGGGAAACCCCGCCACCCCACATTCCTCCTGCTGGCTCTGCTCCCTCCCTTCCTGGCTCTCACATGTGCTGCTTGGCTGTTGTGGTCATATCCAGTACAGGTACCCTCATCCTGGCATTCCGTAATGTACACTGTTTTTTGTCACAACCGAACCTGGCTCGACCAACACTCTGTTCCAGTGCTTGGATTCACCAGTGGATGACGTGAACTAATTCAGCCTGGTCTGCCCCCAACCCCTGCCAAATGTATGCCAGTGGGAAACTGTCCATGGCCTGTTCTGGGCTGTTTCCTATTATGCTTCTTGCACTTACCTGCCGGGTCTGTGTCCTGCCAGAGGAGTTGCCCAGGCTCCTCTATCAGAACCTCTCCCAATGCCAGATTTCGCACATACCAGTGGGTCCATGAGCCAGTCCTACTCAGTTCACCTCCTGTCCTAGCAGAAACAGTGGCTTTTCCTGACTGACCTTCGACCCAAGCTGGTTCTTGTTGGATATTTCAACCCAGCCACGGCTCGTCCATACCCACATAGAGCTCACACATGGTGCAGTAGGGGCTGAGACCTAGCCTAGTCCATCCCACATCTACCATGGTCCTCCAGAGCACCAGATGGTGTTAGATTCTAGCCCAGCTTGGTGCATCCAGTCCCAGTCCGCACTTGTACCAAGGGAGACTACAACTGTATCCTGATCAGAATGCAGCCCCCATTCCAGTCCATTTGCCCCTTCGTGGGAACCTCAACCCAGCTGGTGTGTCCCCTTAGCTCCCCAACCGGGCCTGTTCCCAGCCATAGATCACATGCATGCCAGTGGTTGCTCTGACTCAGCTTTTCACAGCTCCTCACCTGTCCCGACCCCTGCCTTAGACACTGGTTTCCTGGTTTCCAATTGGCTCAGCTCTAGCCATTGCAGCCATTTGGGGAGTGAATCCGTGGATGGAAGATCTCTTTGCGTTTCCTCCTCTATAAAATCTGCCTTTCAAATAGCATAAATAAATATTAAAAAAAAAGAATATCGTCAAGGCCAGGGAGGGTCATGGCTAAGTGGGTTAAGCCCCTGTCAGCATCTCATATGGGCACTAATTTGAGTCCTCATTGCTCCACTTCTGCTTAAGTCTAGAAGACAGGTATATCAGTGCATCCAGAACAGCATGACCTCCTGTGCAGGACTGCAATAGCCACTTGGACAGTCTCCTACGTCTTTTCCAATTTCTCCAGAGAAGACTGATCACATATTCCTTGATCTCTCCATTGCATTACAGCGTCTTCATGATATAGTGACATTCCTGACAGATAGTTTGATTTCTTTGATGTCATTTTTAGCAGACAAACTTGAATGACAAAGGTTGTATCATTTTATCAATATGTGTCCATAGAAATTTCTAATCTTGGCTCCACAAGTGTAATTAAATCCATCAGCATGAAGGATGAAGTATTTGGGATGGATTTTTTTTCAGTTTGATTTGATTCAAATTTTTAAAATTTTGCCTATTTTTGTTGTATTGAAAGTTAGATTTTACAGAGAGAAAAGGGGACTAGAGAGAGAGAGAGAAATCTTCCATCTGCTGGTTTTTTCCCTAAATTGCCACATGAGCTAGAACTGGGCTAATTTGAAGCTGGGAGCCAGGAGCTTCTTTTGGGTCTTCCACATGGGTACAGGATTCCAAGTACTTGGGTCGTCCTCTGCTGATTTCTCAGGCCCTAAGCAGAGAACTGGATCAAAGGTGGAGCTGCTGGGACATGAACTGGCACACATATGGGATGCTGGTGCCACAGGGTAGAGGATTAGCATGTTATGCCTTTGTGTTGGCTCCAATTTGTTTCTGATTTGGGTAGGAACTAAAACGCTAGTTTTCATAACTTTATAAATAAAATCTGCAAGTAATTAGGATAGTAATATTCTGTAGGAATGCTTACTAATTTTTCAACTTTAAAAATGGCTTGAGTTTTGACTGTTTTTATATTGACTATTTTATATTTGACTCTAGCAATAGAGTAGGAGTAAATAGCAGTTACATAAAAAGGATAAATTGGAATATAATAGTAATAATTTCATTACAGTAGGTAATGCAGTATATTAATACATCTTTTGTTATTCATAACCCAGGACTTGCATGCTTTAGTCTTTTACATAAAAAGGATAAATTGGAATATAATATGATAATAGTAATAATTTCATTTAAGTAGGTAATACAATGTACTAATACATCTTTTGCTATTCATAACCCAGGACCTGCATATTTCAGTCTTTGTTTTTTTTTCTTCATCTCACCTTCTTGGTCTCAGAGCTTTCCCCACATCCTTTCATTCCTTGTTTTGTCTTCCTTTATACTTTTTTTTTCTTTACACTTGCTTAACACTTTATCTCTCCTTCCTTTTCCTCTTCCCTTTGTTCTCATCTCCCTCTTTCCACACACTCATCAGCCACCTGATCTCCTCTGACCTTTGTTTTCCATGGCAGTTAAAGTCCTTGCCCTAATGCAGTCTCTGCCTAGCCCTGGGATCCCTTCTCATTGCACGGAGCCCAGCCACCCAGAAATCCACTTTTCTTGGTAGAATTTAAAGACAGTTCAGGGGCCAGCAAATCATATAGCAGTTGTTAAGCCACTAGTTACCATACCTGCATCTCATATTAGAGTTCCTATGTTCAAGTCCTGCTTCTGTTTCCAATTCTAGCTTCCCACTAATGTGCACCCTAGGAGTTAGCATGCCAGGGCTCAAGTAGCTGAGTCCCTGCCATGCATGAGGGAGACCTAGATTGAGTTTCAGGCTCCTAGCTTTGGCCTGGCCCAGGCCAGGCTGTTGTGAGCATTTGAGGAATGAACTAGCAGATGGAAGAGTTCTGTCTGCTTTAATGTCTATCTCTGTCTTTTCACAGTAAGGAAACTACGTAAAAACAAAAATTCAAAACAAACAAACAAACAAAAAACATAGCAGGTTATGTGTTCCCTCCATGGAAGGATTTTTGTACTCTGGGAGAGCAACTTGGTAAGGCATCTTTTTATGAGTGCAAACGGAGGAAGGAAGCAGAGGTTTGAGCGCCCTGGTTCTGCCTCCAGCTGAGAAGAGGCTGTTCATTGCTCCTTTTCCTTTATGCTCTAATGTTCCTATCTGGAATGCAAGGTGGGCTGCACAGTGTGATCTACTTCTCCAAGAGACAACTATGATTGTTTCCAAACAAAAGTTTTACAAAAGTGTGTCCTTGTCCTGTGCCCGCTGTGAACTGAGCACAAGCAGTCAAGGGCACTGCAGGGTAGCAGCACAGTCCTTTGAGCAGCTCTCAGTTCTTAAAGAAAACTACATCTCCATAAAATTCAATGAGATTAGCATGCTGCAGAGAATGCAGCCTGCCAGCTAGTAGTGATGGAAATACACCACTGGCTACTCTCAGATATGAAAGGGGAGAATGTTGAACTTAAGTATTTGGAAGTCATCAGAGGACCCTCAGGACACATTTCAGCACCACCTTCTTCCTCCAACTCTCAGTCACCCCCAAATAGTAGATTTGGACTTTAAAAGCCATACTAATTACTATCTCTTATATGAAAGCCTATACATTGAAATCTAATAAGATGCAGTACAAGAATGTGCGTGCTACTAAATACATGTTACATTAATACTGTAAAGTGTATTTGATTATATCTCTGAACTATATTTTACTTTTGGCCATTGGAGGGTTTTTGTTGTTGTTGCTGTTGTTTACGTTTTTGTTTTTCATTTATTTCTTTGATAGGCAGAGTTCCAGAAACAGAGAGAGAGAGATGCTCTGTCCATTGGTTCAACTCCCCAGATGGCCACAATGACCAAGACAATGCCATGTCAAAACCAGGAGTCTGGAACTCCATCTTGGTCTCTCACATGACCATCATCTGCTGCTTTTGCAGGCACATTTTCAGGGAGAGAAGCAGATGGGACTCAGACTGGAGCCTCTACGGGCTCAAACTGTGCCACAGCAGTCTGTCCTTCCACTCAAATTTGAGGAGTCAGAGGAGGTGTTGTTTTATCATGCATTAGGTCATACAGATTTCAGAAATGGTAGAAACAGAATAATATGTTTTATAATCTTGATTTGTTTCTGTGAAAATAAGCTCTTAGAGGATATTTATCTAAAGAATAACAATATACTCTAGGCATAATTTACTGGAGTGGGTATCTACTAGAACAGCGGGACTCAGAAATAAAGAATCACTATATGATTTGAAGATTTATAAATACAAAAGAGAGCTAACATACAGAGGAGAAAGAAAAGAGTGTAGGAAACAAAATTCAATTGCTCCCATAATTCTGTCTACATTTTCTCTCATTTTGGTTATTTTATTTTCATAACTAGTTTTTATATTTGAATATGTAATTACTTTCAATTCTCTATGGTCTTAGAAGTAGTTAAAATGTATATTTATTCACTGGCATATATTACACAGAATTTTTAGATATTGTGAAAAAAATTCTGTTTTTCTTCCACTAACAGCCTCAAGACTTTTATTTGCTTGTCATTTATTAATATGTGGGAAGAAGTTTAGTCTGCAGTCTGTGCTGAAAGACCTTACTGCATTCTACACTGTAAAGAATTACTGATGTTTTATTTTGGAATATTTACATAATTGGTTATACAACTTCCAGAGTGAGGCACCCGATCTTCAAAACACAGATAGCTTTTGGGCCCAAAAATACAAAAGTGGCTCAGTCAATATTTGTTGTCTGTGTGAGTCAATGAGGTGCCATAGAGCTGATTCGTTTATTTAAGAAAGCCATCTAATTAGTTGACTATTCATTTCAATGATTTTGAGGTCTTATTTTGATATCATCAACAGATTGGAGTTATAATAAGGGACAGGAAAGTTCCATTTGTTGCATCATAGTGAAGAGGTGGTACAAATTATTTCATTGAGTTGGATTCCATTTAATGAAAGATTAAAAAAAAAAAAGCTTCCAGAACTATGTAAGTTAAAAAAAAAAAACCCAAACTTCTCAACTTTTGAATCCCTGAATAGTATTGGGAGGTGGGTGGAAACTCTAAAGACAATAATTTTCAAACAAAAACAAACCAGTCCTTTAATTATAGCATAATTATCTAGATTTCAAACTGTGAATTCACTTTTGCTTTGGTATTTTAAATAAATTATGCATGTTTTCCATATGGGGCCCCACACCAAAACTCCTTTTTAATCTGGGAAAACATTTCCAAAAATCCAAGTTTGTAACCAAGCTCTGGGATATTAATTTGACTTTGGATTCTTCCATAAACTTTCCATGTTTAGAAATCTTTTTGAACTGTCCCTTGGGATACATATGTTTGTATTACACATATTCTATGTCTTTTAATAGTAACGTTTAGGAATTCAGTAGGAAAAAAAATAATGCTCTTGTAAATTTGATCTCTTTTGCAAACATAAGAACATAAAATGTTCTCTGGCTTACCCCCCACCAGGTTTGCATTAATAAACCATCAATGGTAAGCCCAGCCACTCAATTGCAAAGCAACTTCCAACTTCAATATTAAATGCTGTTTTATTCTGTTGTGCATTTAACAAAGGATTAAGGCATAATGCATTTTTAATTAACTGAAATATTAATGGCAAAAGGCTTTTAAGAGAAAAAATTTTTAAAGAATTACTCATCGTAAACATGGTTCCAATAGAATTTATTTATAAAGCTGGGTAGGAAACCAGGAATGGACTACTAAAACTATTTAGAACCTTAAAACAAAACTTTTTCTTATTCTATAAAACAGTTGAAGAACTTTGTAGATAACAGCAAATAATTTTTTAAATTAAAATTAAAAAGGTTGGCACATCCTTAGGAGGTATGAACTGGTTACTAAATACTGGTATTTTTTATGTTTTTGCTGAGTTTTATAGAACTTAGCAAAATGTGTAGAATCTGGAAGTGGATTGCATTCAGCCAATCAGATTCCTTAATGGACTACATTCCACAATCATAAAACCCTTTCTCAAAGGCCAGTTAGGCATCTTAGAACTTCAGCTAATGAGACCTAGCCCCAGAGCACTGGCCAATTCAGGTCTGCCTTGCTTTTAACTCTACTGTATACACTGCACCAAGCAAAGTCAAGCTTGTATACTTTGTCCTTGATAGCATTTCAATATTGACAATGGGCTCATTTTCATGACTTTGAAAACTGTGGAATGAGTTTATTCAATTAAGCATTTGTTTGGCTTCGTTTAACAAAGCCCACCAACTATGGCTTAAGCAATGAAGTTTTAAATTTGTCAAATAAACAAATCCAGAGGAAGCATTAAAGTCATTCAGAAAATCTATCAAGATTTGAGGTTCCTCTTGATTTTCGGCTCCATCTTCCATAGTATTTAGTTTTCATGATTTTAAGTTGGCTATCCCATTGTAGTCATATCTGTGTTCTTAGCTGGAAGGAGGAGGAAGTATACACACCAATGTGTGTGGCAGATGAGTACATCCCTTCCCAGAAAAGAAAAATGACTTTCCTCCTAGTAGACTTCTGCTGTTTCACATTGGATCATGTGTAGTTAAAAGAATATCCAGAAAAAATGAACTACTTTTTAATTTATTACTTAAAAGTCAGATAGAGAGGTGGGAGAAAAAGGAAGAGGAGGAACAAGAGAGGGAGAGATATTTTCTACCTACTGATTTACTCCCCTAAATGGCTCCTAAAGGGCCACAACAGACAGGTCTGGGACAGTTTGAAGCCAAGACCCAGGAACTCTATCCATATCTCCCATATGGTGGTGGGGTCCAAGTACTTGGACTGTCTTGTTTTGCCTTCTCAAGCATATTAGCGGGAAGCTGCACTGGAAGCAGAGTAGCAGGTAGCAAGAACTGGAATGGTACTTTGGTTTGGGATGCCAGGGTTCCAAGTGGCAACTTTAATAGCTATACCATAATGCTAAGTCCCAGGAGAGAGCAGTTTTTCCTGAGAAATTGAATTCTTTCATTTGGGTACTTGGCTTTCCCCATTAACTCAGGTCTTCTCTAGAAAGGAACAAAGTGACAAAAAAGGGTATCAGATACAGAAGTAGAAGCAGTTGTTTCACCTTATCAGCCACTGGCTAATTATGATAACTAATTTATTTGCATTGTGTTGCACTTAATCAAGATGCAGTCTGGATTATTCCCTCCTATAATCAATGAATCTGAACTATTTTAAATCACAACAAACCTTAGCTCTCAAATCCCCCACATAGCCAAGCTTCAGGGACTATGCAGATATTTTCCATGGCATTTGCAAGGAAGGCGGAGCCAGGAAGAGTGGGCCAGAAGGTGTTCTTGGCTACATTTATTTTAGTCGTTCTTTTCAGTCATGTGTCTTCAGTCTCAACCTAATTTGACACAAAGATTTAAAAGTTGATGACTTTACATTCTCGATTTCTGACCTAATTATATTTTTGCTTTGAGTTAGAAAATGCTTACTCATCCCTCAATGACTCTATATCATGAAAGTCTACAATACTGATATGAGAATGAATGATATAGATCAAGTGTCTGCAAACTAGAGCACATGGTAAAAGATGGCCAGTAGCTTCTGTTTCCTTATTTATTTATTTGAAAGGTAGAGCTACCAAGGGGAAGGAGAGACAGAGGGAGAGATCTTCCATGCAGAAGTTCACTTCTCAGATGGCTGCAATGGCAGGGGCTGTGCCAAACCAAAGCCAAGAACCCAGATGTTTTTCCAAGTGTCCCACATGTGTGCAGGGGTTCAAGCACTTGGGCCATCTTCCATCACTTTCCCAGGCATACTGGCAGAAAGCTGGATTGGGAGTGGAGTAACTCAAACTCAAACTAGGGAATGCTGCATTGCAGGTGGCAGTGTAAGTTGTAACTCCACAGCGCCGGCCCCTGGCCAGTAGCTTTTTTTTGGAGACTATTGGGGTACAGCATTGCCCATTTCTTTACTGCACATGGCTGCTTTCACACTACAAGGGTAGAGTGTAGTAGTTGGGACAAATACCATCTATCCTGCAAGACCTAAAATAATTGTTATCTGGTCCTTTCCAAGAGTTTACTTCTCCCTGATCTAGATAATCAATGTATTAAAATGAGCAAGTGCTGGTATTGCAAATTGCTTCTTCCTAAACATGCAGCCAATAATTACTCTTCATGTTTTATGCCTAAACTCCTACCAAGTGACAGAGGCAAAGGTGTCTGATTCAGAAATCTTTATAGTAGTTGAAAAGATTAACGGGAGGGAAGCACAGAGATTAATCATGTAGCCTTGAATGAGTAACACAACAGTGAGAAATTTTAGAAAGCTGGGGTCTACCTTTAGCAATCACTTATATTTCTCCTAATACATAGAAAAGGAATATAAATTGGAATTCAGAAATTTTTAAAAATAGAATGATCTGATTTTTAGGAGAACCACAAAACAAAATCATCCCTACAAAAATGAATCTACCTTTTCCCCACAGTTACAGGCAAACTTAAATGCTTCCTTTAGTGGGATCAGGAACTATTTTGGTGCACAGTACTGTAATTGTTTACCTAAACATTTACCTCTCCTACTGGCTTATGGTGGAAAGTGCTGGTGTCTTGAACTTTTCACTGTTATTTCTTAGCAGGGCTCATGGGTCATAGGAAGTACTGAAAACATCATTTTTAAAGTATATAAGTTTCCATAAGAGAGGCAAATAAGACAGGATCCAGGTGACGTTCCCAGTAGTCTTCTCCCAGTGGAATCATTCCTGTTTCCACTAGCAACGATCTCTGGGAATACACACAGCACTGCCAACACACCACAGCTATGTTGTTCTCTATTTTCACTAGGACTTAGCCTCACAGAAACACTTGACAGTGTGATACACATAGCATTTAGTATGGCCATTCACTACATGTAGGCATTGTACAAAGATCAAGTCAGGATATTTAGCTTTTCTACCTCCTTACCTCTTTATTCAAAGCAACATTTTCAACAGAAGAGTTAATTAATTATTTACTTGGGGCTTTAAATCTTATTTTGGGAGTTTATAGGTAGCACAGAAGAGATCCATTATCAATAATATGCAGGACAGGATTGACCATGTACTAACAAAGGTTTGTCCTTTGTCCGTGGATCCTGGATGTCTAGGGTAACATCTAAGCCTTGGGATATACTGCCTGATAACTGTGTTCTCTTTATCTGGGGCCTTGGAGCATGCGTACCTTTGCTAACAGGGTCACTTACGAAGGGAGCCATTAAGCCAAAAATTATCTACTGACTGTTCAGCAGAGCTGGAGTCAACCAGGTCTATGAGACTAGAAATCCTGGACCACAAAGCTGGGGTGAGTTGGGTGACTCCACTGGGAGAAGACTACTGGGAATTTCTCCTGGATGCCTCTCCCTTTGGAATCTACATCTTCTTGAAGCACACTGTAACTGTAGGAATAACGGCTTTCTCCATTCTGTGAATCCTTTTGAGTTACACTTATTCTGTAGTGGTCTTTGAGATACTCAAAATTGGGGTTCATGTCAAGAGTGAGGGTGGTCTTGAAGAGATGTCTGTACTTTGTAAATAACAACTAAGACTTGATAAATACCTTATGTAAGTGAAGGATAGAAATACAGATGGCTTCATCACATTTTTTTCTTTTAGATTTATGAGCCTAGTTCTATTTCTGTCACCATTTCAAAGCTGAAGAAATTGAGGTTTTAAGACAAACATCTAATCTAAAATCCAAGGGGGTGGAGATGGTTCCTAGTTCAAACTCAATTCACCATGATAAGCCTGTATTTCTTCCTCCCTGGTGTAGAGGAGGGCCACTAGTGACAACCTCCCATATGGGTCTACTTTCTAAGAAGCCACTGAATTCAGAACAGGATATGGTCTTCAGCTTTTCATGGTTTTCTGCCTTTGTTGCTAAGAGCTTCTATGACAATAGTTTAATAATGTCCCATAATTCAGTGTCTGTTTCCTCCTTTGCAAACATAGAAATAGGTCACTTGGCAAGCTGGTCTTATTTTTGCCAAATAAACATCCCAAAAAGTGAAATGAAGAATTGGCCTATTGAGGCTGGGATTCTAAGAAATAATCACTCAGGGGTGTTCAAAGAGAATAATTGATCGTTCTCTCTTGCTGTGTGACTTGAAGAGCACAGGGCAAGAAGAAATGAGAAGCAGCCCTCAGTTCAACATTCCAAAGGCGGTGCTGACCACTGAGCCAACTGGCCAACGATGCCAAACTTCTCTCCAAGACTGCTAGCTCGGCATTATAGCACACAAGTGGCACAGGCTGTGACTGCTCCACGTGTTCTGCTAAGAGGAGCATTGCAAACCTTTCTATTTCTATTCTGGGAATCCAGTGGTGGTGACCTCACCACCATCTTCAGAGGCAAGACCACAAGGTCTAGAGTCCAGTGGATCAGGCAGTGAATGTCAATGGCACTCAATTCTAAAAATAACTACTGTACAAATATTTGGGTTAAAATACTAAGATTTATCTCAGTTTTTTTTCCCCTTCTATTTTCAAGCCCCATGAATCTTATACCACTTGGGATCAAAAGGCAAACCAAAAACAAGAGGACACAGTGACTATTCTTTAGGTAGAATCAAAGATAAAACTTGGAGACTTTGATTCTTATCTCCATTCAGAGACATAATTTATGCTTAGTCAAATCAATTTCTCCTCTTCTGTCACATTGCAAGTCAAATGTTGGACATTTAGGGTAGAAACCTACCTGGCTAATCTCCAATGTCAACATGCCTGAGCTGAAATTTGATCCTTCTCTGCTTTTTCCTGAATGGTTCTTTTCTAAGTATCTGGGAGTAAAGAACTTTGATATATTAGAATTGGGCCAGCCATGAGGGGAGGGAATTTTGGAGGGGGGATCTCCAGACCCTACATAATTGTACCATAAAAGTCTGAATTAAAAAAAAAATAGAATTGGGCCAGCCAAAAAGTCCAGCAGCCATCAGACAGGCACAATGAATAACTATGGAGATGTCCCAAGGGCTGAAGAGTTCACAAGGTTTCATGACATTATCTTCCTAAGAGAAAATTTACTTTGAGTCATCTTTTATTAGGATGCCAAGACATCTTCAATCTTCTCTGTGAGAGCTGTTTTCCTTCCATGAACCATTTTGTTCAATTCCATTTGCCTAGCAATCTCACCAAGAGTGATGCTTGACTCTATTCATATTTCACAAACTTATTTACAGAAACATCATTCTATTGATTCTTGAATGTACCCATGGGATGTTCTCAGTCTAAGTCCTTGATCTCCAAGAATCAGATATCTGAGTTATCAAAATTCTTGATTTATAATTTTAATTTATGTATATCTTTTAAAGTAATGAAATTTCATCAAGGAAAAGTTGAAAAAGCAGTATTTATTTGGAGAGCTTTTTATTTTAGAGATTTATTGCAAAGTCAGAGTTAGAAAGAGAGAAGGGGTGAGACAGAGTCAGATCTCTCTGTTGGTTCACTCCCCAGATGGCTGCAGTGGCCAATGTTGGGCTACATTGGAGCCAGGAACCAAGAGCTTCATCTAGGTCTCCAACATGGGTGGCAGAGGCCTAGACACTTGGGCAGTCTTCTGCTGCTTTCCCATGTGCATTGTAGGGAGGTGGGTGAGAAATGGAGCTGTTTGCACTGGCACTGGTGCCCACAACAATGCTGGCCACCATTTTGGAGAATTTCTGATATGAACAGAAAAGGAGATGTTCAATCTCCATTGGTCTGCACTTTTTAAATTGATTTGAGAGAACCTTCACATGCAATTTGGATTCTAGGCTTGCCTTCCAAAAACATTTGTATATAAAAGAATAGGAAAAAATTCATTTTAGCAGGTCCAGGAATTGTAGTTTTCTGCTGAAATACTACCAGAATGTCCTTGTATCTTAGAGTTACAAGAGTATTTAAACTGCAGGGGATGTACTTTTTTTGTTTTTTTCATTTTGTCTTTGTTTCAATTTCATATCTGTTGTCAACATTATTTTGTGGCTTCTCACTTAAGGAGATGTATAGCGATGGAGTAAAAGAAACTACCATATCCAGATGTGAAGATACAATGCAATATGCACCCCTACTTCCAAATCAAAGTTGGACTCCCAATGAAACTGTTGGATATGTTTAGACAATGGGATGCTGGACTGTCTGATATTGCCTGTACCAGCAATGTCGGGGCACACTTAAAAAATAGACTGTTGTAATTATAACTTGTTATGAGGGATTATACTATTGTAACAATATGGAGAAAATCAGTCAGGGGGTGGGAATTTCAGGGGGGGAATCCCAGACGCTACATAATATACCATAACATCCAAAATTTTAAATCCATAAAAATAATTCATTTCATATTTGCGTATAGCTTCCTTTTTCTTTTCATTATTTGTTTTTGCAATGTTCTCTTTGGAAACTATAGAAATTGATTAATATAAAGTTTTTATTTTGTATTACAGATACATCTAACCAAACCGGCAGGAAACAGCAGAAGTTAAGCTTACTGGAAAAAACTCTTGTTCTCATTGTCCTTTGAAAACAGCATGAGGGCAGGCATTTGGTGGTTAAGACACGGCTGTGTTTAGGCCCTGTGTGACAACCTAGTGACTAAATCCTCACCTTGCATATGCTGAGATCCCCTATGGGTGCTGGTTCATGTGCTTGGTGCTTCACTTCACATCCAGCTTTCTGCCTGTAGCCTGCGAAAGCAGTTGAGGACAGCCCAAAGCCTTGGGACTCTGCATCCACATGGGAGACCTGCAAGAAGCTCTTGGCTCCTGGCTTCTGGCTTCAGATTGACTCATCTCTGGTCGTTGAGGCCATTTGGGGAGCAAACTAGAGGACAGGAGATCTGTTTCTCCTTCTCTTTGTATATCTGTCCTTCCAATAATATAAATAAATAAATAAATAAATAAATACATTTCTATATTAAAGAAATGGCTGTGCGATGATTTAATACATTGTAGAGTAGCCTTCAATCAACAAATTGTAAAGCTATACAAATATCTTGGTTGACTTAATACCTATGCTTACTTAAAATTATCAACATTTTTTCAGTATGTAATGATGAGGGACATTTTTCTAGAATGATAAGCATGATTTGGTTTAGCAAACAAACAGAAAAGATAACTTTGTTTTAAAGTAAAAAGCATGATTCTGTCTGAATAAAAGAAAATACCAAGGGGCCAGCACAGTAGGTTAAGCCACCAACTGTGACTCTGACATGCCATTTCAGTGTTAGCTCCTGTCCCAGATGACATATCATAGGAATGTGCCTGTTTCTAGTTGCTCTGATCAGCTCCCTGTTAATTTACCTGAAAAGGCAGTGAAAGATGGCCTGAGTACCTGGGATTGTAAACCCATGTGGGAGACCCAGAAGAAGCTCCTGGCTCCTGGATTTGGCCTGGCCCAGCTCTAGCCTTTGTAGCTATTTGGGAGAGTGAACCAGTGCACGGAAGATTCTCTCTCTTTCCCTCTCTTTCTCTGTAACATTGCCTATCAAACAAAGAAAACAAATCTTTAAAAAGTAGATAGGTACAGGAACTGGCGGCGTGGCCTAGTGGCTAAAGTCCTGGCCTTGAAGGCCCTGGGATCCTATATGGGTGTTGGTTCTAATCCCTGTGGCCTCGCTTCCCATCCAGCTCCCTGCTTGTGGCCTGGGAAAGCCATCAAGGATGGCCCAAAGCTTTTGGACCCTGCACCCGTGTGGGAGACCTGGAGGAGGTTCTTGGTTCCCGGCTTCAGATCAGCATAGTACCGGCCGTTCGCTCACTTGGGGAGTGAATCATCGGACGGAAGATCTTCCTCTCTGTCTTTCCTTCTCTCTGTATATCTGACTTTGTAATAAAAATGAATAAATCTTCAAAAAAAAAAGTAGATAGGTAGACACAAATAGATTACACAGATATTTTTGTTTCCAATTTTTTTTTTTTGTTTCCAATTTTAAATATGAAACATCAGTTGGTGACTTTATGGCTTTTTTTTTATATATATAAATTAAGGTTCTGGAAACTTACCACTATCTTCACTTACCATGATATGTTTTTGTAGGATAACTATCAACTGTAATATTGACAGGTTAATTTTGTTTGATACCTCAGTAGAGATTTCTACTTTCCTCCAACTCAGTGTTACAGTTTAATATAATAAACTAGCATTTTCTCACCCAAAGATATGAACAGACTTCCTTGCCTGCCTCCCAGTCAGTTTCCATATGGTATCAAGACCAAGTAATTAGATGTTTTGAGGAGAATATTATATATATTTCACTTAAATCTCATCAGAGAAGCTCTTTTCGTGTTCCGTTAATAATGCATGCAGTCATGTCCAACTACACTTGTATCTCAGATGGGATCCCAGCACCTATTTTCCAATATTAAAAAATTTAAAAACAACCCTTGGTGAAAACATTGAGGATGTCTATAGAATCTCCAGAAGAAAACAGCAATGAGAATAGCAAACTAGTTCCAGATCCTGGGAACATGTAGCTGACGGCATACAGTAAACAAATTTAGTTTAAGACTTTCCCTCCCTGTCACAACAGAAGCCCAAAGCCATTGGTTCTACAACTTTTTCTCGTGTTTGCTCTGTATTCTCTCAGCCAACTTGTTTTGCCTTGCCCCTGATTCAAGCCAAGATCCTTATCCTTGATAATTTCCAAATATTGGACCACTATTTCATACACTGGCAACAGGAAACAACTCATATGTGAGTTAGGAAAAAAAAAACAGTTGGTCATTTAGGGAATATTCAATTAGTTGTGAGACATTTGTGACATGTTTCAATCACTAATAGTAATCTTGTATTTGTGTTTTCCTCTGTGAAGCTATTAAATACGTATGTTCCAGTTTTAACTGTTTCTTTTTTTTACCAAGTCACTGTCACACCATATAACAGCAAATAACCCCCAACAAAGACAACAAGAAGTTATAACATTTATAATGACTACCATCACAAATATTCAGAACATTTTGATTGACTCACGTACTTCCTACATAGCTACAGAACTAACTCCACTTGATCCTGTTCCCTACAGAAAACAACCTATTACCAAGGAGATAAAAAAACAGCCACACTAGTAATTATGCTAGAGCTCTTGAGAATAACAATGGGAACTATGAATTTCAAAACTGCAAAACACACTGCACTAAACCAAACCATTCCATGTATCAGAGCAGGCTCAAAGGAAACAGGACCAGCTTATCTAAGGCCAGAGCACAACTCAACAGTTTTACACAGGTACAATTAAATACAGGCACTAATCCAGCAACTGGTTCTGTCAAGGATGTCCTTTACCTAATCTAAACTCACCAAGTTTTGTAATTACTCTCCATTTACTCCTTATCTTTGAAATGCCTCTGGATTCTTTTGGAGTACTTCCTCCCTGTGAATCAAGTTCCTGGTGGTCTTTGCTAGGTTTTTTGTAAATCAAAAACCAAACCAAACCAAAAATAATTTCTACAAAATGGGCAATCTATTCTTATATTTAAGATTTTATTGCCAATTTTATATGATACCAGATCTATCCAATAGTTAATGATTCACATTGTCTATAATTTCTAATGTTTACCACAGTAATTACAAGCTACTAGCCATAGGTTACTTTAAAAGGGAGAAAAAGAGACTTTCCATCCTTCAGAAGACTATAATGGCCATGGCTGGGTCAGGTTGAAGTCAGGTGACAAGAGATTCTGGTCTCCTGGCTGGGTAGCAGGGACCCAAACACTTCAGTCATCTTCTGTTGTTTTTCCCAGGCATTTGCAGGGAGCTGGAATGGAAGTGGAGAAGCCAGGACATGAACCTTCACCCAGATGGGATACCTGTGTCCCAGGTCGTGGCTTTACTTGCTGTGTTCAGGGTCCCAAGGCTTTGGGCCACTCTCTACTGCTTTCCCAGGCCACAAGCAGGGAGCTGGATGGAAAATGAAGCGCCTGGGATTTGAACCAGTGCCCATGTGGGATCCTGGTGCTTGCAAGGCAAGGATTTAGCCACTAAGACATAGTGCTGGGCATGGAGATGGTCTTCTTCTTCTTCTTTTTTTAAAGATTTATTTATTTTTTATTACAAAGTCAGATATACAAAGAGGAGGAGAGACAGAGAGGAAGATCTTCTCAAGTGACCACAATAGCCAGTGCTGCGCTGATCCAAAGCCGGGAACCAGGAACTTCCTCCAGGTCTCCCGTATGATACAGGGTCCCAAGGCTTTGGGCCATCCTGGACTGCCTTCCCAGGCCACTAGCAGGGAGCTGGATGGGAAGTGGAGCTGCTGGGATTAGAACTGGTGCCCATATGGGATCCTGGGGCATTCAAGGAGAGGACTTTAGCCACTAGGTCAAGCCGCTGGGCCCTGGAGATGGTCTTCTTAAGGAAAGATTGGCTTCTCCTCTTTACCAAGTCATGCAACAGTCTTTAAATGAAGATTGAAGGACAATTGTTGATTGGGCAGTGAAAGAAAAAGTTAGCTATGGCTTTTAAGGAAGCAGTTTGGGCTGGAAGTTTTAAGAAAGTAATTTCTGCCTCACCTTCTAACTGAATGAGGTTCCCACATCACTGATTAGAGAATTCCATTCTCTCTTCCTCAGTAGATGATTCAAGTGGGATACTGTGGGAATGCTATGCTTGTTGTAAATTCAGCTTTGTAGCACTCTTGTGGAAATTTGGTGAAGATCCTAGCAAATTGCAAAAACTTCTGCCTCTCCTTCATAATATGAGTATGTGGCATTTGGGATGTTCCAATGGGTATTTAAATAGAGAATTAGCAGACTGCGGAACAGAGGCTGCTCTGGAGGGCTCCATCTCAAACTGGAAGGCTCAGTGAAACTGAGATATTGATTACAATGCTTGATGAAGTAGCAACAATGCCTGTCACCGAGTTTGGCTATTTTAGAGCATTGATTACCAATCCTGACCGTACCTTAGAATTATCTGTGTCCCTATAAAAATTTCCCCATGCCACACTACATAATTCAGAATTTTAAAGTTTCTCAGACATCCCAATGGAAAGCCATAGACAGCATACTCGTTTTTAGCGAATGGCTTCCCAAATGATTTCATACTAAAAATAGAATAAAAAAGCTCAGATACGGCAAAAAGGTAACAGTAGTAATAAGTTTCATTTGGTGACTTCCTAGAATATTACATTATCTTTAATTTCCATATTATTTCTATGATACAGACATTATTGAGTTCATTGGTTACATGGAAAATGGATAATTGATTAGGGATCTGAACTTCTAAGCCCTTGATTTTTAAATATATCTGACTGCTTCCACACAATCAGCTGAAATGTTGATAAAGTTTTCATGCCACTAAGAATTAATATTATGAGCACTTATGCGATCTCATTCAAGATTTCTCTCTGAATATATTCATTTAAGCATCTATTAGCAGGGATTATCTTTTATCAAGGATAAATTTGGTTTTTAAGCAGACTTTCAAATAATAAGAGCTAATTCATACAGATATTCATTAAATGTTTACTGACTATTTTATCTAATCAATTTTTAATTGATTTGCCAACTTGGTATTTGAGCAGCTAAAAGAAGTTAAAAAGGAATGTGCACTCTTACTAGAACTGTCAAATTAAATACATAAAGTTCAGGATAGAAGACTAAAACAAGTACATTGCGACTGCCAATAGGTTCCTCTGTGCTATAACAGAATACTCTACAAACCTGGTTAAGCCTTTCACTAGGTTGAGATCATCCCCTCTATTTTTCTGACTATGAATTTAAATCTGACAAATATTTACTTTGACAAAAACAGAGTAGAAATGAGACTATTCCTTATGACATAGTTTATTGTCTGTTGCTACTACTTCATGCCACAGACTGGATAATTTGTAGAGAAGAGAGACTTATATGTTCAAGGTTGGAATGCTGGAAAAGTCTAACATCACAGAACTGGTATCTGATGGATGACCTTCTTGCATCATTACATGGCGGAGGGCATTAGTGGTGAGACAGTGTAAAAAGCACAGGAGAGCTCCTTTTCATAACAAAGCCACTCCTGTGATAATTTATTAATCCTCTGATCCATGAGCCCTCATGATTCAGTCACCTCCCAAAGGTGTAGCCTCCCAAATGATATTAACATGAATTTAGGCATTACGTTTCCAACACATAAAATTTCGGACATACATTCAAATCATAACAATGATTTTTTACAATTTTAAAACATATTATAATTTCCCATAGTACCAAATATAGCAATACCAGTGATATTTGAAGGGCATATTTTTCCTTATACTTGTGTGAAAAATTTGATCAAAGCACATTAGGTATTTTTAAATTATTTTTTTCTTTTTAATTGGAAAGGCAGATTTACAGAGAGAAGAGACAGAGAGAAAGATCTTCCATCTTCTAGCTCACTGGCTGTGGTCAGAGCTGAGCTGATCCGAAACTAAGAGCCAGGCACTTCATTGGGGTCTCCATTGCACATACAGGGCCCCAAAACCTTTGGGCCATACTCTGCTGCTTTCCCAGGCCACAAGCAGGGAGGTGGATGAGAAGAGGAACAGTCAGGACATGAAGTGGTGCTCATATGGGATCCTGGCGCTTGCAAGGCAAGGATTTAGCCACTCAATCCAGCATATTAGCTTTATAAGACAGATGGCATGGGCCCCCAAACTGTCTCCAGATTAACTGAAATGAAGATGTTTTGAGCCACGATGGGGAGTCTGAGTTCATATATCATCAGCATATTTAAGCAGGTACATCAGAACAGCACAAAGGAAAATACAGGGGTTAAGAATCCATAGTTAAGTGGCACATTATATAGAATAAATTGGAAACTCTCAATGTGAGACTCTGATAAAATTACTTGAAAATCCTGTGCCTGAAGTTTTTTCATCTGCTAAATGAGATTGATGATAGCCATCTGATAGGGTGCCTGTGACGTTTCAATAATTATACATGAATATTATTTGGATTGGTGACTGGAACAAAGTGGACATTTTCTAGGATCCTGTTATAGCCTTTGAATGTAAAGAACCTCATTTAATAGATTTGCACACATGAAGTTAGAAAATGACATGGCTACTAATTTGTAACAGATCCTATTGATCATCATGTCAGTCAGAGATTATTTATCTAACACCTACTTAGTAATAACAGGATCCAACCCTTTACTATCTCATTTTAAAATACATAGGGTATTGATAAACTATGAAGGCATCTTAGAAAATATCTTTGTGTTTTTATTCAGGGCAGCTCTATGTTCTAAATCTCTTTAATTCAAGGTGGGTCAATGCAAACAACAGACAAATAACTCATCTATCTGTGTACCTGACTGCTAGCTCTTAGCAGATAACTCATGAGGCCGATCACAGGCTATGAAAAGACAGATGGATTGACAGCATGAAGGATTTAAGCATTTATGAAGAGCTTTATTAGATAACTAACTCATTAGAGAATAAGCATTAGTGATCTGAAGAACTTTTATTTATTACAAGAAAGACTTTTAGCATTTTGGTTTTTTTTATTTGTAATTGTAAAATTGTATATGTGTGTAAAAATCCACACTGCTCAAAGTAGGAAATCCACTGGCCTCTTCCTATATTTTGTTTGCCCTCTCCCCTGCCCTAGAGAGGACCATGTGGAACGACATGGGAAGAGAACAATAACATGACAAGTCCATGTAATAACTACGTAGAACTCAAAAGGAGCAAAGCCTTCATCTGAAGGACGTGAGTGAATGTGAACATATTCCATAGGGATTTAAATGAAATTACTCATTTCTTCAAGAGTTTCCAAGGTGCACAGGATGCTGGCCTTCAAAGAAGTGTTAATTGAAGGCATATATGTTCTTTACTGAAGGGAAACCTGGACAAATGATAAGGTGGGCGCTTTTCACATTCTCAACTTCCCTTTGCAATTGGGTGACCTTGACGTCCAGGGTTGGAATCCGGAGCATTATGTGCTATGAACCGGCAGGAGCAGGGCTGTGGGGCTGTCTGGAGACGGTCACTCTGATCAGAGTTGGGCCACTCTGCTGTCTCATGCTTGCTGCTCAGCACGCCATTCCAAAGGCTGCTGATTTCTCTACTAGGTTTGTCTGGGCAAGGTTTTTCTTTCTTTTTACATGTCAATATTTAAAACACATTAATGAATATTTCCCTGTGTTTGATCTCTCTTTTTGGGCAATGCTTTAATAGCTCCAAATTGCATCATGGCTTTCTTGGGGTCACAGCAGGAAAGCATTGTCTGCTTTGAGCTTTCCTTTGGCTGTGGCGATGGCTCCTTACTTGATTCCTTGCCCTGAACTCTTCTTCCCAAGTCGCCTTCTGCACTGTGGCCAGAGTGTTAAAGGCAGGTTTAATCTCAGGCCTGTTTTATGACCACTTGCTGACCACCACTGAGGCCTTCAGGATGAAGACCAAGGTCCTTAGGGAGGCACAGAAGATTCTTCTTTCACACTGGTCCCAGTATTCCAAATTGCCCCCACTCATCTCCAGGAAGTGTACTTATGTGCTCCATCCAGACAAGCATCAGGGCTGTTTTGTTCACCCTTCTTCCCTAGTGACCAACGGCATCAAAAGTGGTGAGAGCCGCAACATCACAGCAAGTAGACAGCAGGGTGGAGTGAGGGGTGAACTGGCAAGCACAGGCTTCCTTCTAACAGGGAGGGGGCAGGGCAGCTGCTTCTCAGCTCCAGTCACTTGTTGCCATGTGTGAATGTGGGCCCAGTATTGCCAGATCTTCAGATTTTTTTTTTCAAGAGAAGCCAGAAATCTGGAATTTTATGAGAAATCTTCCAATTTTTCAATCTTGGCAACTAATTCAAAATATTTTTAAAACACTGTGTGGGCCAAAAAAAGAAAAAGGCTGCCAACTGAAGCAACTGGGACATCAGACTATGACCCCTTTGGTGACAGCCAGGAAATGTGTTCTACCTAGCTTTGTGTTCCATCCACACTGAAATTTCTACCATTCCCCAAGCATGCACTGTGCCTCGTACACCTCTTCCAGCATTGGCCTCATTTTCCAATTGGAAACTCCTACTCATCCTTCAGGACCCAGCCCAAATGTCACCTTCTCCAGAGAGATTTCCCTTCCCCAGGGGATGCGGTCAGGGCATTGTGCAGCCTCTGCCATGCACTGTACCAGGGCATGGATGTCCTTCAGCACCAGGAGGGGCTTCCTGATCAACCTTTCTTGGCACCCAAGGCAGGGTCTGGCACATAGTAGGCTCTCTCACTCAATGTTTGTTCAATGGATATGTTCCCATCAGAATGAATATATGAGATTTCCTGAGGAAATAAACACTTTTCATTTCCTCCCATCCTTGCCATGTTGATTTCAATGTGGTAGGCAAACCCATCTGTGGATGCTGGTGTCCTTTTTCAGTTCTATGCTGCATGCAGACTGTACTCTTTTTGGAGCTCTCCACCGTTGCCACACTCATTGGCTTAGGGTTAAGCATATCTAGGCAGATGGCTATATAGCTATTTGTCGTAAGTGGGCTAAATTATTCAGACTTGTTTTCAAGAACTTAAGGTGTAGAAGGGTTGTTTCTACCGTGACCTGCATGTCAGTTTTACAGAAAAAAAATTACTATATGCTGTGTCAGGTATTTCCAATTAAAAAAATATGCCCACTAATTTTGTAGAATTTATTTGTTAAAACTCTTTTGGATTCATGTTTGATGTATATTATGAGAATAATGCCAGTTTAAATGATTTCATATGAAAAATGAAAGCCACTCCAAAACATCCTTACCTCTGCTAAAGTAAAACCATAAGGACTTCTAATTCCTAATTTCCTGTATACACCCCATACTTCCCAACAAACAAGCCCATCCACATAATTTGACCACATAGCCACCCACACAAAAAGGCCCACAGATTCCATACACATACATGCATATAAACAGAGAAGTATACTAGGCATTTTGCATAACCATTCTG
This sequence comes from Ochotona curzoniae, assembly GCF_017591425.1. Lineage (NCBI taxonomy): Eukaryota > Metazoa > Chordata > Mammalia > Lagomorpha > Ochotonidae > Ochotona > Ochotona curzoniae. The sequence continues at coordinate 54,838,370 of NW_024465369.1, forward strand.
TACACAATAATACTCAATAATATTCAAAGTATACTTCCCTTCTGGAATATGATGCAGTCATATGTTAACTAAGAAATTACATTGTTTACATTGTTCTGTCTTCATAAACCCATATGCTACATAGCCTAAATACTTTATATTTTTGAAAATTTCTATATTTTCTAGGGCTCGGACAAAACTTGTCAGAAAATGTGAAAGAATTTGAAACAAAGCAAATTTTTTCCTAACATTACCTCCAGAGATTTACTGAGTTACTCAGGAAGTGACTAATTAGATCTAGTAATATCTGAAAGATGTCATCTATCCCTTATCATTGTTGTTCCTATAACATTTCAGGGAAAAGCATATTCTTGAAGAAAGCAGTTCAACTTTGACCTGACCCAGAGGATGGAAAAAAATGTATAAGACACAGTAGTCTAAACAATCAAATAGGAAGCAATTAAGCACATGATTTGCTTTCCAAGTCAATAAGTTATAGCCTTTTTTTGCATGATGATTGACATGATGATTGACTTTACTGTAATGTAAAGTTTACTCTGAATAATTATGGAGCCATTTTTGTTCTTCACCATTTCTCCTAAAATATGCCACTAATAAGACTACTCAGGGCATTGAGAACTCCAGAAAAAGGTCAGTGTAGCACATAATGTTATGGTTGGCGATATTGAATTGAACTACAGTTCAATCTCTCACCTCTGTCATCACGTACATGGTTGCAGAGGCTTAAAAAAAACTACAAAGTCATCCAAGTGTTACTGATGAACTTAAATGGACTTTCCAACAATGTAAATGAATGAAGAAATAGAAACAGTAGACAATGAACTTACAGGTCAGTATTGAGCACTTAGGCAGTTCAAACATGCTGTCCCAAAATATGGCATCCTAGCACCTATGAAAATCACAGATGCAAGGGACTCACTCAATGAAAGAGCTACTAAGAATTTTCTACTTTTCCCCTAAAGTAAGACATAAGATCCTAGTTTGAAAGGTGCCCTCTCTGTCCCCAGAGGTGAGGAGCATCCTTGTCTCTAAAGAGTCATAGAGAAGAATATGAACAAGCAGACGTTGCTAAGTTTTCTCCGAATTTCTTTACCACCACCCTTTCTAAAAATTCAATTATACTTTAATTCTTCATCAAATATACAATAAAATATAGTTTGTCAGTTTCCTTTGATCTTCATTTTGTTATGATGTCTCCCATGTCACATAAAACTTGACAAACAAATAAATAACCAATTGTTTTCTCCTGATAATCTGCTTTTTGTCATATGGACTTCAGCCATTGACTTAGTGATGAGTGACGAAAAAATGCAAAGCTACTTCTCTACGAAGTCAACCTTGTTACTCGCTTTTGTTCTCTGTCACTGGGTATGCACTTATGACTAAATTTTGGTTTTCCAGAGTACAGAGTACTTGTGTGCAGGCAGGGAGATGAGACCCCATTGCTTGGGTTTCACAGATTCTAGGCTGACCTCAAATTGTTTCTATACTATCCTGTGCAGGTTCTAAGGTGCTGTTCCTGTTTCATCTTGGCTTTTGTGTGTGTGTGTGTGTGTGTGTGTGTGTGTGTGTGTGTGTGTGTGTGTGTCCTTTCTGATTCCTCTTTACTCATAATAAAGAATTTTGAGGAATTTCTTGTGAAGGCAAAAATATTATAAATGCCTAAGGTGCTGTACTTTATTAGGAATGCTATAACCAAAATATCATAAACTGTATTTCTTAGAAACCACAAACATTTCTTTTTTACTGTTCTGGAGCCTAGACAAATTAGGTTCAAGGAGCTGATATGAAGAGGGCTCATTCCAGTCATGTAGGATGCATTTTTACTGTCTCCCCACCAGACAGAAGGGACCCCTTTTCTAAGGACATGAATCCCAGTCATGATTCTACTCTAATGGTATAATTACCCTCCAAAGTCTCTTCCTCTTAACTTTCAGGGTTAGGAATTCTGCACATAGACTGTGAAGAGATGCAAACATCCAAACCATACAGATGTCCAACAGGAAGAAAAATATTGTACCCACCAGCTAGGGAACAGCAGGGATGATGTACGCTTTGGCATACATCTAGCAATTGGTGAAGAAGCAACCTCAATTGGGAATTTCTTACTTTCACTCAGTGTGAGTTTGTCCACAGCTTTAATTTTTAGAAACTACAAAACACTAGACAATAAAAGTAGCAAGAATCTCCAGATGGGAAACTATAGAAGAACATTTTTAGACCAATAAGTCCTTTTAAGGAAAATAAAAATCCTACAGTATGAAGCAGTGGTAGACATGGCTCATTATTAGGTTATAAATTTAAAATCCTTATTAGGATCCCCAAACCAGGAATGTAAAAGTACACCTTCCCTAGCTCCAAGGACATATTTATTGGCATGTATTGTAAAGCGAAAGAAATAGAGAGAGAGAGAGAGACAGAGAGACAGAGAGAAAGAAAGAAAGAAAGAAAGAGACAAAAGCTTCTCCGAGTCCCAAATGTATCCAAATAAGCAGTTAAGGATACACAATGTGCATATGCCACATCAAAAGAAGTATTGTAATTTAAGGACTGTGGGGTAAAAATAATGTCCAAATCTGCCACAGTTGCACAGAAATTTGTTTAATCCTCTGTCTGAGTTATTTGGTATGAAACATTACCCCACCCCCACAAATCTTGACACAACGTCCATGGAAAGTTAGCCAAGCCACAGAGTTCCTGCAAGCTCCCTGGTACCATTGGCCAGTCTTCCTTCTCCTCCCAGGGCTACCATGCCTTAAATAAACTCATCTGACTTGAAAGGAATGTTATGCAGACAGATCATTTGTTTGCACTTGAATTTCTGAGATGGCGACACTCCTGCTCAAGTTCCAGTGGCAGCAGACAGCTTCATTGCAATGGGGACTGCCAGGGAAACCTTTCTTGTACCTGCTGAAGGGGACTCACCAGGCAGAATAGATTCCAGTTTCCTTGGGCATACAGCTGTGCTTCAGACCAGCCAGCAACTCTGGGCTCATGAGGCCTCCACATGGTGCTTCGAGAAACTAGAGGCATTTTCCCAAAAATTATATTTGTCATGCTTTGGTGCCAAATGAGTGATTTTTTTTTTAGTTCCAATTGCACATGCATATAATGATCAAAATGCTAAGTAGAAATTATTGACATAGCAATAAAACTAAAATTGGTCTTCTCTGCACTTTCACATGTTTATTAAACATCTATTTCATGCCAGACCTTGTACTGACTCAAACACAAATGTGAAAAGAGCCTGCACATGGTACTCTAAGAGTAGTCACAAAGCTTAGGTGAAAGGCACCAGGGGAGATTGGCAAACACAGGGGAAACTCAGCACTCCTGCAAGGGGACCTCAAGCTGGCCAGGTGGCTAAGGCTGAAGGTCAGCAAGACAGGAATCTCACGTAGTTTATGGTCCTGGAAAATCTTTTATGAAGCTTTCTTGCTGGTGCCAAGTGCTGTCTCTTAATAAGTTCATTCCAGAAAGGCTTGCCTCCCACTTTTGTGGAAAAGGATGATTCTCCATTCGAGTACAAGCTTAAAAAACAAAAAACAAATAACAAAATTGCTTTCCCTCTGAATCCATGTTGTCCAAGAGAAGCATATTTAAACACTGGTAGATATCCCACTCAACGAAAGGCTCAAAGAAAGAAAGAGCCAGAGTGAAGGAAGCTCAAATTATGTCTCTTACCTTCTGCTCATTTTGGCAGAGTTTTTCCTGAAGCACTCATATTTCAGTATTCTTAAACACTATACAATTTATTATTTACTCATTTGAAAGAGATAGGGAGAGGGACAGAGAGGAAAGAGTCTCCCAATTGGTGATTCTTACCCCAGATGCTCACTACTGCTGATATTGGGACAAACAGACCCCAGGATAGGAATTCCATCCGATCCCCTCTTCTGAGTCACAGGAACCCAAATACCTGAGTCACCACCTGCTGCCTCCCAGGACTCACATTAGAAGGAAGATGGGATAGAGAGAAGACCTTGGAGCAAGTGATGTTAGGAACCCGGCCTTCCTCCCAACCCTCACCACCAAAGTCCTTCATGTAAGCCCCTCCCACAACATCAAGTGCCTTCTAGGAAATACTGTCCTGTTTTTGTTAATAGGAGTACTTGATGTAGGAACACTTGATGTTCTCGTTAGTAGGAATACTTGAGGTTGGCAAGAAAACTTCTCTCAAGGGTTTCACTTTTGCCTTCAAATTTTGACTACGTGCCTGCGGGGACACCCAGGTAGGTAATGCTGGAAGCAGATCTGAAGAGAAACGTGCTCCTATTTCTTGTCTTTCTTGAGAGCTGATTTTTTTTCCCTCCTTTAAGTTTGCAGTACTTTGCCTCCATCTGAGGCCTCCAAAATGGGATACAGGCATTTCAGATGGCATCTTAACCATTGCACCAGACTCCTGTCTCTGTGCTTCAGCATTTAGAGGCATTTCTGTCAATGCTTGACTCTTCTATCAGGCACTAATAATAGACTTTTGGAAAATTAAAGGTTAGAGTGTGAATACTGTTGGAACCAGCGTGTTTAAAAGGAGTTCATTGTGGCCTGCTTCGTGGTTTGGAATGGTGAGTTGTAGCTTGGAAGAGATGTACTAGGAAAGGCTAGAGAGACCTGGGCCTGCAAGGTGTCATGAAAGCTGGCAATAAAACAGGTAGTTAAGGTGGAAGAGAGTGGTTTCAGAAAGAAACTATGAGTGGCAGAATTGTTGGGATTTGGTGATTCCTGGGATTAAGAGGATGAGGCAGGGAAAGATAATGATTGTTCTCATGTGTTTGGCAGAGAAGAGAGAGAAAGAGGAGAGAGTAACTTTTATCCATGGAGTCACTCTCCAAATGCTGGCCACAGGCAGAGCTGAACTGGCTGAAGTTAACATGCCAGAACTCAACCTTAGTCCTCACATGGATGGAAGGAAACCAGACACTTGAGCCATCATTTGCTGCCACCCAAAGTGTGATGTAGCCAGAAGTTGCAATCAGGAGTGAAGTTGGTATTCAAACCCAAACTCTGCAACCTAGGGTGTACAAGTTCCAAGTAGTAGCTTTCCCACTATACCAAATGCCTTCCCTGAGAGTTCTAGAATGAAACTGGTTTCTGACAGAGCAAATGGAATTTGATGTCATTCCTTAAAGCAATTTATGACTTGAGTTATACTCCAGAGGCATACCTAAAAACTTGGTACTTAAAGTGTGAACTATACATGGTATTTCTCCCAAAGCCTCAGCCAAGAAGGACATGCAAAATTAGGACATATGACTTATTTGTGTTCAAAATTTGTATATTGTTATCATCTAAAATGGGGAAGTGATTTCTTGAAAAGCCAGATTAATTTTAAAGAGATCTTGAACTGGTCCATGGAGGTGCAGTGCTGATGGACAACTGCCCTTGTTTCCCACCAATGCCTGCCACCTACACACAGCCCATCTATGCAGTCTACCAGACACGACAGAAAACAGTTAACAATAAGAAGTAACTAGGGTTAAAGGTTTTTGTTGGTCATGGAGAATATATACTAAAACACATTCACAGAGCAAAAATATCATCCCTGATTCAAAATAAGGAGGTATGACATATGACAGTTTCCTTCACTACATAGTAAAGATTAGCATCAGGTATTTGTACTTGCAGTTTCAATATATGGGAAATACAAACAAACCAATAAAATTCTGTCTTAACATTCAGGCTAGTTAAACTTAATATTGTCTGCACTGTATCTTTTGAGAACTTTATACTTCTCTCATATTTCGGCCAATCTAGGAGAGAACACATGTGAATGTAACTGTGATACTGTGCATTGCAGTCCAAATGAAATCAGTTATGGTTGTTCAGCCTATTTCCAGCTTTCCAGTCATTGTAGCTAAGGAGACATGAATGACTGATTCTGTCTTCTAAAGCAATGTGGCAATGATGAAGGATTAAGGTTCATATAACATTTTTTAGCCTGAGAGCTATTATATAATCTCCTAAATATTATTTAATCTCCCTAAGGTTAAATTTGCTATCTTTATTCTTTTAACTACTATAATGCTAGGCATAACCTGATTTTGAAATTCCAAGATATATCTTTTAAAGAATTGAGCAATAGTTATTATCTAATTATATTCCTCTTAAAAAGATTTATTTATTTTTATTGGAAAGACAGATTTACAGAGAGAAGAGAGACAGAGAGAAAAATCGTCCATTTTCTGGTTCACTACCCAGATGGCCCCAATGGTTGGAGCTCAGCTCATCTGGAGCCAGTAGCCAGGAGCTTCATCAGTGTCTCCCACATGGGTGTAGGGTCCCAAGGCTTTGGCTCATCCTCAACTGCTTTCCCAGGCCATAAGCAGGGAGCTAGGTGGGAAGTGGAACAGCCAGCACATGAACTGGTGCCCATATGGGATACTGGTGTTTGTAGGAGAAGGATTAGCCAGTTGAGCCATCATGCTGGCCCTCTCAATCATGTTGTAATAATTTTTTTTATAACTAGACAACTTAATTGAGAAATGGTTATAATCACATATATATTATTAAATTAAATTAAGTATAATAATATTTAACATTTTTCTGTAGCAAAAGACTGCCATATTTAGAGATAAAAAATCTCTTTACCATCAAGGAATATTAAAAGCTGAAATAAAGTGAATATATCATTTTAATTTCCAAATTGGTTTTTATTTGCAAAAGCTTAATTGTATTGAAATCTATTTGGCATAACAAAAATTTCCAATTTTTCTGTAGGTTACTGTATTTAAGTAAACATTCTCTTCTAGTGATTGAAAATGACATTCTCTCCACTTTGCAAAATGGGTGGCAAATTAAAGCATATATATACTTTCTTTTCAGTAATTCCCAGATGTAGATTTTGATTTTCCTTAATTTTATTTTAATTAATTTATTTCATTTGAAAGGCAGAGAGAGAGAGAGAGAGAGAGAGAGAGAGAGAGAGAGAAATATCCTCCACTTACTGATTTACTTTCCAAATTCCCAGAGCTGAAGCTAGGGGATAGCCAGGAGTGACTAATTTTGTTTGGTTCTTTCATACAGTTCACCACTTGCTGCTTCCAAAGGTGTGCAATAGCAGGAAGCTAGAATCAGGAGTGGAGCTTGCACTTGAACCCCAGTACTTCAGACTTGGGATGCAAGTGTCTTAACTACTTTCCAAACACCTGTTCCTGATTTCCATCATTTTAGAAAGAATGCATTCCAGCTCTGAAGTAAAGACTCTTCAGGGTAGCATGAATATTGGAATGTTCAAGTTCATTGAGACAGCCTAATCAATCTCTAGAATCTGCTCAATAATTATACATTCAAAGGCAGGATCACTGGGCCAACTCCACACTAAGAAACAACTCCACAGGTATGTAAGAAAAGACAAGCTTAAAATGAATGAAAATGATTGGCAATCCTTTCCACTGCTCTGGTGCCCAGCCATGAGCTGTGAAGGTCATGTCGGAGAGGGCAGGGAAGTCACTGAACAACAGGGCACAGATCTCATTTCTCTCACTCTCAGGTAAGTCTGATTTTCGGGCCCAGCTCTCAGTTTCCTCCTTGGAGGATTATGGAGCCTAAATTTTCTGTGTACTGCTATAAGTTGGCCCAGATGCCCAATCTCTCCACATTCCCAGTTAAAAGAGGATTATCTTTATCAAGCTGGCAGATGGCCCTGCAGCTGAGTCAGCTTTAAGCCAGACTGCACTGGTCAGGCCTTCCATGCCAGAGACTGAATCGGAGAAGCAAGTACATGAGGCACAGAAAGAGGTAGAGAGAGCAAGAGTCAGAAGAGTCATAGAGGCAGACAGTCATAGAGGTCACAGTACAGTTTTTCTTAAAAGATCTATTTGTTTTTATTGGAAAGTCAGATCAGATTTACATAAGGAAGCAGAGACAGAGAAAAACCTCTTTTGTCTGCGGGTTCACTCCACAAGCGGCTGCAATGGCCAAAGCTGAGTCAGGAGCTCTTCCAGGTCTCCCACATGGGTGCCGGGTCCCAAGGCTTTGGTTAGTTAATCCTCTACTGCTTTTCCAGGTCACAAACAGGGAGCTGAATGGGAAGTAGAGCAGCTAGGACATGAACTGGTGCTCATACAAGGTTCTGGCACATGAGCGGCAAGGGTTTTAGCCACTAGGCCATTGTACTATAGGGAAGATCTCTCTCCTTTCCTCTTTGTAATTCTTCCTTTCAGATAAAAATAAAATAAAATAAACGTCTTTAAAAATTTTTGAAAGCTATGCATAGTTTTTCCATAATCTGTTTTCCCATATATTATGAAAATGTCTTTATTTTGTATAATAATAAATTCATGCTTTTTAAAAAAGATATATTTGTTTATTTGATAGGAAGAATGACAGAAGAAAAAGGAAGTGAGAGATGAAGGGAGATACAGAAACAGAGAGAGAGACACACACACAAAGAAGGAGGAAGGGGGAGGGAAAGAAAGGAGGGAGGAGAGAATGAAAGTGAGAGGGAGACAGACAGACAGACAAACAGAGGGATCTTCCATCCACTGGCTCACTTCCAAAATGGTCACAATAGCTGGTGCTAGATTAGCCTGAAGCCAGGAGCCAGGAACCTGAGCCAAGCGTCCCATTCTTTCCCAGTGCATTCACAAGGAGCTGGACCAGAAATAAAACAGTGGAGACTTGAGCTGCCATTCCAATATAGGATATGGCGTTGCAAATGACAGCTTAACCTGCTATAACACTTTTTTCCCATAAATTTTTTTTTGAAAAATGCTCATGGAAGGGCAAGTAAGTTTTTTAACTTTTTGACACTTCAATTTCTTGATACACCAAAACCAGATCATAACAACTCCAGAGGGATATTATTATGACCATATAAAATATTATATTTGGAGAGATTATTATACAACTGAGTTCATATGCTATGTGGTATAAGGAATACAAATAATATTTTGTATTACACAATGTAAATGAATTTGTATTTATTCCAAATGCTGGAGATAAAAATTGAATTTTTATACAGTGCTGGCCCCAATATCACTAATTTAAGTGACTTCAGAGATATAGTTCTGTGCTGTTGGTACAGCATGGAAACATGATATTGAATAGTTTCTATTGGACTGAACTTTGGATTTAGTAAAAGCTAAAAGTTCTGTTTTATTGAAAAATTTTACTCTGCATTTTTTCAAGATTTATTTATTTTTATTGGAAAGGGAGATATACAGGGAGGAGGAGAGACAGAGAGGTAGATCTTCCATCCACTGATTCACTTTTCAAGTGGCTGCGATGGCCAGAGCTCAGCTAATTCGAAGCCAGGAGTCAGGAGTTTCTTCTGGTCTCTCATATGGTTGAAGGGTCCCAAGTCTTTGGGACGTGCTTGACTTCTTTCTCAGGCCACAAGCAGGGAGCTGGATGGGAGCTGGGACTGCCAGGATACAAACTGGCACCCATATGGGATCCATGCACATGTAAGGCGAGGACTTTAGCCAGTAGGCTACTGCACCGGGCCCCACCCCTACTCTGCATTTTAAATAGCATTATCAGGTCCAATTTTCTAACAGCTTGACTATTTCCTGGTTTTTCTATACTTATTGTAATGTCAAACATACTACTAAAATTAAAATTAAATATATTTTATTTTTAAATTATGTGGTAAAAATTCACTACTAAGTAGTGTGGCTAGTGATTGCCACTTTGTCCAAGGGTGAGTGAAGGTATACACTTTTGCACCCATACTGATTTTATCTTTGTAACCATCTCTAGAATGATGATTTTAAACCATAGCATCACAGGCTATAAAGCTTTTCTATCCTCAATAAAGCATATGAGAAAAATAGAAGTACATGACAATGAGAGTCATCTCTTTTCTTTTTAAAGGTTTATTTATTTCAAAGTCAGAGGGAACATTTTATACAATGTTTTACTAGCCTAATGCTGCAAAGGCCAGGACTGAACTCGATTGAAGCCAGTAGCTCAAAGTTCCATCCGGGTCAGGTCTCCCATAGGGTGGCAGAGGTCCAAGTACTGGGTCTCTCTGCTGCCTTCCCAGGCATATTGGCATCTAGCTGGGTCAGAAGTTGAGCAGCTAGGACTTGAACTAGAGTTACCATATGGGATGTTGAGACTGCATGTGTCTATTTAGCTCACTGTGCCATTGGAACCATTCCACCAGTCTCTGGAATCCAGCTTTAATTACAACATTTTATCTCAGTGTGACCATTTATTTTCTAGGAATATCCTTCTTTACAATTCTATTATGGATTAAACAGTACTTGGCTCCCCCAACTCATGTAGCCATTTAAACTTTGAAATTCAGTTGATTTCAAAAATCTAATTGTGGGATCTTGTAATAGAACCTGGTGGGTGGGAGGTCTTTAAGTCACTGGGCACTAATACTCAGAAGGTATTTCCTTTTTCCCCCTTGAAGATAAATTTATTTATCTGAAAGAGAGAGCAGGGTGGTAGGGGAGGGAGAGATCTAGCCACTAGTTCACTCCCCAAACACTCCCCAAATAACATGGACCAGGCCATTCTGAAGCCAGGAGCCAGGAATTCTATCTGGTTCAGCTACCATGGGTGGCAGGAACCTAAGTACCCAGACTGTCTTCATGGATCTTCTAGGTACATTAGCAGGAAGCAGAGGTGCAACTACACCCAGGCACTCTAAGACTTAAGTATGGTCTTAATTGGCTGTGCCATAATTCCTGTCCCCAAGGGATAGTTCTTTCATGTCTCTCCTTGCTTCCAGGATCACCATGTGATCATATGTGATCATTTGTTCAACGCAAGCCCCACTATTGCTAGCTTCCAATAGATACCAGACTAAGAGTGCTGTTCAATCCTAACTGGACTTCCCAATCACAGCCAAATATTCCTTTCCTTCCCAAAAAAATTCCCCTCAGGTGTCTTAAACTAACAAAAGCTAACTAATATAAACCATAATTTACACTACTATAGCAATCTACTGGGGCAGATGTAAAATCTTTAGGGATTGAAGCCAAAGACATCTAAAATGCAGATAAAAATTTTAAAGATATCTGGAACCAAATCCTCTTCTAGCCTCCTATTTCAACTTGTCTACATGGAAAAAAAAAATAAATTCCTTTCTTAAGAGAGGTATTATTAGTGGCAAATTTTACAAAGAATATAAAGCAACTGAAATTCTTATACACTAGCAGGGAGATCTGAATTAGTATAAACACTTTGGAAAATTGTTAGATAATTTCTACTAAAACTAAACTATACATACACATATTCTATGAGTTAGTAACTGTACTTCATTAGTAATGCATACATATGCCCAACAAATATAATAGATAAAAATAGCAGCCAAATAGTAGAATGTCCATAGTAGGATGGAAAGATGGTTGTATCTATGCATATAATAAAATACTACACATTAATTAAAAAGTAGTAAAATATTGTCACAACAGATAAATTTTGTAACATTAAGTGACAGACACCAAAGAGCATACGCCATATGATCCACATTACCTACAGCTCAAAAGCAGGCAGAACTAATGGTGTTGAATATCAGAACAATGGCCATTCTGGGTGGGATTGCGACTTGAGACCTGGATTGTTGGTTGTATAGGCATGGCCTGTTTACAAAAATGAACTCAAGTGGACCTTTAGAATTTGTGCATTATGGGGCATCTATACCATAGTTCAGTATAATCTCTACAATAAAACTCTCTCATAATTAAAAATGACACTAGAAAATGTGGATTATGGTTTGGAGAGACACCATTGATTCTGTCAGTTTCCTGAGAAAGAGCATTAGAAGCAAGGTCAGAAGGTCTGGGCTCCACTCCAAGCATTTGCACAAGTCACCTTTCTCCCCATGCCTCAGTTTCCTCTTCTGAAAGAGAAGAACCTCCTCAGAATGACCCTGTGATTTCTCCTGCCTCGAACACAGGCACAGTGACCTCAGAAGTAGCACACTGAACCACCAAACATGTTATCTCCTAAATGCACTTGACATGTTCAGATTTTGTAAAGGAGGAGTTAGAAATATAGCTCAAATTTCTAGAGAAAGAGTTTTTCTCTGGTTGCCTGCCTATGTTGGGTCTCATGAAGCAACCTCTAATTCCCAAAGAGAATTTATCCTTCCTGCTAATACAATGGAGAGGGGTTCAGCCAAGAATTAGAGTTGAAGCAATCAGCCTAAATGCATGGTGGCCTGCAGTGAGCTGTTGTTCTGAGAGGGGTTATGTTCTTGAAGCTGCCAAATGTAGCATCTGGATTCTTGATTGCCTACTGCATATGGCCCTCTAATAATCTGGGCTTATCAACATCCTCTTGGCCAACTAAATTCTGATGACGAGTTCTGAACCAAAATTAAATGCTGATAGCTTCAATGAAGCTTTCCTTATTATGCTAACCATAATCTTCACTGGGCCAAACTTGCCTTAAATGGGGAAACTTGTTTACACATGGCATTTCCCCTGTTCCTGCCCCTGCTTGGGGAGGACGGGAGAGCTCCGTTCCCCCAAACATAATACCTCTGACTCCCTCTCTTTTTACCTCGGTATAATCTAGAGAAGTGATTAGGCTGGAAAATGTTTTGCTGAAGTTTCTGTGAGTATCATTTCCGAGAATTTTCCAAAATAGCACAGGGATGCTGACTTCCCACTAGGGCTCAACAGAGTGTAGCAAATCAAACAATTTTCCGAAAGACATTTTCCTACCACTCATCTGACCACATTTCCCACCCCACAGAGAAGTATTGTAGCTGCAAGCAGAATTGCGTTGCAGATTCTCAGATTGAAATAGGTACATTTTCAAACCGTGGAGGGGGAGAGGAGCAAAGAAAAACTTCAATGTTGCAGATGTGTGAGTGGACCCGGGGAGGCGGTAGGATTTGACAAAGAGGAGGTTGACTTGCAATCAGGAAAACAATGAATTCACTTCCTTTGTCAGCTGAGTGGAGGAGGGTGACAGCAGCTGTTGATGAGTGTAGAGAGAGACTTTCTGAGCAACAGAGCAGTGTCAGATTCTGCTCCCAGTGATCTGTGGGTCTTCTCTAATTAGGGAAACTTTATTTTTCATCATTCCTCCCTGAGCTGTGACACATGAAAATAATTACTGAGGTTAGAGATGGAAAATATTTATTAGGTCAGCTCCACCATCCTCTCTGCTATGGAGGGTGGTTCTCCACTGGGCTTGGAAGCCAGAGCTGTGTCAGCAACCGGCCAAGACCCTATTTCCCAGTACCTGAAAGGCAACCTATGAATCCCTATAGTTGTCAAGGGCAATGACAAAGAAAGAAAGATGTTGTCTAGCCAAGAACTCCTGGCTCCAAGCCACTGGCCAGCAATGCAAATGGTGATTGTTGGATCTGGCTCCAGAAGGTGGAGGTCCAAGCCCTCGGTTGAAGACTCCCTTATCAATGGCTTCAGGGATGCAGGTGGTCAGCTTTGAGGCTGGGTGAACTGACTGGCTGCATCCTGTGCTCTTCCACTTTCCCTAGCGAAGGCATTGCTTCTCCAAGCTGATGTTCACCAGACACCTGCTGGGCTGCCTGCATGGCCCACTGGCTGTCACCAAGCCAAGGAAGAGAGATAAGGATCCCTGTTGCCTTGTCTAGCTCAGTCACTTCTCTGGAACCTTCTTCCTTTAGGTTGTCTTTCTTCTGTACGACTTCCATCCAGCTGACACCAAGCCCCTGCTACAGAGACGAGGACAACACCTAACCATCCAGAGGTGGTCCCTTCAGAGCCACAGTAACAGGGCTGCTTTGGCAGCAAGGCCTCCCAAATAGCTTTCCCACCAGGTCCAGTCTGTGTGTCCTTGTCTCATGTACAAGTGCAGGGCTGGTTCTTGACAAGCCCGAGCACGCAGAGGCACTCAGGATGTGTAAAGTGGCTCTTAGCCATTACCCCTCTCCCCACTGGATGAGGGGTATGAGGTCAATAGGGTCTTTCAGCTCCTTAGTGTTGCCTCACACACCCGCAGGTCACTTTAGGAACCCACACAAAATCGATGTTAAAAAAAAAAAAAAAGACCGCAAGGAATCAACTCCAATTCCTATTTCATCTCCAGAAGATCTAAGAGGGAAAACAGAGCAAAGGTTGCTGTAAAATTAAGGAAGTGCCAGAGAAAAGGTTATAATGGCTGCAGATATTCACACTGAGGCCTGTGCTTGCTTGTACAGGTGGTGCAGACTGGGAATACGCACTCACGGAAAAACAAATGATCCATACAGTCTGCTTGTCCGTGGAAAAGAACAGCCTACCCGGGATGTTTTTAAGGAAACTGAAAACCGTTCACAATTCTCCTGGGCCATTCCTTAGGTCTGGGGAGAGGGAGTGCTTTTCCGGTGCCTCCATAAGGCCCCCATATTGCTGCAGGCTGTTAACAACCTGCAGGTCAGCCGGGTGGGGGCAGTGGTAGCTGAAGCCTACACTTGGCACCAGGGTGCTGGGTTCAGTACTCAGTGGGATTCTGTAGAGCAGCTCTTCTCATAGAGCCCTGACTATGCTGAATTGTCATTAGGCCTTGTCTCCTCATGGCCTTTTCCTACCTCTGCTTGTGCTTGCTGTCCAATGGCCTGTGAGTCCCTTGCATGCGCTGGCAAAGGAACACCCCGTTCCCCAGAAAGGACTGCTCTGATGGGAGAACTGAGGTATTGATATAAAAGACTGTGTCAACACTGTACTCAAAGAACGGATCCATTTGGTGTTAAAAAGCAAGGAGAGTCATCGTAAATATTTAGAAAAGAAATCCAGTTAATTATTTTTGTAACACTATTTGGTTGACTACAGAGTGTGCAAACTTCTCTCCTATATGACTTATTAATAGTGAAGATTGTGTAGTGAGAAATCCCTAGGAAAAACTTAAATATGATATTGTAAGTGCTGGGATAAGTATAATTAAAAACTAACTGTTCTTTCTTTTAAAGATTTATTTATTTATTTGAAAAAGTGATGGGGGAAGGAAGGAGTAAGAAAGGGGAAAGAGAGAGAGAGAATGTGAAAGAGCACTAATCTTCCATCTGCTGGTTCACACCGCAGTGGCTGCCATGGGCAGGACTGAGCCAGGCCAAAGCCAGGAGCCAGGAGCTTTTTCCTTGTTTCCTGAATGAGTGCAGGGACCCAAGCACTTGACCAATTCCCGCAGCTTTTCCAGACCATTGAGCAGGTGGGACACAAACTTTCAATTATATGGGTTGCCAACAAAATTCCAGAGTTTTCAGATTCAAATAGAATTCAGAGCTTAGTATTTGGTGCAGTGTCCTATATTGGTGTGCTTGGACCTGAGTCCCAGCTCTGCTTTCACTTTCAGCTTCCTGGTGATGCACATGCTGGGAGGCAGCAGTTGATGGCTCCAGTACTCAGGTCCTACCACCCATGTGGGAGACCTAGATACAGCTCCTACAGGCATATAGAGGATGAACCAGAGGACAATTTCTCTCCCCCATTTTGCCATTCGAAAAAGTATATTAAATTGCAGTGGTATTTTAACACACTTCTGAATAATATCTTTTGGTTTTACCTTTAGTATCTTTCTAATTTTTTTTCTTCCACTGTAGAAAATGTAGTCAGAGCTTTGCTAGCCCCATTTCAATGTATTTTTCTTATTCATTTTAATATCCATAAACACTTTGATTTTCTTCCCTATTCTACTGGAAAAAAAATCACAATCTTCACTTTTCTTTTTTGGAAAATAAATTAACCAAAAGGTAATATGATATTTAAGTGAAGAGTGCCACTGACATTAAATGGACCACATGGTATCACATTATGTTTTCCATTTTATTCTATGCATCTTTCTAATCCAGGCTAAAACTGGTGTTCATGCAAATTGCTCTGGTTTTACGGAACAGGATGCTGCATTCTCTTTGAAACCCAGGGTTCTGGTGCAGTAATAGAAAAAAAGACAGCAACAAAATAATGGGCACTGGCAATCAAACCATCATTATAGGTACATTATGTGTGGGGTGCTAAATTGGTAGAAGGCCTTTATTTTTAATTTCTGCTCATCTGTTCACCATTATTAAGCAAGCTTACACACCAGAGGAGATTTAAGAGTGACAGAGGGTAATTATACATTTTAGCAAAAGATATTTTTCATCATAGAGTTAGAATTACAGCAAGAGAAAAGCCTGTTCAGAATTGTACACAGAATCTCTATGCACATTCTGGTTTGGACAGGAACATAATTTTCATTTTATATTCCAGTTCAAGTTTCACATGGCGCTATTTCTAATAGATTTTTATAGTCTGGTTGGATATCATTTTAGAAGTTTTTTTTTTAAATAAGAGCATTAATTGAATAAATTAATTTGATAAACAACTGCTCCTTTTTGTACTCTGTACTCAAAAATTATTCAGACTATAGTTAATGATTTTTTAATTTTCCAATTATGGTTTATGTCATTTGGGATGAACCAGGGAACATTTTAAATGTAACTGGAGACTGGCGAATTCTTGACTGATTAAGGGCAGAGAGTCATAACTTAGCAGTTTTGTTAATGTCTATTGACATGTGATACACTGCATATTTACATTGATATACTTATATCTATGATATGCATGTCCATTGGTGAAACTATCCTGGCAATCAAGCAGAGTCACAATCCCTCAGAATTTGCTTATGCCTTTTCCTCTGTAATCCTTCTCTCACATCCCCTCCTCACCTTCTGCCATGGGCCACAATTAACTACCTGTGTCTATAGACTAGTTTACATTTTCTGCAGTCTTATTTAACTAGAATCCTACTGTATATATTCACATTTTCTGACTTTGTTCATTCAAAATAGTTATTTTGAGATACACAGCTTTTTTTTGTGTATTAAACATTTCTTTCTTTCCTTTTCATGCCAAAGTATTATGCCATTACATGGATATGTTAAATTAAATTTGGCCTAAAGCTGCCTCTGTATGTAGTGAACTGTTGTTTAATTTAATATGTAGATAAACTACCACCTAATTTAAGGGTATGCTTGAGTGGGGAATAGCTGAAATCTCTACCAATCGCAGGCTGTCTCCAGATCAAAGTTCAGATGAGGAAAATGCCTTGTCGTATCATGCTGGAGTCAGGCACATGATGAACTGTAACTAAAGATGCTGTTTTCAGTTGGACACTTACGTCTTCTGTGTTTAATGTTGCCATTCCACATGGCTAAAGGGGAGCTGGAGGAACTGGCACTGGTTCAGGTGCTACTTGATTTGGGTTGCCACGTGAACATTTCATTGGAGATGTTAGCCAATACAATCAAGTTAAAAAAAAAAAAGCCATACAGGAATGGGAAAAAAAAGATCATCTCTGTTGAAAATCTGATGGAATCAATCTAGACTCACAGTAAGTTCATCCAGGTTATAAAAACCAACTGTATTTCATACTGTTATCAATGAATCCTCAGAAATTGGCCTTAAAAAACATATTGTTTATAGTAGCGTCAACAATATGGAATACTCAGAAATAGAACTTGACAATAAAGTTAAAATCTTATCCCGTTAAACTATAAAATTTTGTTGAAATTAGAGAAGACTTCCAGGTCACTGGGTTTTCTAACAACACAGAGTTAGCTCAGTGGAGTAAACAGTATTTTCAACAAAGTCTCTTAGAATAATTGAATATTCACATGCACAATGATGACCTTTCAGCCAAATCTGAGACTATTTTTTTTCATTGACACAATATGGACAACCACACTAAATGTGAAGCAGAATTGTAACACTTTTAGAAAAACACAAGAAAAAACTGATCTTGATTTATGCAAAAAATTCTGAATTACAGAGTGTGATTCATAAAGCAAATAGGACAAACTGCATATCACTAAAGTGAAGAACTTCTCTTTGAATGGCAGTTAAAGAATTAAAAGGAAATCTCCAGACCGAGAGGAAATATTCGCAAGGAATATATTTAATAAAGAACTTGTAATCAGAACATGCAATAAAGATAACTCAGCCTGCATTGTGGCGCAGGTTAAGCTACCCCCTGGAACACAGCACCCTGAAGGAGTGCCAGTTCAAGTCTGGCTGCCCCACTTGTGATCCGGCTCCCTGTTAATATGCCCAGGAAAGCAGCAGAAGATAGTCTAAGTGCTTGAACTTCCACACCTACGTAGAAGACCCACAAGGAGTTCTGGGATCCTGGCTTTGGCCTAATCAAGACTTTGGCCATTGGAGTCATTTGGTGAATATTATTCCACCGAGGAAAATATGTAGAGAGCAAGGTAGTATATGCAGAAATGTTCAAAGTATTTAGCCATTAGAGAATATAACCTGAACCCAGAATGCTACATCCCTATCTACCCAAAAGGAGTGTCTCAAATAAAAAAGACTGATCATGAAATGCTGGTGAGGATGAAAAGCTAACGAACATTCAAACACCCTTAGCAATCAGCTATGCCATTCTTAAATATTTACCCTAAGGGAAAAATTATCTGTAATTAGGAACAATTCAGATGTCCAACAACAGGTGAGTGGATATAGACATTGTGATGTATTTGTAAAAAGAGACCTTTATATAAGTTACATTTAAAGGAGTCGATTTGAGCAGAGAGCCATTTGATTTTGTGATATCAAACTGTTCTTCAGTTGGGGATCACATGATCCTGATGAATTATTCTACTGCGCTACTGGATTTCACTTACTGATCTTTAAAAATGTAAAGTCACTTTAGATGATGTGATATTATTTTGCTAAAATACAATGAGCATCTTAAACAACAATTGGATCCTGGTTAGTTCTTAACTGGCTCAGAACTTGAGCTCTTTAGAAAACACAGAATTTTGGAAAAAAGCATTTTAAAACAAAAGACAATGCTGAATTTTTAAAAAAGATTTATTTTTTCATTTTTATTGGAAAGGCGGATATACAGAGAGGAGAGACAGATTGGAAGATCTTCCGTCCGATGATTCACTCCCCAAGTGAGCGCAACAGCCAATGCTATGCCAATCCGAAGCCAGGAGCCTCTTCCGGGTCTCCCACATGGGTGCAGGGTCCCAAAGCTTTGGGCCGTCCTCGACTGCTTTCCCAGGCCACAGGCAGGGAGCTGGATGGGAAGTGGGGCTGCCGGGATTAGAACCGGTGCCCGTATGGGATCCCGGGCGTGCAAAGTGAGGACCTTAACCACTGTGCCATTGCGCCGGGCCCGGTGCTGAATTTTTAAAATAGTATATCTGTACTGCAGACTTCAAGTAATTGTGTACTGTTTTTGTGTAACTTTTAAAACTAGTTCAGAACAGTTTTTTATAAAACAAAAATTGTGAAGTAGTTGTGCAGAGTTCTCATATTCCGCTTATCTTCTTTTTTTCTTACAAACAGCTTATGTTTCTATCTTTGCCACCATGAGTGAATCACACCTTGTCCTAACCTCACCTATTACTTTTATCTAAACTCCTTTTATTCCTTCCATCACTACCTTTAGTTATCAATATTTTGTGTTCAGATTGAGCTTTTTAAAAAATTTTGGCTCGTGTGGTATTTGTCCTTTTGTGTATATAGCTGACTTTACTCAATACTGTATCCTCTAGTTTCAACCATTCTATTGCAAATGCCAGAATTTGACTCTTCTTATGGCTAGACAGTATTCTATTGTGTCTGTCTGCTCATCAGTTTCTCTCTGTCCATCCATCTGATGATGGACACATTTGTTGATTCCATGTTTTAGCTCTGGGGAATAGTGCTGCTGTAACCATGGAGGAGCAGAAATCTACCTGACACAATGAATTCATACATTTGTTTATATAGCCATAGTAGAAGTGCTATGTTTCATAGAAGTTCAACTTCTGATTTTTAAAGCAATATCCTTACTATTTTCCATAATGGCTGCACAAATTTATATTCTCACCAACACTGTGTAAGTGTTCCTTTTCCTCCACTTCCTTTGTCTTTTTGATGATACCCAAAAGTGAGGTGAGGTGACATCTCACTGCGCCTTTGATTTGCATTTCTCTGATGGTTACTGCTATGGAGCATTCATATGTGTATTCATTGACCATTTCTGTATTGCTTCTTTTGAGAACTGTCTGTGTGGGTCCTTTGCCCATTTCTTAAGTGGCTTAGTGTTTATTGTTGCTGTCACATGTTTTCTTTTCTTTCTTTCTTTCTTTCTTTTTTTTTAGCTGCTGATATACTCTGGATATAAATCCTTTGTTGGATAAGTAGCTTGCCAATATTTTCTCCTATTTGTCAAATTTATCTTTATTTCACTGATTATTTTCTTTGCTGAACAGAAACTTCTGATTTTAATCTAGTTTTATGTCTCCAGTTTCTGTTCTTGCTGTTATCTATATTCTTGTGCTCAGCTACAAGAAATTATCATCCACACCAATGTCTTGAAATGTATCTTCCTCTATTTTCTTCTATCAGTTTCACAGTGTTCAGTCTTACACTTAGGTCTTTGATCCATTTTGAAGTGATTTCTTTATAAGGTGAGAGGCAACGATCTTATTTCTTTCTTTCACATAATACATTCAGGCTTGCCAGCACAATTTATTTACAATGCATGCTATTTTATTTATTTATATTTTACACTATTTATATTTATTCAATTATGTTATTTATAATCATAATTGTTTAAATTATCTAATATTATTTAAAATTATAATGACTATTTATTATATTGTTTAACTACTGATGCATGTTATCAGTACTTCTATCAAGAATCAGTAGGCTACCAATATTCATGATGTTAGCTATGCTTTTGAATTTTCATCTTATATAGCTCAATTTGCTTCTTAGAAATCCCTAATGAAAGACAGAATTTTATAGGTTTGGGGCACAATCTATTATGGAGTACATATTACAAGTTTTCCAAATAATCTTTTCAGTGAAAAGTAAGGTCCATGAAGGAAAACTGGATCCATGGTCCAGAAAAGCAAACAAAAGAAACCTCCACCACAGCCAACATCTCTGGAGTACTTGAAAAATCTGTGGGGTAAAGAGAGTCTCTCATCGGAAGATCATCAGCCAAATCCAGAGGGACATGTGAGTGGCCAGGGTTGATGCCACACATTAGTTGCTATGATACCTAAGCTGACTGCTAAAGGTAGTTAGCTTTTCCTCTATTCAGAATAACTGTCACAAAGAAAACAATACTGATTGTCTTTCTAAGGATGGCAAGAACTCTGGTATTTCTCAGAAAATGCTATCATAAGATAGCAGTGGGGAATGATAATTGATGGTGATTCATATAGATTTGCTTATTGTCACCATATTTGTCTTACAGTGTGGAAAGCGATTCTGAAGGAATGTGAATACAAGAAAGTATATTCTCAATCACCATATTATGATATGACCTAATAACTCACAATTCAAAAAAATGTAAGGTCCCCTTATGTGAAAAAAAGTTATTAGGAAGTATAGAAATTCTAATTAGGAAGGTATTACTTAACAAGATGCTAGATTCAAACTATGTTTGCAACTGACTTTATAATAAAGATATTTTTCTGAATTTGTATATTATTTTCCTGAAGACATACAATTAGAAATTATATGCCTGTGAACAAAATACATCAGTGTATCACTATGATTTCTTCAAAATCCTCTATTACATTTCCTTCCCTCAGAGATCACTCAACCCTGAATTTTATTCATAGAATTCCTCAAGTTTTACCATAGACTTATGTCCTCTAACATTATATTCCTTGGGTTGCATGTACTTGAACTTTAAGTGCTTTAAAGCACGATGTATCTATTTTAAAAAAACTTTAAATTTGAGAAATTCTCACTGATAGGAGTATATGTAGTTATAAAACACCTATTTTTTTTTTTTTTTTTACTGCTGTAGAGTACTCCATTATCAAAAACTCTAGGTATTCTAGAAATGCAGACATGCGTTTTTAAAAATTTGATAAATTTTTCCAATTCTTCAGAAGAGACTCAACAATTTCCCTCTTGGGAAGCAAGGTAGAAAATTTGTCCCGCAAGTGATTTTGCCTTTACCAATGTGACTGGATAGTTACTCAACCTCCCTGATTCACAATGCCCTCATTACACAGTATTGTTATGATGATTAAATGAGATAATACACGAGAAGCATTTGGAACACTTTGAATCATAGCAACGTGTTCAGAAATCATTATCCATCATAGAGACAGATTTGGAACAGAATCTAGATGTTTCTGCACTCTTAAGTATATATAGTAAGGGATTTAAAGAATTTTCAGCTCATGAGGAGAAAAGCACTTTTCTTGATATTTCTGCAGAAAAACCAAAGAATCTTATCTCTTTCTTGTACTATCTGTGGCATTAAAGGTAACACTAACTGGATCAAGAAATTTTAAGACATACAGATTTTAAGAAAGGCTATTCACTGGAAACCAGCCCTTATGAGAGATGACTGTTAGCTATTACTGTAATTGTAGACACAATATAGCCAGTCTAATAGGGCATAAATTTACAATTTTTTTAAAAAAGAAAATGTATTGCCATTAAGATCTCTAAGTGAATTGCAAGTCCAGTGAATAACTGGGGATAAATTCATTACCTTTTTATGAAATGAAGCCAATTTACTACAGATGCAACTATAGTGATCTTCACGTTTCCTCCGGAGAGGGACAAATAGGAGAAGGAAGAGAAGGCTACAGCTCCTCTCTAAAGTGCTCTTGGCATCTGACACCCAGGGGAGAACCAGCAGTTTCCTGTCATACTACAGGCATTATCCGTGTGACAACTATGCAGCCAAAATCAACATTGCATTACCATCCCACAAATGGGAAGTAAAATTTAGGACTGTGGAAGGAGCACCTTTATTCATCATTGGTTACAATCTCAGGATGAAGGCAGAGCTAATTCCTTACAGGGAAACAGTCATTCCCTTTTCCCTTTTGAAAGCTGTCCTTCTTCACTATGAAGTTCAAGATAATGAAAATACAGGAATTGAAGTGCTCTCCCATTGCTAGGAATGGATTGCTATATTAAAAATCACCAAGAGATTATGAGTGACAGGATGGCAGAGACGAAGCCTGGCTCCACCCAGTCATAGCTCCAAGTGAGCACAGTTCTTGGAGTACCAACACCTGTTAACTTAGCAATTAGTTGTGGAATCAATCAGTCATATACAAACTCTTTGTCACTTTGAAATAATAATGGCCTCCATTATTTTAATCAGTCTAGAAAACATGTAGCAGTGCTAGCCAGTTATGGATTCCTACAGGTAGGAAATTCATTTTTATGCTAACATTCAGATCCCAAAGCTACCTAAGTTGTTCTCAACCCTTTAAAAAACAAAAACTTCGAATAGGCAACAATTCATACACACATGCACACACACATGCACACACCTATCATTATATATTTTTTGTATTTAGGGTTTACTAAAAGAAAATCAATGTGAGGATGCCTTAACGGAATTCAGTGGCAGCCTGCCATGCTGCCCTCTTTTTTGGATGGGGACCCCACAAAGTTGGAAATGGACATTATAAATTCTCTTCTGGCATTCTCGTTTCAGATAAAAAGAGGAAACAATGGTTCTGCATCCTTTTTATAAAAATCTTTAATGTGATTGCCAATCACTGCATCACTCATGTATTTTTAAACCTTAGCAAAAATAAACCTTTTAATTTTCCTCCCAGTCTTTATTTTTCCAGTATGTTTCTTTTTCACAGTCTTTTCTGAACCTTCTCCAATGTTTCCACATTTTCAAGCTGCAGAACCCACAAGTGGTCATGGCACTCTGGTAGCACTCATTTCATAAATGTAACAGGGTGACAGGCTTCTTACAGATATGCACTTTTAAAAGTAAGAAGCAGTGAATAGAAGTCCAAACCAAAAAAAAAAAAAATCAATGTCACTAAACAGTGTTGGCCTATGATGTTGGGTGAAAAGAATATCACAATGTAATCTATAAAATGATTGTATTTCTTGGACCTTATCTGTCTCCAGCTAGTGTTATTCTGCTGGGTAACGGGATACACAGTTCATGTCTCTAACCCATAAAAATGCAGGAATGAGTCCCATATGTACCCTGGCCTATTCTTTATGATGTAGACTCTGATTAGCCTCTGGGCCACACAAGTTGAGTTAACGTGTCTTTCCAAACAATTCTGTTATATTTCATCACTCGGACTCCTGTTGGCAGGCTGCTGAAATGAACAGTTGTTCTCCCTACTTCTTCAATCCAACTACAATATCTTGGAGTATGTTCCTGGGAGCTAAACTGTCACCTCCTTGCTCAGTCTTTTAAAGCACTAATAAAGCACAGATCACATCATATTTAATCAGTGTAGGTGGGAATCATGAGCTAGCTAGAGAGTTTCCGCAACTCTGTGTAGGCTGCAAGTTGATGTGATAGTATCTGAACTGTAGGGCTACTGCTATGGGAAAGAAGTGGTGGAATGCTTGTTCTTGGGTTGAAGTGTTTTGAATTAAATCTTGGGAGTCCATCAGGACAGACACTTTGATCATATGCTTGCAGCTTTCTCTATCTGGTAGTCTTGCTACCAACACTTTTTCTGACTCTGTCTGAGTACTAGTAGAAAGAGCCACAATTTGAATCACAAGATGTGTTGCTTCCTATCTTTCCTGCTTATCATCTGTGCATTTTGGGGCCGGTCCCTACCTCTCTGAGCTTGCCTGCATTCCTCTAATATGGGAATAATGATGTTTGCCATAAATATTCTTTTGAGAGATCCAGATGGAACTATGTTCAGAGATATTCCGGGTAAATTCTCAAGCAGAGCTGACATGAAAGGCAGTACTGTGATTTGCAGCAGTAGCTCCTGCAGGGTCCAAGGACTGGGGGAATGACTTTATCTCCCTATGACCCCGTAGAGGACTTGGCACGTAAGCCAGTGGCCATATTCAATCGTTGTTTTTGGACAGTCTGTGAGTTAAGAATGGTTTTCACATTTTTAAAGAGCTGCGAAAACAAAAGCAAAACAAACAGGAGGATGAGGAAGAAGATTGTGTGAACTGGTAAACCTAAAATAGTTTACAGACTGGCCATTTACAGAAACCTTGCTGACCCCTACTTGTAGCGGTCCCACATTGGTTTGTAGACATAGTATCTATACCAACCTCTCCTGCCTGCATTTCATCTCTTCTTTTAAAATCTCTGCCAATTGTACACAGAAGGGCTCTGATTATGAGTGGTCCATTATTTTGTGACTGGCTGGGAAGCATAAAGATTCTTCAGTCACACAGGAAAGATTAAAACAATTCTCTCTTTACATAATTTGGGAGGCAAACAAATCCATGTACTGAAATTGAGTTGCGGTCACAAATTATTTTAGAGAAGACCAAAATATTTCACATTTTATATTCTTGTGCCCCCCTTCCATCCTCGCTAATAATCTGCTGCAAATAGAATTATCTCATCTCCCTTTTTTTCCAATCATCATGGTCTTCAAAACTCCTTAATCCAAACTGATACTGGTGGCAAAGAGCCCCTGGCATAATTAAACTGAACCATATGAATTCTGGCTCAAGATTAAGAAAAAAAAATCACAGCATTTATTGTGTTGAAATTTCTTATGCCAATTTTCTGCTAAAAAGGAGGATTCAAAAGGTCAAGGATTTTGCAGTAGAGAGTTAGTGGTATATTAGTTACAGTAATTCAGCCTGAAAATTCCAGCAGAAATAAATACAATGGAATGCCATGAATTACAAGAGACCGCAACTTTAATCAGCTCATGGGAAAAGAAAAACATGCATTTGCCTATTGACAGTTGATTAGCTGAATCCTGAGGCTTGTCTGGAGGCTTGGGAGCACCAGGGCCTCATCCTCACTGCTGTTTTGTTCAGAAAAGCATAGAGAGCTCCACTCCCCGCTGCCCACCCTGCGCCCCCTCACCCTGAAAAACAGACACACAGCCGAGGAGCCTATCCGTGTTCTTTCTGCAGATACTCATTATGTGCATTTAGTGGGTGTTCTGTGAGTCACATGAGAACCAGCATGAGTAGATGATAAGCAACAGAGTGACAGAGACTTTATGAATTGCTGGATTCTAATTTCCAAAGCAGCACCACAGTCCATAACACAATCCTGAACATTTTTAGGTTACAAAATTACTTTACATCAATATATGACAGAGAATTTATAATTAAATACCATGCCAGAGACACAAATAAGGGTTGAATAAGTTTTGCCTCAAGAAAATCCTTGGCTTTTATGGAAACTCACTATCCAGATTTCATGTAAGAAAAATGCCTGAGTTGATCAATCCTTAAACTTAAAGTGGAAAGCATCATTATGTTCTTAAAAAGTATATTTCTGAAATACAAGAAATTTCTTCCCTTTAAAACAATTAAAAATAAAGGAAAGAAAGAAGCAAGAAAGGAAGGAAGGAAGAAAAGGAAAGGAAAGAAAAGAACTCTGAGGCAATGCATATGGTTGGTTCTCTCCAGGACATCATCACCAAGGCATGACTGGTCCAATTTTCTGCTTGCTTGGTTAGGAAGCCCACTGTCCAATGAGAAGTAACTCCTGTCCATATGAGAGTAGAGCTGCCCTTATGTCACTGACAGTTCAGTGACTCAATGTGAAGCATCCTTTCTTGAAGCCCTCTATCCTCTCACACCTGAGAGCATCATCATGTGCCAAGCAGCTTGTTCTCTGAGCAGACTCATCATTATCTATTTCATTCATTAAAGGACAACCAGCACTCTGTACCCATAGTCTCTATGCCTATGGATTCAACCAAAGATTGAAATACATACATACACACACACACACACACATATTTATATCTGTATCTCCACACACCTAAACATACACAGATAATCACTACATAAATATATATGTCCATGCAAATTAAACATATGCAAACTTTGCTCTCTTGTTATTAGTCCCGAAGAAAATTGTAGTATGTACATAGAATTTATGTCATAGTCAGTATTAAAATTTTAACTTACTTGAAAGATAGAGAGAGGGAAAGTCAAAGATAGAGAAAGATCTTTCATGGACAAGTCCACCTCCCTAAGGCTCACAAGGGCCAAGGTTGGGCCAGAGTATAACCAGAAGCCAGGAACTCAACTTGGGCTTCTCATGCAGCTTGCAGGGACCCATCTCCTTGAGCTATCACCACTGCCTCCTGAATGGAGGGTGGAGCTGGGACTCAAAACTAGGCACTGATATGGGATATAGGTTTTCTAAGAGGTGTGTCATGCCAAATACCCCACCTTGGATGGTTTCATAAATATAGAAGGATGTGCTTAGATTATACACAACTACTATGCGTTTATACAAGGGTTTTGGGCATCCTTAGATTTCGGTATTAGAAGGGTTCTAAAACCATAGCACATATATAATAAGGAATGAACAATGTCAGCCCAATTCCCTAGGCATTTATTGGTGCTACCAGGGAAGAAAATAGCATGGAAAAAGGAATATAAGGTGTGTATGTGAGTAGCTTCCAATAGAAAATTAACATGTATGCTGAAAAGATTCTGGAAGTAGCTATTGGGACAGAGACTAAAAATAAATGAGCTAAGGCTTCAAGAAAATAGCTGATAAATGAATTAAGCAAAGAAATAAGAAGAGGAAGGAAAGAAAGAAGGAAGGAAAAAGTAAAAAGATCTTAAAAAGGATGATTTTTTAATGGCAACTGGGGCTAACATATGGCACAGTCAGATAAGCTGCTACCTGTGATGCCAGCTTCTTATATGATCACTGGTTTGCATCCCAGTTGTTCCACTTCTGATCCAATTTCCTGATAATGTGCCTGGGCTGGCAGCATAAGACGGCACAAATACTTGAGCCTCTACCACCCACCTGGGAGACTGGTGAGGAGTTCCTGAGTCATGGCTTTGACCTGTATAACCACATCCATTGAGGGCATTTGAGGAGTGAACCAACAGGTAGAAGATATCTCCCTATCTCTCTCTAGCACATTTTCTCTCTCTCTCTTTCTCTGCTTCCTGTTATGTGTCTTCCTCTCTCCATCAGCCTTGCTTTCAAATGAATCAATGCAACATTTAAAAAATGGCATGTACTCTTTCAGTGAAAGACACTGCCATAACCTAACCCCAATAAACTGAGTTTTTACTTTATATACCCTTTTTAAGTGGCATAGACTCATCAACATCAGGTAAGACCAAGTACTTCAACTTTGTTAGGCACCAGAATCAATATGTCAAAAAATTTCAACAACTGGCCATGAAGGACAAACAGATGACAAACATATTTTTGATGCTAAATTCAGAGTATGAAGTATGGTTCAATACTATATGTCTTAGGGCCAGAATGGTGACATCACAGGTTAATCCATGCCCGTGGCTTCAGCATCCCACGTGGGCTCTGGCTTGAGTCCTGGCTGCTCCATTTTGGATCCAGATTCTTACTAATAGCCCAGGAAAATAGCAATGGATGGCCCAAGGCCTTGGGACCCTTCACCGAAGTGTGAGATTTGCAAGAAGCTCCTGGTTCCCAGGTTTGGACAGGCCCCATTTTGGCCATGCAGCCATTTGCAGAATGAACCAGCAGATAGAAGATTTCTCTTTTTATCTCTCCTTCTCTCTGTAACTTTTTCAAATAAAATAAATAAATAAACATAAATGAAACTGAAATACCATTTCCCTAGCACTTTTTTAGATAACTGAAAAATAATGCATATTAGAATTGTTTCCAAGTTGTTCTTGATGTTGTCTGTTAAAGATTGGAAGACTACACTCTTGCATTTTTTTTTTAAACATGGCTTTTAAAATAAGCCAATCGTTTTATTCTTCCAGTTTGTAACAGCCTTGCTGTGGCATGCTTGGGAGATAATATGGTTGAATCAGATGAAAGTGCATACCTTGAGGTGTTCACATTTTAATGGGTAAAATTAGCTAATAGATACTTTCAGTCTTTGAAATCATTAATATCACAATAGATGATGTCGTTTTCTTGTCACCATTCATCCTTCAAGATCCAGTTTAAAACTATCCAGCACTCAAAATCTTTCAAAAGCTTTCCTGACAAAACAGAATAACTCATCTCCTCACCTAAGTTCTTTCTCCAGAACTTTATTTCTAGTAGAAAACAGATTTTTAGTATTAGGCATTATGATTAATCACATAATACACAAAACCTGGACAGAATGTGAGCAATCTGTAACCAGATACAGGCCAGGTCATTCTTCATTCTGTAGGAGGAGCACAGTATTTGGCCAAGGTTTCATTTTCAATGAAAAAAAATCAGTTTCTAGAATGGAGTTATTTACAAGTGAAATCGTTTAAAATATGGACATTTTAATTTTTACAAAGGCAAATTATGTTGAAATGTATATTTCCTGGTGATTATTTTTATATGTTAAAAGCACATGTTACACATAAGCTATTGATAGAAAATAGCCTAATAAGAACAAAAGAGTTGACAGGAGATCTTTTTGTCTACTTCATGATTTTTTTTTGACACATCTGCCACCCTGCCTTCTCCGTGGAACCAAAATCTTACAGAATTCATAGGCAAGTAAAATAGGCGGCCCAGAACATGTTTTGTTGAACTTTCATTTTAACAAGAAGAACTTTTCAAGTAAAAATTTACTATTAGCTGTCACAGCATTTCATAAAAGAAATGATTTTTTTAAAGTTTTTTATTACATGCAAAATACAGAAGATCTTACAATGACAGAAACACATTTAAATTAAACTAACTCGCCTTCAAAAAGCCCAATTCATGTCGACTTAGTGTTCACAGTTTGGTTTTCGAAATTTGTCTCCTTCTTCCACTCATTTCTGCATCTTTCTACCACTCAACAGAACCAAAGGCGCCCCAGCTGTGCCCATGTACTGTGGTAACAGCCTTCATCTGTGTGTCCTGAAGGGACTATAGAAATAAGCTGCTCTTACTAGGATCTCCATGAGCAATAGTTCTGTTGCAGAAAGTCAAACTAGATAAAACTACCAGTTAAAGGTGATCATTCTAACTGATTTCATAAGGAAGATAATAAAGTCATAGCATCATCAGTTTAAAAAAATGACAGGAGAAAATTTAAGGTATAAGAATACCACTCTTCACATGTAGTAGCAATGTAGCATTTTAAAAGAATTAAGCTAAATAGAATCTATCTTACCAAAGAGATTTAATTTTAAAAATCAATTAATGTTAGAGCCAGCATCTTTACCCAGTGCATTGAAGAAAAATTCAGCAGCATATGGTGGCAAGTCTCCCTCCTTCTGAGTTTCAGTTGCTCAGACCCCTCCCTCCCCAGAGATAACGGCAGCAGCTATGGTTACCAGATTTTCATGTCTCTTTCCATAGATAGTCTATGATTATGCAAACACATATATCCCCATTTTTTTTTTTTACAAAAATGATAGTACATCATATACTTTGTTCCCTCATTTTACGAGGGGTCTACCTTAGCATCCACAGGTCTATCTCATTCCTTTTAACATTTGTGTGGTCTTTCCAGGCAGCATTTCATTGTGTGGCTATATAATTTAACCCAATTACTTGCTTCTGAAGATTATGCAGGTTTTTTTTTTTAACTACTTCAAACTTTAATGCCACCAGCACCACATGTGTGGACAACTGAATAGTATCCAGCTGTAGAGTAGCTTCCTGAAGGAAAATCAGCCGCTGGAGTCAAAGGTGTTTACATTCCTGTTACCCCTCCTGGCTGCAGCTTGGAGAGTTGAATAGATCTGCTGGGTTCATCCCTTGCCGTTTGATCCTTCTGCAGACTGGATGAGCCTACTTCCTTCAACCCAGTGATTTTTAACCTTTCTGTATGAGACAGTTACCAGTAAGTTTTTAAATATATTAATTTCCATCTGCTCAGGGGTTCTGCTGTAATTGACTTCTCTGCTGGTGTAAACGTCAGTCTCACTGTATAACCTCAGGTATAGCTCTCAGTCCCGTGGCTCATCTTTTGGACATCCTTCACGTGGCCCTAGGCAGAGGAAACCCCAAACAGTAAAGGAAACATAACAGATTGCTCTTGAAATCTGACTGAAGAAGTGCTGACTCATTTGTAAGACAGTCTATTATTTAAGTCCTAAAGGAATCTGTGGGGCAGACACGACTCCGCTCGCCTCCCTCCCAACTCCTATTTCTCTCTTTGGCGTCTTCCTCTTATATAGTTCCAGAGGTGCTCCCGGATCTTCTGGTTCTTTATTAAGCATGGGCTGAAAACCTAGTATATGCAAAAGCCAAGAGCAAAATCAGGAATGAGGCTCAAGTATCCACTATGGTCTGAAGTCCTCCCTAGATTATTCTTGCAGATCCTTGCCTTTTTTCCTTTTTATATATTTTTTTTCCCTTTATCCTTTTTGCTTTCCTGTTTCAAGCTTGTTTTCAAAGAAGTGTGCATTTCTTCACTCTATAAAGCAACTCATTGCTATGAGGATTGGATCATGGCTGAAAACATCCGATCTGAATAATTTCTTAATTTTGGCATCTAAAGCACCTATTGTTATGCCTTGTTAACCATTCATGGTTAGCAGCTCATCAGCTCAAGAGGAAAGCTGATGAAATATGTAACCTTTTGCCTTAGCTGTTCATTTACAGATGCTGGAAGCTCCAGTCAGGGCGTCTTTATAATACTGTTTTATAACAATTAAGCTAGCTGCAGTAGGAAATTAGTTCCAGCATGTTTTATGGGCAGCTACAACGTTGGTTCAAAGGATAGAGTGCATAATTTCAGCAATTCTGAAAGGGAAATATGATGGACAAATTCCAACGTATTTTCATCTTGTGGCTATTTAAGAAACTACCAATAACTTGCATCTGTCTGCTTCTTCCTATGTAATCAGTTGACAACACAACAATTACGTACGAACTGGGAAGGAGCGAGGGCAGATATTGTTCTCCACTGGGAGCAGAGATGCATCCTCAGTGTGATAAGCCGATCCCCCCATTCCATTAAATCACTAAGCTGTCTCCCCTCTGTGCATCCCATATGAATGGGTGAAGGAAAATCGTGGAATTGCTAACATTCTCTGCAGCTGTCAGGAAATGATACTAATTAGTTTAATTTGCAATAACACAAGCACTTAACTCTTCAAATAATCTAAGTTAGTAAGTCAGTTTTTATATTATGACAATGACATGTTTAAGAGAGTTGGAGCTCTGCTTTTTTGACCTTTGACACACATTTCTGATAAAGGAACACATCAAAGATGTTTTTGTTTTTCTCCTCCATTGTTCTTTCATCTGTTTCAATGGAAATTATTTGATAAATGAGACAGTTTGGTGGCTTTACATAACTGAAAAGAAGCTGAGATGGAAGCCTTAAAAAGCACACATTAGTCAGGAGATTGCATTTGTAAAAAGAAATTATGACTGAACCAAATGATGACACCTCTGAGATCACTAAATTGCCCTGAATTCACATTCAGGTTCTATTTCATTCACTTTTTTCTCCCTTGCCCTGGTTGGGAACTGTTGGCTCATAAGAAGGGGGTTCATCTTGCGAGTTTCATGTTTCTGCTCTTAGCCCACTTCCTTCTTTTGTTCTCAGGCACAGTGGGCCGTGTGCGAGTGTGTGTGTGTGTATGCGTGTGTGTGTTACTTTTCCTAACAGTTGCATGTCTACTGCCTCTCCTTTGTTTTCTCTTAAATTTGGTCTCAATATCTCTTCACAATGTCAAGTGGAAAAGTTCTCAAAGATATTTGCCTCTGTTTTAAGTGATCTTCTTCCTAGGGCTCCCTCTGACTTTGGAGTTTGCAACAGGACGTATTTATCTTTTACGATTTTTTTTTTTAAATAGGAAAGGCAGATTTATGGAAAGAAGGAGAAAACAGAAATATCTTTCATCTGCTGATTCACTCCCCAAATAGTCACAACTGCCGGAGCTGAGCTAGTCCTAACCCAATGAGCCAAGTGTATCTTCTGAATCTCGTAAGTACAGAAAACCAAGGCTTTGAGCCATCCTCTAGTGCTTTGTTCCAGGCCACAAGCAGGGAGTTGGATGGAAACGCCCATACAGGATCCTAGTGGTTGCAAGGTAAGGATTTAGCCATTGAGTCATTGCATCAGGCCCTGTTTCTTGCAGGTGATTTCTTTTTCTGTGGCTTATTCATTTATCCCATGAGAGGCCAGGGGTTGGCAGCCACCACAAAGCACACGAACAATTCCAGAGCCTAATGCAATCTTTGGTCTGGGAATGAATATTCCTGATGCTATGTCCCCTCGACTGTCTGAGGCTTTCTAAATCAGTTATTTTCATTGGTGCCTCAATTTTGTCACCTTTAAAAAAAAATTCATTATAAACCTAGATCTATGGAGCCTGTTAAAAAACAAAAGGTACAATGATAGTCATTTGTTATTCAAATGGTCAGAAAGTTGCCTGGCCTCTTAGAAAAATCTGATGTCAGTGATTTTTAAAATAAGGATTGGATTTGCATTTCCCCTTCTACTCTGTGGCTTAGAGGTACAAGCAAAATGTCATTTTTTTCTCTGCTGGACAACTGACCAGATTGAATTAATTTTAAGAATAAACATCAAATGGCTATGGGCTATTGCTCTGCTTGTGTCTTGCTTTTAAAACCAATTACTGTGGAAATCAGAGTTTTATAATTTAAAAAATCTGCACCAATTTTTAAAATTTGAGAGACAAAGACACACACACACACACACACACACACACACACACAGAGTAACCATGAACATGCTCCATTCATGGATTCTACTTCAAAACTGCAACAGCTAGAACTGAGTTAGGGTTGGAGCCAGGAGCCAGGAATACAATCCAGGTTTCCCATGCAGTGGCAGAAAACCAGTTACTGAAGCTGCCAGTTTTGCCATCCAAAGTCCGCATTGGCAGGAAGCTGGAATTAGGGGCTTGGCCCTGAACTGACCCCTCACAGTACCACGTGTAACACAGGTATCTTAATCACTAAGGAAAATATCCACCCCAAAATCTGAGCCATTAAGACCTTTTTATTTAAGTGATGCATACTGTTGATGTCAGATCTAAAAAAATGAATTGCAAAAATAGATACGATATTCTTGAAATTAAGGGATGGTATGCAATGTTGAGGAAAAGGCATTAAAACAGATGCTAAATAATTTTAGCATCTGCCCCATTTGGAAATTCTACCTCACTGGCGCATATATCATTGTAAGCCACCATAGTTAGCATTCTGTCAGTGTTTCCATCATAAATAAGCCTCAGTGTTGAAAGATTTATAATTTGGTTATAAAAATTTGCTTTCTACTAGAATTTGACAAGTACACAAGACCCAATTGTCCCAGAGTGAGATTGTTTTAAAAACATTTGGGAGGAATAAATAAAGAAAGATTAACATATTTTGAAATAAAAATCAGAAGTTGCACACCATATTTTTTAGTGGTTTAAACAGTGACATATTTAGATAGTTCTTGGCCTCCAAGTGAAATTTTAGACAGAATTCACTTATCCACTAGTAATGGCTGAATAAACATGTCTCCAGTGCCTCCCCCGACAACACCCTCAATGCTCAGGCATATCTTACACGGTACTTAGTGCAATGGGCATGGAGAGAAAGATGCTCAATCCCTTATTTCCCCCATGCCCAAACCTTATTGTCTGTTCAGCTGCTTATTATTTTTCTCAAATGTTTTAAGTAATTAATACCAATGATCTGGGATAGTAATGATCATTCAGCCAAGGGTATTACCCATAAATTTACTAAATTTAGCCAGAATAATGTTAGTGAGGCAAACTTTGTGTGAGTGTGTATACGTGTGTGTGTGCGTGTGTAACAGTGGATGAGCAATAAGAGCCCAGGAATCTAACTTGGGAATTCAGTTGTTCTGCCTTGGACATGTCACTTGATCTCTATGGGGACTTGGATTTTCACAGCAGTAAAATGTGGCCACCTAATGCCATTCTTGTGTTTCAATGAGCATGCATCTATCATCTGAGGTGGGAAGAACTCGGTTTATGAAGGCTCAGAGTTCCTACAGAACATTGTTCAAATGTGGTTCTAGCTGCATTCACAGAGGTGATGCCTTCTGAAATGATCTGGGAAGAGCTTTTTTCTGGTAGGTCACTCAGTCTTATAATAGGGCATTATATTGATAAGTGTGACTGTAAAGGATGCCTATAATGCTCATTTAAGCTGTAATATTTATGCAATACTTCTAAATCTATCATCTCATTTCTAAGACACCCAGCACATAGATATCGTCTTTGAAAATAAGTAGATAAGGTATAGATTTTTTAGATAACTAATGTGTAGACTGTTTACAGATTATATATGCCTTGTATAGATAATATATGTGAAGATTATTTAGATAATATAGAGATTGTATCAGCATTGAATACACGATGACTCCATTGCACAGAATGAGACCAGCTAATTTCAATGACATGGCTAAAATAATATGCTGCAGCATGTCAGAACCAACTGTGTTTCTTCTTCAATATATTCCTCCACAATTTTAATCTTTCTGAAACGGCTTCTTGATAGTTAATAGGCAATCAGATTTATGAGCATAAAAGGGCACATGCCCATGTATGTGAGCAGGTGCTTTTGTTTTTGTTCTATGGCTTTGATAAACTCAAAACAGTCAAAAAATATCTTGACATTCCACCTCCACCCCTCACCCTGTCACTGTTCACATATGAGAATTCATGTTCAGCTGCAGGCCTGTTTAATTCCAGCTGCCAGAAGATTCAGGAGCTCTGGCATCTATGGTCTCTTCAAAGCAGCCAAGAAATACAAAAGTTCAAGGTTCTTACAGTTGAGTGAGCACTTCTGACAGTTTTAAGGCCCAGTCTCACAGTTTTCAGTGGAAGAAACAAAAGCCCCCAAAAGACTTGAGGGTTCACTCAGCTGGCAGGTAGAAACGGAAGAGCTGGAACCTGGTCTCCACCCTGCGACTCCATGCTGGCCTGTTCCTCTCTGCTTCACAAGCCAAGCAGATCTTTCTTGAAAGGTGCCACGGAGGCCTATTTCAGTGTGTGATTTCAGCTACTCACGTATGCCTTAGCCAGAGACAGGAGACAGGGAGGTATGGCTCTGGGCTATGAAACTGCTCCTCTGTTATGGGCATCCACTGTGATGAATACTCTCAATTTTCCTGAATATCATTCTCTTTCACTTCAAGTTCTATACTTCCCCTACTTCTTTTTATGCTACTCTCAAAATATGAGGATACTTTAAAAAAATTTATAGAAAATATTTTAAAATAAGCTTATTTTGGTGCAAAAAGAATTAAAGTACATGCATAATTCTTTCCATAATACACCCTTTCCATAAAATTTTTGAAGATCCCCTCCTATGCCTGGCCTTCACGTTTTTAGTATCAAAATAAACTTACCTTTCAATTTCATTTTTCCACCAACTTAGTGGAGTAGAGTTGCCTGTATATGTGACATAGTGGCCATGTGCCAACATTTGCAAATCTTACATAGTTCTTTAAGCTTATACACAATATAATTCTCAATGCTCTGATCTTTAAGACATGAAAGAAATTCAACCCCTAATTCAAAACAGCTGATTAAGGGTTCTTTGTGTTCAGAACAGATGAAAAAATACTTCCTTTTTCATCTATGGCTCCCAAACTGACAAAAAAGATGAGTTACATGTCTTGTTCAGATTACAGTAAGCTGGAGAGAGGAATAGTGTAGGGAATGCTATGGAGGGAATGGGAACAGAAAAGCCATCTGCTGGTTTTTTATAGTGTAAGAAGCAGCAATACCACTTAGAATGCAAGTCGAACTCCAATGTTTCTGGTTCAATAGCTAAGGTCTTGACTTTAGAGAGAAGCAAAAGAGAACAATGCACTCTCTAACCAGAAGTATTCAGCAGTTTCGCATCACAAATCAGTTGTTTGAAACCAAAAAACCCTAGCTATTATCCTCTCCTATTACAACAGTGACCACAAAAGTGCAATGAACTGACATTTTGGTCTTCTCCAGGGGGCAAGGCCAGACCTGCTGGGAATGGTACCCACAGTGGATAACATTCTGGTTTTGCTTCTTAAATCCATTATTATTCAGAACCTGCTATAATCTGGATAACATCCCCTTGTCTCTAAGAGGTATCACTTGTTTTGTGATTTCACCTACACTTCAATAAACAGAATTCAAAGATTCTGAGGAATTCAAGAAGGTCTTGAAATCAGCCAAGTAAATTGAAGAAAATAAGTGATGTGATGATTGCATCAACTCATTTGAAACACAGGGCTATTAGGCAGCATGCATGTAACATACAAAATATCCACTGGACAGATGATTTCAAAGCCATCCTACTATGTTGGAGTCCCTCAGTTGTAACACATTTGCCAACCTATCTTTGGGAAGACAAAATGAAGAATAAGGTGGCTATATGAAAGGACAGAATTTCTTTATGCCTTTACTTTAGAATATAGATCACTCGTAACAAATTCACCAGAATGCAGATCCTGGCGAATGCTTCTGTATGGCATGTATCCTTATGTCTGGGAAATGCGTTGGAGAAGTGGCTTCTGTTGGCATGTTTCCTCCGTGAGCTCAAAGTTTCATTTGAGGGTACAGTCATTTTTGATATGTGCCCTGGGCACTCTTTAATTGTAATTTTGTAACTTGGCAGAGCCACTTTGGAAGCAGAAGCCATAATGAGAGACACAGGTGATCCGTTACTGTTGATCTTGTACAGAGAGCAACTTTAAGCCTGAATGTTTTTGTTCAAAATGCCTCTCCTCCCCAAGTCACCAGGGCTGCTCACTATAACCAGTAATTTAGAAACAATAAGAACACTTTTCAGAAGAATTACAGTGCAGTTATCGGATACCCAAAATGCCCCCTTGTCTGAGCTTCACTTACAATCAACAGGGTGAACAGGCACTGTCCTTGGAGAAGGGGCCAAGAAAAGGGGATTTGCCACACATCAGTGCCTGTCTGATGGAACTTTATTTTTTTGCATGTGAGCACATCACTATAGAATTATCCCGATCTACATTCCCTCCTTTGGTGCTTTTACCTTTCCTGGCATAAGAAATCAGGAACAGATGTGCCAGGCCTTGAAACAAGAAAAGAGATCATGGAGTACTTTGTAATGTGCTTAAAACTTATCCTAGAACTTACACACAATTCAATTAAATTGCATTAGGATTCATGGTTCAGCAGAGTCCAACACTTTGGAAAATTCCACCCCTCGGTTTTAATAAGCAAAAATTTTAAATACCCCTTGAAGTTGTTTATAATTAGACTTACTCTACATCTGATGTTACTGATTAAAACTGAGTACCTGGCTATGTCTATAGAGTATATAAGAGTATATAAGAGTAGGACACATGGGTATGCAAAGTTTTATCTGTAGAGGTATGTGAAGGCTGTTGGTTTTTGGAAAAGATGCCTTTCACTTGGAAACATGAGATATAGCCTTACCTCACTTAGAGGAGACCAAGTTCTTCTAGACTAGAAGCTAGAAGCTATGAACAAATGTTAAATTACTCTTGCAGAACAGGGTTTGTATTCCTAGCTGCAATATGACACACAGTACTGGTCACTGTATCTGAAGATCTATGGAGAGAATAGTTTCAGTTCAAATGAAACAAGTTCATACTTCATAACAGATTTAAAAACCCTGTCACCTTCTCAAATATTTGAGAAGCCAGTTTATTAAGACTTTAGATGGGAGTTGAATGTTAAGTTCTAATTGGTTGTGAAGGAAAGATCAGGCTACCTGGGGTATATCTTCTGTTTAAATTTTTCTGTACATTTATTTATGTATTTGAAAGAGAGAGAGAGAGAGAGAGAGAGAGAGAGAGAGAGAGAGAGAGAGAGAGAGATATTCTCTATGCTGATTCGTTTCTCAAATGCCTTCAACAGTCAGGGCTGGCCCAGAACTCAGCCTTAGGTCTCCAAAAGCCTGTAGCCAAAGACAATCACCCACTGTTCTTGCAGGTACATTAGCAAAGAGCAGAATCAGAAGCAGAGCAGCCAGGGGATGCTGGCATTGAAGGAGGATACTTGGCTAACTGCCCCGCAGAGGATGACCCTGTCTTTAATTTTCTTGATGTGATAAAACACAAGCCCCTGCCAGACATCAATTAGCAGTATCTCCAGAGTCTGCAGCAGGATAGAATTCCCCTTGTGCTTGTGACTTAAAAGAGGAGACAGTGTTATTTGCTGAGCTCTCAGGCTACCATAGTCTGGAAACCATGGTGAAAGAACTCATTTTTTTCTAACAGAAATAGGAGCAGTCACCAGGCATCCTTTATCATAGAATGGTTCTGATGGCCATTGTTATTTTTCCTTATAAAAGAGGAATGGACTAGATTTTTTGAAAACTGTATAAACACAAGAATTTTTGGGAGATGCATTTTGTTTATTGCATGCTAAAAGCAAAAATAAAATAAAGGCTCTAGTGCTGTTTCCCTTGTCATAGTCACTAGACACCTACAGGACATTAACGCATATTTAAAATCACAAGGGTTAAAAGTGCATAATCATGGGCCCGGTGCAGTGGCGCAGTGGTTAAAGTCCTCGCCTTGCACGTCCGGGATCCCATGTGGGTGCCGGTTCTAGTCCCGGCAGCCCCGCTTCCCTTCCAGCTCCCCACCTGTGGCCCCGGGAAAGCAGTCGAGGACAGACCAAAGCTTTGGGACCCTGCACCCGCATGGGAGACCCAGAAGAGGCTCCTGGCTTCAGATCGGCATAGCATTGGCTGTTGTGCTCACTTGGGGAGTGAATCATCGGATGGAAGATCTTCCTCTCTGTCTCTCCTCTCTGTATATCTGCCTTTCCAATAAAAAAATAATAAAAATAAATCTTTAAAAAAGTGCATAATCATAAGAGTAGCACAAGCCTGTCCTTTGGATGCCTTTTAGGATTTATCAAACTGGACATTAGGGCAGCTCTAGAAGACCTGATGACGGTAATTTCCAGTGTCTCCACAAGGAACCATTTTGATCAACAGCTACTAAGGTGGGCAAGGAGAGTGCCCATGCTACTGGCCCCTTAGGACTCTCCACCCTGTTCATGGCTTCTTGGGATCTGAAAAAATAAACACACAGTTTTATTGTGGCCTCCCCTTCCTGGGGTCCTGCTGGGACATGATACTAAAACACAGTCCACAGGGCTGGCACAAGGCTAAACTGGCTAATCATCCACCTCCCAGCACAGAATCCCATAAGGGTGCCAGTTGATGTTTGGTTGCTCCCCATTCAGGTCCCTGCGTACAGCCTGGGAAGGCAGCGGAGGATGGCCTATGTCTTTGGGGATCTGTTTTTCTGTGGAAGACCTAAGAAGAAGCTTCTGGCTTCAGATTGGCTCACTCAGCTCTAGCCATTGCAGTCTTTGGGGGAGTGAATCAGTGAATGGATGATATTTCTGTCGCTCCTTCTCTCTGTAAATTTGTGTTTTCAATAAAAACAAATTTTGCCTGGCACAATGGCCTACTGGCTAAATCCTCACCCTGCAACCACGGGGATCTTATATAGATACTAGTTCGTGTCCTGACTGTTCCACTTCCCATCCAGCTCCCTGTTTGTGGCCTGGGATAACAGCAGAGAATGGCAAGTCTGCACCCATATGGGAGACCTAGAGAAATTTCCTGACTCCTGGCTTCGGATCGGCTTAGCTCCAGCCATTGTGGCCACCTGGGAAGTAAACCAGCAGATGGAAGATCTTTGTCTCTGTGTCTCCTTCTGTCTGTATATCTGCCTTTCCAATTAAAAGAAAAGAAAAGCAAGTAATTATTAAAAAAAAAAACACAACCTACACTGGATCCGTTGGATCATCATTGCCACTGTTCTTAAAATGTAGCCATTCAGACTGGCAGGCTGGGGAGAGTTGGGAAGAGGGGAAAGTCAAATGTTTCATGGCATGACTAGAAAAAGCCTAGAGTCTACTTCTTCCCCAGCAAGAGAGAGGCTCTTTGTAACACGCAGACTGAGAGTAAATGACAAAGAAAAGGGAAAAGTGGTAGAATATCAGCAAGTGAAGCAACATGTCCCCAGTCTGTCGCCTTTCAAGGGATCTGATCAGTCACTCTACCAGGGAAGCCTTTCCCTTTGGATTCTAGAGGTTATCATCTGCAAGTTAAGTATTGCTACCCTGGATCCCAGTGCACTGTATTAGCAATTTTAATTTGTGATGATGTTCGCAGCAGTTCAGAATGCCTTATTTTACAAAAGTTATACAAAGTGATTAGAGCAGAACTGGGATCGGGACTCTACGCACGCCCCTCCTCCCCCCAGGACCCAGTTCACATCTCTGGTCTAGTAGCTGCCCTTCCACCCTTCCTCATATGCAGTACACAGTACGAAAAACCTGGGCCTTTTTTTTTTTTTTTTTTTACAATTTCTAACAGAGGGAGGAAATAGTCCACAAAGACATTTTTTTTTTCCTAAATGTTAACTAAAAGTACCTCATCTCTGCTGCTGCCCTAACTCCCTCAATAATTCTGGTACCAAAGTCATGCTGTTAAGGAAATCGCTGATTTAAACAAAGCAGGAGTATTTTTAGAACAATACAAAAACCTATTCATGATATCTAATTATGCAAACTGTGAACAAGAAGATGCTAGTCTTGCATTAGCTGAGACTTGACTCTTGTTGTAATTTGCTCTTTTTTTTCTCAGCAGAAAGCCCTTCTTTTCTGTCACTTTGCTGCCTTAGCGTGGCTTGCCACTTCTGCCAGACTCGGCACAGGTCACCGCAAAGTGTCTCTGTTGCTGCGGTAGACTGCAGTTACCGGCGTGGCAGGATAATGCATTGTAATGCAGATTACGGTGGTTTGCTGCTGCGTGATTCACAGATATGATTGCATCCAATTTCAGAAATAAGTGGCACCGTCTGCTCTTTTGTGTTAGCTGCAAAGCCCTTCCACAGCATTCAAATGACTGCTGCTTTTGCCTCTAGGAAGAATGAAAGGAAGCCCCAGTATCACAGCCATGACTTTCCTCCCCTACCACCCACCCTCCCTGCTCTACCCCCACCCTCCCGCAAAAGTCAGCACCATTCCGGCTTTCAAGAGGACCAGAGTTCTTTAAGCCTTTCCTCCAAGAGGTAGTATGGCTCGCTGTTTGGGGGAGTGGGTATATTTTGTTTTATTAAATTTCCTCATCTCTTCCTCTTGCAGAAGGACCCTTCTAGCCGCTACTTTTCCCTTGCTGTCTCCTGTGATGCTGAACAAT
The DNA here is from genome assembly GCF_017591425.1 of Ochotona curzoniae. Taxonomy (NCBI): domain Eukaryota; kingdom Metazoa; phylum Chordata; class Mammalia; order Lagomorpha; family Ochotonidae; genus Ochotona; species Ochotona curzoniae. Next base: position 54,880,241 of record NW_024465369.1, read on the forward strand.
GAATGCTGTTACGGCTCTTTCATGCCATCACCTGACGGTGGCCCTGCTTGTAAGCTTCCAGGGAAAGACTCACCATCTTGTATTTGTGGGGAAGCTGAACCTTTGCAACCAAGGAAGAACGAGCATCATAATGATCCATCAGCTCTGTTCAGGCTGTGGACTTGGGTCAGTTGGTTGAGAGGGCTCTGGCGAACCTTACAGGACCCTGGGCTGCACTTCTTTTCTATTATTATTATTTTATTTTGATAATCTTTACATCGTTGATTAGGGCACAAAGGGTCAAGGGCTACAGGAAAGTGGGTAAGACCATTGCTTCCACATTAATTTTTTTCTAGATCTGGGGTAAGGGGAGAATAAAGGGAGAAACCCCACCCAGCCTCCCACCCATCCCAGGACCCTGTCGTGGGGCATGCTCTGAGGGCACTGCTCAAGTGGTTTTGATAGTTCAACAGTTCTGATTTGCTGCCAATCTTGCCATTCCAAACATGATGAAATCTCTCCAGAATCCACTGGCTGACACAGTCTACCTTAGAGTCTCTTTAAGCCCAGATTTTCACTGCCAAAACATGGCTGGGGCTTATTCTGTCTTTCATCCTATTGTGGTACCAGGTGTCCTCTGCAGGTTCCAATAGACTGCCTCTGAGGAGGCTCAGCTTTGACACTTGCACTCCATGGTCAGACCATGGTACCTGCACTTCTCTTCATGGTTGGGTTTCTGAGTCCAGCAGTTCAGTTGGAGGGATCCTCAAAGAAACTTCATCTGAGGTGATCCCAGGCCTGATTCCTGTGTGTGCATGCCAGCACAGGCTCCGACAGAGTCCGTTGCCCTAATCAGCTTATGCATATGTTGGTGGTTGCAATTGCTGGATCAGTTCTGTTTCCAGCTGTATCTTCCACTCAAACCATGGGTGTTGCCGTCTACCCTGATTCTACCCACCACACAGTTGGCCCTCGTACAAACCAGTGGGAGCTGCAGCCTAGTTGGGGTGACTCCCAATAACCCTTATCAGGTCCTCCCCTGCCCTGGTTCCTGTGCTTACCTGTATGCATCGCAGACTTGTCCAGTATGTCCCACATCCCATTCAGTTCTCCTACATGTCAATGGGCGTTGAAGCCTAGTTCAACTCAACCAGCCCCACTATCCAGCCCACACATGTTGGTGGGTGCTGTTCTGTCCAGCAACGTCTGCCCCAGTCCTGGTTTTCATGCTCTCCTGAGGGAGTTGTAACTCAAGAGGGAGGTGCCCACTATTTCCCTCTTGGGCCCACTCCTGGATCATGTGCTTTCCAAGTGGTGCACTTTCTGTAGTTTAGCTTGACAGAATTATCTGGGCTGTACTTCTAATGCAGGTGCTTCCTGCCCCTCCCACGCCCCAGTGCAATAGAGTGGGTGCACCCACCTTCAGTTCCTCTGACCACACACAATCCTGTACCCTTTATGAAATCAGCCTCCCCAGTTTGAATTCACATCCCCTAATTATGTACTTTCTTAAACGTTTGTTTTCCGTTGCTCCTACTTCGGTTTTACATCTCTCTCTTAAAAAGCCCACAGAAACAAGTTGACTATACTTTTCATTCCAAACAGAAATTAAACCTAGGTAACAAGCCATTTGGCAGGAAAACAGTGGGATTTCCCGAAGAGCCACATGAACGCAGAGCATGCTGGAAGCCAGCAGAGTTGCCTGGAACCTTCGGAGCACAGAGGTTGACAGGAGGGGACATGGACCAAAGTCTGCAAGGAAGCAAATCGTTCTTCAACACTGCCTCAGGATCCTTTTCACAGCCATTAGGAGATAAAAACCAAGCACAGGTCTCATTCCTCTCTCTTTTTTTAACTCAATACTTAGAAAAACTCAAAGCTGAGGATAAGCATAAGATGAAGGATGCAGAACTAGGGAGGAAAACTGTAAACAGGCACCTCCTTGGGGCTGACTCACACTTCTTAGAGGTTGACCCTATTTCTCCAGGCCTGAGGTTTGATGACATCAGGTCTTTCTCTGACCCACAATAAATAAGAACCTATGTAACAACATGGAGCTATTGTATGCCTTCAATGCCTTCATTTTCTGGTTTGAGTTTGAAAAGTTGTATCTGGTCTTTAAGGCTTTGTTCCACTGGTATTTCACTTGGGTGGATTAAAGTGTACAATATTATGACTCATGTCAAACCCCACCAGTTCACGTTGTAAACTCTGAAACCATTGGATGACTGGGTCATTTGTGTATCTGTCATTGCTGACATGTACAGCTGACAACAAAAGGTTGGAGACTGCCAAGTTATAGGAGAGACAAGGGGAGAGAATTCTTCCCCAGGATTATGACTGACCAGAACACATCTGACAGGCATCCTGAGTGTTGAAGGTGGAAGCCCCAGGACACCCTCACGCACCCCCTTGGCTCACCTCTATTGGTCTAAAACTCCAAAGAAAAAGCTCATTGGAAAACAAAGTTTTCAAAGAACCAAGGATTTAATTCCCTTATAAATTTAAAAACTGGTTGTAATATTTAAATATCTCTCTAATCTTAAGCATTAGACTTTGACTATGTAGATCACTAATAAAAGGAATAAAGCTAGGAGAATAGTGATTCAGTGGGGAGCTACAATCAGAGATGAGCAATCATTCCCTATATTTCTAATATTTTGTTCCATTTTCAGCCTCATAGGTTAAACCCTTCCTGTGTCCTACGTGTTGCTACTAGGCAGTGAGTTACTTTACTGTAATGCAGATGTGGAAGCAAGGGAAGAAAGGGGACAAGAGGTCAAAAGCACAGCTGCAACAGTGCTCAGAATTGGAAGTGAAGAAATTCAGGTTTCCTCCGAACACTGGCTACTTGAGGAAAGGCTTAGTCTCTCTGTTGACTAAATGGGGAGTTATCCTACAGTCTTTCCAAAAAATACGAAAATTAATAAGTGTTTTAAAAATATGTGCCATTTTAAACTATTGTGCACTGTAGTCATGGTGCACGCAGCATTATGAATACCAGCAAGCTGACTCCCATGGGACAGGGGTCTGTCTGCAAACTTCAGGGCTCCCCTCGCCACCTCCCCGACCCCTGAGGTAGAACAGGCAGGGTATTAGTTATGATTGAGCTAGCACCCAGTGCTGGGGCACTGACCAACTGGCAACAAAACCATCCAGGTTACAGATAATGCTTTCCATGGAAAATTCAGAAAGGGATGATGCACAGGTGTATCATTTCTTTCTGTTTCTTTCCTTGCTTGTGGCGGGGCTGCCTTCCATGAGCACCTTCAGGCCTGCATCTGTGAGAGCACAACAGCTTGAGCCATTTCCCTTCCACACACAGAAGAGTATACTACCTCCATGCTTAGTGAAGATTGAAGCCCATGCCCAGCATTATTGACTGGGCTGAAGATGCCTCTGAATTGGTGCTTTCCTGCCTCTTCTGGTGCTTGGTGAAGACCACATGCCAGTATTACTTAGGGAAAGAGATGATGATTCCTTGTCATTGTTTTTTAGTAATGAATGGGCAATTACAAAACTTTTCTGGAAACTCCTGCCCTCCCAGAGCCTTAATGGAGCATTTGATTCTGAGTATTGGGAACATAAATAGCAGTGAGGGTGCCCACATATTTCAAAGGCTGTAGAAATTACATTGCACAACTTAAACCACCAGAAGTTAAATGGCTTTCTGAAAGGATACTGCTGGGATATTTTTCATCACTTTTACAATATTTTTTCCCTTACTGTCATTTAAACAGATCTTTGGAAACTTGAAACTTAAATCTGTTACTTTACCCAAAGTTTTCCTTTCAGCACACACACACATAACTGCTTTGTTATTTTAGGATCACTCATGGACTGGTGGCACTGATTTTTTTTTAATAAAAAAACACATGAAAGCCTTCTCTCCACATATTTCTCCCCCACACACTGCTTCTTACAGTGTTAAATTAAAGCCACATAGGCAAGAAAAAAATAAAGAAAAAGAAAAAGAGACATACTCATCCTCATTGACCATATAGAAGTAAGAATGAATGACACATAACTCTGTCCCAAGTAAATACCCAAAAAGATTTCATTTGTTGTTGCTTTAAAGACATCATTATATAAACCAAATGAAAATAATTTCATTAGGCAGAAGGTATATGTAATGTTTACAAGTCATAACAAAAACAGTGTTCTTACTCTTTGCATAAGAAGTCCAGCAAGGAAATCTGATTTTCATAATAGCTTGTATTCACATACATTGTTGGTGAAAGGCTATGCAAACATGCTTTGTATTAGCTCTGCTAACTTTATATTTGATTTTTTTTAAAGTGTAATTGCATTTCCCATTGTTTCTATTGCATTCTTATAACACAATTTGTGTTCCCTCTGGTAGCTAAAATTACACCTGTAACTGTCCAAAACTATTAGTAAAGTCAGCTTAGCCTGTGGGATAAAGTATCTGTCTTGTATTTCAGACAGATTGTGTTCCAACACCATTGTGGTCAGATTTTTATTAAAAATTCTTCGTATTTCTTTTCTCTCAGTGCCAAACAGATCTCTACATTTTCAACACTTAATCATCTTCATCATCTAAAAATATTTCCACATTAAATGAAAATATTTAAACTTCTTTTTGATGCAGCAAAACTTAGAACACTGTACAAAGTCTGGTTTTCATAAAGCTCCGCAAAGGGTATAGAGGGAACTCTACACTTAGTCGTCAAGGTCAGCTCTAGGGGGAAATGCAATGGTTCTTTCTCAGAGATTTTGGATGGGCTACTTCTGCTGGCAACTCTGTCCCTACCCTTTTTGAGAACCAGCTTCGGGAAGCAGGTACTGATGACGTAAAACTGTGGCTTTCCCTAGTGGTAGTGCTTCCCTCGGCATCACAGAACTCTTCCCATTCCTTCTAATCAGAAGGGAAGTACACCAAGACTTGACTACTTTCCCAAGTGGCCCTAGGCAAAAATCTTTAATTACCTGTAACTCATAACAGTTAGGACCTAATGAAGAAAATATTAACTTGTCTTAATCATTTAAAATAAATGGAGTTCAGAGTGAATATTTACTACAGCAATTAAGCCAGTGCTTAGGAAAGTTATATCATATACTGGAGTGCCCTGTTCACGTCTTGGCTCTGCTTCTAATGCAGCCTCCTGCTAATGCACACCTCAGGGAGAAGCAGGTAACAACTCAAGTGCTTAGCTACCTGATAGCCAAGCAGGAGACCCAGACTGAACTCCAAGCTCCTGGCTCCAGCTTGGCCCAACTCTGGCTGTTGCAGTCATTTGGAGAGTGAACTAGTGGACCAGAGATCTCTCTGTCTGCCTCTGTTTCTCTGCTTTCAAATACAATGAAAATAAACAAATTAAAAAAAAAAACAACCAGAAAGAGAGTTTAACACAGGAATTGATTATGCTGGAACTGGTAGAGAGCAAGAAGCCAACAGGGAACAACTCAGGCAATCCAGAGATTAGTCACAGCAGGAAGGTGTGACTCTCCTAGGTTGTAGGGAACAAAGCTAGGATATGAGGAGATGCCTGTGACTGAGATATAACCTACAGCAGAACAGAGGGGACAGCATGCTTTCCAGGTCAGTGAAAGGCCCCTGATCCTGCCTGTCCTTGACCATGTTAGAATCTTTTATGGTCTTCTTCTACCCCAGAGGAATACTTAGAGCTCCAGCATGATGCATGCGGCATTAGGATCTTTATACCTTCTTCAGGGTTCTGTACAGGGACTCTCTGTTACTATGGCCTGAGCTCACTCCCAAAGCACTAGGCAGAACTCTGGCCCAAAGCATTGGAGGTGAGCCATCCCTGAATGTGCACTCTGTGAGGCCCAAGAGCCTGAGGTGGCCAAGGTCAGCTCCTTGCAGGGAGGGTACTGGTGCTTAGACACATGCACAGGTTGCATATATGTGTACATTAAAAGTCAAAAGAAGCAAACGGGTGGCAGGGCAGAGGGCAGGCTGAAGGAGAAGCCAGCCAGAGGTCAGAGGCTGGAAACAGAGTGTGCTCAGGGGTCAGAGGGCTACAGAAAGAGCACAGTCCTGCTGACATCTTGATTTTTAGACTTGTGCAGAACTCTAAGCAAATAAACTGTGTTGACTTCAGCCAATGAGAGTATGATAATCTGTCACAATAAGAGGAAAATAATACGAAAGTTCTGGATTACAGAGGAATGAAGGATTCAGAACTATGTTCAGGGAAAGGGGAAATTCTGCTTACTTTAAACATCTAAAAATCGGGATCAAATTCAGGTTGGCAAAGGGAGAAAATTCAGACAAGGCCTGGTATACAGAAGCCTCCTTGTACACAGATGTTTAAGAAACTCAAGGGATGGTATTTGGCTCAATGGGCTAATCATCCACCTCCAAGTGCCAGAATCCCATACTGGTGCTAGTTCATGTCCCTGATGCTCCGCTTCCCTTACAGTTCACTAATTGTGATCCGTGAAAGCTGTAGAGGACAGCCCAAAACCTTGGGAGCCTGCACCCACATGGGTGACCCAGCAGAAGCTCCTGGTTACTGGTTTCAGATCAGCCACCTAGGAGTGAACAAATGGATGGAAGATCTTGTCTCTCCCTCTGTCTATAAATCTACCTTTCCAATAAGAATAAACAAATACTTAAAAAAAACTCAGATGTTCCCTGATAACAACTCTCAAGTGTAGGGGATTTAGTGGGAAATTCAGCTTCACTTTCTCACAGATACATTGGGATAAAAAGTAGAGGAGTTGTGAGGGGCAGAAGACTGGCAGTCTCAGGGATCAAAGATGGCAGAAAGCTGCCAACTGAGCCTATGATATGATATTTTGCATAGACTTTCCCCTTATTTTGTGATTATCTTTAATTCAAAGACTCCTGTTCTTTCAGCAATCACTTGTTGCTTTGGACTGTCCCTCAGTGTAAAGGTACTGGAAAAGGATTGGGGCATGAGGGTGGAGCCCTGGCAATGAGATAAATGCCCACACAGCACAGGGCAGGCGAGAATCCTGGTCTTCTCCAGGTGATCACACAGTGAGAAGACAGTTGTCTTTAAGCCTCCACTGAGGACCAAGTTAGCTGACACTTTGGTCTTGAATACCCCAGCCTCCAGAAATGTGAGAAATGACTTCTTTCTATTTAAACCACAATCTTAAAAAGTATTTTATTATGGCAGTCCTGGCTAAGACATCCACTGCCTCCTGCTGCACCAATGCAAGACTAAGAGACAAACAACAGGAGGAGCTTTCCAAGGGGAGGACAGACAAATCATAAGTCATCAGAATTAGACACAAAGTCTGCTGCAATATACAAATGAACAGCATGCTCAGGCAGCTCAAAGGGTTGGAAATAATTTTGAGTGGAGGCACATTATCCAGGGGTTGAAGGATGTATGAAGTTTACCAAGTGGAAGGTGCTGAGTGTAAGATATAGGTAATATGACCAAGTCACAAGTGACAAGATGTGTCTAAGACTGAGGTGGAATCTGAAGTTAGCTATGGAGGAAAGCAATATAAAAGTGGAAAGATAGCTAAAGGGTTAGTATATAGATGATCATGTGTGCCATATCATAGAGGTTCATGGGGTAGGAACTGAGGAGTTTAGAGTATGGCAGATTCATGTTTGACTCATGCCTCTGAATTTGCTACATATCAGGTGTGTGACATTGGGCAAGTTATTTTATTTAATTTATAAAATACAAATGGCCAAAAATATTAGAGAGATGTCTTTCTTTCCTAGTAGTGATGAAGACACAATTAGAACAAGGACATTTTCCTATCCTACCCTAGTTGGCAAGAATTTGAAGGATTGAAAATATTTGATACTGGCAAAGAAGTGGGAAAATGAACGCTTTTCAGTATTATCATAAATCAACACATATTTATTGAGAAAACAGTTTGGAAATGCTCATATTCTTTTAAATATTTTCCTACTCTTCTTACTCCTTGCCGAACTACTGCACTATCTCCTTTGTGAAGTTACTTATGAGTTCTTTGTAAATAAGATCTCCCTCATTTATTTTAGTCTGAGTATGCCAGGTCTTTCCCTGTAGGACACTGACTGAATTAGCCCACAAAGCACCTGATTATTGGATGGATTCTCAGTATATTTAGACTCCCTCCTTCCTTCATTTAAGGATCTTCAGCTACCTGCTCAACATTTCCAGGAGCTTCCAGAAAAACTGAATTTCTTCAAGCAAGAAAGTGATGGATTTTCTCCTTAGAAAGATGGGTATGGAGCAGTGGTCTAGTGGCTAAAATCTTTGCCTTGCATCTGCTGGGATCCCATTTGGGTGCCTGTTTGTGTTCTAGCTGGTCCACTTCCCATCCAGCTCCCTGCGTGTGGCCTGGGAAAGGAGTCAAGGACGGCCCAAAGCCTTGAGACTCTGCACCCTGGAAGAGACTCCTGGCTCCTGGCTTTGGATCAACTTAGCTTTGGCCATTATTGATACTTGGGGAGTGAAAGGGTACACAAAAGAGTTTTCTCTCTGTCTCTCCTTGTCTCTTAAATATGCTTTTCCAATTTAAAGAAATAAATAAATATTAAAGGGAAAAAAAGAGAAAGATCTGATGGCAATGAAAAAGGACATAAAGGTAGAAGAGGAAGTGACTTCGCAATGAGTATGGATCTATAGCTCTTCCTGGGGCCCTCTTAGGATGTGTTGGCTGATTTGTTATGGTAAGGAGGAGGCAGGGGTGTCACCTGGTTCTGTGACTTGAAACAGGAATCAGCAGGAAGTAGTGCAGGGTTAGAGACCAGAAAGAGCAGGTAAGGGCTTATTCCTCAGCTCTCACCTTCCACTCCCTTGGGAGAAGAGGGAAGTGGATGGAGACCAGGGGAAGAGGACAAGCAGACAACAGCAAAAACAATGAACTGTTATTCAGGAGTGCAAAGAGAAGCAGTAAGGATCAGCCTACTGCTCTTGTCCGTGGACATTCCCTTTGCTGTGTGCTGAAGATGAGAAGCTACATAGGCAGTACCACAGCTCTCCCCTGAGACTTAGCTGCACAATAAACATTGCCACATAAGCATTATCAACAAAAACTTAAAATGTCCTGCTTTGCACTGATCACATACTTTTCATAGTCCACTGTCTGTATTCCCAACTTGGCCCACAGTCCCAGCAGCCATCTGATTGCCCAGGTCAAAAACATAGGAACACTTTGTAAACACCTCATCTATCAATGACTAAGTCTACTTGTTTCTACCTTTTCTATCTTTTAAAATTCCCTTTTCTCTAACCCTCCTTCTATGTCCAAGTTAAAGCCTCAGGAATCTCTCCACTGAGCCACTGCAGGAGTCCCCAATCATTGTCTTTACTTGGTTCTTTTCCAATCCATTTCCTACTGTGCTGCCAGAATGACTCTTCTAAAAGAAAAATGGAAGGGTTTCATTCCCTAGTGGAATGCATTGATGGTTTTCCTTTGTCATCAGCCTAAAGCCCATACTCCTTAGGGCCACGATGGTTTCTGGCTTCAATCCAAGTCAAGTGGAGGTCTATTGTTAGAGGACTGGATTCAAGTCCAGGCTGTAAGTTTCTCAGATGTAGAAATCTCCTGGCTTGATTCCTTCAACTCTAAAATGAGAATACTAGAAACTCTCCTGAAGGGTTGTGAGATGCTTGACCATATTATGTGCTATATTAGCTACTGCTACTTCTCCAGGTTCATTTCACACCATTCTCCTTGCTTCTTAGGAGTTATGCCAAACTCTTTCATGCTTTCTCAATTGGTCCCTTGTATTTATGTTTCCTGTAATTTACACACAGCTTCTACCTAACTTTTTTATTCTTCATTGGGAGCTTGTGTGACTCCTTACTCGTTTCAGACTAAGAGCTCTGCTAGACAGCCCCTTTTTTTTCCCTCCAATATATGAAGCCCTGATTAAATAAGTCATGACAGAAAAAAAGTTCCCTTCTATGGAACTTTAGATTCTCCAAAAAGCACAATGTGTGTATGAAGATTATCTCATTCACTGTTGCATCCTGGTATTCAGTATGCAGCCTGACACATAGTGGGAGTTAGGACAAACAGGAGCTAAAAGAATATATTTGCCACTCTAGACAAGTTCTGACTTTCAAAATCTATATGCATACTCAAATTGATGGATCACAAATCTTAAAATACTATCAATTTTGCTAATTTATAACAGGTTATTTTAAATTTCACGTTCTTTCCAAGCTTCTTACTCCTCTAATATTCTCTCAGTAATCAAATGTGTTGAGTAACTTTAAAGTCTGAGATTTTTTATAACACAGAAAAATACTTTTTTGGTGAACTTTAAATCTTCTGATTATGTTGACTCAACTATACCAGAGATGCAAAAAGGTTACACTTTGAAAGCAAGCCATCACTTGACCATTTTAATATACAACTTCAAGTAAAGAAAAATATGTGAAATATTCATTTGTCTTCCAATCAGTTTCTCATTATAATTAGCAAAACTACTTTCTGAGTAAAGACTGTCTTCCCTCGTGTAGGCAGTATGTTGTTATTAAATTATATCAGAAACTGTTTGATTGTAATCCAAACCCTCCATTATCCAGTGTTTACTTTTACTCTATATTTGGGAGTTAAAAACAAAGACACAGATCCATGTTAGCTAAAACAACAGCTAACCAAGCATGTGTAGCACAAATTCTGGATAAATGTCTACTAAGTGTAATGAAATAAACAATAATCTTCCAAACAGAATGATGATTTAGCAACATACTGAGTCACCAAGGTTCAATTCTTCCTCTTCATTCTGTCTAAAAGGGAAAAGAATGGAACCGTCTAGTTAAAATTTGCAATAAGTACTCACACAAAAAGCATTGCTGGCTTGATCCTCCGATAAACAGAAAACTTGGTTTTTACTTGAATTTAGTATATCTTGGAAAACTGTACTTTCATCATATTTTCTCTATGATTTTGAGTGACTTATTAATGACCAAATGCTTTTAATTCACACTAAGATACTTCTCACTGAAGAGATATTTGTTGTACACTGAATAAATGAATGAATGAATGAATATTCAGAAGGCTATTATTTCACTGGGTGGCCCCTTTTTGTAAGACAATTTGTTTGACTCTATTCAGTTCTGTCAACTTCATAAATGACAGCAAAGGTGATATTAGGTGACACTAAAATAAGATGTTTGGAAGACTGATGGGGAGAGAAATAACTCAAAACCCTGAAAATAAAGCTGTTAAATATTACAAGCACAGCCATGTCTTGCTAAACTCATTTTTCAGGACAGAAAAGCAGATTGCGGAATTATTCACGCCAAAGTAATCCTTGCTTAATTTAATCATCGAACTAGGTTTCCTAATATGGATATTTTCTTAGACTTCAATTTGTTACATAGCTAACTTATTTTCTAATAGACTGTGTTAGTAATAAGAAAATGAATTACATGCTCTTGGCAGAGAGATGACAAGTTAGATCTGAATTTATCCCACACAAACTTGGTACCCCTTTTTAAATTCAATAAGCTTGGGATACCTCTATGATAGATCAGATCTGGATGGCAATTATAACCAGATGGTAAATCCTTGCACCCCCTGCGCTGCACACAGCCAAGGCCACACTGTGCTTTACCAATCAGGCCCTGTCCACAGTGTCATCAGGAAGGACACAAGGTCCAGCTGATTTTGAACAAAGGCCACTCAGCTTCCTATTTTAGGACCTCTTTAAGGCATAAATCCATTTGGCATCATAATGCCCAGTTGGCTTCATTTTAGGCAGAACCTAAAACCCTATTGATTTTAACACTCTGCCCGGGAGAGGCCAGTGACACTTGGGACATGGCAATGTGCTGCATCCCATGACCAAATCAGCAAACAATGAAATGAGGCATCTGCTACTCCAAATGCAGTATCTTCTGTCTCCGGACTCCGACCAGCAGAAATGTAAAAGGTCAGGAGAGCAACAGTCACTGTGTCATCAGCTCTCCCTTCTCAGCAGGGAGCTGCTCAAAAAATAATCATGCGCATCCCTGATAGGAATCCTAATTATTAAAGGCAGCGAACACAAAAAGACTGCCACCCTTCACACTGGCTGCTGGTCGCCTGTCTCACTTGTCAAACAGAAGTACCTTCATGACACTGATTTCTTAAATTTTCGCTGACTAGGCATTCTGCAGCCACTTCTCACAAGCTCTGTAATATCGTAAAGGCTTCACAGCTGAGCAGTTAGAAAGGATTTTGGGTTTAATTCAGCTCACTGACCTGTTTAAGAGAATAACGGAAATCAAACAATTTTCAGCTACAGGCCCGAGAAGGCCTCGTTCTTTCTGAAAGCTTCTTTGTATCAATGCCATGAATCAAACGGTTTGTCTAAGTGGTTATCCTGCACCACCAGTGAAGGCTGAGCAATGTGGCAGTGAATCACATTTAATAACTTGCGGTTAGCTGTCATGAACACTTAATTTGATGTTGAACACAAACCCTGCAGGGCACAAACCCTGAAGAGGGAGAGGTGGACTTGCAGCTGAGGGCAGGGAAAGTTAAGATCGGCTGCCTGCAGTCCGGGGCTCCCAGCTCCCCTGCCAGTCCATCCCGAGGCGCCTGTCCTCTGTCCTTGCAGCCAGAGCAAAAGTTTTCGTTTTTGAGGCATTCAGTGCCCCCGTTTTGAGGTTTCTTGGGGTCTTTGTTCAGCCCTTTCAGGAAGGGCTCGCCCGGTGCTGCAAGAACATGGCAGTCCATTCCAGGCAGCTACTGGAGGGCTGTCAGGCCACCGAGAAGAATTCAAAGCGTCCAAAGAACCCACAAAAGATTTCTTGCAGCTTTTTAGCTGTCTGGCAGGCAGGAGAAACCCCTTCTGTGTCAACGGCTGAACACTGCTGCCCCTGTGTCCGGGATGGAATGCCTTTAGGCGCGGGCATACCGCAGCTTCACATGTCGGCCATGTGTGCTGGCGGCAGCGGCTCTGGCCGCTTCAGACGTTTTAATTTGTCACTCGGGAAAGCAGATGTGTCAGGGAGTTGGAGAACTTGGGAGGTGGCCACTGCGAATTCCCCAGGGGAAGCTCTGAGGAGGAGTGGCGGGGACAGGGAAGAAGCTGAGCCTGGGGACACGTGGAGGATGGGAGGTGTTGCTTAGCCAGCCAGTGGAGAATGGTGCCGCTCCTCCTTCTGTAGGACTACCCACAGGTCACTGCACACACAGCACCACGGCTATCTGGAAAGCACTTTCCAAACATCATCTCATCAAATCTGGTCTGCACTCCAAGAATGAGCCCCACGCTGCCACGCTGCTTAGAGTTCTCTGAAATGATACAAGCTTTCTAATGTCCTTCCAGTGCTACTCTGCAATGACACGAGCCCCAGGGACATAGACAGACTCCAAAGACGTTGCCCATTCGATTCATCTGCTGCTGAGGAAAACGGAGTCTGATGTAAAACAAACAAACAAGCAAACAAAATCCCTGGAGTCCTGTTTTCAAAGTGTAAAGAAGCTGTGAGTGAGTATTCAGGTAGTGTCCAAGACTGTTCGAGCAAAGCCAAGTGGAATGGTCCCATAAACACTAATTAAGCTGTAACACCTCTGAAAGCCTTAAGCACTGTCTTGGGAATGCCAAGAACTTTGGGTAAAGACCTTCTCTTTGCCACAAACACCTTTGCCTCTATCCACCCCCTCTTCCAAACCTCCCCCCCTCCCCCAGCAACAAGCACCCTCCTGTGTACAACTCACCAACAAATGCCTGCACCCAATCTCCTGCCAACTCAGCTGAGATGATGGTAGTGGTGTGTGTTGGCGGGTAGGGAGAGGGGATGGGAGGATTTCTATTTCACATGATTATGTTTTAATTCAGTTATACCAATAAAAGGAGAAAAAGGTTGATTTAAAAAGCACCAAACTTATGGGATAAAAGTAACAAGCCTTCAGCTGCTCAATGAAAAAAATACTTAAAATTTTAGTTATCTTCAAACATACACACACACATTTGAAAATTCTGTACTCTAAGTGTAACAGGTACATCATATCAAAACTTTAGCACAAAGTTCTATGGAGCAAGCTAGTTCTCTTATTAACATTGTAAAAAGGAACTTAACCAAGAAAAAGCAATATTAAAAGATGTAATTGCAAATGTCTACTTTAGAAAGTAATAAAAACCAAAGTGATGATAAAAACTAAGAATTTTAAAACTAGATATTTCAGTTGGCTTCACATCAAGTATTTAATAGTAAATTATGAGGAAACAGGCACGGAGAGTTTAGCAGCTTGCATGCAGGCCTACAGGTGCTGGCTAATGAGGGGTCAAAACGAGAATTTAACTGTACATCTACACACTGTTCCTTTACGGCCTTCCTCCAGCAACACTAGTTAGAATGGTAATCACTTATGACAATTTTACATGCTCGAAATTGAGAGAGACACAGGTAAAAATCACTAAGCAAATGAAAGCATGAGCCAGAGGATTCAGTATGGCTAAACTGCTCCACAAAAAACAATATTTCTTATTTTAAGAAGTGATTTCTTAAACCATTTAAATTCTCAGAATATTATGGGTAGACCGAAAATATGCAGATAAACACACTAAAGTATTTTAAAAACTATTTCCTTCTTTTACTTACTTTTCAAGACCTAAATTCAGAGTTGAGCTTCTAGTTGAATTTTCAAACTTTTCCTTCCCAGCTGTAGGATCAGGCCCTCACCAGGAGCCCAAAGATTTCTAATCAACAGTTCAAGAGAGAGCACAGGAATCTCAAACGTGAAGGAACTAAATGGACCATCTTCTTGAAGCTCCACTTGACAACCTTTGGGAATTGGCCTCAGCAAGAAGCGAGCAGATCCAGGTTCCTTCACAACCATCATTTTTCCACACACTAAGATTATTAGCTTTAGATTTGTTAATTTGACATTGGCCTTCTTAGAGCTGACCTAAAGAGAACACAGGGGCGTGGGGGTATGTGTGTGTGTGTGGGGGGGGGTGTTGGAAGACAAAACCGAAAACCAACATGTAAAGGGTTCTGAGCAGGATGGCAAAAAAAAAAAAAAAAATGTCATTGCAGTCAACAAGCTTACTGCAATGCCACATCTTCATAGAAATCCTATTATCAAAGCCACCAGACACTATATTTGCTTCCTAATTATACACCATGAGCTAACAGTTACTTTTTCTTCCCTATAATAACAACAACACTTTGTATTTATCTAGCGCCTTTTTTTCCAACAAGTTTGAAATGCTTTGCAGACATTAACCCATGAATCCCCGGTTGCTTGTGAGTGGGATCTGTGGTGTCTGCTGTCTCCACATTAAATAGCTGGAGAAAACAGCCTCACACAGCACAAAGACTTAGAGAAAGACTTGGTCAAGGGTCTCAACTCTTGAGCTTTGGGAATAAGAGCAAAGTGATGATCATCACTCAGTCAAGGCAGCTGGACTAGCGGGTTTCACGGGTTGTTATCTGATCAGGTTTCTCACAAGGAGATCAACAGCAGCTGGGATGATGGCTGAAGGAGAATTATAGACTCACACAAGCCAGTTGGGAGACAGTTGAGATAATTCAGGTGAGAGTTAATAAAGAAGCAGCCTTCTCTACTTCTACAATATATCAGTCTCCTCTTCAGTTGGGTTGGGCTTTGAAACTAGGAAAACAGGTTTGGCAAATATTTGAGGAAGGCATAGGAGATTGCCCTGGCCATCTAGATCATTGAAGAGAAGGTTGAAGTTCTCAGTGGCACATTCTCAAAAACTTCTGAATCGCCTTCAACTTACCAACACCAGCTCTGACTACACTTTATAATCATCCAGGTGACATTTTCTCATCTTGTTCTCAGGAATACATGAATGTCTTTCTCCAACAACTTACTAATAATATTCATGTATCTGTAATATTTCACTAAAAATCTCAACAAAAAATGAAAGCTCTTTATTTCTGAGGGTTCTTAGTGAACTTATGTTAATACCTAGGAACTACGGCAGTCTTTTACAAGGATGTGTTTCTTTCATCACCTAGGCTTGAAGCTTGGAAGCACAAGTTTTCTTCTTTTGAAAATGAAGGGAACATTTTGCCACCTTCATTCTTTCCATTTTTCTTATGTTCTCAAAAATCCGCATGTGCTTATGAGATCATACCATAAAATATTATTTAAAGTCATGGTATTGAATGTGTGAATATATTGAAAGTTGGGCTTTGAAATCTAGTAGCACCTATTTTTTCTCTACCACTCTTGCTCTACTTTCCAGTTGTAAGAAATCCTTTGACTTCATAGATGAGATGAAGTCAACACAGGAGACGAACAATCCAACTTACATGTCACTTCTTGTATTATAAAACCTGTTTTTCTCCATTTGAAACATAACTCAAACAGTTGTTTGGGAGCCTCAACTCCTCAATAATCTTAGCTTCCTAGAGTTATGATTCTAACTCTTGTTGCTCTAGTCTACATATTATAAGGGGGAGATTTGAAGAAATTTCTCAGAATCAAATTCTGAGTGTGAGGGATGAATTTTTAAAAATGAGCTTAGAAAAATCCAGCATGAAAATGACAGAAGTAAGATGGCAGAAAGAAAGAAATCATGCAAAGATGTAAGGCAAGTAAAGGCTCCTGAAGCCTGGTGCAAAGAATTCTGGAAAGCGATTCATGCCTCTGTGAATGTTCCCGGTAGAAGCAAGAGAACTAGGCTTCTATAGGCTGTACTTGTTAATCACATCATTGGCTAGGGAATATTGGCAGGCAAGAGGAGGAAGAAAAGGTATATTTGTGGTAATGTAAACTGATTCTCAGCAGTTCCAGCCATCCAAGGACAGTCTTCTGAAGGTAGCTGTAGGTCTGGTTTACAGAGGCAAATGCACAGAGAACAAGCAAGAAATCTGGAAGATTTCTTTGACTGTTGTGTTGGACAGCAACAATATTCCTATGTGGTTAATGTATGACAATACTGACATTGTCATATCCACTTGGCAAACATTCTATTTTTATACTTTTATATTTCTATTCTGCTTGAAATCGGAGCCCATAAAGGTGTCTTTGTACAATTCTGTTATTTTCCAAAAGACTCTGTTTTTTTCTCTGAGAGGATCATTTGTGTCTGTCCAGTATAACTGATTTCCTATATTACTTTGATCCTCTATCCCCATACCTGTTTCTCACACCATAAACCTAGGGTTATTCTGGATTTCTCTCATTTCTTAGTAACCGCTCCCTGTTTTCACACTCACTTGAAAATCATCCATGCCTATCTTTACATCCCAATCAATCTCAAATCCATCTACTTCTAATACTTACTGCTTAGCATGAATCATCACCTCTTGTTTTTATTGTCTCCAATACTTTTAAACTCCTCTTGAAACTTTCGGATTTGTTCCTTTAATACATCTTCTGCAGAATGGGATGATCTTAAGCTAGAAAGATCTTAAAAGTCTAGTGAAGGGCCCGGCGCGGTGGCACAGTGGTTAAAGTCCTCACTTTGCACGCCTGGGATCCCATATGGGCGCCGGTTCTATCCCGGCAGCCCATTCCCTTCCAGTTCCTGCGTGTGGCGGTGAAAGCAGTCGAGGACGACCAAAGCTATGGGACCAGCACCGCATGGGTGGGACCGAGAGGGTTGGTTGACTGCTAGCCATTGGCTGTTGCGCTCACTTTGGGGAGGATCATTCGGACGGAAGTCTATTCTGTCTTCCTCTTGTATCTAGCCTTTCCAATATACAAATTATAAAAAAATAAATCTTAAAAAAAAAAAAGTCTAGTGAAGCCAGATCACCCTGTGGTTCGAGTCCAAAGTCCAAAGATACTGCCTGCAACTCCAGCTTCATCTTCAGCCTCTTGCCCCGCTGCTGACTTCATTTCTGCTACACATTGCTTTAGTTATATTTCTCCTCCTCTTCTCAGCAACTTCCTCCATGGCATTTCTTTGAAATTTTCTCCCTTGCATCCCAATTGGCTCTCTCCTATCAATCCTTTTGATCTCAATATCTTGCCCTCATCCAGGTAAAACTGGTCCCTCATTCTGTTGTTTTCTGTTCTAATATGTCAGCACAATGTGACTAGAAGCTCTGACAAGGCTGCTATTTTCCTGGATAGTATTCATCATGGTTTAATTGAACATACATTTATCCTTAATTCCTTGGTATCTGTCTCCACCACTAGACTGTAAGGTTCACAAAGGAAAACAACCTATGTATTCATTCAATAATAATGTTTCATAAATTCCTACTTTAAAATTATCCTAAAATCTGCTACCTGATGTCAAGAACACAGACCTAAGTAAAGCAATGGCTTCTATCTATGCAACATCCGTTACAGCATGAAGAAAAGTTGATAGAACTGCAGCAAGTTCTCATGAAGAGGTGGACAAGGTCTTTGCACTTGGCAAGGTTTCTGTTGCCACAGTTTCAGACTTTCCCCTAAAAGAGTGTATAAAATACAGGTCAAACAAAAATTTGTTTTTCAAAAGATGTGTTTTGTAAAATGTACTTAAAAGGCAGAATTAGGGAGAAGGGAAGGGGAGAGGGACAGAGGTAGGGGAGAGGGATATGAAGGGAAGAAGGGAGGGAGGGAGAAAAAGACAGTGGGAGAGAAAGAGAGCTTCCATTTAGTGGTTCACTCCCCAAACGGCCACAATAGCTTGGGTTAGGCCAGGCCAAAGTCAGTATCCAAGAACTCCTTCCTGATCTCTCACATGGGCTCAGGGGCCCAAGGAGGCTTTGGGCCATTTTCTACTGCTTTCCCAGGAGTGTAAACATGGAGCTGGTTCAGAAGTAGAGCATGCAGGACTCAAATCAGCGCCCATATGGAACACAGATGACAGCTTTATCCACTAACCATAGCATTGGTCCCATAGGTCAGCAAACTTCTACTAAACACCCAAATAGTCAATATTTTGAACTCTGTGAGCTTTAGAATCTCTGTCACAATCACTCAATTCTGCTGTACTAGAATGAAAACAATTGTAGTCAATTATGTAAAGTAATCAGTATGATTATGTAGTAATAAGATTATTTACACCATTAGTGGACAGTTTGCCAATCCTGACACAGAAAATAAATAAGACAAAGAGCTCACAGTAATTATAGGCTGCCTGTGGCTTCCAGTGAAGCATGCCTGAGAATTACCAAATACATGGAGGCATTTGCCTATCAAGTAGGATGCAAAGTCCTCTGTTAACACTTCACCAGCCCAGGCGTTTCTGTTTTGTCCTCTGATGTATCTACCAAACACCTAGAAGAGTGATTGACCCTTACCAGAAGCTCAGAAGTTATTTGTGGAAGGATATCACTGTCACTTTAAGGTAGAAGTGACATTTATGTTCTCTGCATCTCCATCCATTCCACAATGATAGAATAAGAAACTGTTGTTCAAAAATCAAAGCCCTATGTAGCATGGCAGAAGTTCTAATACATGCTCCTTGATGTCAAATGACTGGTTATGTCTTTCAGAGGATGCTGAAGGGAACTCCAATTGCTCTTTGCTGCTGAAAAGTTAACTATTAAGTAATGGGAGCGGCTGACTCTGTTGTGAGAATAGGGTCTCTTTAACGGCAAGCCAAACTATACCACATTTTAATCGCGTTGTTGGCTCTCCAGTAGCTTTGTATCTTATTCTAATACTCCAAGCTCTTGTTGGCTTCCAGGAAAATTATAAATGGATCATTCTTTTAAAAAGGGCCAATTTTAATTTTTTTTCCTTTTTGTCTAACATATCTATCTATTTATCTAGCTAGCTAGCTAGTTAGTTATCTGGTTTTTTTGGTGAGAAGTTTGAAATATCTGTAGAGTTAGAATCTAGCATCATGGCAATATTGAAACAGAATCAGAAGTTTAACATTATTTTAAAGCTCAAGCAATTTAACATGACACCAAGCTCAAGTTAGGATTCTTCATGATGGTGGAAATATTAGGGTTTAAACAGATGTCAGCAACTTTCTTGCTTTTTTTTTTACAAAATGTAAATTGAGTTCTACAGATGGCAAAGACTAAGAATTCAAAGAAGCTGTATGTTGTATAAAAATGTGCACTCAAGTAAGAAGTAATCATCTTTATATTTCAAGTCTTGAAGATGCTTTTTTGGTGATGAGGACAATTTTCAAGAGATCAGACAAAAACCTATTTACCTTTTATTTTCATATCTCATTTTTCCTGCTACATTTTTCTAATCATGTAAGATATTTATGGAGTAATATAAGACTTCATTCTTTATCAGCTTCCGCCTTTGTTATGCTTTTTCAATTGGCACAATTTTATGTAATCTGTCTCATCCTATTTCCTATAGCAATAGGTCATGATGACTTAACAATTATTTCTTGACAAATTTTTAATGTTTTCTTTTTACAGTAAGACTGCTTTTTTTTAAAAAAAGATTTACTTTTTATTGCAAAGGCAGATACACAGGGAGGAGAGACAGGGAGAAAGATCTGCTGTCCACTGGTCTACTCTCCAAGATGCCACAATGGCCACAGCTGAGCTGATCTAAAGCCAGGAGGAAGGAGTCTCTGCTAGGACTCCCACACAAATTCAGGACTTCAAAGTTTTGGGCCATCCTTAACTGCTTTCCCAGGCCACAAGTAGGGAGCTGGATGAAAAGTGGAGCAGGTAGAACACAAACCAATCTGTTTTATAAAGTCATAATTTGTATGCATTTATTTAATGGAAATTCTCATTCCAATTAAGAAAAGGTTTTTAGCACTTACTAAAGGTTTTTAGTAAGTAGATTTCACCATTATTACCATTTCTTTCAGTCATATCATTTAGACTCAAATGTACATTTTATGTGAAAGACTTTAAAACTCCATATTTTTAAATGAGAGAATAAAAAATGTATTATTTGCAAAATGGCACTTCCTATTTTCTGCCAAGCGTACAGGTTTATTTTTCCAAATGTACAATTGATCTTATCTACTTGAAAGATGGAGCTGCTTTAGCAGAGAAATAGCTCTCATAGTTTTACTACTCAGCCATTAAAAAGAATGAAATTCTACCATTTGTAACAAAATAGTCCCAACTGGAGACCATTATTCTCAGTGAAACAAGCCAGTCCTAAAAGGACAAATATCACATGTTCTTTCTGATATAAGACAATCATTCATGCAAAATACAAAGCAGATATATAAGAAAATGAGTATAGACATAAATTCTCAGAGATGAACTGTATAATGGAGACTAGCATACTGGGAAGTGGAGATATGTTGCAGTATGCATCTCTGCTCCAGAGTAAAAGGAGGAACCCAGATGAAACAGTTAAAAATACACTATGACACAACAACAAGGAAAGCTTAGAATCAGACAGGAAATGGTCAGCGTGGATTCACTCATACCTCACTAGGTGGGACACAAAGATTAGTTACGCCTCACTAGGGTATTGGGGATATCTCTGCACACCCCTCCTAAAAAAAATACACTATGACAATAATGTTACTAAATTTTCTGCTTTATCTATATCTACAGGAATGACTTGTAGAGTTATGATGGAGTTGAAAACCCTTCTTCCAGTATCTCCCAAAAAAAGCACATCCCCATCTCACTCCACCAGGGTCTTTACCTCATTCCCTTGAGAGAATAGTGTCAGTTCTTTACTAGCGATTACCTTCATTCAGGCAATCACAGTGGGTGGGTGGCCTTGTTTCCTTTCCCAGTGTAGCACGAGTATGAGGCTGGGACTCTGGAGGTATATGACCTACTGGGAGGTCCAGGTGACTATACCCTGTCTAAGAAGGTAATTCTCTGAAAAGCGCTGTTAGAAGAGTCTAGGATGGTGCCTAGATTCTCCTCATTGCTTGTTCCAGGGGGAATCACTCACTCTTGTCCTATACATGCTCCTACCTTCCACAGTCCTCAACAGAGGGCAAACCAATGGTGCCACTTCATCTTGAACTTGAGCCTTCAAATTTGTGACTTAGATAAACTTCTGTGGCTTTCATGGGTAGCCTGTCTAAAGTATTTTGTTGGAGAACTGAAAAGCTCATCAACATACCCTCCTCCTTACCAGCAATGGGGCCTATCTTTTAAGAAGGAGATCAGACTGTATTACTACATGTTCTTTCACTTCATCACCTCAACAATTATACATGCCACATTTTAGTTACCCTACTCCAATCTCTCTATTTCTTATGATGGCCTTGTAAGATTGGGCTATAGTTAAACCTTCTGATGGGAAAACTGAGGCTCATAAAGATTATTTGCTCAAGGCTAGAAGATTGTGTTACCCAACTCTATTCTCTTCCCATGACAGCACCTTGCCTTCTGATTTCCAAAGGGGATTCTTTTCCATTAGAGAGATGGCTATTATGACTTACGTGGCCAGGGATCATTCAACTTTAGTTTCTGTGTAATGACAGTGAGGGTAATATTGGGCAGAGTGAAAGGGGTAACAAAGTGACTACAGACCAAAGAAATCTGACAGCTTTGCACAGTTGTGGAAAAAGCAAGATTTCTTAGCGTTGCCACTACCAATACCTCCCACACCTAATCTGTGATTTACAAGATCAGTCAGTTTACTTGAAATTAGCCTCAGTTCTGAATGTTTAGGATGTGTCTCTGGAGGACTGTCAGTCACTTGGGCTATCAAGCCTAAAGATATAATTAATCCTGATGCCTCATCACAGAGGTCTTCAGACTTCCCATTCACACACCATACAGTCAGAATCCAACTAGTAGGATCCTGGAGCATTATCTTCTTCAAGCTTCAAGTACTAGGATCCCTCACATCTGAATGTTGAGAGATTCTGGAACCTCGTTTGACTCGGCTAGCTAAGTGGCAGATATCTGTTTTATATATGAATATCTTATTGCTTGTTTTAGCCTCCATGGTAAGCCTATTTTGAAAGTGTAGCCTGAAGCCATTCCTGCCATTGGCTCTTTTCTCATTGCTCTCTCTTTGAGCTATGAGCTGAGCACATCAAGAGCAGCTCGGAAAGCTTTGATGCTTCTTTGGCAGTGACTTCAGTCCTGTTGCATTTACCACAGCACTGCAGTTAGTGTCTTATGTGGAGAAACATATTTGTGGTTGATAAAATGTTACTTCAATGGGGGTGGGGAAGTGAATCGATTATATCAAGCATTTTCATAACTGTCACTTTCCTAAAAGACAAAAGAGAGTAATTTTGGTTTCTTCATCTATTCCACATTTGCACTGATTTTTAATTACAATCAAACATTATTAAAGGAAATCCAAGTGAAACCAGGGGGAAAATTATAACCATGGTCTTGTACATGGGATTCCATTTGGTGCAGGGTGGAAAGAGGTTGGCAGGTCCTTTCAAGATTTTAGATTTGCGCAATATCTGATTATGTATACAATTGCTCCAAAGGTATTTTAGTCAAGATAATTACACGGGGAATAATACATGGTATGTAAGGTACTGTAACCTTCTTTTGTGGTCTGAATTCTGAGAAATGAAGTGCCACTGCCCTCTACCTATAAGTGCTTGGTTTTAATCTTATTGTATTCTCCATTTTTATATCAAAGATTTTTCATCGCCATTCTGCTAGGAGAGGCACTGTGATAGAGATTAAGAGCAGGGCTACAGACACACCCCACACCTGTTTCCAATCAAGGCGTAATCACTTAGCAGCCTTTGTAGTCTGTTTGATCTCATTGTTCTCATCTGTAAAATGGGGAGAAGAATCATCTGCCTCATAAGACTATTGGGAAGATAAAAAGCAGTACTGAGAACCAAGCAAGTGATTGGATTGGAGCAAATAATAAACATTGTTATCATGACTGAGGTCACAAAATTGCTTGTTGAAACAATGGTGACAGGTCATTCACTGTATTTTAGGAGGTTCACTTGCCAAAAGCTGAGCCATGTGATGGATGTTAACAAGAACAAACCTAGCTTCTGCTTGTTTTGAATCACACTCCAAGTACTGAAGGGACAGACTGAAATGGGATAATGTTGTAAGGTAGAGGTGGGGGAAGCTGCCTGAGAATGGAATGTGTAAGTTCTTGTGCAGTTGTTTTCATTTTTCTGTTTAAATTTTAGGACTTGATTATCTAGATTTGTGTTCTTCAACGTGTGGTCTCCTGGATCACTTAGGGGGATTTCTGCCCCAGCCTTTTGGCATCCCTGGGTGGAGATAGGCAGTCTGTCCCAACCAGGCCTTCAGATGATCCTCACATGCACCAAGCCATGGGAACATCTGACATAAAAAACGACTGAACACAGGAGGGTAGTTTGTAAAATTCACAGAAAAGTGGAATTGAAAAGTAGAAAAGAACTTTATTTCAGTGCAAACATTTTTCATAAATGCCTTTTCCATGAACTCTTTGAAGACCCCTCGTGTTGATGCCTCTCAGTGTTATTTCAGTTTCAAGCACTTTCCCATTTTGTTGAAAGAAGGAAAAACAGATTATTAACACTTACAATCATGCATTCCTTCAAGGCTTGGAGCTTTCCACCTTGACTTTGCTATGAAATGGGAGTTATGAAAGCAACCGAGCTCTTTTTCATGTAGAAATGAATAAATGTCTACTAAGTGTTTGGGGTTCTCAGCTGAGAGGTAGTATGAATGTGCCAAGCATTATTACAGGAGAAATATGTAGGTGGACTTGACATATGTATGCCCCAAATCCCCATTTGCCATCATTTAAGAAAACAGATAGCAAAGTGATGCCAGTGAATCTTACAGCTAAGCTACTGTTTTGGCTCCATTAAGGGAGGGCCTGCTTAACCCCAGGGAGCTATAAAACATGAGCTGAGCATTGATGGAGTTTAGAGTCAAATAGTAACCTGTTCTCCTGTGAACACATGCACATCTGTAGAATTGCATTGCTATAATCAGGACACAACCAAATTCACAGATGTGCCCAATTTTCTGTTTCCTCTGTATTTTACCAGTTTCACAGCACAATGACAAATGAGGAAAGTATTAAACGGATTTTGCATAGCATCTCATGGAAGCTGCTCGCAAATCTCACTGGTGGGAATGCACTTCACGAATGTTAATAGTTGAGTGCTACATCTGTCTAATCCATCTCAGCGATACACTAAGCTCTCTGTTACTTTGCATATAGCAAATTGAAGAAATCCCATTATTCTAAGTCAAGCTTTAAAAAAAAAGTGATTTTCTTTAAAAAAAAATTTCTCCTCTCCCTAGTGATTTTCCTTCTTCTCCTTTCACATTTGCAAGCACATATGGCTGACAATTATAAAGTGGAACCAGAAAGTAATGTCTGGGACAGGCCTTTGGCCCAGTGGCTAAAACACCCCCCTGCTTTACTTGAATGCACACATTTGATTCCTGGATCACCTCCTGACTCCAGATCCCTGCTAATGCTGGCTTTAGTAGGCTGCAGTGAATAGCAGGAGTAGCTGGGTTCCTGCCACCCCAGGGACAGACCCAAACTGAGTTCCAGGCTCCTGGCTTTAAACTTGGCTCAGTGGCAGCTGTTATTATTTAAGAAGTGAACCTGTGACGGAAGCATTGTTTCTCTGACTCTCTCTCTTCCCCCCTCTTTCTCTCCTGCCCCCCATAGTAAGCAAAAATTTTAAAAGTCTGACTTTCTAAGAAAAGCTGACATGGAGAAAGACAAGCCCTAAAGTATTTTCTCTTCCACGACATGAGCTTGTCAATTTTAAACTCCCCAAATGCCAGGAATCCCCACATTTCTCTACTAATGCCCATCTAAAAAGTTAACATTTAGATTAATATTTCCATAGTTTGAAAAAGAGGAAAATATACTGTAATGGGCAATAGCATTGTTTTGACCATCGGTGTCCGCCTTCCTGATATTTTAATTTTTTTTTTCTTTAGTAACAAGACTCAAACTCAAGTTTCTTGTTTAGAATATCACTATATTGCCTTTATCTGGTAAGCAACCTTGAGAGATCCGCCAGTCCTCTGTCCTCCCTCTGTCCTCCAGATCCCTCTGTCCTCCAGATCCCTCTGTCCTCCAGATCCCTCTGTCCTCCAGATGGTGTATGACTGAACCAAACTAGGTCACCCAGACAGGCTTTCCTGAGACTGTCTTGAGCTCACGGTGGCAATGCCAGGGACAGGGTTTTTTCAATATTGACCTTTGTTGCAGTACACCAGGGGTGCCCTGAGGCTGAACATTTCCAAACAGTCCTCTAGTCTTTACATTTGCTTCCTTCACTTCTTCACATCTTTCCCAGAGAGTACCCTTTCTTCTTAACCTAGCCCAAGTTTTCTACTGGTGCTTGAAATTGGAGGTATTACTGAAAGTCTTTACCAATGGGTGCATTACCTATAGGAGAAAGCAGGGAGCACCAGGAACATGTTTGGGGTGCTTGCCAATGGCCACTCTCAAACAAAGAGCTTTTCCTAAAGCTTTCAGTTTCACTGTTGTGCTCAAGAAACAAGAAATGAAGAGAAAAGAAAAGAAGAGAAAAGAAAAGGTGATATTTAGTAAGAGAGGAAGAAAGAGATTCTAACGAGGTGGGGCTGATGCAGTGATGTGATGACACTTGTGTGGCTCCCAGGCACGTAGAATCCTAGAGGCTCTTTTGTGATTCCCACCAGAACCAAGACCCACAACTGTCCTGTGATGGGAGGGAAAAAAGGAACCAATGAGTATACGACTAGAGGCAAGTTTAGTTTACCAAGTTAAATAGTACTGGGAAATCCCCTACTGATTTTTGTATATGCACCAGGAAGTTAGGATGAAACTGTAATATCCCCAGTCAGAATAATGAGCAAATTTAATTATAAAGGCTCAACATCTGGTTTACTTGAGAAGACAGATCTATATGACTATAGTATGAGGATGAATGCTAACAAAGGCCTGGGTAGAAGGATGAGCTTGTCTACTTCCACAGCCTCCTTCGTACTGCACCACCTGTGCTGTGATCCAGTCATACATGGAACCAGTTACAACTGCTCCAGTGCACTATGCACACTCATGCCTTGCACAATTATCCCCCTATGGGCCCAGTGTGGTAGCCTAGTGGCTAATGTCATCACCTTGCACATGCCAGGGTCCCCTAGAGGTACCAGTTCATGTCCCAGCTGCTCCACTTCCCTTCCAGCTCCCTGCTTGTGGCCTGGGAAGGCAGTAGAGGATGGCCCAGAGCCTTGGGACCCTGTACCCACATAGGAGACCTAGAAGAAGCTCCTGGCTCCTGGCTTTGGATTGGCTCTGCTCCAGCTGCTGCAGTCACTTGGGGAGTGGGCCAGTGAATGGAAGATCTTTGTCTCTCCTCTCTGTAAATCTTTCCAATAAAAATAAATAAATCTCTAAAAACAAAATCTCCAATTATTCCCTTACCTGGATGGCCCTTCTCCAGTTTGTCAACTGAGGATTGTTCTTGCTTAGATTCCAGTCCTTGTGACATCTCTGTGCAACTATAGAAAAACACATCCCTTTTGCAAGACATTCCGTTGCCTCTGTCAGAACTGCTGAACTAACTGATTTTATTAAGAACACTGTAAAATTGGGCCCGGCGCGGTGGCGCAAGTGGTTAAAGAACACTGTAAAATTGTTTGAAATCAGGGTCAGTGTTATAGCACATCAAATAAAGCCTCTGTTTGACAAACCAAACCCCTATGGAAGTGCTGGTGTGAGTTCCTGACACAACATTTCCAGCTGAGCTTACTGTGAAGACACCTGGAAGGGCCCAAGTGCTTGGACCCCTGCTTCCCATGTAGGGGACTTATATGGTGTTACTGGCTCCTGGCTTCAGCCTGGCCCAGCCCTGATAATTGTGGCCACCTGAGAAATAAACTAGCAGATGAGAGAAACTCACTCTCTCCCAGTTTCTTCCTCTATCTCGTTTACCTTTCATATAAATAAGTAAATCTTAAAAATCTTAAAAATATGCTAATCACCATGCTCCTTCTAGCTGAATAGTACACAGTCTGCATACTTGTCCTTGGTGGTTCTGAAGGACAAAATATCATTCAAAGCTCATCTAGAAAGTTTTTCCTATGTTTCTATCCTGTCTGCAAGGCAGGTTCCATTGTGGGACTTCTCATGTGGCTCATGTGTTTATGTATGTCTATTGCTTCAAGAAGAAAGGGGAACATTTGCCAGTAGGGACTGCTACTTATTCACATCTGCACCTTCAGATAACCAGCAGAGAATGGGCAAGGGGGTGATCCTTGAAGAAATTCATGAAGAAATATTTATGGTTAATTCAGGGTCTCTCTTGCACATAAACAGCATTTATTGAACTGGATTCTTAGAAACAAAAATTTGGGACACTGGCGCTTTCATATCATTCAGTTTGAATAGTGATAATGGGTGTATGTGTTTTGAGATATTGGTGGTAACATACCAACCAAAAGATGTTTTCCTCTTTAAATATGGTGCCTCAGTATAATCAACTGCAGAAAAGATGCTCAATAAGCACTTGCCGAATGAATAAAGGAATGAGTCAACAGGAGAATCAAACAGGAAAGCATCACTCTTTTTGTAGACCAGAAATACCAAGACTCTCTTTCTTAATGAAGTGTGGAGTTCAGAGTAATTGAAAAGTCTATCAGCATCATGATGATAAATGATTGAGAAAATGTACTTTTCATTAATATGAAAGAAAACATCTCTGCTATTAAGATGTTATGAGTGAGAAAGATGTAAAAGCCTATAATTTTAAGGTAAAATGTTGCTTGTGAAGTCAAAGGATTTTTTCCTCAATTTTTTGAATAAGCTAACAACCTGAAATAGACAATTTGTAAACTATTATACTGATTAAATGTTTCATTTGGCCTGTAAATTGTCACATCAGCTGACACAAATGAGAAGAGGTAACTCAGAAATTTTATGCTTCATTTCACTTCTACCAGCAAAAAAAAAAAAAAGCAAACAAATAAACAAAACGCCCCCCCCCCAAAACCATAGTTGGAAAAAAGTTTTAAAAATCAATGTGCTAGGGCATTTCAAGTGCATACACTGTCAGAGCCTGCCCAGTGATACCCAATGATGGATATTGGCCATGGTAATGCAGATAATGGACGATATTTTGTTTCATGTGTGCTGTTCACTGGGTGGAGCTGAGGACTAAGCTAAAACAAGTAACAGGGCAAACGTTATGACGTAAGTGGATTATGCCTCTTGCTGTGACAACAACACCCCAAATGGCACAAGCTCATTCAACTTGGGCACAGGCATATACCAATGGGCATGAACTGTTTCACTTCCCATTCAGCTCCTTGTTAATGGTATGGGAAAACTGGCACAAGCTAGCCCACGTCCTTGGGTCCCTGCCACTCACATGAAAGACTTGGATGGAGTTCCTGGCTCCAGATTTTGGCCTGACCCTTCCCTGGCTTGTTGCAGCCAGGTGGGGAATGAGCCAGCACACAGAGAAGCTCTCTGTCTCTCCCCTACTCCTGGTAATTCTGACTTTTAAATAAATAAATAAATAAATAAATAAATAAATAAATAAATCTCTTTCTTTTTTTAAAGGAATAACAAGAACTAATAGGAGTACAGTTTCTGGTTAACCCTGAAACACTGCAAACTCCTTTCATCAGAAGTCTCAACATTCTGATTTTTATAGGATTAGAATTAGCATTATCGGGCCCGGCGCGGTGGCGCAAGTGGTTAAGGTCCTCGCTTTGCACGCCAGGGATCCCATATGGCCGCCGGTTCTAATCCCAGCAGCCCCGCTTCCCTTCCAGCTCCCTGCCTGTGGCCTGGGAAGGCAGTAGAGGACAGACCAAAGCTTTGGGACCCTGCAATCACGTGGGAGACCCAGAAGAGGCTCCTGGCTTCGAATCGGCATAGTATCGGCCGTTGCGCTCACTTGGGGAGTAAATCATCGGTCGAAAGATCTTCCTCTCTGTCTCTCCTCTCTGTATATCCCGCCTTTCCAATAAAAAAAATAATAAAAATAAATCTTTAAAAAAAGAATTAGCATTATCACCATGTACGTGTTGGCAGTCTCAGGGAGTTTCCTTAGTGACAGACCATTCATTGCTATTCTGTTAGGGAAGGCCATGTCTTCTGCCACCCAGGTTACACACTACTTGGGTGAAGTGAAGATAGCTAGTGCTAGTGTTGAGATCTGGCTAATCCCCACTTGTGAGGCTGGCATCATATATTAAAGTACTGGTCAGAATCTTGGCCGCACCATTTTGGATCCAGTTTCCTGCTGAAGTGGCTGGGAAGGCAGCAGATAATGTTCCAAGGGAATGCCTGGGTTCCTGCCATTCATCTCACAAACCAGGGTGGAGTGGAGTAGAGTTCTAGGCTCCTGGTTTTGGCGGGTTCAGCTCTGTTTTGGCCCTTTGGAAGGTATAGCAATAGATGGAAGACCTTTCTCTGTCTCTGTCATCCTACCTTTTGAATAAATAAATAAGTAAAATTTTAACAAAAAGAATGAATGTACATTCTCTCTAGGGCCAATAGACTTTGCCAGACTTTCATACTTCGACATAAAAGGGGCTTATGAACCATACAAGGGCCTAAAATGTTTAAAAACGAATAATTTTTCTAAAGGCAGTCATTCCAAAATGCAAAAAGATAAAATTTGAAATTACTATTTGACTTAATATTTCTGACATGTAATACTATGCCCCAAATCATTTAATGTTGCATTTATAATGAATGGAATTGTCATATTTGAATACAACTTGAAGTTTAGATTTGTTTTGTAAGTGATTAAGAACTCAATGTCAGTTGTAAATTGTTTCTGATAGCAAGTAATTTCAAACACAAATCTATACTCATCAATTGTTTTATTCATTTATTTTCTCATTTAAGGATGAGGTTAGGGAAGAAAGAGGGAGAGAGAATGAATGCATATACGCTAGTTCGTTTCACAAATTCTCACAATGTCTAGAGCTGGAATAGGCTGACGCTTGGTGAACCCCTTGAACTAATTGCCTGCTGCTTTCCAGGATCCACATTAACAGGAACCCGGAATTAAGAGCTGGAGTTGGGACCCAAACCCAGGCATTCTGATATGAGACTTGGTTTTCTTACCTAGCCACTCAACTGAAAGGCCACACAGCTATTTCTAATTTTAAAACGTGTGGGAATTATTGTTAAGGTGAAATGGAGTGTGTTTTCATGTATTTGACATTTTACAGTGCACTGTAGGAAAGATTGTCTAGAATCTACAAAGAGGGCTCAAATCCACAATGGTGCTATCAACTGTGGTCCCATCCAATTCCCAGAAGCTGGATACATCACTCTTCTCATGCCCCCTTTCAGAAATTGCTCAGGGAGCAAGGAGATAATCATGATGTGTGAATAAGCACCGGAACTAGAGTCAAACATCCAGGTTCAACTTCTGCATTGACCATGGTTTTTGTTATCTGACATCAGAGACAGAACCTAACAGGTGGCTCCATCTGCAAAAAGTGGTATTGCTGTGCTAAATAATGAGGGTATATTTT
The DNA here is from genome assembly GCF_017591425.1 of Ochotona curzoniae. Classification (NCBI taxonomy): domain Eukaryota; kingdom Metazoa; phylum Chordata; class Mammalia; order Lagomorpha; family Ochotonidae; genus Ochotona; species Ochotona curzoniae. The sequence continues at coordinate 54,911,404 of NW_024465369.1, forward strand.
AGATTACACTAATAATATCCATTTGCAGGACATAAGAGGCCACTGTCAATGTCAAGTGTTTCAACCTTACACATGAAAGTATTTTGTAAATTGCAAGTGATTACTGGGTAAAGATTAAGAAGGAATTCTAAATCAAGAAAAAGGAAGAGAGAGAGGAGATGCTGGTAAAAGCCCAAGTTGAGTCAGAACACCAGTGTGAGGGTTCAAGAACCACAGTAGAGCAGCTTCTAAGTTTCCTACAACAGAGACAACTCTCTGATCCCTGGCTTGGCAGCCTTTGTGTCAACAACCATGTATGTATCCCTTCTTGAAGTTCCGGAATGCTCTCATTACTGAGAGGCCTGTGTAGGATTTTTCTTTGCCCCCAAAGCACAAAGAGTTGCTACTCATAACTTTCGTTCCTCTCACTGCCATCCTCTCTTTCACAGCAAACAGCAGATGGAGTAGATATAGTGGAATCATGAAATCCTCCCCAAGCAGGGTCCAGCCTGATGAGCTTGTGATTATGAGGGAGAGGGGGGTAACAGTCAGTATCCAATAGCCTGTAAAATTATTTTTCTAGGCCCAGCAGCATGGCCTAGCAGCTAAAGTCCTTGCCTTGAATGTGCCAGGATACCATATGGGTGCAGGTTCTAATCCCGGCAGCCCCACTTCCCATCCAGCTCCCTACTTGTGGCCTGGGAAAGCACTCAAGGCCCAAAGCCTTGGGACCCTGCACCCGTGTGGGATACCCAGAGGAATTTCCTGGATCCTGGCTTCGGATCGGCATAGCATTGGCCATTGCGCTAACTTGGGGAGTAAATCAATGGACGGAAGATCTTCCTCTCTGTCTCTCCTCCTCTCTGTATATCTGACTTTCCAATAAATAAAAAAAAATCTTTAAAAATTTTTTTATTTCTCATCCATGCACTTAAAATGACACAATGAGGCAAATGCTTGTGAAATGAGTTCTATATCCTTCTCCTTCCCTGCCCTCACCAGCTCCCTTGGGTTTTCTTCTTCTAAGTTTGCAGCTGTAGAAGACACCACCTTCATGGTTTGATTTTTCATGGAAGAGAGAAAATGCATCTGGGATCTGCTCAGTAGACTCCTGAGTGGACAAGAGATTCCTTCACCCAACATGAGGAAGATTTCCCTTGTCATCCTATCAGTGAAAAACAATGATGATCAGGTAAAGGGTTAGACATTTTCAGATAACAGGATGGTGGGCATCCTAGAAAGGTTTTTGATGGGCACATTTCCTAGGAGAGGAAAGTTTCCTGACATTTACACAGTTTTGGAGTGGTGGGTCTTAGGATTTTCCATGGAGTTCTAGATATTCTCAGAATATTCTGACACTGCATTTGCTGGGTTATAGGAGAGGAAAGGGGGAATGGAAAGAAAGAGGAAGGTTCAAGGGGAAACAGCTTTCCCTTCTTCTAACATCCATCCCATTGTGGCTGTGGGTTGGTGAGGGTCGCTGAGAGTGACTCCCAAGATGAGGACTGTGACCACCCTGCTACAGATTAATCCTTTCCTCCTGCAAAGTTGGTTTTCAGTATGTTTAATGAGGGAGAAATGGGATGAGTTTTTTTCCCCTTCAGAATCGTTCCAGCATGAGTTGCAGGATGATTAGCATGGATCAGCCTCAGTTGGGATATTATGGCTTAAATTATTCCTATTAGTTTCCAGCTGACCTTGGAACACAAACATTACATCTGATTTCAATGAAACTTTAGACTTTGTTGTTCTCAGTCAACTAATGAAACAGTTGAACCTTCCCATGACTTGTGGTAATTATAATAAAGAGTAAGTATTATCACAAATAATGCAAGCTGATTTACAAGATGGCAAATGTGATATTCTGGAAGCTGCCTGCAAAGACACTAAATATGTGAACCGAACACTGAGAAAAGATGTGGTGTCATCCAAAAGGTTGATGCACTCCTGCCAAAATGCAGCCCCACCTGGCAGGCTCACTTTGAAAGAGCGAGGTTGGCACAATGGACTAGTTACAAGAAACACTGTGTTAACAGGAAAAGCCACTTTAAAAGTCTGTTTGATGCCTAAAGCTCTCAAGTACACTCTAAATGCTTAAACCAATACTCAAAACTGATTAAAGCATTTATGGAAAATAAAAGTGTTTTGCCAGCGGAAAAAAGATGAGGGATCTTAGTTGCTGCTGCTTGTTTGCTTGTTTTTACCGAAGTGTAGAACAGAAACCCTAAATTTGACAGATTTCCCAGTTTGGGAAATCTAATTTGGTTTTAAAAGTTGAAGAGTTTATGCCACCCTCAAACAATTTATCTAAACTCAATGGGTTTTCAAATCCAATACAATGACCCTCCTGGGTAAGCAGAGGGGTGGTGTGTGTCCTCCTCACTGTTGTATTCCTTGTATTGAATGTAGCTCCTGGCTCATAGCAGAAAGGGAATGAACATAGACAACCAGAGCCCTACCAAGCACAGACTGGGCCTCGCAGACCACTCTGGAACATCTCATGTTAATGTGAACATTTCAGATGAGCTGTCTCTGGGACTCAAAGTGTCACATTTCAGATCCCCATCCCACCCTAGCCTCATCTATGCCTAGTGAATGCTTTTTCAATCTTCAAATCACTTCCCAAATCTGTAGTAATGTTCTGGAACCAGGAGACACCACACTTGATCCCTGGTTTTGTCACCTCAGGGACATGGGACTTTGATAACTGACTTAATGGTTTTGTGCCTTAGTTTCTCCATATGTGAAGTCAGCCTTTGTGAGGATTAAGTGGGTAAATGTATCCACAGGCTGATGACTAAACAAACATCAACCGTTAGTGTCTTGTGTTACTTGCCACAGAGTACCACCATTTTTTATTTATTTTCCCTTCCTTGGGTAACAACTCATGGAGGTCAAGGCTTCTGTGTTTTTATCTTTGTACTTCTGAAGTATACAAAGCACAGATTCTATACTCTTCAAGCAAGCAAGAAGTGTCTGCTTATTGAACACACTAAAATCAGCCATCCTGCAAGAAGGCACTGAGACCAATCTCTCTTTGATTCCTTACACAGATTCTTCCAGATGCAGAGACTTTCAGGTTAGAAGCCTAACCTCCTGTGATTCACCTAGCTAGGACCAAATTAGAGTGATGCAATAATCACTAGTCATCTGACACAGCTACAGGCTTTCGCTCTGGGCAAGATTTGTAGTGGCACACAAATCTACTTGCAGTCTGATTTTTGCCTTTAAGAAATGTTCTCTTTCATTGGTATTATTTTAAGCAACTTTACATCACTCCTACTGTATTTCATTTTCTGAATGAAAGTCACCTTTTTTCCTGCATGCACAACCAGAATTGGAAGAGAGGAGAGGTTTGGGGTGTGCCACTTTCTTTCAAAACTGTCATTGGTTGAAAGAATCTGTCCTTTCCCAAACTTTTTAACCAAATAAAAGAACCCACACAAAGAGTTTCCTGATTTTCTTTTCTAAGTGATGTCATTCCCCAAGAACCAAAGTATTTAAATAAAGTTTATAATTTAAAAAATGCACTTGTAGGCCACAAAACACAGTGTAAAATTCAAGCTACTTTGTCATTTCTAGGACAATAATTGCTTGACTTGGCGTTTAAGTTCTAGCATTGGGTAAGAAGATTGAAATGAACATATAAATAAAGGTAGTATTTGGATAGCATGACAATCATAATTTTCATAAATAAATTAATAAGACTGGGATAGAGGAGGTCTCTGAGGTTACTCAAATGTTCTATGAGAAACAGAGTAGTGTTAGATCCTAGAGGTTAAATTTCCCTACTGATCTCTGATGCTCTTTCCAGGACCTACCTGGAGAAACATAGAGGTCTCACTACTAATTTTTATTTGTATATCTTGAAGGTTTGTCATCATCATGGCCATCTTTGTACACTATGAAAGATATGGGTCCTGGGAACTGGTGCAATGACTCAACTGCTGTATCCTTCCTCTCCAAGTGCTGGCATTCCAAATGGGTACCAGTTCGTGTACCAGATGCTCCTCTTCCCATCCATCTCCTTGCTTATGGCTTGGAAAAGCAGCTGAGGATGGTCCAAATCCTTGGGATCTAGCACTCACGTGGGAGACAGGGAGGAAGCCCCTGAGAACTGGCTCAGGACTGGCTCAGCTGTGGCTATCACAGCCATTTGGGAAATGAACCAGAGAACTGAAGGTCTTTCTCTCTGTCTCTCCTTCTCTGTGTAAATCTGCCTTTCCAATAAAAATGCATAAATCGTTTAAAAAGAAAAAAAGACAGACAGACATGGGTCCTGAGCACAGTCTTGCCTTTCTCTTGTTTAGCTCACTGTTCAGTCCTCACAACATCCTACATATCTCTTATATGCTGTGCTATAGCATAGAGCTTTCATTTTTTCAGCCTTTAAAAAAATAGTTTTATGCATTTTGAATGCAGAGAAAGTGCAAGAGAATAAAAGAAAAAGAGAGAGAATGAGACAGAAAGAAAAATAGATTGATTCAATCCCTAAATGCCTGAAAAAGCTGACACTGGGCCAGGCTGAAGACAGGAGCAAGGAATTCAGTCAGACTTTCCCACCTGACAGGCAGGAACCAGGCAATGGGTCAGGTAATTGGGAATGCCAATTACTTAGACCTTTATGACAAGATGTATTGTCTTAGCTAAGGGATTAAAAATTCCAGCTGATAGTTATTTGTGCTTTGTTTCCTGTGAAGAAATCAGCCACAGAATGTCCTTATGAAAAGCAGTTCACCATTTCACCATAGAGGAATTATAAACATAAGAGGTCTTTTGGGTCATTGGTCCACCTCCTACTAGCATGGGACCCTTCCACTACCCATGAGAACTATTCATTGCTAGTGTTTTTCCATTTGGAACACTCAGTAAGGTTGTGATTCCTGGTCCTTGATTATGATCATGTGACCCATTTTTGTCAATGATGTGTCACCCACAGGCCCTCTAAAACTTTCCCTTCCCCTCCTGCTAAGGCAAATGATGGTGTTCCTTGCAGTGGCTCCTCCATCAGCCTGGGTCCCGAGTATGGCTGGAAGATGACATAGCAACTGAACTTTGCCTATGTGGAGTATGGACAGGCTCAGCTTCTGCTCTGGTCTCTTATCAGCTGCCAAAACCTTCAGTACAAGGTTTTGGGGGAGAAATCACCTACATGCTTCAGACTGTAACTTCTGGACTCTTCTGTAACTCTGCCAGCTACTTTATGTTGGAAGTGGGACAGGGATGCTCTTCCACAGGATGAAGGTGATACCTGCCCACTCTAAGCTTTTGGATTTAGCAAATCTGGGTGTTCCTGAGCTCTTGAGTACATTCCATGCTTAACTTTGAAAGCTTGGGCTGTCTTTGTTTATTGGATCACTTGTGGTTCTTGTATTCTAGGAGTTCTTCAAAATTTTTCACCATATATATTTTCCAATATTATCCTGCTTTCATTATAAACCTCTTTACTGTCCTTTTGAAGAGGTTCTTAGAATAAAAAGGAGGCAGATTTCCATGCTGAGACTGCCACATCGAACTGACTGTTAATGCCCAATTTTAAACAAAGATTATTTCAATTAGGAATTCCTGATGGAAAGAAAAATTCAGATTGCTTCTGAGTTGTCTAAGTAAAAGGGTAACATTTGAAAGTCTTAAGAATATAACCATCTCCTTCTCCTGACCATTGCATGATCCCTTAATAAAATAATTCCATTTAGGAATAACTTAGAGGACATGGAAATGTTAGAGGCCTAAAAGGATATAATAAAGATGATTCGAGACTTGGGTAATAGGGTATTTGAGGAAAAGTAAACAGAATTAGGACTATTTATCTAAGCCAAATAAAATTTCAGATTGTCCTAATATAGTAAGGTTTCAGATGCATAAAGTGCTAATGTGCAGATCAAATTTTCTGTATTTCCATTAAGGCCAAAGTAAGTAGAAACTGTAACTGCAGGGGGAAATTATGTAAAAAATACAAAACAAACTTTCAGAATGCTACGTTTTTTTTTTCTTAACATTGGCAATGGAATATCCAAAAAGATACAGAAGATGGTCTTCCAATTTATGGAAAAACACTGGGAGTGATGATTTGCTGTAGTTCTCCCTGAAGATATGCATCTGCATTAGATTCTGTCCCTCTGACATTACAGTTATCTTAGAGATTAAGCTGTGGTCAGTCTTTGGCACAATGAACACAGACCGTGAATCTGTCAGTAAATCTGTAAATAAGCATCTCTTTCATCATCCCTATAACATGACATAATTCATGAGAGGCCTGAAATAGTAACGTGTTGTATTAGCGGGGTAATTTTTGCCAACTATTAAAAAGGATCATATTTAAATTTTCCATTATCAACTTGAACCTTCTTTGGAAATTGTGTTCTTCCCATAAAATCTACCCAACCAATGTTTTCGCAGGAATACTTGACAGGACAGTATAACACATGTCCTGGTTCATAATAAACCCTGAGCTGCTTATTATTTTCTGCTCAATTACCTCTAGTGGCACTGGCTCCCCCCTCCCCTTATTCATCACTTTTATGGAATTGCCAATATGGAAAAGCAGAAGAGAAAAATCGTGTTTAGTAAGGACTATTTATCTTAGCCAAATAAAATTTCAGATTGTCCTAATATAGTAAGATTTTAGATATATAAAATGCTAATGTGCACATCAATTTTTCCTTAACTCCATTAAGGCCAAGATAAGTAGAACTGGCTTTAATTTCAGGAAAAAATAAGATCTTTTTAAAAAAAAGTTTTATTTATTTATTTACTCATTTGAAAGGCAGAGTTATAGAGAGAATCTTCCATCTGCTGGGTCAGCTCCCCTAATGACTCTCTTTTGCTGGGCTGGTTAGGCTGAAACCATCCATCTCCACATGGGCGGCAAGGGCTCAAGATCTTGGGCCGTCTTTTGGTGCCTTCCCATGTATAAACAGGGAGTTGGATCAGAGTGGAACAACAGGCTGCCAGCATTGTGCACAGCAGACTGGGCTGTTTCTGGCAACATGTATGAGGGCTAACTAGAGTCCTAGCTACTGCACTTCTGATCTAGTTCCCCACTGGTGTTCCTGAGAAAATGCAGAGGATTACCCGGGTGCTTGGGTCCCTGCCATTCACATGGGAGGCCTGGAAGAAGCTCCTAGCTCCTGGTTTCAACCTGGCTCAGTCCTAGCCTTTAGGGACATTTGGGGAGTAAACCAGCACATGAAGGAGTTGTATGTATGTGTGTAAAACACTGTCTTTAAAATAAATAAATTATATTTATAAAAAGGAACAAAGTAACTGGGACTTGAAATAGTGCTCATATGTGATACCAGAATTACAAGCAGCAACTTTGCCCACTGTATTACAATGCTATCTCTGGGTGAAGAAATCTTTAATGAAAAATACAAACACAAAAGGAAATTTGTAGGGACTTTAATCTTGGAAATGAAGTACCCAAGGAAGATACAGAAAGCAGTTCAATTAAAAAAATAATCAGAAGGGATAATTTAGGCATAAATTCGGTTATATTTCAATGATGATAGTCTTTTCAAGGTTTTTTGTTTTATTTTGCTTTGTTTTGACGTAGGACACATTGGCTCTGTCTTTGTGCCCTTAAGACTGTCATGAGGATCCTACTAATGAGAGGCATGGTCCACAGTTAAATCATTGGCTTAGAGTTTGCATAGATAATCACATATATAGATTTTTTGAGCCTGGCTATGAGAGAAGGAGGTATAGTAAATAGAACACAGTTCAGGTTACCTAAGTGCTCACAGCTTGGCTATAGGATACATGCACTGGATCTTTTTGAAGGCATAGAAACCAAAAGGTCACTGAAAATTTCATTCATTCATCCACCCACCTTATTCACCTACTTAAGCATTAGTTAAATAAATAACACTGGGTGGGAGTTAAAGAACAAAAGAATTCAGTCTAGACCTTGACAGCTGTCAGAAGGAACCAAAGGTTGATAGACTACCAGAGGGTACAAAGAACAAAATTCCTTTAATATCAGTAAATGACACAAGAACTTTTAGGATCGTCATTCACTGCCAATGAAACCATCTGACAAAGCTAAAAATCCTTTGGGGTTCTTCAGGGAGTCCCCTCATTATTTTCAGGAAGATCCTTACCTGTATCTTCTAACTATTCCAAAGTGTCTGGCACTAAGACCATCTGACCAAGAAGTTCAAGTGTCTGATGAGCATTTGATCACCTGCCACTCACAACATGCCATAAGGATCATAGGCAGCAGCAGCAGCATCCCCTAGGGACTTGTAAGAAATGCAGGTTCTCTGGCCTTGGCCCAAATCTTTCTGCATCAGAATCTGCACTTTCACAACATCTCCAAGAAACTGGTTTGCACATGAAAGTTTAGGAAACTTCTCTGTAATGCATTTCTAAATGCTCACCTGGAAGATGAAGAAAGTTAAGGTTGCTTCCTTACAGTCAGTTCACCAGCTGAGCACCTTTTCCTGGAGCAGGACCAGGCTGTAAGATTCACTGAATGACTGTTCATGGCAGCTTTCCTTATTCTTGAAAAGCAGATGGTCCTGTTGAGGAAAAGGGATCTGCCTCTAATAACCCAGAAAAAAGGTGACTAACAAACAAGGACTGAGCTCCTGAACCATTCAAAGAAATGGTATAAGCTCACAGGTATAAGCTGATCCAGGTACAAACAAAATTCTTCCTGAAGAAATCAAACTAAACTTAAGCTCTATGGCAGTAGTTCTGAGTTCAGCATGTGTCAGACACACCTCGCACCCCAGATGTAACTGGACATTTTATTCCTTAAACCTAGATTAGAGGCCAAGAACTTTCATTTCCAACAACCTCTAGTCTCTTGCTCCTATCTCCACATGCTGTGATGCTAATGCTAGCCCAGGGACCACACTTTTGAGAATCTCTGCTCTGAAGCAGCTGGTTTAAAAAATGGCAGAGGTCAGAGCTATTGCCAAACACCCTACAATGCACAAGACAGTCCCCACCAACAAAAGACTACCAGACTCAATTTTCTTTCTTTTTTTTACTTCTTTATATTATGATCATTTATGATACAGTTGCATAGATCCTGGCATTTCCCTGATCCCTCCCCCCTCACTGACTTCCCGTATATCATTACTATAGTATACTTCTTCATACAGTCATATGTCCATCTTTGCAGCCATGGACAATGGCAGAGTCCAGCATCCTATTGTTAAGATAGAGTAAACAGTTTCATTTATTGGTTTTTCATTGGCTTTTCGGTATCATTGGCTTTTCAATTTTGTGGCTTTTCATTTAAGGAAATGTATAGTAACTGTAATGGACCCTGTCATATCTAGCAGCATGTTATTTAACTTCATGAAATTGTAAATTTCTATTTTTCTTCCTATTTTTTATTTTGTTTTGTGGCTTTTCATTTAAGGGGATGTATAGTAACTGTGAAGTGTAGACTATCATATCCAGATGTGAGGATACAATGCAGTATGCATCTCTACTTCCAGACAAAGATGGACTTCCAATGAAGCTGTTACTATATCTTGATAATAGGATGTTGGTTTGTCTGCCATTGTCCATGCCCGCAATGATGGACATTTGATTGTGTATGAAGGACTATACTACAGTAATGATATAGGGGAACTCAGTTGGGGGGGGAGCGAATTGGGGAGGGGGCAAGGGAAATCCCAGGGCCTATGGAACTGTATCATAAAATGATAATAATAAAAAGAAGTAAAATTTTAAAACATGTCATTCAAAACTTCAAGTGAATGTGCTGTTTCCTGCTAATGATGTGGGTTCACAGAAATGCAACCTGTGCAGTCCTAGAGGCTGCAGGCACATGTTCCATGTGAGGTTTAATGCCCTACTACAGCTGCCTTACAGGTTTTAGTTAATGCATTTGAAAAAGAGGCTTCTAAAAATTTTACAGTGGCCAGTTGCCAGTACATGACTGGTAGCAAGTTATTCCTTGTGGGAAGGAAATGGCATGAGCAAGACTTGAAGCTCAAAACTAGCTTGCTGGAGCTGGTGTTGTGGCACTGTGGGTAAAGCTGCTGCCTGCGATGCTGGTAACCTATGTGGGCACTGATTTGTGTCCAGGTTGTTCTAATTCTGATCCAGCTCCCTGCCAATGGATAGGGAAAAGCAGCCGACAATGGCCCAAATCTTTGGTCCCTGCTGCCCAACTGGGAGACCCAAATGAAACTGGATCCATGTGTCTGGTTTCAGCTTGCCTCATTGCTGACAGCTGTAGCTATCTAGAGAGTAAACCAGTTTCTCTCCTCTATAACTCTGACTTTCAAAACAAATCTTTTTTAAAAATCAATTTTGCTGTGTTTGGGGAACAGTGAAATGTGGCTATTTCTAACATGATTGAATCCATTATCACATCCATCAGCAATCTTAGGCATCCAGAAATGTTGTATCAGTCTATCACCAGGGAGCATTACTTGGTTGTAGAATGTACTTATGTGAAACTAGTCCAGTTTTTTCAACCTAGTTCTATTGAGGAATAACTGACAAAATTGTATATATTTAAAGTATTTAATATAATGATTTAGTAAATGTATACATTATGAACTTATTTATACCATCAAGTTAATTAACACATTCAACATCTATATTTTGTGTGTGTTGGGGGGTGACAACACTTAACATCTTTTAGCCATTTTCAGTCATAAAATACAGTCACCATGCTATACATTAGGTCCCCTGAACTTACTCATCTTAAAAATAAAAGTTTATATCCTCTGACCAACATTTCCCCTTCCCACATTGCCCAGCCTCTGGCAATCACTTCCATTCTCTGTTCCTACGATTTTGACCTTTTTAAATAATTAATTTTAGAGACACAGAAACAACATGCACAATCTGAGAGAGAAGGGATGGTACATAAAGAGCATGCCTAACTCCTGGTTCACTCCCCAGTGCCCACAATGGCTGGGGCTGGCCCAGCCGAAACCTAGACACCAAGAATGTGACCCAAGTCAGCCACATGGGTGCAGGGACCCAATACTTGATCCATTACCTATAACCTGTCCAAAGAAGACAATTGTCTGATGCCTCTTCTTTTTCAGACTGAGTTCCTCTATTAGGACTTCCAACACCATGATGAATACAAGTGGCACAAATGGGCATTTTTGTGGTGTTCTTAATCTTAAAGGAAAGTTTTCAGTATGATGGTAATGTGGGCTTGTAGTATGTGGCCTTTATTGTGTCAAGGCACAGTTTTCCATATTTGATTTGTTGAGGGTTTCTTAAAATTTGTTTTCTTTTTAATCATGAACGGATATTGAGTTTTGTCAATGCTTTTCCTGCATTTATTAAAATGATCATGTAATTTAAAATCTGGAAATCCCTTTCCTATTCTACATTCCCAGTTGACTCCAGGTGATCCAGCCCTGCCAATTCCTTCAACATTCTCTGTGGATAAGACAGAATGGGCCTCCTGCAGACTGCCTGGAATGCTAAATATTCTGAACATCTCTGCCTTAGGCTCTTTTTTTCCCCACTGAAGAAGCTAAAGGTCCAAGGGGATGCTTTGTGGTGTGGCCTGGGGTAGCCTAAGTTGGACCAATACAGGGCAAAGCTACCCCTATTAGCTTTTGAATGCAGCTTTCCTGACTTTTTGAGGGTTACACTTTATGCCCATGTTCTGGGATTTTTCAGAGATATACCTGTTAATGTATGCTTGGTGGTCAATATTGGTGGGTAGGATAGAACCAGGGGTGTCCTATTTCACCATCTTGTAGACATCACCCTTCAGGTATAATCAGTTTTACACACTGATTCCCAATATTCCTGGGACCCATTCTGAAAGTTTAAAACTGGAGCTGAATAATAAGACTACATGGGTGATGTGTGCCAACTCCAAGAAAAAAAGAATGTTGGCCTGCATTTGACTCATTTTATTTCCACAAAATTATATATAGCATTGGTGGTTCTGGAGTAACACAAATTTTAATAAATGACTTTTTATTCACATACGACACAGAGAAAAACCCTCAAGTTATTAATGTTTAATTCAATTCATTTTCACCAACAAATTCAGATGGCACACTGATAAACTGCCATATTAGTCACACATAATCACCCCCTGATGCCCACCTCTTTCCAAAGGTAGCTAATATCCTAACCCCTAATACCAGAGAACAGTGTTGCCTACTTGGAGAAAATTAATCACATAATGCACTGTTTTGCTTCTCTTATTCAATATTCTGTGCATGAGATTTATGTTGTATCTACAAGTGTACGCCAAAAAGTTCTTGGAAAATTGAATTAAAAGATGTTTATTTGGATGTAATGTTTTTGAAACTTTTGCATACGAAGAATCTTTGCCAGGTCTACAGAAATGTATACTCTTTAAATTTATTTACCTGAAGGTTACAGAGACAGAGGAAGAGACAGAAGACAAAGATCTTCTATCCACTAATTCATGCCCCAGACGGCCACAGTGTCCAGGGCTGTGCCAGGCCGAAGGCAAGATCCAGCAGCTTCCTCTGGGTCTCCAATGTGGGTAGCCACAGCCCAAACATTTGGACCATTTTTGATGACATTTCCCAGGTTTAGCAGGCATTTGAATGGAAAGTGGAGCAGCTAAGAACTGGCATTGCAGTCAGTGGCTTTATCTACTATGCCATAATGTCAGCCCCTCTTGTTTTCATTTTAACCATTCCAGTAAGTTGATGGTGATCTCTTATTGTGACTTTATGCTTTTTTCCATGATAAATAATGTGGTCAAGCACCGTTTCCTTTCTGCAGGGCATGTTGAAGTTCATGTCTATTTTCTATTAGGCTGATAACTTATTTTTAAAGTTTATATTCCTTTGTATATTTGGGATGCAAGTTTTTGTTGTTTACATGCATACAAGTATTTTTCCATTCTGTGGTTGTCTTACTCTTTCAATGGTATCTTAACAAAATTCTTAATTTTAACACAGTTCAGTTTATAATTTTTTTCATTTATGGATAGAACTTTCGCTCCCACTTAACAAATCTGTCTCCTGCAATGCAATACATGAAAATATCCTTTGGTCTCTTACACTGATTTCTAAAATATTTGTTGTTTCACCTTTCACAAATAGGCAAAGAAACAAATTTTGTGAATGGTAAATGATCACATCAAAGAACTTTTTTAACACAAATAAACAAATAACTTACAACCATGTACTGAGAAGAGTACCCTTTCCTTATCATTACTAATGACTCCTTTGTTTAAGATCCAGTGTCTAATATGACTAATTTTAGCATTATGGTAATTCTGGCTCATACAACAATGAGAGCTGAACGTACAGAAAGGCCATTCCAGGAAGCGGGAGCAGTGTATGCAGAAGTCCAGGGTGGGATGAGTACCTGGATCTTACTGGGAAGTGCCTAAAGGCTGGACAGGCTGGAGCATATGGAATAGGGAAGTGTGGTTTCTAAGATGGGAGATGGAGCCAGAATACGCAGACCATGTTATCCCAAGAGCAACAGGAAACCACAGAAGTGTTTATGGATAACTTAATCAGGTCTGCATGTCCAAAATATTATTGTGGCTGCAATACAAAGAAGTGATTAAAGGGGATCAGAGCAAATACAAGTAGTCTGTCAGAAGGCAGCTCTCGTCATGGAGAAAAGAGATGTGGACAGGCTGTATTATAGGAAAGAAATGGACTGAATAGGGAGATTTGGGGAGAAAGGAGGCAGGACTTGATAACTTGAATCCTCAAGTATGACTACCACATTTCTAGCAGGATGGAAGATATCACTGTTTCTCTTTCCTGCCATCTCTCACTCCCCATGTCTCTCTCTTTCTGCTTGTCTCTGCCTTTCAAAAAATAAAAGAAATCTATAAAATACAGGTAGATGATAAATAAACAAGTGGTAATATTTATAGAAACAAAACAAAGCAAAACAAATGAAAAAGAAATAAGGAGCACAGATGAGTGCATTTGTTGAGACCAAAAAGTACTATCATTTTGGGTTGAGTACATATTGATTTTCAATTTTCACTGAAAGAAATAAAAAGCAAAAGCAGGGCTAGAATTGTGGTATATCAAGCTATGTGTTCACCTGAGATGCTCGCATCCCCTAAGAGTGCTGGTTCAAGACTTAAATCTCCACTTCCAACCCAGCTCCCTACTAATGCACCTGGGAAATCAGCAAAAGATGGCCCAAGTGTTTGGGCCCCTTTTGCCCTCAAGGGAGACCCAGAAGCTCCTAGATCATGGCTTCAGATCATTCCAGCTCTGGCTGCCATAGCCATTGGGAAATGAACCAGCAGATGGAAGATCTCTGACCTATCCCCACCTCTAACTCTCCATTTCAAATAAATAACAAATCCTTAAGAAGAAATAAAAGCAAAAGTAGATTGAATGGGACCTTAACACCCAGAAGCCCACACCAGCTAGTAACTTTAGGTAGCTAACCAGAATCTGGAAGATCTCTTCCTAGAATTCACAGCCAAGTTGCCTGCTCCCCTGCATGTTTTTTGTCCCATGTTCACCTTCATTCAGTGGGAATTACCCTCCCCCATCTCAGTGTGCTGATCTTCTTATATATGGTTGGATTCAGTTTGGTAATTATGGGGTTTTGCATTAGTGTTCATGAGTTTTCCTTTATTGTAATATCTATTTTGATTTGGAATTAGTGTAATGCTGGCCTCAAAGAATGAGTCTAGAGATATCTTCTTTGAACAATTAGTGTAATTTTTTTTCTAAAAAATTGGTAGAATTCATTAGTGAATCCATCTGACCCTGTGGATTTCTGGTGGGAAGACCATTAATGATTAATTAAAGTTCATCACTAGGTGTATGATTATTCAGATTGTCTATTTGCTCTTGTTTGAATGTAGGTAGAACAGTGTCTTTCAAAAAATTTTTACATTTCACGTACACTATCAAATCTGTGAGTATACAACTGTTCACAATATTCCTTTATTATCCTTTTATGTCATGGAGACTGCAGGGAAAGCTCCTCTTTCATTTCTGATACTAGAAATTTGTGCCTTACTGTTTAAAAATTTTATTTATTCATTTAAGAGGGATGAGTAGAGGGAGGGGAAGAGGAGAAAAAATAGGGGTGCAGTGTGGAGGAGTGGAGTGAGGCGGGGAGAGAGAGAGGGAGAGAGGCAGTGAGGGTGAAAGAGAGAGAATGAGTACTCCCCTCTGCTAGTTTACTCCCCTAATCCTTTCAGCGGCTGAAGCTAGACTAGATCAAAGTTGATACCTGAAAACTCAGTCAGGTCTCCAACGTGTGTGGCATCACTGCTGCCTTGCAGGCTCTGCATTAGCAGGTAGCTAGAATCAGGAACTGTAGCCAGAAACTGGGCAGAGCATCTGAGCTGGCATCTGGATCTCAAGGCTAAATGCTTACCACCCACCTCTCTGTCTCTTTCTCTCTTTTAGTTTGTCTAGAATATTATCATTTTTTTGATGCTTTTCAAAGAGCCAGCTTTTAGTTTTGTTCATTTTTCTTTGTTTAGTTCCCGTTTTCAAATTTCATTGATTTTTCTTCTCATTTTTATTATTTCTTTTCTTCTGCTCACTTTAGGTTTAATTTCCTTTTTTTTCCTAGTTTCCTAAGGCAGAAACTCACACTATTGATTTCAGATCTTGCTTTTCATCAAATATGTGCTTTCATACCTTCAGTTTCCCACTAAGCACTGCCTTTCCTTCATCCTCCAAATTTTGATAACTTGTATGTTCATTCAGTTGAAAACATTTTAAAATTTCTTTTAAGATCTCTTATTTGACCTACATGTTATTGAGAAGTATATTGTTTAGTCTCCAAATATTTTAGTATTTCCCAATGCTATTTATGTTATTGACTTCCAGTTTAATTCTTCTGTGGTCTGAGAGAAAACATTGTATGAGTTCTATGCTTTTAAATTTCTCAAAGTGCATTCCTAATGGCCCAGAAGGTGGTCTATCATGATGAAATATTCCACGAAACCTGAAGACTGTGTAACCTGTTGACGTTGAGTGAAACGGTCTATAGATGTCAACTATATGAATTTGAATTAAACTCTTTTCCTACTGATTACTGACCATTGGACCTGTCTGCAAAAGATATGTTAAGCCCCCTAAGAGGGGTTTAATACATTTTTTCTCGAAATACGACCTGCCTTTGTCTTACATATTTGACAATCTGCTTTTAGGGGCACATACTTTAGTATTATTAGCCTCCTAGGACAATTGGCTGCTTTATTTTATTAAAGTACCCCTATTTGTATTTGATAACCTTCCTTATTCTGAATTATTCTGTTTGAAAATAAGTTACTTCTGCTTTGTTGTGATTAGTATTCACATGGCACATAATCCCTTTACTGGAGAAGAGAGATTTGATTTCCTGGCTCACTCTGCAAATGCCCACAAGTGCCAGGACTTGCCCAGGAGGAGGGCAGAAGTGAGAAACTCAGTCCAGGTCACACATATGAATGGCAAGGACCCCACTACTTGGGCCATCCCTTCTGCCACCCAAGCTATGCCTTACAGGGACACTGAAGGCAGGATTGCAACCCAGGCACTTCAATATGGGATGTGGGCACCCAAAACAGCATCTTAACTGCTTTACCAAATATCTGCTCAATTTTGCTTTTAATTAAATATGTCTTTACATTTAAACTATGTCTTGCAGACAGCACATAGCTGGACCTGTGTTTTATTCACTCTGACAATGTATACCTTTGATTTATTCAGATCATTGATGTTTAAAGTGACTATTGATACAGTTGACTTAAAATTTCTATATATATTATTTTTCTCTCTCTATATATATATTACATTTGCTGCTCTTGTTCTTTGTTGCTATTTACATCTTTCATTCTTTTTGCATTTCCCTGAAGCCTAGTAATGTTGAACGTTTTTAATATATTTGTTGGGCATATGCATCTCTTCCTTTGAGAATTATTTACTGAGTTCCTTTTCCTACCTTTCAACTAGATTGGTTATTTTGTTGTTGTTGATATTTTAAATTGTATTATTATTTCCCATGATACAGTTTTGTAGGTATTGGGATTCCTCCCTCCCTCTTTTCTTTTTCTTCCCCATTTTCTCCTCCCACCATTTCCCCTCATATTATTACAGCACTATAATCCTTAGCAACAGTTACAAGTTTAACATTCTGCTGTTTGAGTGCATCATGGCATTGTATGTATAGGCAAGGATGGAAAATCCAGTATCAGATTGTCCATTATTGACTTTTTTAAAGCTGCTGATTAAGTGTGGATATTAATTCTTTGTCAGATAGATAGCTTTTTCTATTTTTTTCCCCATTCTGCCGGATATTTCCTCATTCTACTGATCATTTCCTTTGCTGAGCAGAAGTATGAGTTTGATGTAATTCCATTTCTTTAGTTTTGCCCTTGTTGACCATGTTTTGGGAGTCCTACCTAATAAGTCATCCCCTACACCAATACCATGAAGTGTTTCCCTGACTTACAACAGAGACTCAGGTCTTAAATTTAGGTACTTAAATCTTGAGTTGTATGGTGAAAGATAGGGATCTAATTCATTCTTCTAGCACCATTGATTATACTTACTCTAATGTATGGTCTGAGCATTTTTGTCAAAGATCAAAATGGTATAGTAGGCAAAGCCTGTACCTTTGGTGCTAGTATTCCATATGGACATTGATTCATGCCCCAGCTGCTCCACTTCTGATCTAGCATCCTTGCTAATGATCTAGAGAAGCAGTGGAGGATGGTCCAAGGCACTGGGTCTCTAGACCCATGTGGAAAATTTAGAAGAAACACCTGGCTCCTGGTTTTGAACTGACTCAAATTCTGGCCACGGTGGATATCTGGGGAATGAACCAGCAGAGAGAAGAGTTCTGTCTGTCTCCCTTGCTCCCAACCTACCCCATACTCTCTCTGTAACTCTGCTCTCTCTCTCTGCTTTCAAATATGTATATATAAATATATATACAAATATAAAATATAAATTATATATATATATAATTTAGGAATATATATTATATGTAATTTAGGTATATATCATATATATTATATAAAATATAAAACACATATATAAAATATAAATTTTATATGTATGTAACATTTAGGAATATATATTATATATATAATTTAGGCATTAAATTATATATAGGCTTAACTTTCCTTGCTCAGAATTGCCTTGGTTATCTTGAGTCTTCTGTTATTTTATATGCATTTTAGAATCATTTCTTCTTACTCTTCAAGGAATTTCATTGGTATTTTGATAGGGATTGCCTTGAATCTGTAGATTGTTTCAAGTAATATAGACAGTCCCATGACATTGATTCATTTACTCCATGAGAAAGTAATATCTTTTGATTTTTTGGTGTACTTAATGATTTCTTTCATCAATATTTTATAATTTCATTGTAGAGACTATTCACTTCTTTGGTTAGATTTATCCCCTAATATTTCATCATTTTTGTCTATTATAAGTGGAATTTATTTCTTGATTTCTCCTTTGGTGAGTTTATCATTGACATGTTAAAGTTACTTTTTTGTATGTACATTTAACCTGCAACTTAACTGAATTGGTTTGTCAGTTATAACAGTTTTTTTGGTGGAGAGTTTAGGTTTTTTCCATGTGTATTATCATGTTATCTTCAAATATGGATATTTTGGCTTCCTTCTTTCATATCCTGGTTTAGTTTATTTCTTTCTCCTCCCTAATTGCTCTTGTTAAAACTTCCATTACTATATTAAATAAGAGTGGTGAAAGTGATCATCCTTCTCTTATTCCAGATCTGAGGGAAAATGCCTTCAGCTTTTGCTCATTCAGTATCTAATTCTTAGAGGTTTTTTTTTTTAAATCATAAAAGGATGTTGAATCTTATCAAATGCTCTCTCAGCATCTAATGAAATGACCATATGGTTTGTGTTCATCATTCTGTTGATGTGATTTATGATTTTTCTTGGTTTGTCAGTGTTGAACCACCCTTGCATCTCTGGGATGAATCCCACTCGATCGTGATGTATGATCTTTCTGATGTGGTTTTGGATTCAGTTTGCTAGCATGTTGTTGAGAATCCTTGCATCTATGCTCATTAAGCATATAGGTCTGTAGTTTTCCTTGTTTGGTTTTAGTATTAAAGTGATTCTGGCCTCATGAAAAGATTGGCACAGTTCCAGCTTGTTCAATACTTTGGAATAGTTTGAAAAGTACTGGAATTTGTTTCTCTTCAAATGTTTTATAGAACTTAGTAGTAAATCCATCAGGTTATGAGCTTTTCTTGGTGGGAGATTTTTTGATTGCTGGTTCAGTCTCATTACTTGCTCCATAGTAAGCAATCTGTTTAGATTGCCTATATCTTCTTGGCCTAACCATTCAGGATATTATTGAGCATTTACCATATGCCAGGCTAAATACTTCTTTCCCCCCAGTTAGCCTAGAAACCAGATGTTTCTCAAATATATTTGATCACACACCTCATTTTCATTCAAATAGCAAATATTGATATCCTGAAGGATTGGCATACTGTAGCTTTAGAAAAACATGGACTCTAAGTAAAATCTGTGACTAGAAGCCTAAATGGCAATGTAGTCTTCAGTGTAAGGAAATTTTATTGTGTTAAAATGTATATAATACAAAGTCTATCACTGTAATAATTTTAAATGTACAATTCAATAGTGTTGAGGATAGTCACATGATTGTGTAACTACCCTCACTGTCCCTCTTTAGAAATTTCTTACCCCACATTGTAGACTAATCAACTTTCCACTTCCTCTTTTTCTGAGACTCTGGTAACTATTATTCTACTCTGTGCCTTTGTAAATTTCACTACTCTAGTCACTCCTATATGTAAGACCACACAATATTTATCTTTTTCTATTTGACATATTTCATTTTGTCTGATTTCTTCAATACCCCTCAATATCATTGCATATAGATTTTATTCCATTTTAAGGGTGAATAATATCTTATTATATGTATAAACTGCATTTTCTTGGTCTGTTTATCTGTTCATGGACACTTGGATATATAACATAAAATTTTTCTAACCCAGCTACCTGCTTTCAAATCTTTTGCAAATATACACAGAAGAGGAATTACTGATCATATAATATTCTGTTTCATGCTTTGAGAAGCCATGAAACTATTTTTTGCAGCAAGTGTATTATCCTTTATTTTCATAGGCAAAGCAAAATTTCTCTACATCCTCACCTCCTCACCAGCATTTGTTATTTCTCTACATTTATTTGTTTTTAATAATAACCATCCTAATGGGCATGAAGCGATATCTTATTGTGATTTTTATTGATATTTCTATAATAATGAACTGTTGAACATATTTTATAAGATGATTATTAACTATATTTATTTTTAAAGATTTAAATGTTTATTTGAAAGGAAGAGTTACAGAGAGAAGGAGAGACAGAGAGAATTTTCTTTCCCTGATATACTCCCCAAATGGCTGCAATGGCTGGAGCCTGGCCAGGAACTTCATCCAGATCACCCACATGGGTGGCAGGGACACAAGGACTTAGGTCATCTTTCACTGTTTTGTTGAACACATTAGCAAGAAGCTGGACTGGAAGTGGAACAACTAGGACTCAAACCATGGCCCATCTGCGGGATGCATTACCCACTGTACCATAACAACTGCCCCATTCTTATTTCCTCTATGTAGAAATGCCAATGTAAATATTTTCCTTACTTTGGAAATGAGTTACCTGTTTAGTTTTTGTTGAATAGGAATATTTTCAATAAAGTAAAATTGTTTCTTTAAGGTAAAAACTCCTAATATGGCCAATCACTTTTGAATAATTAGTAGTACCTATATCTTAAAAAGACTTTTACCTAGAATATATAAAGAGTGCTTACAACAATAGAAAAATATTCTTAAAAAGGTAAAACAATTAAGCAGACAAATCACAAAATGTATGTAAATTTTCAATAAACATGAAAAATGCACATCAGGAAAATGCAAAGTCAAATCACAAGATACCATTACACACCCAGCAGAATGACTTTTAAACTAACAATGATACTATGTGTTAGCAGGGATGTAAAGCAACTAGAACACTTCTTTAGGTATAAAAAATGGAGCAACCACTTTGGAAAGATAACTTGGCAGTTTCTCATAAATTTCTCATATAACGCATCAGATCCACTTTTAGGTACTTACATAAGAGAAACGAATCATGTCTCCTCAGAGAGACCCATATACAGCCATGGTAGTTTCATTCATAAAGTCTAAGATAGACGACCAAAATGTAAATTACCAAGCATGCAATTTGGGTGAGTTTCAGAAATATGATACTTCATTAAAAATGTCAGATACAAAAGAGTATGCACAACAACTGGATTCATATCAAATTCTGAAGTAGACCAAACTAACCAATTGTGGTATGAAGATCAGTGTTTGCCTATTGTCTATAGGGATGAGTATTGACAGCAAAGCAACATGAAGGAAAGTTTTTGGTGATATGAGTGTACTGGATGTTGACTGCGGTAATGGTAGTCCTACAGATTTTTGTCTTTGTCAAGATTCATCTAAATATACAATTAAATGGATGCATTTTATTGTATGTATGCATGGTTTTCAAAAAAGTTCATGAAAAATGCGAATCATGAAAAAGCATGTGTGATTTCATTTTTTTTGTACTAAAATAAACTTATCTTTTAATTCTATTTTCCAAAAACTTTTTAAAGTAGCCTCATAAATTATGCCCTGAGAAAGATGATTTTTAAAATGTAAATTCTCTTAGTAACTAAGAAACGATGATAATAATCTAATTCTACAAATCAGCATAATATACTTATATCTGACTTAAGTAAAACAGTTCTTTAACTGAGGGAAGAAAACATTTAAGAACCTGGTTTCATTCGTGAACTGAAATAATTTCTCTTAATACCATCAGTAAAGAGATTATATTCACTCCTCAGATTTTCTGAATATATTACTATATTTCAAATAGATGGAATAATTGAATAATGTTCATCTGGAAAGCTTAGGTTATTACAGAGCAAAATTTACACTTTAGCATTATTTATAATACTCCTTAGGTAAATGGTATGAAACACTTCAAAATTAGTTCCTCTGTACTTCTAATATACTCTGTTATGTGGAATAGCTTTTTAAACACAAAACCAAGCACAAAGTTTCCAGGTGTTCTCTGGTCTTCATTTCAGTCTACTGCTTAGAGTTAAAGAATATTGGCTATGCTATTTTTCATTTTTCAGATTTCATGAGACTATAATGATTTTCGTTGTGATTTACTAGAGTTAATGAGCCCAATGAATATTTCTCTTGAAATCATAAAAAATTCATTTGAAAAATTAGAGTAACACACAGCATTTTGAAACTACACAGTAAAAAAGATAACCCACCAATTAAGAAAAAATAATACTATGTTTTAAAAATTAGCTTTGGTGACATTGTGATGCACTGGGTTAAGCTACTTAATACTTAATACTTAATACTTGTGATGTTTAAGTGCTGACTATTTCTGCTAATGTGCCTGGGAAAGCCATGGATGATGGTCCAAGAACATGGGCCCAGCTACTCTTTCAAAGGATGTGGATGGAGTTCCAGACCCCTGGATTCAGAGTGGTCTAGCCCTGGCTGTTGTGGATGTTTCGGGTAAAGCAGCTGATGGAAGATCTCACTTCAACCTGCTTTGGAATAAATAAATAATTAGATCTTTGAAAAAGAAGTGTTAAAAAAGACTGAATTGAAAAGATAACATGATTATCTTATAGAATCAAATAGCTTCATGGCTTTCAACATATTGGGGTAGGTAGCATGCCGAATCTAATGCTAACCTCTCCTAGATTTTCAGATTCTAACAACAGGCAAATATTTCTTTGTTGTTGTTCATGTGACAAAATAGCATTCTGCCCAAAGGATTAGATTATAAAAAGGGAAGGGGACCAAAGAAGGGAGACAAATCTCACCCAAAGGTCAGTTTCAGGAGTGTGTTTTGGAGATTTGAATCTGTATGTTCACCTGTAGGATGTGGTTGCCAGTTATCTTCAGATAGCTGCCAAGTCATTACACAGTCAGTGGCACTGAGTCATTTCCATACGAACTCCAAGCACAGAATGACAAAGTACTGCTAGTTTGATGAGAAATCTTTGTTATTTGAGACTCTGAGAAAATATTTTTCTCTTTTTCAAATTGTGTAATCAAACCCACTGGCCAGGGTGGACTCTCCCATCCATAAGTAGATTAATATGTGTAAGCTAAGTCTTCTGATTGGATATTTTTTGAGTTAGGTAGGTAGATAAACAGGAAAGAATGACGGACTGGAGCTCAAACTACAGTCTCCATACCAGTGAGGGGAATCCCACAGGAACACAGGCCCAAAGGGTGATGGACAGTATTGCTCTTTTCTGAGGAAAGGATATTGCAGCTAAATTGAACAAGTCCCCAGGGCCAAAATAAATATAAGGAGAGTAACTAACAGATTAAATACATATATATAAAATCAATAAGGATGGGTGAATATGGCAGTATTTTGAGGTAAAGCTGCATTTTCAACTATTTTTAAAATGTTTCCCATTTGGCAGAACCCCAAATGAGCTTTGCCAAGCTCTTTTTCTTCTTAATTTTTAAGTGCGTATGTATTTCAAGGAAAATTTAATCCATATGTTCCTCTCTCATTTACACAATTTATCAAAATGTTGCTTTGAATGAGCCATTTAATGTCTAAGAAAGCTGAAGAGCATTTCTTTTTCCTCCTAATACAAGATTTTAGCTTTTTTCTTCCTGAATTAGATGTGTTCAGTACCACATAGAAAACTAATTGAAAATAATCAATTTTGTGTTAATATTCAGAACCAAAATCTGATAAAATTCAATATAACAGAACAGCAAAAACCCCTATAGTACCATATTTCAAATATCTAATGCTTTCTTCATTAAAAGCTACCTTTCAGATGACAAGATTTTTCTCTCACTTTAAAAACTAGGAAACTGAGTCCCAAAGAAGTCGAAGCAAATGCCAAAATCACAAGTCTAATTAGTGGCAGAGCCAAAACATTCATGTGTGTTCTTGTTAGTGCTGCTTTGGTTTTTCCAGTGTTAATGAGGATTTTATTCTGTAGCATGTAAAGTGCTGATGTGACACTAGTTCATGAAAGGCAGCAGAGTGCACTGATGAGTGAAAGGTGCTTCCATGCTCCCCACAGACCAACACCCAGACAACTGCTAAGCTGGGACTAAAAGTTCAGTAGCCAGCTTCATCATGGAAATTTCTGTGGCCCAGTTCACTATGGGATCCTCACTCATATCTGCCCTTTACTGACCCACATGAGCAAGTGATAGATCCTATTTAAGAAGAACATTAAATAGTCCAAGTAAATTCTCACCACTTACCAGAAAGATGCTATAGGAAAACAAACTGATTGTGCTTTTTAAGATTTCTTTATTTGTATTGGAAAAGCAAATTTAAAGAAAGAAGGATCTTCCATCTGCTGGTTCACTCCCCAAATGGCCAAAAATGGTCAGCACTGAGCTGATCCAAAGCCAGGAGTCAGGAGCCAGAAGCTCCTTCCACGCCTTCCATGTAGGTGCGGGGTCCTAAGGCTTTGCACCATCCTCCAGTACTTTCCCAAGCTCCAAGTAGGGAGCTTGATGGGTAATGGGACAGCCAAGACATGAACCAGCATCCCAATAGGGATGGTACTTATAGGTAGAGGATTAGCCAATTAAACCATTGCACTGGCCCCTGACTGTACTTTAAGGGTATTTCTTCCTCTCCTCCTCTTCCAGTTCCTCCTTCTTTCTCCTGAATGGACTATCCTGGGCTGCCCATAAACATGCTAAGAGGCAAACTCTGGAGGATGGAGGGACTGGGGTCCTGGTGCATCTTAGCTTCAGCCTCTGACACCTGTTTCATGAGACAGAAGAAAAAGGCCCAGGGAAGGGCAAGTTTGCTATTCCCAGGGGAATGAAGGACTGGAAGAGCATTGGGATTTCCTTTTGTCTTGTTGGTCAATAACATAAACTATTGACCCTAAGTCTGAATCAAAAGAAATTTGGAGCTAGTATTAGGCCAAGCAGTTAGTAACTTCAGCTTCCTGCTAACCCAGACCTTAGGAGACAGCAACAGTAACTCAAGTAGCTTGGTTCCTGCTACACAGCAGGGAGAAAAATGGATTGAGTCCCAGCTCCTGGCATTAGTACGGTCCCCTTGCAGGGATTTTGGGGAGTTTACCAATGGAAAGACATTCTTTCTTTCTGTCTCTACCTTTATGCTTCTCGAATGAACATAGTAACTATTTTTAAAATGAACATCATAAACCTCTGCAACCTTGTAACTCAGCAACACTTAGACCATATTACTCTACTTTGACAACAGTAATTATAGATAAAACCCTATTTTTTAAAAAATCATGTTGGAGGGTGCATATAACCTGTACATACATTTTGGAAACAACAAGGGAGGGAACTTGGAAACCTGTCTCAAGGGAGTAACCAAAACAATATCTAACAGCTTGCAGCCTCTATTTCCTCATCTGTAAATTTGGCATGGTTAAGGACCTCCACAGAGAAATGATGATCACAAAGAGTGTCAGTACATAGTAAGACCTCAGTAAAAGTAATGCTAGCCTAAAAAAAATGGAGACAGGAAGTTGGGATCCATTTATAAGATTGGTGGCAAACAAAGAAAAAGAAAACATAGGAAGCTCATTTTGAATTGATACCTAGTCTAAGCAATCAAAAAATATCATGGATTTATTGAGCTTGAATTGAAACCTCACTGAACACTCAACATAAAAATCAATGACTTGATTCATGTTATTATAGCACATGCCTATATTACTCATATGTAGCAAAACCTCTCTCTCTTTTGACATTCTGCTGTCAAAACCAGTTAGCCACACGGATTTGCTCACTACATGATATATGTACATATATTATATAAATATTTATTTTAATATATATTAAAACATCATATTGAATCACAAATATGTACAATTAATTAGGTGTCAGTGGAAATATGGAAAAAGAAATTAGATTTTTAAAAGTCATTGAAATCCAATTCAAAATTCTCAGCAAATGTTCTCAGAACATATGATTCAAGAAATGGCTACTTTGGCAATGTCCTTTAAGGCATGTTAACATTGAGTTCAAATGACATGGGCTACACAGTTATTTCTTTTTGATAAAGTTTTTTTTGTTTGTTTGTTTTGTCTATATTTTGGTGAGACACATGCTAAGTACATTGGAAGCACACTGGATTGAGGAGTTGGGATACTGTGATTATAGTCTGTTACACAGAAGACAACATTCTAATTCTGTAGAGTTCCTGTATATGTAAAAATGCAGTTGGATTTGGTGATCTTAAGTGTTCCCTACTTGTTAACATTTTATAGATCCTACGAGAGCTAACGGGGATGTGGGACACACTGGACAAGCCTGCGGTACATACTGGCAAGCATGGGAACCAGGGTAGCGGGCAGATCTGGTAGGGGTTCTGGGGAGTCGCCCCAACTAGGCTGCAGCTCCAACTGGTTTGCATGAAGACCGAGTATGAAGTGGGTAGGAT
Source organism: Ochotona curzoniae (assembly GCF_017591425.1). Taxonomy (NCBI): domain Eukaryota; kingdom Metazoa; phylum Chordata; class Mammalia; order Lagomorpha; family Ochotonidae; genus Ochotona; species Ochotona curzoniae. The sequence continues at coordinate 54,937,805 of NW_024465369.1, forward strand.
CGAGCTGGACTACAACACCCATTGGTTCACGAGGAAGACGGGGCTGGAAACCGAAGGGACCCAGCAATCGCAATGACCAGCATGTGCATAAGCTGATTGGTGTGACAAACGGCGTTGGAGTCTGTGCTAGCAAACTCACGCAAGAATCAGATCTGGGATCAACTCAGATGAAGTTTCTTTGGATATCTCTCCAACTGAACTGCTGATCTTGGAACCCCAACCATCAAGAGACTGTCAGCCAGTGGACTCTGAATAGGTTTCATTGTGGTTGGGACAGTGAGATTGGCAGCAATCCAGCACTGATGAACTATCAAAACTGTTTGAGCAGGACCCTTGGAGCTCGCCTCATGTTGGGGATGGGGGATGGGTGGGAAGTTGGGTGGGGCTTTTCCCTTTGTTACTCCCCTAACCCCAGATACAGGGAAAAATGATTGTATTAGTGTGGAAACAATGATACTACCCACTTTCACCCTGTAGCCCTTGACCCTTTGTACCCTAATCAACTAAGATTATTAAAATAAATTAACGAGAAAAATATTATTTTGAACTTTAAATTATAACTTGTTCTGGGAATACTAATTACCCAGCTACTTAACTGATTACAGTGACTTTAAATATTCCTTTTGATCTAATCTAAGAACAATTTACTTTTTCATTTTCTTATAAAATATTTCTACCATGAAAAATAAAAACATTTTATAGATCCATGATGACATGGTTTTAAGATAGTCTAAAGGCTAGCAGACTGGGAAGTGCAGATACAGGACACTCTGCTATCTCTATTCCTGAATCAAAGATGGACTCCCAATGAAGCTGTGAAATATATTTGGTCAACATGATGCTGAACTTTCTACCATTGTCTATATCTACCATGTTATGATACATTTAAACAGAAGAATGGACTTGCGAATGTTGCTGAAATGCTATACTATTGCAATAATATAGGGGAAAACAGTGGGGCAGAGGGTGTATGGGGAATGTGGATGGGGAAATCCCTGAGCCTATGGAACTGTATCATAAAAAATAAAACTTAAAAAAAAGAGTGAGGTGAGTTTTTCTGGCCATCACTACTCTATCATCAAAACTGATTCATACGGCACATTTATTCGGAACTTATAGGTATTATATATAGACATTTGAGAAAAGAAGATAAATGTTCTAAATAAAAATCTGCTTTCAAGTTGAATTTGTTGCTTTTTATTTATTATTTTCCATGATACAGTTTTATAGGTATAGAGTTTCATCCCTCCCCTTCTATTTCCTTCTTCCCTATTTCCCTCTCCCACAATTTGTCCCCATGTCATCATGACAGTATCATCCCTTAGTACAAGTTACAAGCTTAACTTTCTGATGCTTAACTGTATGAAGGCATGGTAAGTATGGGAAAAGGTAAAAACCCTAGTATCACAATGTTGTATTGTAATAATGTTAAAATGTAAATACAAGTTTCATTAGGAGTCCTACTTTTATTCAGGAGTAGAGATGCATACTGTATAGTACCTTTACTTCCTAGCATCCTAATCTCCTTTGTACAGTTTGGATTTTTAAAAAAACATTTATTTATTTTAATTGGAAAGGCAGATTTACAGAGAGGAGAGAACAGAGAGAAAGATCTCCCATCTGCTGGGCAACTCCCTAAATGGCTACCACGGTTAGGCTGAACCAATCCAAAACCAGGAGCCAGGAGCTTCTTACTGGTCTCCCACACATGGGTGCAATGTCCTAAGGATTTGGGCCATCCTCGACTGCTTTCCCAGGCCACAAGCAGGGAACTGGATGGGGAGTGGAACAGCCAGGACATGAATTGGTGATGGGATATGAACCTAGCACTTGGAGCTGGAGGATTAGCTAGTTGTGCCATCACATCAGCCCTCAATTTGGTTCTTAAGCAGCTTTTCCACTTGATCTATAACTCAGTGTGGAGAAAATTAAATCCGAGCATAAATCCTCTCGATCATGAAATATGGATCATCCTACTATTTTATAGAATCAACCAAGGATCAAATGAAGGAGCATAAGACATATGCCAGCCTCTTCAAAGAAGCTTAACAGAGAAGACAGTTACCTTTATAGTGTCAGAAAACCAGAGAATAGATTCAAGCATCTGAAAGAAAGCCTTGCATCACAAAGGAGTATCACGTGGCATGTAAATATCGCCTCCAACCCCAAAGAATGCTCCTAATTGTTATATGGGCTTTAAACATTTTGTCACATATGCTTCTGTTATACACACATACACACACATATTATTTTTTCTTGAAATCAAGAGTTTAATATCATCTAGTGAGAGATTCCTGACAATTATCACAACACGGGAAGAGTCATTTACATGGCTTTACACGCAAAGCTGCTGCCTACAATGCTGGCATTCCGCAGAGGCCCTGGATTGAGTCCTGGCTGCTTCTCTTCCAATCCAGCTTCCTGCTAACACACCTGGGAAAGCAGCAGAGGATAGCCCAAGGGTCACCTCATAGAAGTGCACCCTCATGGAAGACCCTGAAGAAGTTCCTGACTCCTTGCTTCAGCCTGGCCCAGCCCCAGCTGTTGCAGCCATTTGGGAAGTGAACCAGAAAATGGAAGGTCTCTCTCCTCCTTTCTCTGTAATTTGCCTTTTAAATGAATAAATATCTTTTTGATACAAAAAAGATTTATTTACTAGAAAGAGTTACAATCTATTTTCTAGTATGTAGTAAATTTTTCTTACAACTTTTTTACAGTGCTTTTTGAAAAAAATTATTTTATGGATTTTGAGTATGCTGAAAAGTCCAACTCACTAGGAAATAAAGTCAACCTGATTACTTAAGCAAATGTCCTGAATGATCAATACATGAATTGATCTCCAATTAAAAATGAACAGCATATTGTCTTAGCAAATGTCATCATTTCTGTTTTCAAGAAGGGACTGGAGAGACAAGCTGAACCAATTTAAAGGGTTTTAAATGGATTTTCTTTTTAAATTTTATTTTGTAATGCTGTTTATATAGTTGAGAGGGATGCATGTCTACATGGGCCTGTGATTAGGGTGGGGAAGGTTGAGACATGGAGGAAGGAGGGTGGGACAAATGCTTCATTTTTCTCCCCTTCCAGTGTCTCCAGGGAGAGAAAGAGATGGCTCAGCTCCTTGCTGTCAAACTGTATCAGCACCCAGGGGTGCCTTAGAGACTATGAAATGGGGAAGAATATTTCCAGGGTGTTACTTGAGTGGTTTTGACACTTCTGATGTTTTCGACTTCATTGCACCAGGGTTGAGAAAATCTTTCCAAGGTATATTGGCTAAGTCTACCTTACTGCATGCTCAAGCCCAGGAACATGATGCAAAGCTTGTCCAAGGAGAGTAGTCCAACCTGTTCTGCTTTCTATCCTCTGACAAGGGGTGCAACATCCTCTTCTAGCCTAGATGAGCTGGCATGTCCCCCAAGTACGCCTGGGCATGCTGTCCACTGCATAGGCATCAGCAAATAAGGAGGCCCAGCCTCAACACATGCACTTCAGGGTTGTACCGCAGATCTAGTGATTTTCCCTGTGGCTGAAGTTTGGGTCTAGTGGTCTAATTGGGGATTCCCCCAAGAAACCTTGCCTAGGGTGACCTCAGACTTGACTCTTGGAATGCAAGTTCACCCAGGGTGGCATGTCCTGGCCTGGAATTCCTTGTCTTCCCACATATCTTTAAAAGAGGAAAAATAGAATAGAATAAGCAACTATGCTAGCCCACTGGTATAGTTAACACAGATTTGCCGTTAACCAGGCCCAGCCTTGGTGCTTTTCTCCTAGGATTTTAATACTTTCCTAGGTATAAGGAAACCTAGGCAGTTGCCTACAGCTAGGGTAGATGGGCTTTCAATTGAAACCTAAAATCAAAACAAGAACAGAAGAAAAATAAATAAGTAAAAACAAAGTTTGTGAGCTTTGGGAAACAAATAGTTCACGGAAAGAGCTAATTTCTCAAGGTCCCCATCCATGCCATGACCATTTTCTTCCGCTCTAAGACCCATCCGCCTCTCCTCATTTCAGTTTTAGGTTAGGAATACTGGAACTGATCACTTTTCAGCCTCAATAAGTCCTTGTTAATTATTTTAACATTTCAGGTTCAGGAAACCTAAACCCAGTGTTTGTTAAGTGCTCTTTTCCTTGATTTGTATGCCCTCTTATATTACAAGGGAAGTTGATTCCATGTGTTTCTGATTCCTTTTTACTTAACCCATCAAGACATCGGTTCATAAAGGCCATTTGATGTCCAAAGATTCTGCAGAGACATTTCTTCATTAAACATAAAACCAGTGCCGTGATACACAGTTTATAACAAAAGAACAGAATTGGGAGACCAGAAACTAATCCTACCATTGTCTCTGACTTGCTTTCATACAATGGTGAGTCACTTTCCCACATGTTATCTGTATAAAAATGGCAATATTTTATATGTGGTTTGGATCATAAATTGTTGTGAAGAATCCTTCTGAAGAGTAAAGTGTAATAGCAATCGAGAATACATTAGCTATCAAAATGAAGAAATTTTTATATACTTTTGAGCTTGTAGAGTGGTTTCCCTTGTCAAGTACCAGTATAAGTTAAAATTTCAGGTCATGATTATATGATACATAATGTTTCCATTGGAAAGCATAATCATTATATGAATTTATACCCGAGAATTCCTATATTTTCTATTGGTTTCCTTTTTGAGCTAAAAATCACACTATAAATGTTTTTGAGTGGTAAGGAGAGTGGAAAGAGAGACTGAAAAAGAGAAGGAATGAGAATGTATGTTTGTTTCCATCTATTAACCCATTCCCCAAAAGTCCTCAATGTTTGATGCTATGCTAGGCTGAAGCCCAGAGCTAGGAACTCAATACAGATCTCCCAAATGGATGGTAAGAGCCAAGTCATTTGGGCCATCACCATTTTCTTACTGTTGGCAGTAGCAGGAAGTTAGAATTAGGCAGAAGACAGAGGTAAAAATTAAACTCAGGCAATTAAATATGGGACATGGATCCCTTAACTGCTAGGACAAGTGCTACTACCACCTTTTTAAAACAATTTTCAGAAAGACAGCAGGCAGATGTTCACAATAGAGAGAGCTTTCTGATTCTCGCTAAATGGCAGAGATTCTTTCAATATTTTGGAATACCAAACACTGTAAGTCTAAATTGTTCTAAACAGTGTGGCAACAAATTTGACATCTATCAGCAATGAGATATTCGTTACTTAGGTTCATTCATTAGATTCATTAACCTGCTTCCACTTGCTGGTTTCAGGTATTTTATCCAGTATCTAAAGGACAAAGTAGCATTCAATAATCTATTTTGACTGAGGCTAATAGCAGAAATTACTATACTTCATGATCAAAACTGTCAGGGAGAAAAGACACTCAGGCTTTTGGTTTCTGTATCGGTAGAGTACATGAACGAGAGAAGAGGCTCATGGGACCATCGAACATTAGTTTTTCCCCACACTACTCGTGTCCCAAAGCTCCAAGCTGTGTGTGTGTGTGTGTGTACGCGCATTCCATGGATCATTGGATTTCCAGGCAGTGGCCTGATTTTAGGCAAAGCACACATTTACCACAGCACTCAAGCAGCCAGACTGAATGAATCCCTGTTGCCAGGCAACTTTGATTTGGTAGGCAAGCTTACCTGTGTCTCTACAAAAGGCATGCTCTTAAGACCTGGTAGGCAACCAGCTTCTACTTGCTCAGGGAGTGGGATAAAAAATCATCAAATACATAACATCTGTATTTGATGCATTGAGGAAAAAATTTCCCCAAGTAAGGGTTATTCCTGAAAGAGTTCAGTCTAGTAAATGAAATCAGTACATAAATAATGAACACACACACGGGAAATGATCTTACAGAGGTATGAACATCATCAGTGACATAATAAACAAGGTAGTTATCTTCCCTTGTGATGAGTGGGACTATTTTTAAAGCCACTCAAGAACTACAGGCTGATTTGGGGAAAGAAGAGGGGAGTTGGTGTCTGAGAAAACAGAGCCACACATAGGCTGAATTACTACTTACAAATGAGCTAAAACAATTTTTTTTTAAATAAAAGACCATAGCAGGTAACATATTCTAGAAGAATCATATGGCAAGAACCCAAAGCCCAAATTTTTATAAGAATTTCTGAAATTCCACAAACAATTCACAAATGCAAGGTCTGTCTTATGGGTGAAGACTGTTTTAGAACCATCTGGAGTTGTGAACTGCCTCTCAAAAGTCTGCTATCCCCATGGCCTAGCTGAGTGGCTTGGTCAATGGCTTCAACCATTTGATCACTGAGCTGGGGCAATATGAGCTAAATCATCCTACTACTTGGCTTTACTGGCAGTCTTTTGGCCAGGAGTTCTTTCTATCCCACTTAAGGGACACAAAGACCTAAGCAACTTGTGATTCTTAAAAGGAACATAGAAGTGCTTTCTGGTTAAATCAAAGAGCATATGCCCTACAATAAAACTTGAAACTCTGAAAAAGGAGATCTCTTCTTTTTAAACTTTACCTGTTCATAATTGTTTTTACTTCATGATCTCAGAAACTTAATACAGTGTAGGATTATAGTGTGATTCTCCAGATTTCTATGCTGCTGTGTTTAAAGTAATGGAAAAGGGCCATATGCTTTGCCCTGTAAAATACAGGGACATGAGTGCATTCCAAACAAGTGCTGATTGATTTCCATATCCACTCGGTGTCCACCAATCTGTCTCTTGCTTTGTCACTGCCAGGTACAAATGAAAAAACTACATTCTTAGTTGCTTCAAGAGGCTGCATGTTCTGAAGCTCCATATTCATAACTCTCAAACTGGAATGAGAGGGCTTTTACTTTAGCTAATCATGGATATAGATGAGAAATGGAAATAAAATATAGAAGCATATAAATAGATTTACTACATGTAAAGCTTATGTTTTGCAAAGCATGATGCACTGAGATGAATCTGGCTGATTTTAGAGAAGATAATTTCGTGAAAGCATGTATCTATTGCTGTGTAACCAATCACCCAAAAATTTAGTGAAGTAAGAATAATAAGAAGCATTTGTTACCTTTCAAATTTCTGTAGTTCAGGAATTTGGGAGGGGCTCAAATGAGCAAAATGTAAGGAGGTGACTAAGAGACCACAGCTGGGACTGGGGACATTTTGAGTAGTTCATCACTAACATTAAGTGGAACACTGGTTAGTCAGACATGAGGCTGGCACAATGGGGTCATGTTCAAGGGAAGCAGAATTAGGCTCCTTATTGCATCTGTCCTAGACCATAAAAGATAAAAGAGGAAGAGGTGAATGTCAGCTGGAAATGATAAACAGGAATGTATAAATACTAACCATCACAAATTCTGTTGATTTGTCTTGGATTTTTTTAATGCATCAAGTTCAGGCCTTCACAATTTTCTCCGTATGACTTTTACCTTCTATCTAGTGTATAATTTGGTTGTAAATTCTCATTTTGTCACTCATTCTACTCCACAGATTTGCAAAATCAGATTTTCAGTTACATTAGTTTTAAGTGTGACACAAATCAAGCTGCCAGTATTAATTTGGAAGGTATTCCCTATGTTGTTTTTAAGGGCTAATATCAGAAAAGGGTTTTCTAAAACAATAAGACATAACCATAGAACCCTATTATACAAATAAATATTTGTGATGCCAGTAACCCACTACATGCAACTACAGATTCAGATCTCAATTCATCCCAAATCTATGAAAACCTATTTTTATTAATGATATAATTTTTCAATTTCCTTGATCAAATTTTGTCCTGCACTGATGATTTGCTAAGTATGTGCTAAATAATTGGAATAGAGAAGCAATTTTATACATGCCATGCTTTCAAGGAATTCATAGTCAGATTTACAATTCCACATGACAAGTGCAACATTAGAAGCATAAACAAGATAAAGAGATGTAATAGATATAGGAAAGAAAAATAATCTGATAAAAACATACCATAGACTCTTTCTACTTCACATACTTGCAAAATCAGACTTTCAATTACATTAGTTACAAATGTAACTAAACCATATTGATGCTATTAATTCTAAAGGCATTCCTTGTGCAATTTTAAGTGCTAATGCTAGATAAAGATTTTCCAAGACAAAAAGATATACATAGGATCCTACTGTAGCAATAAATAATTGTGGAGTCATTTGGCTCACTCTATGCATCTTCATAGATCTCAATTCTTCTCAAATCTATGAAAACCTATCTTCTTATTTTCAAGATAATGCCAAAAGGAATAGTGCTTGTCTTTGCTAAGATGCCGGAGGTCCTGGTGAATCCTCAGATGTAAAAGACCTATTGAGACACAGGCAGAAGGAGAGTGCAGAACAGTGCTTTCAGAATCCTGCATTCAGAGGCTAGAAGACAAATCATGAGAAGACAATACAATGATAATTAGAGAGCTGGGTAAAGTAAAAAAGAAAAAAAGCATCAAGACCATGCAACTTTGTGATAACCCAAGCAGACTTTCTGTATGGAGAGAGGAAACAACCATGCAGGCAAAGAAGAATGAAGATGAGTTCAGTGCTGAACAAGTCACATGGGAAGACCAAATGGACTCGGTGATCTGTCAAATGTTGGAGAAACAGCTCAGCTGGGCTTGAATCACCCAGCACACTTCCCTAGATAAGCAGCCTTATGGTACCGCTTGGACTGCATCAAATTCATTAGAACCATTTGACAATCATGCATTGGAGACTTTTTTTTTTACCAACACTTCTCTTGCAAAGTGTGTTCTTCAGCCAAGGACTCATTATTTTCTGCCATAATTTAGCATCTTATCAACCACTATATCATCACTTCCATTCTATATTTTGTGAAAAATGACTGCTTAATATACCCCTTCGATGAATTTATTTGTAAGTATACTGTTATGTTATCCTTTTACTTGCTGCCAGGGAAGTTCAAAGAGGCTAATTCTGAGATTCCCTCTTGGTAGTGACATGTTAGAACAACAGAGAATGTTTAGATGATAATTTTAGAATTCAGGAGAAATAATTGTTCTGTGTAAAGAACATCAGTGGAGAGACAGCTAATTTTTCAGAAGAGCTTTTAATTGCATTCATGTTGATAAAAAATGGATTGAACATTTCTTTCCAGAATAAAGTAAGTTGTGATCTGCCTCACATGAAAATGTTTTTATTTCAAACCAACCAACTTTGAAAAAAATCTTCCCATCTTTTAAGATTCATGCTTCATTTTTTTCTCTCACAATTAAAAAAAATCTATTTGTGTATGAGGGAGAAGGAAAATCAGAGGAGTCATGAGAACAGGGGAAAGACTGTGGGGCAACTCCGAAAGTAAGGAAAAAGATTTTGCATTTTCTGGCACACCCTATAAATGCCTGCAATAGCCAGGGCTGGGCCAGGGCTGAAGGCAGCAACTGGGAACTCAACCTAGGTCTCCCACATTGGATCACAAGAACCTAATTACTTGAGCTGTTACTATTGTGTTCCAGTGTCTACATTAGCAGGAATTTAGTAGATTACATTTTATGTAACAAAATCAGTTCCAAATTCTAGAAGACTACATATGTGTGTATATATGAAATCAAACATATTGAGAACTACTCCTGTAAGACCTCAGACTCTCTAACTTTTTTTGATCATGTACCATAGGAATACATTTTAATTTCAATATATGTACATTACTTAGTAATATATGCTGCAAAATAGCTTACATACATTATAAGACATGCAAGAATTGGAATCAATGAGAAAAGTCATATAATCAAAATTATAATACTCTCATGCTTTAATCAATGCATTTTCTTAGGCAAATACCAATATAATAGGTATAAAATATCCTGGTGTATGTTCTTTAGTTATCACACTATCATTATCTCTGTTGAGATTGCAACCAAACCTAACAAAGAAGGTTAGAACAAAATGCTAACAATACAAGTTGTTGTATTGTTATATTCTACATGGGAAAGAAGTAACAATTATTGAAATCCCACATTTGGGGTCTGACAAACAAATTAAGTGTCTCGACAAAATGTCTGCACTGAAAAATCCATTTGGGGTTTTTCACAGCATAGTTGAATCTGCTAGAGTTCAATATCTTTTTTGTTTATGAAGTTTTAATTTTACTACTATTGGGTTACACAGATGGAATAAACAAGGAACACCGCTGCTCTGCCCATTGTGGTCATGAATTACAGAGTCTTGGAAAAGTGTGCTGAGGTACTCTGGAGTCTCTGTTTCTGTGCGCCGGGTGTGTACTACTTGTGCTTCTACAGAATGTGCATTAAACTTTAAAACTTTCAAACTACTCTATGGCTAAAGTTGCTGGACCAGTCATGTTGCATTTTCCTAAGGATAAAACCCCAAATTGACAGCTCTCCCTATGTGTTATAGAATAAAGCCAAGCAATCAGGAGCAAGCAGGCCCCTGCCACATAGTTGCTCACCGATATCAATTACTTAGCCTAATTATCTTGACAAAGTATGTTGTTCGTTTAAATTTTTCATTTTCTGGAGGCCATAAGGCAACAGGGACCATAGGAAAAAGTGATCATGCCATCTTGGAATTGACAAGACATAAGATGTAGACATTTGATCGGAGTCAGGCATATACCCAAGGTTGAAGATTAAAAAAAAAAAAAAAACTTTGAAAAGTAGTTTAGAGAAAGTTCAAATATAGCTTTATGAAGAGAAAAATGTGAAAGCGAGAAGCATTTAAGAGAGATGGCAAACTCTGAAAATGAAGTTTTGACCACATCATGATGAATAAATGTGGAGGTAAAGACAGCGGTAAGACTGCACAGAAATTGTCTGAAGAGTTTAGACTTTGAAAGAATGCATTTACAGAGGCACAAAAGGACATACAACCAAGGGCATAAATCATGAAATGTATAAGAAAATTGTCAGAATTGTTAATGTATTGATAAGCCAAAATGACTGAAGTGACAAGGCAATAAAGCCTGCCATTTCAACTCTGCTTAGATCACCAGTGAGAACAAGAAAGCCAAATGTATGGGGCCGAAGATGACAGCAGATGAGAGAAGCATGCTAATCAAGGAAAATGATCAAAACTCAAACCAAGGGTGGGATAGAGGACAAAACTGTAGTTTACTTAAATAAACTATACTGCATTTTCAGAGGACTTCATCCCAAGATCCCTAAGGGAACCTGTAAACACGGTTGTGAGGTTTCTGTTGGACCTAGGAGAGGAAGCAACATGTCCAAAGCCTGAAACAAAACAAACTGACTTCAGATTTTTAGTGGTTGGGAGACAGGGGCTTGGGAACTAAATACTAGAATCAATAATAAAGTAGATGTGATGTAAAATGTGGGAGAGATTCAGGAACAATAGTGGTCTGTGGATCTTATGAAACAGAATGCTGCTTAGTAGGATTTGTTGTGCCTTCATGTCGAAACTTCATTGCAAAGAGGCTTTTTGCAAGATAAACAGATGAGCAGCTAACAGGCACTTGCTGTGTATGGGGCATAGCCTCCTCCTGCAAGGCAGTGTATCCACACTTGAGGTACAACCTTTAAAGGCAGCAGACATTTTCCTTTCAAAATAAGTTTATATTCTAATTACGTAAGCAATGTATTTTAAGACAGGTTGGCAGTGTTCCTTTGACTGCAAGAAATATTTCACCAGTTTAAAAATGAGCTGAAAAAGAAAAATTATTTATGCTATTCATCCTAATTCCAAAAGCATTACTATGTGAAAAAATTTACCTCTGAATTAAGGAAATATACAGAAATGTGCATACACACATATCTGCATCAATATAACCTTATATATTATTCCATTGGGATTTTATTATAAGCTTTGAGACAGTAGCATAACTCACTTGTTATTTTGCTATTCTGAATTTCTACATTTTTTCTTATAATTTTTCAGTCTATTTGTTAAGAAATACTTATCTGCATGTCTGATTATTTCCTTAGGATACATTTCAAGAGGAGAATTATTAATTTAAAAGGTCTTAAAGATTCTGAATATAATGTACAAACTATTTCTCACAAAGTTTACAGCACCTCATGTTATCTTAACCAGTTGAGTTAGCATACATCCTACCACCATTCATAATGACCTTTTGTTTCAAATGCTTTATTGATTTGGTAGGGGAAAGCAATTAAATTTGTCTTTAATAGGTTTGAAATCAATTAAATACAGTGGCGATGAACATTTTTCTATTTTGAAAAGTTCCACATTTTTTCTCTGTGAATCGTTCTCTTATTCATTTTTTCAAATGGGAATTTATTATTTGCCTTGCCAATATTGTATCATCTTTATATATTAACAATACTAAATATCCTTGCCTTATTTGTTGCAATTTTTTAAACTAAAACATTTGCCCTATTTTGTTTTAAATGTGTCTGTTCTTCATATATAAAGCTTAAACGCCTTTTCACTGGACAGTTTACAAAATGTACTTCATTGTTGTATCCGATATCTGACCCTAATTCTAGCATTTTGTTTATTGCTTTTGTTTTTAGATAATGTCTTGATGTTTATCTTGGATATGCCTGTGTTTTGCTCCATGATTGGTGTTGTGATTGCTTTTTATCTTCCATAGTGATTGGAAACATAGACGTCCTGTTTGTTTTCTTTTTCTTTCTTTTTTTTTTAATTTTGCTGGTGGCTGCTGCTAAGCTTTTCCAATCATATGTGAGCATCTATATCATAAAATATCAAACTCATGAATGAAACAAAATCTTTGATTCTCATTATGTAGGTAAGATCAGGATTGTGATGTTTTTACTCCCTGTTTCCCTTCTTACTTTCACTTTCCATTCTTCATTGATGTCATCTGTGATTTAGAGCTACCTCATTATAACTAAATTGCTGTTTTCCATTTTAAAAATTTTAGAATAACTTCTATATCTACTTTCAAAGAAATTATCCTGTATTTCCATTGACTTTGTGTGAATATAACACCAATTATCTTTATCTGCATCTATGTTTACTTAGTGTCATTATTCAAACTCACTAGCACTCTTTTGTATCAATTTTTTTCTGAGTCCTTGAATTTTTATGTGATTGTCATGCAGCTAGATTTTTTTGAAAGGTCATTTCAACAGGTTGACCCAGATTAAATGTAACAATAAAGATGAAAAAACTAATGCATTTGTTTAAAAGTTTAGACTAATACAGAATGGGGAAAGTGTTGTGGAGGAGTAATAAAACCAATCAGGAGATCTGAATTGCAATAATCCCAAGCCATTGTAAAATGATGGCTCAAAAAGCTCATGTAAATACATCCGTCACACTAACAAGCCCAAATCCTAGAACAAAACTTTAATACTTTTACTTTACTAGGTATAAATCAGGTATACAGTATTCAGGCTAGTTTAAATATCTTAATGTTAGTATCTTACAGATATATCCAAAAAGTCAATCAACAGAGAAAATTCTGAGAATCCCTTTCACTTAGATGTTGCGGAAACTGGGACTTGCAAGTAGGAAGAATGAGATTTAGAAGCTATGCTCACATTGGTATATTCAGGGGCCACGATAGAGGAAAGATTTAGACTCCTTACTGCTAGACGTGTATGTAACAGAATGAGTAAAGTTTCAAAGGTAAATCTTTTGATGCTGTAATGGGGAATTTCTCACGGTCAGAGCAGTTCAGACTCGACACTCTTTCAGACTCTAAGACTCTCCCTTGCACCCCAGACCCCGGAGCGTGGACGGTGCCTCCCAAGGACGTTGCATGGCCCACAGCATGTTAGCAAAGAAATGGTTAGTTAGAAATCTGTTTAGGGAAATAGGAGGGACCTTTAAACATCTGTGGAGAATAAGATTGAAGACATGTTTATTTTTTGTGTAAAAAGATTTTGAGAATCATGCATCATTTTCCTATATTATATATTTTCTACGAGTTTTTGAGATATCCTCACAAACTGCCGTGCATGATTGCCTAGATACCCTTCCTTGCCACACAACCTTCTACGAGAACACCCTTCTCTCAGAAACAGAAAGGACAGAGGGGACGAGACAGCATGCATGTGAAAGAGTCTGGCCTTGCAGTTTCCATACTCTGGTCAGTCCATAAACACTAGAGTCCTTTCTGCTCATCAAATATTCATTTTTCCCCAATTAAATTCAATTTTTAACCAGAATATCACATACAAGTATGTTACAATTTAAATTCCCCCACAACTTTAATATGCTTATTTTTTAAAACACTGCCAGTGATAAGCCCTGCCCACTGATATTTCCAGATAAGTGAGAAATGGGCGAAGCAACCTGACAGATCTGGCCACACCTGCCACTCTTAACCTTTCTTTTCTGAGCCCTCTGTCACCTGCTATAAGGATGCAACATCCAGTTCACATTCTTGATGGTATTTTCTTTTGATCCTGAATGTATTCAAGCAGTTCATGGGTGATGTGTTCAGATGTTGAATTCTCTGTGGAAATCATGGTCCTTTCCTTCTATGTTTGAGTTGAGATTCCCTACAGCAGTTTGCCTAGGAGTATAAGGCAATCAGCAAAGCTGTCTCTCAAAGCCACAAGGATTAAGAGATGCTCACCTATGCATTCAGTCATCTGCTATCTTTTACAGGTGTCCAGAGGGGCAGGGTCACTTTAATTGATGTTACAATGCTTAATATAGAGTCAGTGGCATACAGGTGTTCAATATAGACCCTCAGATAATTAGCATGATAATGGAGAGCTGTTTCCCATGGCATTACCACATGCTAAAGAATTAAAATACAATTACACTTCATTAATTATCTCTACACTATGTTGTTCCCATGCGGACTCAAACATTGCAATTTTAGATGGCTCACACCATAGATTAATTATTCTATTGTGGGTAGAGCACAATTTTCAAAAAATTAACTTTCACCATGTACACATTAGAAATCTTTTGTCCACTATAGATATTATTACCTTGGTTCAGGATGGGAGTAGGAATGGATTTCAGCACTGTTCCCTGAGGACAGGTGGCATTATAACCACCCTATTTTCCAGTTATTATGCCATTTAAGTTCCATATTGATTAAATAAAGTAGTTATATGAGCATTTCTAACTCACCTCAAACACATAACCTTAAGATCTGCAGACATGCTCTACACAAGTAGTATTGTATGCTCTAATACAAGTAGTATTTTGGATGGAATTCTGTGCAGTTTCAAGGAAACCACATATAAGACTGGTATAAGGTATATATTCTCACAAGTAAATGGGTTGGACCACGGTCCTACTTCTGTCTGTTTAACTGACACTAACAGTTTTCAAAACCAACATATCAGTTACCCACAGTGTTGGATAAAACAATATTTGTTAAGTCTCAGATTAAATACCCACTTAGTTGGAAGGAGAAGAGAGAGTTTGGGAGAGGGTAGTTTTTATAGCATATCAACATTGCTCACAATTGTTAGGGAGCATTTCACCCTTAAGCAGAATGCCACATACAATTTACTTTTAGAAATTATTAATTCAATAAAAAATAACTTTTGGGAAAAATATATACTTCTTAAAAAGTGTGTCAACAAGACAGGTGGCACGGCTAGGAATAGGTTCAATCTGCACAGATGATTGTACCTAAGTGACTTCACAGTCAGATAAAGGGTCCTATGGTTTTCTTTGTTCCACTGGTCTGATCCTTTATAATGATCATTTTCATTTAAATTTACAACATGCTGATGTGCATATCCACTGTGGAGCTGGTACTTCCTCCATGTTAATGTTACTTTCCCTTTCTCTAAACTGATCTTGATTTGATTGCAAGGATGTGGAGTCACAAAGGTGACCTAAACATGCAAAAATGTCTAGCTCAGATTTTAAAATAATTAATTAGCTTCAAATGTGTAAAATAGAATCATCAGCACAAGGAAAAATACCAACTTAAAGACCTTAAAGCAAAGAAATATACAAGCTACTTCCATGTAGCACCTTCATTCAGATACTGCATTACGTCAGGAACCACCCAAATCTCTCTGATCCATATACCTCATCTTTCTACCTTTACTTCTAACCATCTATCCATTCTATCCTAGGATCCATTTGATTCATTTGATTGTTCAGGTTTGCCTAAACCAAGCACCTTCCAGAATTTATAAGTAGGAGAGATCTTCAGGCAGTTCACAGAAAAATTGAATTAAGGATGAGTTTATTTGGGAGCAAAATAAATTTTTGAATCCATACATAATTTTTTTCATAATATTCATTTCCATGAACTTTTTGAAGACTCCTAGTAATTCCTTTCTTGTTATGACTATATTTAAGTGTATACTTAAAAGGGAAAAAATTAAAGTATCTAAATATTTTCATACAAATTGCAGCAAAACTGATAATTCAGTTAGTGTCTTTAATATATGATGTATTATATAATATTTTATGTTCTATATTATATATTCAATAGCTGTTATATTAAGTATAATATATTTCAATTTTTTAGCTAAATGTCAGGGGAATGTAGAACCCAATTTATAACTCAAGAGCTTTAAATAAACCAGGTGCAGAGCTTAACTTCACAAACACAAAAGTGACAACAGAATAACCTGCAATAGAATATACTATAGAAGAAGCTGTAGTGTGGAGTATAAGCAGTTACAGATCATAAATTATTTGTTTTAGGGGCAGGCATTATGGCGTGCACATAAGGCTGCTGCCTGTGAAGTCAGCCTGCCATAGGGTTACCAGTTTGTATACTTGGTGCTTTATTGCCAATCCAGCTCCATGACAATGTTCCTGGGTTAGCAGGGGAACACAGTCCAAGTGCTTGGATCCCTGTACCCACTGGGAGATTTGGAAAAAGTTACAAACTCATGGCTTTGGCCAAGCCCAGAACTGGTCATTGGGGACATTTGGAGAGTGAACCAACAGATGGAAAAAATCTTTCTCTCTCCCTGTTTCTGTGTAACTCTCAAATACATACATACATATGTATATACATACATACATACATTTGTTTTACAATTGAGAAACAGGTAGACCCATAGGGAAATTTTTAGTTAATAACAGGAAACTAAAATGAGGCAGAACAATTTACCCCCAATTTATTTCAAATCCCAGAACGGAGCTGCTAGACTATCTCCAGTGTTCATCATGAGCAAGAACAGAATTATGATCATGGTAGCAAGTGGTTTTCTAAAAGGAAACCTCTAACAGTCAAATTTACTTTTCTTTGTTATGCACTAGGAATAAAATGATACTCATGCCGTTGCATATTTTAGACTATTTCCTTGAGTATTTGAGCTTTGGAATTTAGTGATCCCAATTTTAAACTAAATTTTGGGCGTGGGAAGAAGTTGGCACTCCACAATGAAGCATTTCATCACCTAAACCCCCAAACCCCTCAAACACTCTTTATATTTCAGATACAAAATTCCATTACTTTAGCCTGAGATCAAATTTCATCATTCCATAGGTTCAGTTAACACACTCCAAATGAAAGAATCCAAGCAGACATACGATAAGTTATCTACCATGTATCAAATTCATGCCAGTTGATTAGAAGAATATATTCTTAAATGATTGGCAGTTCTTTTGACAATAAGAATTTATTACCTGTCAAAATGCAAGGTATGCTTTTGATATACTGAAATGAAAGAATATTGGAATGAAACTAAGCCTAAGTTAAAACAGAAGTCATACTATTCCAAATAGATCCCAGATGACTATGAAAAACATATTTGTCTGGGTAATAACAATTAGATAAATGATAGATGGTAATTACATAGATAACAAACATCAATGCAATATATAAGAGTACTTCAAAAGTTCCTGGATAATTGAATTAAAACTTTGTCTTGTGAAAAAACTTTGAAAGCCATGCACAGTTTCCCTATTGTATACATCTTTTTCCATGAACTTTTTGAAGATCCTTCCTATGCATGGATTTAAAAAAAAAAAATTTTAAACCAAAACAAACTCATCTTTTTGCTCCATTTTCCAGGAACTTTTTGAAGTCCCTTCCTATTACATGTGTTCTCTGCTATCAAAATAAAAAGCAATATTGAACTCAGAAAGTCAAAATGGAATAGGTATTTGAATTCTAAATTTGAAGAGCAAAATATGGCAAAAGCTTGGTAATTAGTATTAAGGATCTGATTTATTTCCTGTAAGGCAGTTGATTCACCTCTAAATTTCAGACCCATTAATTAGAGGAAATGTGTCATAATTGGTTCATTCTGGATAAAATGGTTGATATTTTTAACATCTGAGACCTGTTATTTTGTAACTGTGGTTATCCTGTTTTCCTATAGGTTCACAAGCTTTCCATTTAGAATCACAGAACTTTCATACTAATTATAAACTTTTATCTTTAAAAGTGGTGCTGCCTTTTAATCATTTGCCATAGCTTTTGTTTTCTTCCTAAAACCTTACAGAAGATGCCACTGATCTGAATTTTTAACCAAGGCAGTTTTTAGTTATCCAGCAGAAGTAGATTTTAATACTTTGGAAAGGCTTGGTCAAAGGCAAAATTTAACACAAAGCAAAATGTTCAGACACAAGAATTTGCACTTACAAATGTGAATGTGTACCAGTTTACCAATGGAAATAAAAATCCTGGGTTTTTGGAAGATATTGAGAGCTATTCCTACCAGTATCAAAGTTGGTTACAATTAGGTTGGCTCATGCAGTGAATGAAGCTTCTAAACAGGTTGGTATTAATCCCTTTTCCTCCATTGTCATTGTGCTCTAAACCTGAACATCTGTGTCCCTGGCAGTGGAATGTTGAGTCCTAAGTGAAAATCTATCACTAGCAGGACCCACACTGCTAAATACAAGTTATCTAGGGAACAACTGTTTAGTAGTCTTACCCAGAATGATAAAGAAATATGGAAATAAGACCAGCCACCAAAAATTATATTAACTCTGGCCTTTCACACAGAAGTAAATTTAAAAACAAAACAAAACAAAACAAAAAGCCTTTGATTTATTTAGTTTCTGTTAGTACAAAACATTGTCTATGTGCTTCTTCCTGCTCTATGACGTGTGTATGTGTGTGTATGTGTGTGTGTGTGAGAGAGAGAGAGTGTGTAAAGATTTAGTTATTTTGATTGGAAAATCAGATTTACAGAGAGAAAGAGAGAGAGAGAAAAGATCTTCCAGCCATTGGTTCATTTCCAAAATGGCCAGAGCTGAGCTGATCTAAAGCCAGGAACCAGGAGTTTCTTCTGGATCTCTCATAACTGCAGGGTCCCAAGTTTTTGGGCCATTCTCTGCTGCTTTCCCAGACTGTTAGCAGGGAGCTGGATGGAAAGTGGAATACCTGGGAAATGACCAGTGTCCATAGGGGATTGCTTCCATTGGCAGGTAGAGGATTAACTGAGCAATCACAAAGATCCCAATATATGAGTGTTTTTAAGCTATGCTTTCAAATCAGAAAACTGAGGCTCACAGAGTTACATGACTTATCCAGTGCCACACAGACATTGATAAGTAGGGATGGACCATCATTGGCAGGAGACATATGTTTTTTTTAATTTATTTATTTATTGGAAAGTCAGATATACAGAGAGGAGGAGAGACAGAGAGGAAGATCTTCCATCCAATGATTCACTCCCCAACTGAGCGCAATGGCCGATGCTATGCCGATCCGAAGCCAGGAGCCAGGAACCTCTTTCGGGTCTCCCACGTGGGTGCAGGGTCCCAAAGCTTTGGGCCTTCCTCGACTGCTTTCCCAGACCACAAGAAGGGAGCTGGATGGGAAGTGGAGCTGCCAGGATTAGAATCAGCACCCATATGGGATCCCAGCACGTTCAAGGCGAGGACTTAAGCTGCTGAGCCACGCCGCCAGGCCCAACATATTTTTTAAAGTTATTTATTTATTTGAAAGACAGAGACACAGTGAGAGGGAGGGGAAGAATCTTCCATATACTGGTTTATTCTCCAAAAGGCTACAGTGGCAGGAGTTTGGCAACCCCCAGGAGCTGAGACACCCAGCAGCCAGGACACCCCAGGAACAAGCCACACTGTCTGGATCTCTCGAGTGGGTGTTGAGGCCCAAAACTTGGGCCATGCCATCCTCTGCTGTTCTCCCAGACCATAAGCATGGAGCTGTATTCAAAGTGGAGCAACCGGAACTAGAACCAGTGCCCATGTAGGATGCCAGTGCCACAAGTGGTAGTTTTACTCTGTATAGCACAGTGCCAGCCCCCATTAAGCATACCTTATCACAAAGTTCACAAAGCTTTTGAACTTTGATTTGTAAACGAAGAACATTAGAATCACCTACAAGTTTTCAATATGCAAATTGTTTGGTCCCAGAGGCTAAAGAATCTGATTCTATAGACCCCCAGAACAATCTGGTTGGTGTGCCAGCTTCTTCTTTTTAAAAAATGGCTCCTCAAGTGTTTTGGAACCTGATATACATTTGGGAAACACTACTTGACACATTCCTCCCAAATCATTCACACCAAGTCACATCCATAGTAACCTATCTGTACAGTTCACATGGGGAAGTAGACAAGCTGCTTCCAAGTAGCAGGAACAGTCCTAGCAATACCCGTCACCTGGTCCTTCCCAGACCTATAGGGCCAATGTCTCAAAACAGATCCAGCACACCTGTATACTGGTGAGGAAACCCCAGGCTAGTATCCTAAGTTATGCACCAAGAGTCATAATGCTCAATGATGTAATGCCATTATACAAACACGACAAATCACACAATCTCCAGGTACCCATCCTATTCCCCAAGAAAAGTGTTGACACTAAGGGGCTTCTTATTCATTAGTCCTAGTGGCACTTTAGAATATTAGGAGCTCAGGCTTAAAAGTAGGAGGCTAGAAAGAAGGGAGAGAATTTTAATCAGTTGGTCCATGAGGGTAAATTTTTCCCAGTCCTGACAATAAGAATTAGCTCGTGGGCTAGGAAATACTAAATATACCTTCTCTGTAAGATATGAACAAGAGCAAGTGAGGCCCTCTCATGTGACTTGCCTATATATTTTAAATATGGATTTAAATTATGACTGACATTCACCAGTGCTGATTTAAATATGATTTGGTTTCCCAGCTCATACAGATGTTTAAAAATCAACCTAACAGTTAAATGATTGATTATTTAATAGTTGATTATTGGTAAGTAAGAGTAGAAGTTGGATCTAATTATGGTATCTGGATGGTGGGCCTTGTGGAAGGTCCTAATGTCACTAGGGCCTATTTGCAGAATATAGTCCTCTGAGAGGGGCTGTTATGGAAGCTGAGCATGTGTCCAAGTCTTCCTGCTTCGTGAATTGCCATGTGATCATTTTCTGCCCATGCTCTGCCATCTCCAGCCTCTATCCTTCTTAGATGGCAACCTAATGAGGCCACTCACTGCTGGACTCTAAAACTCCAAAACTGTGATAAACCCTCTTCCTTTACGGTAGTCTCTCTTGGGTATTTCATTTAATAGTGAAAAGCTAATAGATATAACCAGCTTCATAACCTTGAGCAAAAAAACTTAACCCTTATAAGCCTTTTTAAACTATTTGTATGACTTTTTCTCAAGGATTAGATTTCCACACTATGTCAGTTCCTTTATAAAAACCTCACTGAAGGTAAATTCTAGGTTTGTTGTCATTTTACAGTTTCATAGTACATGTTGCCTTGAATAACAGCTGGTTATTTCTTTGGAAGATACTGTAAGAGCTGTTACTATAAAGGGCTGAAAAGCAAGGACCTTTTCTTACTCATTTATTTATTTATTTCTATTATAAGTGAGAGGGTAAGAGAAATACACAGAAAGGAAGTCAAAGTTCACCTGTCTCCTAATTCCCTTCCCAATAGCTGTTAACAGTCAGACCCAGGTCAAACTGAGGCTTAGAGCCAGAAATGCCATCCCGGTCTTCCACAAAGGTCGCAGGAACACAACCACTGAGCAATTATTACCTTCTGCCTCCTGCATTTTGCTTTAGCAAGAAGCTAGATGAGGAGATAAGCTGGGCTCAAACCTGGGCATTCTGATAGGGAATATAGGCATCCCCGGTGGTGTCTCAACTGCCACAACAAATTCCTATCCCAGATCTTTTCTTTATGTTGTTATGTCAACACAAAGCACAAGACCTGGCATATACCTAATGACAAACAATTATTTGTTGAATGAATGATCAGTTTCATACTCCTCCAATGAGCAATTAAGCTTCTAGAAATATATCTTTAGAACCTAATTAGATATGAACATAAAGATTTACAATGTACAGTGCTATTTAATGAAGCATGACTTATTATAGCAAAGCACATGAAGTTATATAAATGTCCAACAATCATTTATCATATATTAAGATAAACTATTTAGCAGTCGCCTTGGATAAATAAAAGAAAATGAGAAGGTATTCAAAAAACACTTCCTGTTAAGTTAAAATCAAATAAAAAAATAGAAGTACAACTCAAAACTATTTCAAAGTACACACACATGTATTTACATGGGAGGGCTCTTTAAAAAGTTCATCCTAAATTAATATTATGAAAAAAATATGCACAGACTTCAAACTGTTTTTGGCAACAAAATAAACTCATACACTAATTATAATATGTCTGAATAGCAACTAGTTTGAGGCACTAGAATGACAATCTATTAGGTTTTTCAAATAAAAACTTTTTAAATTTTATCTATTTATTTATTTATATTTTATTTGAAAGCAGAGATAAATGAAGAGAGATTTTTCATCTGTTGCCTCATTCCTCTAATGTCCACAATAGCCAGGGCTGGGCCTCAGGCCAAGTAAGGAGCCTAAAATTCAGTCTAAGTTTTTACATGTGTTGTAGGGGAACCAATTACTTGAACCATTAATTGCTGCCTTCCTGGGTATATATCAGCAGGAAGCTGGATTGGAAATGGAATAGCCAGGGTATGATCCAGGCACTCCAAGGCAGAGTAACACTGTGTGAAATGCCTGCCCCTGAGACATCAGTTTTGAAAAGGAACCATGTCAGAACAAGAATTTCGATCATTCTTAGCTAAAGCAAGAACAAGTATCAAATGAGTGGAATAGTGATAAAATCATTGGTGCTTTGTAAAAAGTGAGTGGGGACAATACATTAAAGAATCAGCAGGTTACAAATGGATACTTCATTTGACAAGGGGGCAAGACAATGGCAAAACATCTCTATCAATTCACAAGGAAAACATTATTCTTGGTTGTGCCCTGACAGCAGCAGAAACAACACCCAGCACCAGAGTTACCTCATCTGGTATAGTGTATGCAATTCTGACAGAAAAATTAAATTGCAGTAAATTTTCTGTCCAATGGGTCCCATCATTGTTGTACCAAGGATCTATACCAACATGTTACCTCTGAGTTGCTGGAGTGTCCTTGGGGTTCTCATTATATGCATTTTATAAGCCTTAGTTTACAACAGAAAGCATATTGTAAAAATATATCCACATACCTGAATATGCTGAGCCTTCCGTGGTTCCTTGTTACCACAAGATTTAAAAATGTTCAATAGACACTGGAAGCCATTCACAATGGAACTCCTCCCCTGCCTCCTCTGAACTAGACCCCCATTCCATCCACCTCACTCTCCAGCACTTTCTTTCCTTCCCACTGGAACTTTGCACATACTGGATCCTTTCCCCAGAATGTCCTCTTGCATTCCATGATTGGATGACTCCAAGTGACCCTTCAGAGATTACCTTTGAAGGACTCTTTTCTAAGAAGCTCTCTCTGTATCCCCCAACACAGATCCCCTAGGGTGGTCACTTGTACAGCTGTACACAGACTTTCTGTCTTTCCCTACAATTTCCTAAAAAAGCCAGGGCCAGGTCTTGATATGGTAGAGGCTCAAAAAATACATGTTGTAATTGAACAAAGGACAGGAATCTAAAGGAGGAGTTTATGTTTCATGTCATGGTCTACCTTGCCACCTGAATTTACAACTGCTTCTAAACTTTTGGGCCCAACAATAGTTGCATAACCAAAGTGTAAAAGATTAAATTTTTGTAACAAAAATATCTAATTTCCATCAAATGAGCTTGTTAAAATAGTAAAATGATTGGCATTTACAAATACAGGCAAAACCCTGAGAAAATAAACACCAGTTTAATTGCTGTGAATCAAAGGTTTTAAGATATAACTAAAAGAAGAATGTGGAATTTGTTCTACTGTATTTTGTTTTTGTTTAAATGTTGTGGTAAAAAATAAATATGGACAATTTTATCAGCCCTGAAACAATTGCAACATGATAAAAGCCACACTTTGGAGGGAGATTTATAGGTAAATACTTTCTTCCTAAATAACTAAACATTGCTTTGACCATGCCAATAATACAGCGGGAGATGAAATTCAAGTATGTCAAGAAGGTGGAAACAAAGAAACAAAAAAATAGGCATTGGGTAGAGCAACTAAGACATTTCCTGGGACATCCATATCCCAAATCACAGTTCCTGGGTTCTAGTCTTAGCTAGAAAGAGCAGGTAATAGGTTAAATAATTGGTCCCTTGACAGCTTCATGAGAAACCCAGACTGGGTTCTGGGCTCCTAGTTCAGTCTGGTCCAGACTTGTTGTCAACATTTGGGGAATGAATCAGAGGTTGGAAGCTTTCTGTCTAGCTGTCTCTCTTTGTCCCTAATTCATTCAAAACAAATAAATAAAAATTCTAAATAAAAATATAAAACTGCTTTTAGTCTGTTTTCTATTGGAATTTCTCAAAATTTGGGTCAAAATAGCATTAGCACTTGAAGAACTGCTTTTGTCACATCAAGAATACATGGGCATCTCTCCTCTGAATGTAAACCATTACTCATTGTCATTTTAGCAGATATTATAGCTCTGCATGTTCTCAAGTCTCTCTTCCTTTACCCCATGTATGTGCAGTTTTAGAAGATAGGTATTTAATGGAAAAGAACCTCCTAACTTTAAAAGAGCAAATTATCAACCAATCAACAGCAGAGAAAGAGCCACCAAAAGTTTTACTAACAAGATTCACAGACATTTTGTTAGTTAGGCATACTGGGATGCATCTCAAACATTTCCCAACTCATGCATCTGTGTTCCTGAAATAGCTTATACTAAAATATAGCAGCACTTACAAGGTACATCCTATGCCATTACCTTAAAATGTAGAGCAAACTGGTGAAGGCAGCAGAAGAGAATATATGAGATCAAGAAATAGAAAATAAAATTATTCCAGTATTTTTTTTAATGTACCATAAGTCAGACTGGTCTCATTCTTCTAAGGCCTCAATGATATTCCACCAGGCATTAATTTAAAGCCTCAAGCCACCTTGAGTCACTCAATAGAAACAAAAATCTAAGCAGGGGGCAGAGAAGACTAGCAATTTTTTTAAAAAGAAATGTAACTGGAGAAAATAAGATGTGTTTTGTTCCACCAGAAATATGACTCTTCACTTTCTCAATCTAACTAGCGCTTGCTCTTGCAATGTGAATAATATAACTGCAACTCATCAGAATGGCCTACATTTCAATTTGAAAAATAGTTCCTATGCTAACCTTTAATAGCCTGTCTTCTGGACCAACAGAGTCACAAAAGAAGTCATTTCATGTGGCATAATTAAGGCCTAGGAGGATATTTAGTACCGTGGTGCCGCTCCCCTTTTCATCCAGTGGCTCACTGGTGTATGGATCCACCATTTGATCAGTGCATCTGGCCCCAGGGGCTTCATGGTCTGCAAGCCACAACCTACTAATAAGCACCCTCCAGCCTGTTTGCTAAACAGATCAGTCCTGGCAGGCACCCAACAACTCCAGTACTTGAAACTTGGAGCTCTTTAACTTGCAAGGCCTATTGTGTGGCAAGCAAGAGAATAAACTATGTAGCTCATAAATGCAGAGCAATTATAGATCAGTTAGTAATACAGCTGTGGCTCAAAAGATTGCTTACCTAAACCGAATTGAGGCCTAATTTATTTTTGTATTGTCTTTGTTAAAAACCAAACAAACAGCTCTGCAGAGCTTGTATATACAGGGAAGAAAATGGCTGTATTTTCCTTATAAACAAGACGGCAAGTCTCGCCTAAACGAAATCATCCTCAGTAGCTGAAGGTTTTGTTTTTATGGTCTGAACCAAGGCACTGCTTGTAAATTCATTAGATTGTTTAAGGAAACTGTGGTAGGAGAGTTTCACAGAAGTTCAATGTGTTGAGGACTAGAGAGCTGTTAGAGATGCTAGATAAGATACCATCAAGTTCAAGTACAAGAACATAGAAATGAATGGGCCTTCATTTAAATGGAAGAGTAGCTGGGTAGCTGGGGTCGATATGCATAAATATGCCAACAGTTACCATGTATGAAGATATACTTCTTTTACAGGCACTGTTGTTGTATTCAAATAATACAATTTATCAATTTCCACAATAGAGAACAAAAACATTAACTTTGTGCAGGAATTAGCATTACCTATCTTAAAACAATTCAGTGGCAACAAAGTATACAATTTTTGTCATAGCTAATATTTTTCCATACGGTTTGAGCAACTATGCTCTGATAATTGTATTAAGCAACAAATCCTATATTTTTTTAATCATATACTCTTGCGAAAGTTTCATAAAGAGATTGGTGATAGTCCTTTTAAGAGACCTATAATAATGTTGAAATATCTACAAGATGATAGCTAACAAAAACACAATAATACTTATTTGAAGTAGATGGCATTCAAGACCTGGTTGTGTTTTTATTAACAATCTAACCTTGACCGAGTACCATATCTTCCTGAACCTCAGTCTGTTCCTCTGTAAAATGAAGCCTATCACAAAGGGATGTTAACCAGGGGAAATGAATACGTAGAGTGTAAGTACTTGACAGCTTACACACTTCTATTTAAATCCCTGTCACTGCTAAACAGAAAACAGAATTAATAAGTAACTGTGAATGTACTTCAGAAAGTTATCATAAACTGAATTGAAAGATAAGTATGTTTTAATACAAAAATATTAAAATCCATGCTTAGGCTCTGCATGATAAACATTTTTCACAAGCACTTTGAAGACTCTGTGTATGCATGGACTTAAAAATGTCTTATACAGAAACAAACTTGTCTTTTAATTCCTTCATCCATGGATGTTTCTGTATTTTTGATCTTCACACTTGCGTTAATATGGCTGTGAACTACCGGACAGATTCTTCGGGGGGGGGGGGGGGAAGCAACTCTTAATTGCATCAATCAGCTTGATTTAGATAACAAAATGTTGGTTTGGAATTGTAGGCGATTTTGTATGGTTTCATCTTGAATTTTGCTTTGATAACTGAGATTGACTGCTGGTGTTATGTAGATTGATCTGACATCAGAGACAGGGAAGTAGATAGTAAGAACCAGAAATCTAGAGCCAGTATCCATCCACATCTGGAATGATAGGAGAAAAGTAATATGAGGAGCAAAGGCGTATTATTTTAAGATTTATTTATTTCTATTGGAAATGCAGATTTACGGAGAGAAGGAGAGACAGAGAGAAAGATCTTTCATCTATTGGTTCCCTCCGCAAGTGTGGCCACAAAGGCTGGAGCTGAGCTGATCCAAAGCCAGGAGCCAGTAACTTCTTCCAGGTGTCCCTCACGGGTGCAGGGTCCCAAGGCTTTGGGACAGCCAGTACTGCTTTCCCAGGCCACAGACAGAGAGCCGGAAAGTGGAACAGTTGCGACATGATTCAGTGCCCATATGGGATCCGGGCACATGTAATGCGAGGACTTTAGCTGCTAGGTTACTGGTGCCAGTCCCAAGATGTAAAGTTTTAAACTGCAGTAAGAAAGAGCCAAGAAGGATGAATATGGAAAAAGACATGCTGGTTTTGACTAGGCAAAGCTAGGGAAAGAAAAGCAGAGGCAGTGCATTCCCAGGGACAGTTGGAGAGGGGTTTGTAGTGGAAATTCTACAGAAAGTGAAAAGACACTGAAGTACAGAAAGTGTAATAATGCAGCAGTGTGTATTGCTTCACACCAGTTAGAATAGCTATCATCTGAGAAGAAGAAAAAAAAAAGAAAAAAGAAAAAAGAAAAACACATGTGGGTGGGAGAAAAGGTTCCCTAATGCACTACTGGTGGGAATGTAAACCCGTACAATCATTATGGAGGACAGTATGGAAATTTCTCAAAAAATTCTGAAAACAGATCTACCACATAACCCAGCTAATCCCAGTCATGGGAATTTATCCAAATGAAATGAAATCAGCACACAAGCAAGCTGCTTGTACACCCAGGTTTACTGCAGCTCAACTTAAAATCACTAAGACATGGAATTAACCCAAATGTCCATCAACATCCCAAATGTCCATCAACAGATAAATGTAGTCTGCATATACTATGGAACACTACTTAGTACCTGCTGGTGAATTCCAGGACTAGGAACCAGCCATGTCAGTGTGGGTTGTAACACTGGCTGACACATGCAAGATCTGGGGCTGGGAACAGGTCTAGTAGGGAAACTTCGGGAACTTTCTGCTAGACCACAGCTACCACTGGTACCAGCTGGGGGCAGGCCAGGCCAGGCTGTACTGTATCATCAATCAGCATAAGTGTGGACTGGGTCTAGTATAAGGATGGTCTGGGCCAGTCCACTCGTGCATGAAAACTTGGTCTCTGGATCGACTCTGCCTTGCCAAACCATATATATTGCAGGCATTGGGAGGAGGGTGGTAAAGCAGTAAATACAGGATCTTGCTGTCTCTCTGTTCCTCCAACCCCAACTCTAAAATAAAGTTTTAAAAGTGTATACGATTCATTCTTCCTCTATACAGGCATTGATATATTCCTTTAATATTTAAGGTGGGAAACAAGTGCAAGTCTATATGCCCTTGTGCAGTTAATGACAAGTAAATGAATAAATATTGCTTCTAAGAGCAAGCAGTCATAAAAGCTACAAAGAAAAACAAAACCAGGACTAGCGGGCAATCAGGGAATACACCTCAGAGGTGGTGACTTTCTAGGGGGAAGAGACATGAAGTGAGGATGAAAGCCATGGAAAGGCCTCTATGGGACAGGGAAAAACAGCTATCAAAGCAGTTCTGAGGGTAGTCTGGTAAACCAAAAGGATGCCAAAAGGAGCCACACAGTGCCATGAAGGTGTTGGTAAGGATTTGGGATTTTATTCTCATCGTAAGAAAAAGACATCAGAACTTCAGCTATCCTTGAGGATGGCCACCAGTGTATGTGGCCACTGAGCACTTGGAAAATGGTTCATCTGATCTGAAATGTGCTGTGAATATAAAATACATCCAAGATTGTGATGATGTTATGGAAGTAGAAATGATAAATAGCTGCACAGTAATTCTGTGGTACTGATTTAACGTTAAAGTTTATAATTTACATATATTGTATAAAATAAAGTACTAAAATTAGTTTCACTTGTTTTTCTTTCTTTGCTATGACTAACAGAAAATTTTACTTCTTAACAGTTTATTTATTTGTTTGTTTATTTGAAAGACAGAGAGCCAGAGAGGGGGAAGAATCTTCCATCTGCTGATCTAATCCCCAAAATCTACAGTAATCAGCTCTGGACCAGACTGAAGCCATGAGCCTGAAACTTCATTCAGGTTTTCAACATAGGTGGCAGTGACCCATCAGCTGCCTTCCCAGGTGCATTAGCAGGAAACTGAATCATAAATAGAGCCAGCCAGGACTCAAACCAGTACTTCAACATGGGATGCTGGTGTCACAAGTGGTTGCTAACCCTCTGCTAACATGCTAACCCCAAAGAGAATGTGAAATTACATGTGTGGCATCACATTTCTACTGGCCAGAACCACATTACAAAGTTTAAGCAGAAGGTATTGTTACTGCTTAAAAAGTTATTCTTGAGTGTGTGGGGTTTATTAAGCTATTGCCTTATTTTTATAATCTATTTTATTTGTTTCAAAGGCAGAGTGACAGAGAAAAAGGGAGAGACAGAGAGAGAGAAATCTTCCATCCATTGCTTCACTCTCCCAAATGGCTGAAGCCAGAAGCTAGGAACTCCATCTGGGTCTCTTGCATGAGTTACAAGAATGCAAGTACTTGGGCTGTTCTCTGCTGCTACCTTCTCAGGTGCATCTGCAGGGAAGTGGATCAAAAGCTGAGCAGCTGGTACTCAAACTTACCCTCCAATAGGGGATGACAGCATCGCAAGTGGCAGCTTAATCCACTGCACCTCATCATTTGTATATAAATAAACTTTCCTATACTGTAAAGTTAGATCATTCTACAGCACAGACCTTTTAAAAACATGTTAGGATTGCTACAACATGAGTAACACCCTCCCAGAGCAGCATTTTTGGAATTGGAACAAGGCTCATAGAGTGTCCCTCATCCTCCCTCCCCAACAGTGCCTCTGCTTGGGTACTAAGACAAACTTGAGTTCATACCACTGTGTTCCTGGGGTCCCCCAGAGGAAGTGAATGAGTCCTGCCTCCAGAACAACAGGACTCATGCTGAAAGGGTTGCTTACCCACTATGTTTCCAATCATAAAACATCAGGAACTAAGAAAATCCTGGCATCTCTGAGGTGAGAATGGTTTAATTCATTTCTCACAATGTCCTGAAGAATGAATGATTCAACTAAATAAAACACAGCAATTCCAAAGGAAGCTACATAAAAACATGTCTAAGCTTCAAATCACTGCAAGTTAAGAAAAAGAAAAAACATGAAACCTTAGTGACCCACCCTTGGGCCTGGGGAGCAGGGCCTGCCTAGGGCCAACTGTGTGAAAGAGAAAAGAGGCAAATGCCAAAGAGTGATCCAAGACTGCACACGCAGAGGAGGATCATCGGGGGTGGAGAGAGACTTAAAAGTATGTTAAAGCCCGGCGTGATGGCCTAGCAGCTAAAGTCCTTGCCTTGAAAGCGCCGGGATCCCATATGGGTGCAGGTTCTAATCCCAGCAGCTCCACTTCCCACCCAGCTCCCTACTTGTGGCCTGGGAAAGCGGTCAAGGCCAGCCCAAAGTCTTGGGTTCCTGCACCTGCATGGGAGACCTGGAGGAAGTTCCTGGCTCCTGGCTTTGGAGTGGCGCAGCACTGGCAATTGCAATCACTTGGAGAGTGAATCATCAGACGGAAGATCTTCCTCTCTGTCTCTCCTCCTCTATATATCTGACTTTGCAATAAAAATAAGTTAATCTTTTTTTAAAAAAAAGTTATGTTAAGGGCTCAAGGTGGTACATGGCAAAAAGACAGCTTTTACAAGAAGCCTCAAGTAAATGAACAGTGATGAAAACCTTCAAAAAACTGAGCATTAAGAAAGGAAGTGAAAAAATTCAGGATTCTCGAAGATTAAAGACTATAAAAAAAGTGAAGGATGTAAAGCTCTTCCACAAATCAGTGCCCTTAACACTCTCTCTGTCTCTCCCATTCTTCCCTTGCTGCCCTTCTTATCCCTCCCCTTCCCCCACCTCCATCAACCCATAAAAAAACCATCTGCATTTTGTTACACTAACAGCAGAGGGGGCCCTTAAGCTAGGAATCTGGTAAAGAATCCCAAATTATCCACAAAAATGCAGAGGTGTAAGTTACCTAATCTTAGTTTAATCAAATATTCAACATCAAATAAAAAATTGCCTAATTCTCATTTAATCAAAAAGCCCACAGAATGAGACTTAACACTATTTTGTTGATGGAAGTTACACCCACACCATGCCCCATCCCCGCAAAAAGGGGAAAAGTAGAGAATATATCCTTGGGGGGTCGGGCAGCATGGTTCAGTGGTTAAAGTCCTTGCCTTGAAAGTTCCGGGATCCCATATGGGCACCGGTTCTAACGCCAGCAGCCCCACTTCCCATCCAGCTCCCTGCTTGTGGCCTGGGAAAGCAGTCGAGGATGGCCCAAAGTTTTGGGACCCTGCTCCCACGTGGGAGACCCGGAAGAGGTTCCTGGTTCCCAGCTTCGGATCGGCATAGCACTGATTTGGGGAGTGAATCATCAGACGGAAGATCTTCCTCTCTGTCTCTACTTCTCTCTGTATATCTGACTTTGCAATAAAAATAAATAAATCTTTAAAAAAAAAAAAAAGAATATATCCTTGGGCTTCAGTCTGGTCAACTGAAAGAACAGAATTACTGTGGACTGAAGATTAGGATGATAACCAAGAATTTGGTTAAATTAAGTTTCAGGTGGCTTCTAGATATACATATATTCTACACACACACACACACACACACACGTTCCTACAAGTTTCATGATATTTAAATTGTATTTTAAAATATTCAACATTTTAGTTACTGCATTTAGAGTTACATTTTATTTTCTTATACAGACAAGGTATACTGCCTCATTACTTAACAATTTGTTCCATTAAGTTTTATAGAAGCTTTAGGCTCTTCTACATCTCCATATGCGAGTAAAGGCAGTTTTATTTTGTTCTGTCCAATTTGTACATGTTTCTTTCTTTTTCTTGCCTTATTGCACTGGCGAGGTCTTTCAACACAATATTGAATTAGACCCAGAGAGTCCCCAACCTTGAAGGAAGATATTAATTGCAAAATTTGCTGTAGGCTTTATATGCCCTTAATCAGATTGAATGTGTTTTTTCACCTCTACATGTTTCATTCACCTTTTAAAAAATAAACCCATTTTTCCCTTGGATATGTGACTTTTATCAGCAGGGTTACAGAGACAGATGAGTAGAAATATTGAGAGAAATAATTTAATCCACTGTTTCACTTCCTAAAATGGTTATGATGGCCAGGGCTGGGTCAGGCCAAAGGCAGAAACCAGCAGCTCCGTTTGAGACTCCCACATGGTTGGCAAGAACCCAAGCTTTTGGGCAATCTTCTACTGACAGGAAGCTACATCAGAAGCAGAACAGCCAGGCCTTGAACCAGTGTCCATAAGGAGTGGCAGCCATGTAGGCACCAGTTTTACTCACTACATCACAGTGCTGACCCTAAGGGATATTCTTTCAGCCTTCTTTTTGATCTTTTTGAGCTGAATCCAAAGTAACCTTTATCCTTGGAGAAAGTTACTTCCAGACCTACCTCTTAGAGAGAGTAACTGGGTCAATCCATGACTGTCGGGAAGCTGAGGCCTGTCCAAACAACAGCATTTTATGTGCATGTCGCCAGCTGAAATGAACTAGGCAATACTCTCTGCCATTTTGTTTCAGCTCTGAAGCTGCAATCAGACAGGTGTCTTTCTCAGATCTATTTAGTGGTGTGTTTCTCACATCTTTGTGTTTTGTGTTGGTTTTAAGTTTCACTTAAATATGAGTTATAGTGCTGTCAGTGAAGACTTGAATCAACAATATAAATTAAACAAGATGCCTTAAGCACACATAAAATAACATCATATGCTGATAGGCAACAAAAAATATTGTCTTTCCCATCAGTGTCAGTAGTAGTTCACTGCTCAAACTTCACACACTATACTATTGCAACCTAATGAGAATCAACTGTATAATTAAAAAAAAATAAAATATGGTATAGTAGGCAAAACATTAGATAAAAAATATTGAGACCTCAGTTCTAATTCTTCCAACAAGTTGCGTAAAAATCATCTTGTACGCTGGCTTTACTTGCTCTCTGAATGCAGCTCTTCAAGCTTGACGATTCCCAAGGGCCTGAAGCCCTGGCATTCTATGGTCTTGAATCATTAATAAAGGTAATTCCCAGTAAGACTCTTCCCAAGAAAGTCTTCTCTTTGCTTTACAGCCAATCACCCTGTTCCATGTGAGGGTAAGCATCATGTTCTGCAGACTGCCACAGAGAATAAATAAAATCCAGATTTGAAAAGATCTGGGAAGTATTCCCAGGAAAAGAGTTGCTTATGACTTTGGAAGTCATATCAAAATAACCCCCACGTGTTAACAGTACATGTCACATTAAGAAATAGATATTAATGAGAGATTTTAAAAGAAAGCAGTCACAGTAGGTTAAAATAGGGTGCAGCCTCTGATGACAGCTTTGAACAGAGTGCCAACATGCAGTCAGACTGAGTGAGGTATGGGCACATTACTAAAAATACTAGTAATACAGAGAGCATGGTCAGGTGGTAACCTGAATTTACACTAGAGGATTTTAATATCAGAAGCAATTAAATTATTTATGACTCTTTGCTAATGGATGAGGCTATGCTAAGTGTTAAGAATACAGGCCCATATGTGTAACGACAGAAGGTGACTATCTTATGGGGAGTGTGAGGGGGCAGGGATTAAAGAAGGAAATGAGTTCAGTATAATTTGGCTTTTTTCTTTATTAGAAAAACATTTATTAATAGTAACTTGAAAATCAGAACCAGAATTTTTTAAAACAGTTTTTTCCTGAGTAGTCTTATAGCATGGACTTTTTTTTACTTAAAAATGTTATTCATATAGGATGAACAAATTTCATGTATTTTATGCAGCTTTAGGAGCCCACACCCCCCATTCTCCCTCCTCTATTTCTTATTTTTTCTTTTAATTTTATAATGACATACTCTATTGTGCAATCACAAGATGAACGATCCACAAAATAAAAAATTCAATCAGCAGTACAGAGAAAAACCACTGGTCCTCAAGAGTATAGAAAATAATAACTAAATAATAACTAAATTGTAAAATGTCAATTTCACTCACATACATTCTTGTCACTTTGTGTATTAGTTACCACAAATCAGGGAAACATGATATTTGTCCTCAGAGGACAGGCTTATTACTCTAAGCATAATGGTTTCAAGTTGCATCCATTGTTGCAGAGGGCAAGATTTCAATCTTTTTATGGCTGAGTAGTATTCCATAGTGTATATATACTAAATTTTCTTTATCCAATCATCAGTTGATGGACATCTAGATTGATTACATGTCATAGCTATTGTGAACATAACTGCAATAACCATAGGGCTACAGATAATTCTTACATGCTGATTTCATCTGCTTTGGACAAATTCACAGGAGTGGGATGTCTGGATCACCTGCACCTATTTTCAGGTTTCTGAAGACTCTCCATATTGTTTTCCATAATGGTTGTACTAGCTTACATTCCCAACAAGGGTGCTTTAGGGTTCTTTTCTCCTACATCCTTGCTAATATCTATTGTGTTTTGATTTTTGATTTTTTTAACTGTGGAGAGCCTAAACTTCATTGTTGTTTTTATTTGCATCTCCTGATGGCTAGTGATCCTGAGAATTCTTTCATGTGTCTGTTGGCCATTTGTATTTCATCCATTGAAATTACCTGTTCGTATCCTTTGCCCACTTTTTGAATGGATTGTTTTGTTGTCATTGGGTTTCTTCAGTTCTTTATAGATTCTTGATATTAATCCTTTATCAGTTGTATAGCTTGCAAATATGTTCTCCATCCTATTAGCTGTCTCTTTATTTTGTTGAGTGTGACTTTTGAAGCACATATAAGCTTCGTAAACTGTTGTAATCTCATTTGTTTATTTTTTTAATTGCCTGTGCTTCCTGGGTCTTTTCCAAGAAGTTTTTGCCTATGCTAATGTCTTGAAGAGTTTCTCCAATGTTTTCTTCTAGGAATTTGATGACAGCAGGTTATAAATTTAGATCCTTGATTCATTTTTAATTTGTATGAGGTGTAATGCAAGGGTCTTTTACTTTTGCATACAGAGGTCCAATTTTCCCAGAGCCATTTGTTGAAGACACTGTCCTTTCCCCAAGATTGATTTTAGTTCATTTGTTCAAGATTAGTTGCTTGTAGATGCATGGTTTAATTTTCTAAATTTCTATTCTGTTCCATTGGTCTACATGTCTATTTTTGTGCAAGTATCAAACTGTTTTAAAATTTCTCCATAGTATATGTTAAAATCTGAAAACTTTGTTTTCTTATTTAAGACTGTTTTAGCTATTTGGGGTTTCTTCTATTTCCATATGATTACTAGCATCATGTTTTTCTAAATCCAAGAATGTTCTTGGTATTCTTGGTATTTTCATTAAGATTTTCATTAAGATTTTCGTTAAGATTCAATCGAATCTATAATCCATGAACATGAACTATTTTTCCATTTCTGTGTGTTCTTTATTTCTGTAATGATTACTGTAGCAATTCTTCAAATTCTTGGTAAAATTTATTTCAAGATGCTTACATCTTTTGTAGCTATCATAAATAATACTGATCTTTCTCAACCATTGTATTGTCTGTATACAAAAGGTATTGATTTTTATGTGTTATTTTATATCCCGCTACTAAACCAAACTCTCTTATGAGTTCCAATGCTCTATTAGTGGAGTCTTTTGGCACCCCTACTTATAGGATCCTATCATTTATAAACAGCGATAATTTGACTTTCTCCTCTCTAATTTGTATCCTGTTGATTTATTTTTGTTATCTATTAGCTATGGCTAAAACTTCCAGAACTATACTGAATAACAATGGTGATACTGGGTATTGGGAGTCTACAGTCGACTACAGTCTTTGGTTGTATAGGGTTATGTTGTTATCGAACATTAGAAGTAAAGTTTACCCAGCAGCCTGTATTAGTCATAGCCTCACAGGAAATGGGTGGCAAGATAATTCCAGGAGGGCTTTTAAACCACATGGAATAGTGGCAATTAGAGGTTCATGATAAGAAGGTCACCTTGAGAGAAGCAGTGACAACTGATAAATCCTCAGCCAGTCCATGTCTATAGGAAATTAACTAAAGTATTATATACCCCATATACAAGTGTCTGATACTGTGCTGTTTACTCACAGCATAATCAGAAGCCAGAGGATAAGTGATCTCATCTTGTAAATAGACAGGGGGACCTAAAAAGATTCCAGTCAGAAGAAGCTGAGTATCTTCCAGGTAGAAGTACAGTGGCTACCTCAGCCCATCCTCTGGGGACACTTTCCAAGATCCCAGTGAACACCTAAAACTAGAGAGAGTATCAAATTTTACACGTACTACATTTTTCTTCTGTCTTCTTCAGCTTTGCCACATAGTACCAGAGTTAATCTTCCTTGCATATATTATGCCCTAGTGCCTTCTTCATTACTATTCTTGACTCCATCATTAAGTAACACAAAGGTTGTTTGAACACATACTGACACTGTCATTTTGATAACCAAGATGCCATCTAAGTGACTAACAAGTGGGTACCTTATACATTGTGTAAACATGGAACAAAGTAATGATGGATGTCACAACAGACACAGACTGTCACAGAACAAGAAAAATTACGCTACTTAAAATGAAATCTAGCTTGGGGCTAGATTAACAGGTTAACCCTCCACTTTATAGTGCTAGCATCCCATATACGTGCTGATTCGTGTCCCAGCTGCTCCAGTTCCCATTCAGCTCCCTGCAAAGGTCTGGAAAAACACCAAAAAAAAAAAATGACTTAAATCTGTGGGGCCTTACCCCCATGTGGGAGACCCAGAAGAAGCTCATGGCTCCTGGCTTTGGATCAGGTCAACTCCTGCCATTATGAACATTTGGCAGGTGAGACAATGAATGAAAGATCTTCTATCTCTGTCTCTCCTTCTCTCCTGCAAATCCTCACTTCAAATTAAATAAATATATTTTTCTAAAGATCAAGAAATTTAGCTTAAAAACCACATATTTTTTTCCTGGAATTTTCTATTTAACATTTCCAGACTATAACTGGTTCTAGGTAACTGAAATCAAAGAAAGTGCAACCATAAATACTAAGAGACTACTGTATTCTGAATATACATTTTAGTCAACAATACAAATGACCAAGAGTAAAAATCAATGTCCATAGCTAAAATGATTATGTAATATTCCTTAAGGATACAAAAATAAATATCTAATTCTATTCCATTTTTTAAAAAATACATTATTAATCAGTTACATTTTAGTATGAAAAGACAATTTTTCAAAACTGTCAGCTACTAACCTGCTCCTGCTGTCACTGTACCTTTTGGGATACTGGATGCTCACATCAACTGGTACTTTTAATAATATCACTAATCTTGTTATTTGCAAAAAGAAAACTATTTTGAGTGGCAGATATTCTAGCAGCAGCCTTATGCCTAGAAAGAATGGCTATCCTCAGCTTCAAACAAGGAAATGATTAACAAATGACAGCAGTCACTTCAATAACTTAACGAAAGATTTAGTTTGTGAGAGAGTGAGAGAGATCACTCACCCATTTGTTCATTCCTCAAATGGCCACAGGAGCCAAGAACTCCACTCTAGTCTCCCCTATAGAGGACAGGATTAAGTACTTGGAGCATCATGCACTGCTTCCCAGGCACATTAATAAGAAGCTGAGTTAGAAAAGGCATAGCCAGTACTTGAACTAACAGTCTGAGATGGGAAGCTGGCATTGCAAACAGCAGCTTAACCCACTGCACCACAATGCCAGCCAAAGCAATATTTTCTTTTAAACTATATTTTAAAAGTCACATGGGCCCAATGTTGTAGTATATCAGGTGAAGCTTCCACTTGTGATGCCATCATTCCATATAGGGTACTGGCTCACACCCAAGCTGCAGCACTTTAGCTAAATGCCTAAGAAAAGCAGTAGAATATGGTGCAAGTGCCTGAGCCCCTGTTACCCAGGACAGAAACCTGGAGAAGCGCCTTCCTTGTTTCTGGCCCAGTCTGGGCCAATGCAGCCATCTAGGGAGTTAACCAACAATGGAATATTTCTCTGTCTCTGTCTCTCAATTTCTCCCCTCTTTGTAGCTCTGAATTTCAAATAAGTAAATGAAAATCTTTTTTAAAATAAAATGAAATAAAACCCCCAGGGCTGCCACAATACTACATTTTCACGGCTAGCAAAACAAAGGAGCATAAATCATAAACCAGTGGCTGTGTCTCAGGTCAGGATGCAGGATTCTGTCTCAGGTGTTGGCAGAGCCTCTTCCTTGCAGAGCATGTTCTTTGCCACTGCCTAGCTTCTGGGGAGAGTCACACTCAATCCTCAGCCTCCTTAGCTTACAGCTTCACCACTCTGATCTCTGTCTTCTCCCTGTGTGTTTCTGTTTTCACATTTTCTTCTTAAAAGACATGTCATGTTAGAGTAAAGGTCCATTCTGCTGCAGTGTGACCTCATGTTCGCAATGACATCTTCAAGGACATGATTTCCAAGTAAGGTGACATTCTGAGACATACAAGGTGAGGATTTTGAAATATCTTCTTCTTGGGGGACACAATTTGAACTGTCTGTCTCTGCAGACTCAAGAGACTAGGGAATTGCTCCCTAAAGCATTCTTTAATGTTGTTTTGCAGTGTATTAAAGTTGAGTAGAGAATAATTGTGTCCAGAAATCCTCATTTTTCTTCCTTTCATCATATTTTTATTATATCTGAATATTATTCTCCTTGATTGAGGCAATTTTGTTTCATGTGAAAATTTAAATTGAATGTCACCTCTTACCAAGACATGGATCATATTTATCTTTCTGCTTGAAATACCTAAAACACCAAAAAAGTAGCATTTTTCAAGACATTGAACATCAAAGAATGAAGGACAGTACAACAATGTGCCTTGAGAGTGGGAAGCAAATAAGATGAACTTCCTATTCCCCCAGTCGGCAACTGGAGCAGAATTTCTAAGAAACAATATAGGCCATTAGTAGCCAGGCAGAACAGACTGAGTGGAAGAGGCAGAGTAAGGAGTGTCCCAATGAAAACCATCTCTCCTAACAGCCCATCAACTCTCAGTCTCAACTCTCAGTCTCTTTGCCTATTTGTGGAAATATTTTCAAGCTCATAAGTTGATATTCTTATAACCATTGTTCATCATTAGTGTGCCCTTTCAGTCCTGTGACAGTAATTATACATTTAGACTCCAATAGAATTTCAAAAAAAAGGAATTTTTTTCTTACTAAAGCTCTGGAGGCAGTTGTGGTACAGTGGTTAGATTGTTGCTTGGGTTGCCTGCATTCCATAATTGAGATATTCCACTACTCTGTTTCTGACCAAGCCTCCTGCTGGTGCACCCGAGAAGGCAATGGTTGATAGCCAGATCATTTGAGTCCTTCACATCCATGCAGGACACTTGTAGCTCCCAGCACCTGACTTCAGTCTGTCCTAGGCCCAATGTTGCAGGCATCTGAGGTGTGAAACAACACGTGAAGAATCTCTCTGTGTCACTATGACTTCCAAATAAAGAACTTTTTTAGAACTAGGTAAGGTATAGAAGGGGATACTGAAAATAATTCAAAGTTAAAATTTAAGTTCTACCCAAACTGCTTACATATATCTGAAAGTAAAAAAAAAAAAAAAGAAAAGAAAAGATGTTAACAATAATCAGAACAGAATTCCTTGATTACAATGCCATTATTAGGTTGGTTTGATATCAAAGAAAATTACTCAAGCACAGGTTCATTGATCATGCACAAGTTCAGTGGTATCAGGAATGATGTTGAAGTCTCATCTATTTTGATTTCCAGTGACCACAGTCCAAACATAACAGTAGAGTTGAGCTAAATACCAAAACTAATGTCAAAGTATGGTGTGTCTTACAGAAAAAGATTCATATTGGCTTTGGATATCAGAATAACTTGATTCTTGAAATCAACAGAACTATGCTTTCAGAAGACCAAAGGAAAATTGTCTTGAATAAGACATTTTATAAAATTCAGACTTGTCAATTTAAGGACAAAAGTGAAGATATGTTCATTCATACACTGGTCCAAATGATCTATAGCCAATATTCACTTTCTGAAAACATTGAGAATAGGCTCCAGCAAAGCAAGGGAAGAAGCCAAGGCAGGGAACGCTGTGAGAGTCAAGGAACTGAATGAATTAAGGGTTTAATGGAAAACAATGCCAAGATGACAGCTCTCTCGTCTGGCTAAAAACCATTACCACCTTTAAAATTAGCTCTCAACAACATTTATCTCCCATAAACATCAGATATGAACAAACTATTAAAGAAAATTAAAGCAACAGAATAAAATGTAAATGTTACAAATTATGGTAGAGTGCATGCAGTGGTA
Source organism: Ochotona curzoniae (assembly GCF_017591425.1). Lineage (NCBI taxonomy): Eukaryota > Metazoa > Chordata > Mammalia > Lagomorpha > Ochotonidae > Ochotona > Ochotona curzoniae. The sequence continues at coordinate 54,978,434 of NW_024465369.1, forward strand.
AAAATCAAGGCATGTTAGGAGAAGGACCCCGAGGAGAGAGGCACACCAACACAGGGAATTAATGTGCTGCAGAATTAACACAAATTCTAATTGGATCAAAAGGGGCTTATATATTTTACCTTAATGGTAAAGTAAATATCAGGTCCAAAAGGTCCAAAAAAAGAAAAAGAAACTTAAATCAACAGAAACTGAAAGGCAGTGGGAAGAGAGGGGACAAGTAGAGTGAAACTCTCATCTTCAGAGCTGGTGATGAAATGGATCAACAAATAAAATGTGCACACTGCATGGGGGAAGTCTATAGAGATTGGTAAACCAATTGAAATGTAAGTTAATGAAGAATTCCTGAGCAAACAAAGTCAGTTCAGCATAGAAGTAATCTTAACCTTGCTCAGTTTGCAAACATAAGCTGAACCTTGAATATTTCTTATAAGTGTTTGTATTAAAGAAACACAATATTTACGTTCAACCCATCAGAAGCTGCCAACTAAACTTGTATTACTAGCAACTTTCAATGTCAGACAAAACAAGAGAGCTCCATAACTTAACCTACCAATCATTTCCTTGATTTTACCTCCAAGTTCTTCCATAGTCTTCCCCTTGTACTCCTTCAACACAGCACCCACAGGGCTTCCTTCCCATCACAGTCTGCTTTCTAGTGGCTCTATCTCCTCCCAAAGCATCATCTCCTGGACCAAGCCATATATGACACATGCCTTTGGTATGCACCCAGACTGATATCCAGATGGTAACATTGACTGTTACAGGCAATGTAGTTAAGTTACTGCTCCCAGCTCACACAGAAGGTAAAAGGAACAACCTATGGAGAATGGAAGGGAGTAAAACTAACCTGGAAACATGGTTCTTAAAGTAAGAGCCCAAGAGCAGAAGAATGACCCTCCCATAGACATTCTCTCCTCTCAGTTCATCCAATGGAGAAATGGGCCTTGAGGCCTTTAGAAACTTAACTCGCATAGAAACTGGGAGACTTAACTTGACAGCTCTAGCAAAAAAAAATGCAGCAAATAAAAATGTTAAAGCTATGAGTAATAGGTTCTAGGGCACAAAAGCCACAACTTTAGCACATTCTGAAGTTTCACTTCATTCAGGACAGAGAACTCCCCTTCCACAAATGTATTAATTTTTTTGTCTAATTAAGTAAATGAAGATCATAGAAATCTTGTTTCATAAATGATAATCCAGAAATTTCTCCAAACATTACAAAAGATAAAAGAGTTGGCTTGGGAGTTAAGAGGCCTGGATTTTAGGTTCAGCTTGACCAATGATGAAATGGTGATGTTTTTAGACACTGAAATTTACATCCCAGCTTCCTGTGTTGTTAGAAAGGAACAAGATTGCACCAGAATATTTGCTCATGTCTTTTCCAATGATTCTACCTTATCAGATAAAAATGAGCAATCTACAGAAATATGTCCAGAAAGATGTTTCCACTTCTCTTTGGTGTCTGTGATAATGTCATTGAAGTGGCTCTGTTATCCTACCTCATTCCCTCTGAAAACAGTGAAGTGCTGGCAAAAGACTTCAGATCAACAGAAGCCCCTAATTGTTCAGGAGTGACTTCAATAGGACTTTAATATAATCCTGTGAGTCATGAGACTTGATAAAATTGGTGGGATTAGGATTATGGCTCTAATAAAATTAGCAGTTTCCAGGATAATTCCTGGACAGGTGTAAGTACTAAATCTTGTTGAAAAAAAAAAAAGCAACAAGGTGGTAGCTCTGCTTCAAAGGAGACACAGAAGGGAAATGACTAAGGTTATTCTGACCCTAATTAAGGGCTTGCCAAAGTTCTGACTCCTGTAGCTTGCCCTGCCCCAGAGCTGTTCTGCTTCATTTCTTGGTGCGTGAGGTGTCAGGGTGACTAATGGCTTTCTTTGTGGGCAGTCTCCCCCAACAGGGCAGTTTGCCAGGAATCCAGAAATAAGCCAAAAGGAAAAGAGTTCCTCTTGGGAGCCCAAAAAGCAACAGAAGAGTATGAACATAGCATTTATCCTGAATACAATCTCATTCATTCCATCAAGTGCCTCTTTCTTGCCATCATTTGCCTGGCAGCCGAGGAATACGAAATGCTTTAGAAGCCTTAGCTGCTACCATTATCTCAGTCAGCACGGGAATGATAATCCCATCCTTACTACTGATGTTCCAGCTTCTCATCAACAAGATGATGTTTTGATAATGTTTTTCTTAATTTTTTTAAGATTTTATTTCAAAGGCAGAGTAACAGGAAGAGATACCAGCCAGTTGTCTCCTGTGGTGGCAGAGGCCAAGACACTGGAGCTGTCTTTCACTGCTTGCCCTGCATCAGAAGCAAAGCAACTAGAACTCAATATGCGATGCTGGTCTTGCAGGTAAGACCCAAACTTCCATGCTACAAAGGCAGCTGACTTGTTTGTTTCTGTTTCTCCATTGACTGCACACTAGTTTCAGTTATTTTCTTGTTCATCTTCATTCTGGACCCCTGCTTTCCAAATGTTCATCCTGTGTGTCTCTGTTGTTGTATTGTAAAACTTCCTGTAACATTGCCTTAGAATTGCTGAGACCCGGCACACTATGCTCATATTACGAGGCAGGGGTGTTTTGCTTCCCCAGGCCAGGGAAGGGCTTTGCTGTTTTTGTTTCATAGAAAAATATACAACCAGCAAGAACTATTTCTAAGTGTTCATAAAAATACCTTTCCACTAACGGGAACTGAAATTTCACAGCAGCAAATGAGACTACAGTTGGTCCCTGTGAGACGCAGGGGAAGAACATGCCTAGAAGTAGGGCTCCCTGAGAAGGAATCTTCACTCCTAGAACTTGATGAGTTAAGCACGCATGATTACTTTCAACCTTTGTCATCAGCAGTAAAGAAACATCCTTGCCCAGTTGTTTTGAAAGGATGAGATCTCAATCACACCTCAGCCACAGTGTCCACAAGTGACTCTCAAGCAGGTTATTCATCCAAACCTGTAACAGAAGTGGGCAGTGACAGGAACAGCCACACTCATCTCCACACTCCTCGGTCCAAAAAAATGTTTTTTACACTTAACTCTCCTACAAACAAAGCCTAAGGATCTTGAAATCTTCAGCCTGTTGAAGCTGTTCTTCAGTTCTTGGCAGGTTTGATGAAGAGCATGTCATCGGATGATACAATATTGGATTGGCTGCTCGGGTACGATGTATCTTGGTTTCCTAGAGTGGCCACAACCAATTTCCCCAAACTGGAGTCTCAAAACAATGTAAATTTACTTTCTTGCTGCTCTGCAGGACAGAAGTCTACAATCAAGGTGTTGGGAGGGCCACAACCTTCTTGAACCTCCAAGACACAATCCTTTCTGGTCTCCTTCAGCAGCAGTGGTTCCAGGAGTCCCTTGGTCTCAGAGGCTCACTCCAAACTCTGCCTGACTCTCACATGGTCTGTGTATCCTCTCCTTTTTTCTCCAAAGAACAGCTGCCATTGGATTTAGGCCCAACTGTATCCAGGATGATCTTATCTCATATGCCTCTAATTTAATTTCACCTGCCAAGACACTCTCCCCCTTTTATTTTTTCAAATAACATTTAAAGGATCCAAGCGGACATATCTCTTGGGGTGAATTCTGTAACGCCATTCACTTCACAACATTGTATTATTCCTTTAATTGACTCGTCCACTTTAGAAAGCTTTGTATTCACAGATTAAACATCTGTCCCCTGGATTTCAGATGTAGACATACTTGCCTCTAAGATACAGATGTGCCTTGCTAGAACTCCAGTTCTAGGCCTTCAAAAACTCTAATCCCCTTTCTGGGCTTCTGAAAATCCCAAGGTGGAGCTAGAGACATAGGCAACAAAACTCACAGAATCCATGCAGTTCTTGAACTGTCTACTTCTTTTCCTTTCTCTTGTGAACCAGAAAAAGAATTTATTCTAGACCCTCGATTAAAAATAACTACTCTCAAAAGTTACTTACATAAGTAATATACTTTATTGAATTATTAATAATAGGGTTAAATGTATGAGAGAAATCTCTTTTAAATTAATGAAAATGCCTTAGTTCTAATCCCAAGTGGCTTGTATATCATCTCTCTCGTTGTTTTTTTTAACTGCCATCCTCCTATTCTTACTTGGTTCTTAGCAGAAAAGTTTAATTATCAAGTTTCTTTCCTCCTGCATCATGCCCTATCCTTGCAGGCTCACTACTAACTAGCTCTTTTTGGGAACAGTTTCTCAGCCTGAGGAGAATTCTTGCATCAGCTGTCAAGAGTCTAGTCCCCCTTTGTTGCTCACTATAAATCACAAGTTTTTAGATGAGATCGTCAAGGTTGTTTTTAGTTGTGAATCATGTAGGAATCCTATACACTGCAACAATAGTGCTTATAAGGGAGATTCCAGAATGAAGCTCATCACTTTCCAATAGAAAACTTATTCTGGGGTTGCTCTTGAGATAATGAAAAGGAGGAAGAGGGGCCTGGCACGGTAGCCTAGTGGCTAAAGTACTAGCCTTGAACGTGCCCGGGATCCCATATGGGCGCCGATTCTAATGCCAGCAGCCCTGCTGCCATCCAGCTCCCCGCCTGTGGCCTGGAAAAGCAGTCGAGGACGGCCCAAAGCCTTGGAACCCTGCACCCATGTGGGAGAACTGGAAGAGACTCCAGGCTCCTGGTTTCAGATTGGCTCAGCTCCAGCCACTGTGGCTGCTTGGCCAGTGAATCAATGGATGGAAGATCTTACTCTCTGTCTCTTCTCCTCTCTGTATATCTGACTTTCCAGTAAAAATAAAACTAAAAAAAAAAGAAAAGAAAAGTGGAAGAGGAAGGGTAGCCAAGGCAAGGTAGGCCGTCTCAACAGGATCCAACCTACGATTATATGGCATTGAGAGATATGATAGCCATAGCAGTGTGCAGACATGCGTGTATTGGACAAGAAAACATAAATCTCAACCAAAGCTTATGAGCTAGACGATTCAGGATCACAATAAATGAACAGAAAGACATGATTGATATTGTTAATTTCTGAGGCCTACAACAACCTAAGACTGACAAAGGTTGAAGATGCAAATGATAAGCATGCACTTTTTTCCGCCACATAATCTGGGAGGACTATGAGGAGAAAAAAAGAGAGAAGCAGCTCTCTTCACAAATGTGGGAGGATTGGGAATTACTGAGGGAGAAAGTGGAAAGGCAGGGCCACCAGGTGAATATTCCACTTCATCAAGAGCTCTAAGATAAGATGATGATATACGGTGTTTAGGAAATGAAGACAAGCATTCACAGAAAACATTATTTACATATCCTCTTACAAAGTCATAGGTCTCATGCCTGAATCTATATTCCTAAGACTCAGCCCATAGTCAATGTCCATTACTGAAGCCATTGTTGCTGATGGAATTGTAGCCTAAGTAAAGATGCAAGAATTCAAAGGTATGCATCAGTAACTAACCTACCTGAAAGAATTCATATCCAGAGACTGTTGGTTGAAAGGAGCAATGCAATTAAATAGCTGACTTGTGTGCTCTCATTTCACCCATTTATTAACATAATAGTCATTTTACTATTAAACAACCAGTTTAATAATAAATAGTTTACTAGTTTACTAGTAAACAGTTTACTAAGCCAATTATAGCAGTAAAGTACAAGTTAAATTTAAAGAAAAGATTAAGAGCTAATAAGTTCTGTATCAGGGAAAACCTCTGAGAAGCCATCTATTATAGTTCCTTGTTACATAACAGTATTATTACATTGCTACCAAAGAGAATAAAAACTTAACTCTGCAAAACTTTGGAAGAGGAAATCCAAAATGACCTCTAGTCAAATCTAATTTAACATGGCTCAAGTACCCTTCCTTCTGTAGGAAAGACTGGTCTTCATTTAAGAAGGACACCAGCAAGTTAATCCTCAGCCTGACTTGAATCTTCCTTCTAGAATGGCCTTTCCTATTTCTCTCATTTCTATCTCAGGTTCTTTATGCTTCCCTGTACCTGTGAGCTCCAACTATGAGTTACCCTGCAGGAAATTTCTGTAGGCCACCTCAAGCAGTTATCACTCTTAGATTCTTAAACAAAAGACTAAAAAAGTCAAAAGAATTTAGCAACTCCTCAGTTCTGGTCAATTCCACAAGACTTTGCCAAGCATTCATATGTGCAAGGCATGGCACTACTTTCTAGAAAAGAAAGACACAATGGGCCCAGCGTGGAGCCTAGTGGCTAAAGTACTTGCCTTGCATGCACCAGGATCCTCTAGAGGCACTGGTTCATATCCTGGCATCACCACGTTCTATCCAGCTTCCTGTCTGTGGCCTGGAAAAGCAGTCAAGAATGGCCCAAAAGACATTGCACCTGTGTGGGAGACCCAAAGGAGGCTCCAAGCTCCTGGCTTCAGATTAGCGCCGCTCTGTTCATTGGGGCCATTTGAGGAGTGAATCAAAGGATGAAAGATCTTCCTCTCTATCTCTCCTCCTCTCCGTTATCTGACTTTCTAATAAAAAGAAAATAAATCTTAAAAAGAAAGAAAGACACCAATATCTGTAACAGTAAGAAAGTGGAAACAATCTAGATATATACAAATGTAACAAATAAATGAACTCAGGGACATCCATTCTTGAAATACAAAATGAAGTAGATCTATGGGTATTGATATGGAAAGGTCTCCATGACAAGTCACTGACTGCAAACAACAAGAGGCAAAATGAATGCAATAACAATGAACATTTACTTGTATGACTCTTAATATGTGCATATAAAATAAGGAAATTCCAGTAATCACATGTGCAAATAAATAAATGTATCCCAGACAACCAAATACATGATCATGGCTACGTAGAAATTTAGACAGGAAGCAAGCAACAACTGAATCAGTCCATATAACTTGAACTTTTTTATAGCAAGCAGAACGTATGTATAATTCTTAAATGAATAATAACTCTTCTATGTAATAGATTAGTATAGGCCCTCACCTGAAATCTTTCCTTATTGAATTGAGGTAGCAAAATGCAAAACAAGTTGCTAAATCTAAGCCACCAAGCACTGTTAACAAGCAGCACCTATGTCAAGTGAGAGGGCACAGGATGAGGATGAACACACTCTGCATGGAGGCTTCATGGAGAGGGCAGGTTGGTACGAGCTTAAAAGGTGGTCAGGACAACCTCTTCACAGGAGGTCATATGCACAGAGCATGGGATAGGAGCAGGAGGATAGGAGAAGGCTTGTATCCCAACCCTGGAGATTCCCAGATCCTCACCAAGGACTATCAGTACAGGCACCAAGGGCTATATCCCAAGGAGATATGCCAAGGAGATCACAGGGAATTGGAATGCCCTCGTAGGCCGAGAACTCTGAAGTCATCCACTCCCATTTGGATCTCCCACATGGAATGAAAGAAGCCCAAATCCTACCCTGCAGGAGCCAGTGTCATCGGAACAACAGCCAGGAGCCCTGAGCAGTCCGCAGAAACAGAACAGTACACTTCCTTTGGGAATCGGGAGAGGAGCTTTCTCTGGTCCTTACTTAGTTCCAACTTTGATTCCCACCCTCTCCTGCAATGACCATCAGGGTAGCTCTCGAGCCCTCCCCCCCCAAATTAGAATAGATAGACAGAGAACAACAAGGAAAGCTTAGAAACAGACAGGAAACAGTCAGCGGGGACTCACATACACCTTACTAGGTAGGACACAAAGATTAGTTACTCCTCACTAAGGTATTGAAGATTTCTCTGCACACCCCTCCTAAAACTGTTCTGTGCCTCAACTGTTGACATATGCCTTGTGAGAATTATAAGCCAGTTTGGACTATCCTAAAATCCACCAAGTTCAGTAAAAATTATGCTTCAACACTATAAACTGCTAAATACAAAAATGAAAATAGACATGAGACAGCTGAATAGTACCCAATAGCCATTTTAGGGTGTATGGCAGCAGGTTGTGTATAAACTAAAATTGAAATGTCAATGAAGTAGTCAGAGGATGTGGTTAAGAACTTGCATTCTCTAACTTATTGGTCACTCAAACCATGTCAATTACCTCCATCATGTGGTAAATTGTGTGCTGATGTTATGCTGTGGCTTTTCATTGGACAGGATGATATTCTGCCAACTCTACTTTCAGACCAGAATTGGTCTCCCCAAGAAACTGTTGAAATTATCTGGACAATAAAATGCTGCACTCCATGCCCGGTACATGCTTACAATGAAGGAAACATGACTGGATTTGAACTGTAATATTACAACAATGTGGAGGAATCCACCATCAGGGGAGGGCACGGGGAGGGGTTGGGGGAATCCCAGAGCCTTTGAAACTGTCATAAAAAGAAATGAATTTTTAAAACAAAGGTGGTCAGGAGGCAAATATCAGGATATTAGGTCTGAGTGCATTTTTAGCTGACGGAACAACAGGAAATAGAAAATGCTTCAGTTGATAGACAATAGATAGAAGGTTTGAGAGAGCAGTGGATTGATAAAAATAGGGAGAGAGCAGAGGAATATCCATTCAGCCAGTTTAAAGAATGGACATGGGCTGGTAATGTCCAAGCATGGACCTCGGAAGGGTGGAAGCAAAATCAGAGAAGCAAGATCTCCAAGAAGCTGAAGCTGAAGCTGTGGTGATTAGGTAAACAAACTGAGAGAATCAAAGATGATAAGAAAGGTTTGCTGCTGTGGTGCACTGAGTAAAGCTGCCAGCTGCAGTGCTAACATCCTATCTCATTTCTTGTCCAGCTAATGCACCTGGGAAAGCAGGAGAGATTGGCCCAGCCATCCATGTGGGAGACTTGGACAGAAGTCCTACCTTTGTCTGGCCCAGTCCTAATCATTACAGCCATTTGAGTAGCAAACTAGTGAACGGAAGATCTGTCTTACACTTTTTATTATCTCTGCCGTTCAAATAAGTAAATAAATCAAAATTTAAAAAAAAAAAGATGGAAAGTCATGAAGCCCAAAAGTACACTGTTGAAACTATAAATGTAAAATACTCAGAAATAGAGCTACTATATTTAGGAAAGCAGGGAAACAGCAGTTGAAATTTACAGCATGACATGGAGTTAAGAACCACCAGTGTCAGGCACTTACAACACTTACAACAGTAGCAGGAGGCAGGATCTCCTGCCCCACAGGGCTGTGGTCCCCAGACCCAAGCTGCCTGGCAGCCTTGTGTGATGAAAACAGATAAGAAATTCAGCAAAAGCACTCAGAAGCATATAGGCCTGTTTAACAGATAGTTTAATGTCTGTGCCTAATTATTTTCAGAGATCCCTTATACTCATTTATTTTTGTTACATTTTATCAAGATTTTAATGCACATTCAATTGAAGGTGGTAGGAGTGTCTTCTTTAGCCAAAAATTGCTAGAGAACTATTTATGTGGCGTGTATTTCACACTTGAACACTTTAAAGTACTTTTCATTTATTATTTCGTTTTTTTTTCTGAAAAAAAAATTGCTTCCAATATGTGCAGGTCCAGTTTCTCCTATTTTGCATAAGGTAGAAATCCAAGGGGAGAAGGATATAAATTGTTCTCAAGTCACAAAACATGCAGAGGTGAGTGGTGGCTCTGGGTTTAGATTCTGAACCAATTAGTCTCGGATTGCTCCAATGGCAGAGTGATGGACGCTGGAGTTGCTTTCAGGAGCCAGACTAGCTGTTTTGCTTTACACAACAGGTAACACCCTCTAATTATTCTCAGAAGCTAATTTAAGATACCACTGATAAAAGAAGAGAAGTTCTTATCTTTATTTTCTTTAATTCTAGGAATTCAAATAAATTCCAGGTTGATTTATCCAGTATTTTAAATAAACTATTCACAGTCTTATAGTAGGCTGGATATTTGGAGATTAAGAAATTATCTAACCAGGCCCGGCACGGTGGCCTAGCGGCTTAAGTCCTCGCCTTGAACGTGCCGGGATCCCATATGGGCGCCGGTTCCAATGCCAGCAGCCCTGCTGCCATCCAGCTCCTAGCTTGTGGCCTGGGAAAGCAGTCGAGGACGGCCCAAAGTTTTGGGACCCTGCACCCGCGTGGGAGACCCGGAAGAAATTCCTGGATCCTGGCTTCAGATCAGCATAGCATCGGCCCGTTGCGGCTCACTTGGCCAGTGAATCAATGGACGGAAGAACTTCCTCTCTGTCTCTCCTCTCTGTATATCCGCCTTTCCAATAAAAATAAATGTTAAAAAAAATTATCTAACCTATTTTCAGAAATTCTCCTTTATAGTTTATGCTCATTTTAAAAATTATCTTATTTTTAAGTAACATTGATTGGTTTGGGTCCAACAAATTTGGATCTGCATTGTCACGAAAGGCTGTGAACATTTTAGCATCTCAAATAATGTCCACAAGATTCTTTCCTGAAAATACAGAATCATAAAATTCAAGTTTTGTTTTTTTCTCAAAGCTGTGACCAAAAAAATGGACAGAGTTTGCTAGAGGATTTACCAGTTTCCTAGGCAATGAACGCACTCCAGTAAAACAGCATTCTAATAGTCCAAGTATAAGTGAACCAGAGAAACAGGTGACTGACATTTCTATTGAATCAAATGTGGGTTAAAGATTCCCCAGGTAAAATACCTGCAAAATGTGCTAAAGAGACTTGCTAAGCCCAATAGTTTGACCAAGAGGCGACGAGGCCAACACAAAAACTCTGCAGGTCATTCAACCTTCCATGTACTATCCACAAAGTTGTTTTAGAACTTCCATCAAGACGGTAGAAGACTAGAATGTTCTTAAGCTTTTTGATTTGTCAAACAGAACCACTGACTTGTAAACAGCAAATTATTTCCCAGTGAAACCAGTCCTACATATGAGATTATCAAAGTAGTTATGAACACAGAGCTGTATAGAGGGCTTAATCTTTAAAAGACCAATGGACTCCAGGGCTAGCATAAACCTTATTTTTAAAACGCCATTTCTCAATTATTGGAAAATGTGGGCGATAATCACGATGAGCCACATCATTTACACCGTGCTCTGGCCCACATGTAATAAAACTAGTGAAATAGACTAAATGGCCGGCTTTATGAGACCATTGTACATGAGAAATATTTTATGAAGTAAATATTTGGCTTGATTTATACAGTGGTGAATATTCTTCTTTTTATACATATGGAAAAAAGGTTTGCAACTGGAATTGTTACAGGGTCTTATGGCCATGCTTGTTTGGTTTCCCTGCAGATGTGTGGGTGGAGGTGGGCAGAAGGAATTTGTGGCTGTAGTTCAGGTGAAAGTGTCTTGTATAAAAGTGGGCATAGAACACAGAAAACACACAGGTGGGCAAGTTCTTGCTTGTTTTTTTCTGGTTTGCTGGTAAACGTATTTGTATCTAGATGCCATCTTTGCATGTTCTCTAAGATTGTGTCATTTTGAATCTGGGAAAAAGAACGCACTTAATAGACAGCTCTTAGGTGATCATGAACGAATGAAGCAAACCCAGAATAATCAGCATCTATTTTTCTCTAAGATTCTCACATGACATTGGAACAAAGCAACCATTTGATTCAGCCCACTGTCATCAAATAGCCTTTCCTTTCACGATATCATTCGTGATGTTTCAAGATTGTCCTTCCCAAAGCAGTCATGAGGCTAGCCAGTGTGAAACCCATCAGCTCTGTAGCTTTTGAAAGTAAATAGGACAAAAGGGCAATTTGCATTAATTCACCAACTCCAGCATTTACTGCCTTTTTTCTTTAAGGGTTCTCTGATGAGTAAACCTTACCAAGTTTGTAGGCACTTAGGCATTTCTGTGTAAATGTTTAACAACGATAAAAAGATGTGCACAGAGAAGTGAGATTGTGCTTAGATCTTTACAGAGCCCAGATGCTGGGCACCAACTCAGAACCATTCCTCTGTCTGCCCTCCAGCACCTCAGTGAGCTGCTGGGATCATACACCTGACTCCAGCAACTTCAACAAATACCACTCTCTGCCCTTTGCCCCCTAGCTTGTTCTTCAAGAATTGTGGAGGACACGGACTTCCTCTCTGGCTTTAGAATTCACTAATGTGGACAACACTAACCTTGACTTTGGGGTCAAAGAAAACCTTATCACTTGTATTAGCATTTCCCTTAAAGGCACAACGAGGCAGTATGTCTCCTGTCCCTTTTTTGATTTTACCTATGTTGCTGATTTCATCCACTGTTCAATCCACTTAGCATTTGAACCTGCTTAGTTTCAGTCAGAGAAGGAGCAATCCCCCATCCAGAGTCCAGCCTGGCAGTGTTGATCTTTACGAAGAGAACTCAATGAGTGTCACTCAGGATCACATACCGGCCCCACTTCAAACTCAGGCTGTGCCTGCACCGCCCCTATTCGATTCAGTGACCCACTCACTGAATTCAACCACTCAACCCACTCAAAATAACAGTCAGTGGAACTGGTTAAAAGACAGAGTTGAATGGTTATCTAATCTGATTAGCCAGTTGGAAGCAGTTGTCCCTTCTACTGCCAACATGAAGGAATGCATGCTGATATATTGCTGAACTATGGGCTCTCAAAGGTCATGGAATCAGCTCCTGAAACAGCAGCCTCACTTCCTGTGTCCATCTGACCTGAGCAGAATGGTGTGGTGAAGAGCGTGAACCCTGGAAACAGCCCAAATCTCATTTCCATCGCTTACCATCTCTGTGACTTCAAGGGACTTATTAACCGCCCTCTACCTCCAATCTGGCACCTGGATATGACAATGTCTACCCTAAAGGGTTGGTTCGGTTGGTGAGTCAAATATAAAGCACTTCATGAGTGTTAGCCATAGTTTTGCTGTTATTATCTAACAACAACAACAACAAAATCAGAGAGGACTTTCACAGCATAACTACAATTTTCCAGTATCCTGGATGTTTTTCAATATGTCTTCTAAAACTTTTTTCATTTTAAAATAAATATTTAATTTTCTCAGAGCTTTCCAAACACTCACTGATACAACAGTAGATAAAATATTAAACATGGGAATTACCCCCATTGAAGAATTTTATAGTGGCTCCAAAATGACCAGAGCTCTCCTTGTGTTGACTAATGTGAAACCTTTTAGGGAAATGGAAAAATGCAGGAAAAATAAACTTTGTGTGTCAGACCTGCAGCCATTGTTGTCTCCTAGGTATACAGCTGACTTGATAGACCCAAGGCTGGTGAACAACTTGAACGCTCTCAGTTTATAGCTCTGCTGTCACCAGCTTCAACTTCCTAACTTTTGAATGGACAGTCCTACATTTTCATGTGGTTCCTGCTAATGTGATGGCTGGTGCTACCTGGGTGGGCTGTCATACACATCCCACCAGTAAGTCTGTCAGAAGGTAGTCAGAAAGCATTGATTAGCCCAGCTAGGAGGGTACGTGCAGCTGAAGCACAAAATTCCCTCTAAGTAGGTCCTCTAAGTAGAAACTACCTTCCATGCTCAAAGCTGCCACATAATAGCCTCAGGACAGGGCCACAGAGCCCCCTGCCCCAGGGGCCTGCTTTCCTGGAACCACACAGGTTCAGAGCAGGGAAGAGAATTTCTGAGCAATGGGCATGGGCAGTCACTCTCCTTATTCATAATTCCATTCATGAGTCACAAATGCAGAGGGCCTTCCAAGAGCTGGTAGCAATGTGCATTGTGAGTGAGTGACATTTTGATCTCAAAATCTCTTGTCCTTGAAGCAACATTATGGTCTCATTATTTTTCCATGAACTTTTGAAAGTTGCCTCACATTTTGAATCATTAAGCCCCAAAGTTTCTTGATGCCCAGCACTGGAATAAAGACCACAGTCTCTCTCCTCCACTCCTACCTTCTGCAGCTCCTGTCTCCTCAGAAGCTCTCCATGTGGCATCTGTGCTCATTTCCTGCAGGATGAGATAAAAAAAAATGGCTGTTTCAGTTGTTTGATTTTTACTGTGTGATTAGTCAAGGCATGATGGAGAGAAAAACACGTCAAGCATTATTTTATTTCAAAGCTAGAAGCACATAATGTTTATTAATAAAGAGCCTGGTTTACATAGATTTTATTATTATTATTGAGCATAAAATGGTTTATATTACAAGCAAGGGTGAAATTACTAATTAGCCTATGAAGATCACATTTAATAGAATATATAAATCTAGGGTGTTGCTAATTTTTCTTTTTTTTTGCACAAACCTTAAAGGTCTTCGTCATTAAACATATACATCTGCAGCTTTTATGCTGACACAGGGAATGGTACATACAACTCAAGGTCAAAAGATTCATTTTGCATTTTCCAAAATCCAGAATCTCAGTGCTTTAAAGTCTTTAATTCTTAAGGAAGTCAGTTTCAGTTCACAGCTGCTTTTGTGTGAGCAGAGAATTCAACTAGAAATAATGCTAATCGAGAGGAGCAAAGGTAAAGAATTTAAGGGCTGACTTTTCTGGTCTTGCTCTTTTGCTCTCTCCTGTCTGTCTGGACTTTAAAAAGACCCCCCATCCCCTTAACTCTCGCAAAGGAACTTTTGTTTCCATTAACTTAGAGGATTACGCAATCATTGTAAACACACCATTTTCACATATTCAGTTAAATTTTGTAATAGCACCATAAACTATGTCAGGCACTGCAATAAACTATCAATCACAAGGAGCATACATTGTATGGGAAAATTATTAGAAAACTACATACATCTTAGGAGGAAGAAAATGGTAAAATTCTTCCAAAATGTGGGAAAGTAATCCTCAAGCCTCTCTTTACAAAGCAGGTCTCCTGGTGGAGCAAACTAAGTCAGATTTCACTGGGAAGTTGTGTGACCCCTTTAATCTTCTGACTACCACTGCCTCAAGGCCATGGTGGAGAAGATAACCTCTCTGTCCAACCCCGTAACTTTGCAGTCAAGATGGTGAGATAAGCAAGGACTGAATGTGCCCCATGCATGTACATGTGCACTGCCACTTTAGACTTGCAGGAGTGTTCTGTACAAAACCCAGAGTGCATTCATCGGTGTGTGCTTATTAATCAGTCGGTGAGAAGTTGGCGTGTGACACACTGCGGCCCTATTCCTTTCTTTCAAAATCCAAGTCACAGCCCAGTGGACAACACATTTCTATCCTGGAAAGCTGGGACATGCTTCCTTGCAAGAACTAAACAGGCCTATGCTGAGGGAAGGATGGGAAGTCCTGTTATTTGTTGGGAGTGGGGGTTTGGGAGTGGCAAACAGAACCAAACCAAAAAGTACCAGAGTGATGCTCATTTACTCTGGAAGCATGCAATCAGCCCACTACTCTCACAGTGCAGACAGGACCGCACGCTCGTCCAAAACCCTTCTCATTTAATTCTATGCAAGAGGTTTTCTTTTAACGTCAAAACTCAGAGCAAACATAGACTTACCAGGCCATTAGGCTGTACTTAGGAAATTGTAACATAGGGAGAATCTCCAGTGTTTGCTCTGAAGCGCCCGGAGTCCTATGACCCGGCCCACTCTGGGTGTCAGGCCGGGCAGGCACATCATCATTTAAAGATGAACACTGCCCCCTGCTGGGCAGAGGGCACATTACCTCGTTTAGGGTGGAAAACAACTCGTGTCTAACAGGGAAATTAATTTTGATTCTTTCACCTATTTTCTTAGATGGCAGTTCAGCAGAATTCTAACTGCAAAGAATCATGATTGCATGGCAAGACAAGCTGGTTTCTTGTATCATTTCTACTCAGTCAATGTTATGAACTGTCATCCCTGGTAAAAATCCACTTTAAATGAAGGGACATGAGACAAAGGCAGCCAGTTTGCAGGCTTTTGAGATGGAGTAGGGCATGGAGAGGAGAAAACTCTGCAACAGGTTTTGAGAGTTTATAGTTTGACTGTACCCAGTCGCAGCCCCAAAACGTATAGTAAGAACTCAAGCCAAATCACAGCAGTCAGCTCTCTACCACGACCAAATCACTTGTTTCTTGCCCCATTCCCTTTCCTCTCAATCTGAGCAGATACCACGCAGCTGCCCCTAGGAATCAAGTATTGGGGGTGCTGAGGAGACGGAAGGTGGACACACACTCAGACTGAGAACACGCCAAGGACTTTGCATGGTAGGCCCTCCTCCCTTCAACTCCCTTTCTGCCTCCTAGCATGGACTGTGAACTTCCCAGAGCTGCAGGGGGGAAATTCCCCTAGCAGGGCTGCAAGGAAGAAAGCCCCAGCAAGTGAATTCACGTGGAAAAAACAGAACCTGCCTCCATGCAACCTCAAAGGCAATGCGTGCAAGTGAACCTCCTGAAGCCTCTTTCAGATGGAAAATCTGGGGCAGGTGAGAAGGGAGACTGGAAAACACAGCTGAGATGCATTTGAGAAGTTAACATTCCGGGAGACAGCTAGCAGGTAAACAGCGCCCTCTTTTAAAATTTCACTTGGGGGCTAGTATTGTGGTCCAGTGGATAAAACCACACATCTGCAATGCCAGCATCCCATAGAGGCACTGACTTGAGTCCCAGCTGCTCCACTTCCAATCCAGCTCCCTGTTTATGACCTGGGAAAGCAGTGGAAGATAAATGGCTGAAAGTCCTTGGGCCCAAGGAAAATGAGACCCAGATGAAGCATTAGGCCAGCTCTAGCCTTTGTGGTCATTTGGGGAGTTGGGAGTGAACCAGCAGATGGAAAATGGCTCTCCTCCTCTGAAAATGTTTCAAACAAATAAGTACATTTTAACAAATAAAGTTCCACCTTTACACACTGAGCCAACTGCTGTTCTTTTCAGACTGCTAGAAGACAGGCAAAGGCTATTGAGTACTCACATTGTGCAACGGCATACAGTGCCCGACAATTCAGTCACGCAGATCTTTTGTAGTTCACAGGCAACTTCAAGCCCATCCCTGCAACCTGGCCCTCTAGAACAGGAACTGTTAGCTCCTCATTGGAGATAAGAACATTTGGAAATGGAAAGGTCAAATAAGTTGCTCATGTTGATGCAGCTGAGTCTGTGGAACAGTTTCTGCTGTGAGACAGAGCTTGTGCTCATTCTCCGTTTTCAAAACTCACCAGATCAACCCATGAAAATGCAAATAAAAATGTGCCAATATAGGTAATCAAAGAATTCTATGACATATACATGCAGAAGCAGGTGCCCGGCCAAGCAGTTGGAGTGGTTGCTTGAGACACTCACATGTCTCATAGAGAGCTTGGGTTCCATACCACCTCTGGCTCCTGACTGGAGTTTCATGCTAATGTAACTCGTAGGTATAGGCTTTGCTGCAGCACAATGCCTAGGCCATTCGCCTCGCTTCGGTGGGCCTCACCTCATGTCAGCATGAGAAGCAGGTTATAGAACAGCAAGATACCTTGTGAGAGGTAGAAGCAACACAATACAAAGTCAGTAAACTGTTATTATCATTCCATTTTAACTGTTGCTTTTTTGCTGCTTATTCCTTACTGTGCCTAGTTTATAAAGTAAACTTTAGCATAAGCATGCATATGTGTAGAAGAAAGCATAATACACACACACATACATAGAGATTTGGGTACTATCCACTTTTTTGAACTTTCACAGAATGTCTTGGAGTATATCTCCATGGATAAGGGGGAAATGTCTGGTACACTCCTGATTCAACGCCTGGGGAACTTGGTTCTCAGATTTCCTGCCCTCTTCAAATATATTTTTTTTAATTGGAAAAGCATATTTACACAGAGAAAGAGAGATAGAGATCTTCTATCTGATGGTTCACTCCCCAAATGTCTGTGACACCCAGAGCTGAGCCAATCCAAAGCCAAAAGCCTCTTCCAGTTCTCCCATGTACCCAGAGTCCCAAGGCTTTGGGTCATCCTCTGCTGCTTCCCTGGGCCACAAGCAGGAAGCTAGATCAAAATTGGAACAGCCAGGACATGAACTAGTAGCCCATATGGATGCCAGTGCTTGAAAGTGGAGGATTAGCCAGATGAGCTGCCATGTTGTCCCCTCACCCCACCTCCTTTATTCAAAGTAGTCTTATACAAGTAATCTTAACTTCTCTCACTACATTAATGATATTTACTGACCACTCACAACATGAAATAATTTGTTGATCAAAATAGACACATGATAGAAAGATATGGTTATCTATATGATTACCTCCATTTTATATAGGAGAAAATGGGGCATGCAAAAACTAGTTTGTTCAAGGTCAGGTGGAGGTTGGGCTTGGATTTATAATCGAAGATTCTGTTATTTCTCCTAGTATAAAATGCTCATGTGACTAGTGAAACGGGGTAAAGGTCACTGCCATAGAGAAGTTAAAAAGAAAAAAACAAGGTATGAGTTTTCCTCAAATTTGTCATGGAAACAGGGAGAATTGTACTTAGAAATCTATGGTGCAATGTGGGGATTTCACAGAGGAACTACAAATGAGTCTCGCAAGAGCCCACATGTTAGGTTCTTGGGGGAAATTAAAAGAGCAGAATAAAGATTGGAAATGTTATTTATCCCATAAAAGTGAAGCAGCCTTCTGGGGTTACCTCGAGGGCCAGCTGGAGGCCCATCTCCAAGTAACCTTCTGCTGTTCTACCACTGGGGGGCGGTGCAAGCATCTCGGCAGTTGTCCCAATGGTAGCTGGGACTGTGGTCCTCT